>NC_080092.1:42334263-43075096 GCF_950005125.1 Chionomys nivalis | reverse complement strand
ATGGTTTCTGGATGCTGTGCTCCTGCTCCCTCTTCCTCACCCCTCCCTGCTTCTCTGGCTGTTTACTGCTTTGTCTCTCACTATTTGTTCTCTACAAGGGACCCATTTTCCCATCCTTCCACTCTAAAACTGTATCGGTGTGCTGTCTTTTGGTTCTGTTCCCTCTTGCAGCATCCGCTAATCGGGTCCTTAATGGGACCACATGTGTGCTTCCCTGGCTTCTGCCGCTTGCCTACACCAGGACATTTAAGTTGGTCAGCTGACCAGGATCCTAAACAAACAAAAAAGTTTTATTTGTCTGTCTGTGAAAATAATGTGGCCACAGTATGCTTGTTTTATGTCTGTGTGAGTATGTGGGTGTGTTATTTGGGTGCTTGTTTATTTCTCTGTGTGTATGTGTTTTAAGACCTGTAAAACTTATAACTCCAGATTACAACAGCTCTAAAAAAATGCAAACATGTGGGTAATCTCCATTTTGACCTCACTGCCATCTTGGGTAAGAGTACCCATGTGTGCTCGTATTCTTTAACTTATTAAAATATTTCTTTAAATCTTCTTACATTTACTACCATTGGTAAGCTGTAACTAATTGTGTAAAATACATGTCTAAATTTAACTTATATATCTAGTTTAAATATAACTAACAGGTAATAGTACCCAATTCTCAAATGCCTAAATAGATCTGAGAGTATGGCATTTAACAAAAGAGCTTATAACACAGAGATATGCCAGCTCCTGCAGCATCCTATAGCTCCTCCAAGAAGATGCGCAAGGTTGCAAAAGACCTTCTGCTTTAAGCCTTGCCTTTGGGCATAACAAAGTCACCCACACAGCAAAAAGTAGCCTTCCACCTCATCAGCTTCCTGGATGCTACACCTGAGATCCATCTTCTCAGCCTGCCAAGATGGTAGACTAAATCCTTCTCCGCCACAGGAAAATCTTCAGGCCTCTTGTACTCAGCATCTAAGGGCAAGCACTGTTTCTAAGGCTGGTGTTCTCCAAGGACTAAGGAGAGACTTGGGATTGCCTGAGTAGCTTAAAAAGCTGTCTCATTTATCCCTCTTAGATCTGTCTAACAGCATTTGATGACTTAGGGCACTCATAGCTCATTGCTTCATTTGCTAAGTTTCCTGCTAAAAATACAGACAAATAAACCTCTTCCACAGGCTTTATAGTCCAGGATTTGCAGGTTTCAGATGTATCTTAAAAGATCCAGAGTTCCCAATTCCCTTTAGTTGTCTTCTAAAATGTTCCTGTTCCAGCTATCTTACAGATACCTGCAGGTTTCTGAAAAAGTTCTGCTGCTTTATCAAAAAATCTGGTCTGGTAAAAACTAAGAGTCTCCAGAGCCTACTTTAACACCACCCATTTTCAAGCATATTTTACAGGTCACTCCTGCTGTCTGGGCCAAGACCAATTTACAAATTGTCAGGAGCCATTTCAAGCTTCTCCTTTCTCACATCTCACAGGGCCTTGAAGTAAAAAATCTTGAGACAAGAAAACTTAAAGTTAGCCAAAACATTACGTACTGCCAGTGGAGACTCAAGCTCTGGAAAGCACCACAGAGGGTCTTCACGGCTTGCTGCTTATCACTAACAGCAGGTGTTCTAGCCACTGACCTTGTAACTGCCCTGCTTAGCTGCCAGACTGCCCCACTTAGTTGCCTAGCTACCGAGCCTCTCCTTCCCATCCCCCTTTCTTCAGTCCCCCCTGCCCGAGCTCCTTTCTGAGGAGTATTTAAGACATGAAACTTGCTTCAATAAACGGGATGCCTTGACAAGGAATCCTGCTTGGCGTCCGTTTCTCCCCTCCCCCATGTCTTTCAGATAGTGCCTCCTCAAAACCCTGGAGTAACTTAGGACCTGCTGGGTAGGCCAACAAATGGCCCTCCAGCCGGATGGTGGTGGCGCACGCCTTTAATCCCAGCACTCGGGAGGCAGAGGCAGGAGGATCTCTGCGAGTTCGAGGCCAGCCTGGTCTACAAGAGCTAGTTCCAGGACAGTAACCAAGAGCTACGGAGAAACCCTGTCTCGAAAATTTAAAAAAAAAAAAAAAGAATTCAGAATATAGCAAATGCAAAATTTATAGAGTAATGAATGGCCTTCATGTATGTTTTTGTTACTTTTCAATTGCTGTGAAGAAATAACCTGACCAAGACAACTTATGGAAGAGTTTATTGGGGCTTAAAGTTTCAGAGGGTGAGTTCTTGGCCATCATGGTGGGAGCATGGCAGAACGCAGGCAGTTATGGTGCTGGAGCAGGAGCTGAGAGCTTACATTGGTCAACAAGCAGGAGGCAGTCAGAGAGCTAATCAAAGCCCACCCCAAGTGACAAACTTGGTACAAGACCACACCTCCTAATCCTTCCCAAACATTTCCACCATCTGGGGACCAAGCATTCAAATATATGAGCCTATGAAGGCCATTCTCATTCAAACCATCGCACTGTACAATGTGAAATAAAAGACTAGGGGCTGAGGGTAGAGGTCATTGCTAGAGCACTTGCTCAACATGAGTGCTTCCCTGGGTTCTAATCCCAGCACTGAAAAAAGCACTCACAAAAAGGGCTTTCTTAAGCTCCACCCAACATGAGTAGTGAGCAGAACACAAAGCACAGTCAAAAAGGAGTAGATAGGCCCCAGCCAGGTTTATCTTATTTGAATGATACTGCACAGGTGCTTACTTGAAAAAAATCCTACTGGGAGCCTATGACTGACTGAAGCTTAGCTGTTTGTGATTGGCCAAATTCTGGCTCATTGTCACAAAAACGTAAATTGTTCCTTCATTAATATTTCTAAGTTTATTTATTTGTGAAGCTAACATCACAGTTAGTGAAGAACTCAAAGCACAAAGGGCCTCAGAATAAATTGCTTCTTGCTGACTTGGGAAGAGATTATAAATGGAAGGGAGGGTTTCGTCTACACACAGAGGCTTTATGAGTACAATGACTAAAATATGCCTGTTCAGAAGCTGGCATTTCGCCGGGCGGTGGTGGCACACGCCTTTAATCCCAGCACTTGGGAGGCAGAGGCAGGCGGATCTCTGTGAGTTCAAGACCAGCCTGGTCTACAAGAGCTAGTTCCAGGACAGGCTCCAAAACCACAGAGAAACCCTGTCTCGAAAAACAAAACAAAAAACAAAAACAAAAACAAAAACAGAAGCTGGCATTTCATCAGCTATGAGGAAACATTGAGAAGCACCCATTTCCTAAGAAGCTGGCTTGCTGGGATTGGCCAAGATATTAACAAACAAGTTTACCTACTCCTATTTAATTTCAATGATTTTTATTGGTTTTTTTTTTTCCCAATTTCTTTTAACTTCTAACTTCTAATACTATACTGAGTTCAAATTTATCTTGACCCCAACTTTAAGAAAAATCTTTCATCTTTTGGTGATTTTTTTCTTGAATTAAAAAAAATTAGATGTATTAAATTTTATGTGTGTGCGTGTTTGCTTGCATGTGTGTATGGGCACCATATATGTGCCTGGTGCCCAGAGAAGTCAGAAAAGGGCATTGGTTCCCTGGACCTGTGGTTACAGGTGGTTATGAATCATCATGTGGGTTCTGGGAACTGAACCCAGGTCCTCTGGAACCACTGAGCCATCTTTCGAGGCCCAGTTTCTCATAAACGCCCCTTCACCGTATTGAAGAATCTTCTTCTACGCTTTTCTTTACCATTTCATTTGTTATTGATAAAATTCTTGGCTCTGTGTGGCATCTCTGCCTTATAATCTACAGCACTAAGAGGTGGGGGGGGGTTGAAACTCAGGGTCAGTCTGAGCTACAGAGCTAAAGCCTATTTCCAAAACCAAAACTCAAAGTAAAATAAAACAAACAAACCACAAAATAGACTTTTATATCCATCGTAAGTGTAAACTTCAGTGGCCCTTGGGACATTCTGGCCAAGTTGCTATCTGCTCCCACTACTATCCAACTCCTGAACTTTTTCATTACCGAGAGTGCAGCTCTGAACTTTGTAAAAAGACCTCATCCTATAAATGCCCCAGCCGCTGGGGACCACTTCCTTCTGTCTCTGTGTCATCACAGAAGTGGAGCGATGGGACGCTCGTCTGGCTTTTGTCTTCAGCTATTTTGTTAAATGTCTTTTCATGCCTCTTGCTTCCTTTATCTCTCCGTGTTTCTTCTCTGACTTTTATCTCTCTTAATCTATTCTTTTCCATTTCTTTCCTTACCTTTAAGCCTCTGCCCCTTCCTTATTGTCTTATCTATTCTTCAGTCTTATCACCTTCCTTTGGGGTTTCCTTATTTTCAAAGATTATGTTCATGAAAATTATGCCATCTGCCATCTGAATGCTTTTTTTTTTTTTTTTTTTTTTTGTAGAAGACTTGTGTCTCTTTAGTTACCCGAGTGTGCCCTTTTCTCACTATTGTTGATATGTGGATACAAACAATATCAAATATCAAAGCTAGGATTTGCTAACAAATATGATGAGTGCGAGGAAAGGCATCTAAGGTGTCTAAGACTCCAATTGAATCTGACATCTTCAACACTACTCACAAAATCTGTTAGGTTTTGTTGTTTTTCATTTTTTGCCCGTTTTTTTTTTTTTCTTTTTGGTTATAGGGGTTCTCTGTGTAGTCTGACGGTCCTAGAACTCTCTCTGTAGTCTAGGCGAATGCAAGGATCCACTTGCCTCTGTAACTCAACTATAAAATTTGTTCTTTTTTGTTTTGTTTTGCGGAACAGGGTTTCTCTGTGTAGCTTTGGAGCCTGTCCTGGAACTCACTCTGTAGGATCAGCCATAGAAATACCTGCAAATGAAAAAGGCGTCCACTCTCGTTATTCCTTAGCGAACTACAAGCTGAAAGCCACAGTGAGGTATCACTATACACCAACTAGGATGGCAATTGTAGGACCCTGACATGACCAAATGCTGGAGAGGCTGCCAAAAGTGACTGATGAGGACTATAAATTGCTATAAACATATTGAAAATTTATTTGGCTACAAAAGCTAAACATGCATTTGTTATCCCCTGGGAATTCTGTAGAACAACTGAGTAGAGGAATAAAGACATATATATATACATAGGTTAACTTCGTAAGAATTTGTTTATATTTAATAATAAGATGAAACCTTTGTTACAAAAATAGTGTATTTCCATTTCCTCAGTTTCTGGCAGAGAAAAATTTCAAGGGCAGGTAAATAGAGTTGAATTGCCGTAACCTCTGAGGGCTGAGTGTTCTCTGCCTCCTTTGGGGCTGTGCGTCCATGTCCTAGGAAGCTGGGTGTGATTTGCTCAGGACCCATTTCTCTGCAGGAATATAGCTACTGCTTCGAAATCATCAGCAGTTTCAGCTGTTAAACTGTCTAATTCCTATCAGACAGAAAAAGAATATCATAATAACTTTTAAGATGTTTGAATTCTTCCTGACCTGTACTGGTGTTAACATCAAGTTTATTATTATAACAAGTAACAATTCAAACTTTGCGTCCCTACGATTTGGAAGTTCATCAGCTCATGAACTGATGAGAGCAGAAAAGTGTATTTAAGCTTCAAGCTCACTGTTGAGTACATCTTATGACGCCACTCCCTCCGAGCTCTGCCTTCTTCAGCACCAACTTTATTCTCAGGGACTCATTTCCTTTGGTTGTCAAAAAATTAGCCAGAGTGTGCTCTAGGGTCAGATGCACTTCATTCCTCTTTCATGAGAATCTTAACAAAGGTTCAAGGGGAACATCTGGGAAGGTTTGGGTCACCAGGCACATGGCTGATGTAATCTGTGTGCTGAGGGTGGATTTCTGTCCTGGAGAGGCTCTGAGGTTGTGGTGGGGAGGGCAGCAATGAGTCACCCTCAATAAAGTATGTTTTATTTTCACCCTCCTGAAAAGGGAGGGCCTTCTTAAATTATCAACTTGCTGTCTTTCATGGAAGAAGTTTGTGGGTAGCTACTCCACACCCCTAATCTTGAAGTGATGATTTTCTGGTCCTTAGCCATTTAAGTCAATGAATATTTGACATTCAAAAACTAGAAGGGAGACTATTTCAGTTGGGAATACATATAATTCTAGTCCTTTTTTAATTCCATAACTATACTGTTTTGTTGGGAGTATTTGGATATATTTTTAAAATATATTCAACAAAATGCTCTCAATTGCTATGCTGGCTATTTTATGTCAACTTTACAGCAGCCAGAGTCACTTGGGAAGAATGAACTTCATTCAGTTGAGAAAATGTCCCCACCAGCTTAACGTGTGGGCAAGCCTACAGTTCATTTTCTTAACTGATGATTGATGGAGGGGACCCAGCTCACTGTGGGAGACGCCCCTCCTCCTGGGTGCCATAAAAAGGTAGGCTGCACAAGCCTCGAGGAAGAAGCCAGTACAGCACTCCTCCATTGCCTCTGCCATCAGTTTCTGCCTCCAGGTTCTTGCCTTGTTCGAGTTCCTGCCCTGACTTCCCTCACTGATGAATTGTGATGTGGAACTGAAAGCTGAAATAAACCCTTTCTTCCCCAAGTCGCTTTTGGCCAAGGTGCTTTACCATAGTAATAGAAACCCTAAGACTATTGGTTTCTCCATTATAGAACATATTTAAGAGACAGCAAAGACTTATCTTTCAGTGGTTGGGCACTCAAGAGTTTAAAATTGGTCACTCTCTGATCAAATAAAAAAAAGGTAACCAAGCATTCTCCTGTGATGAACTTTGAGCTAATTTCAATATTGTAACACAGAACTAGATACTGACCTTGGACTGTGGCTTGCTACACACAGGTAATACTGGGTTGTGTGTGCGGAGGCTACTGATCTGTTTTGTAACATTAGGAGCCTGCTCCTCCTACACTTTCTCAGCTGCAGTCCCACGAAACCTCCAAACAGAATGTTTTGCTGTTTGTTTTGAAGCGAGGGCAAAGCAGAGGTCTGGAGACAGTGGAGTGGCCTTGCCAATTGTCTTGCTTCACCAAGAAGGGCCTCAGATAACTCAACTCACAGGCTATTGTGAAAGCTACAGGATTGAGAAAGCTAGCTGGGCACTCCAGACAGAGGACGCAGAGTGCCAAAAAAACAACAACAAAAAAAAAAAACGCCGGGAAGGGAATGTGCTCAAGTGCTCAGTGAGCAGCAAGGAAGCCACTCTGGCTTGAACTCAGTGTATGGGTGAGAAGAGGCACACCCAGAGGGCAGGACATATAGGGCTTACAGAGGATGGCATGGACTTTGAATTTTCTTCTCAGTGTGACAGGATCCTGCTGGAGAGATGTGAGCAGGGAGCCAATAGAGGTCCGCATATGTTCTGAAAATACCAGTGATAGCTCAGTGAGGAACAGGAAATAACAAAACTTTGCAGTCAGGAGAGAGAAACCTGCCCAGTTATTTCACACAGGCGGGAGTAAACACCAGCAGCAGGAAGAACCAGGTGGTCTCAAAGACCAGGAACATCGGAAGGTTCTCAGCTGCATCTCATCACTCCTGGAGGCAGGAATACACTTATCTCCCCTTCCACCACAGACATGCCAGCATGTGCCACACTACTGAATACAAAGAGAAACAGAAATTTTGATTTTCCTGGTGGTCCTTCCTTCCGGTAGGACTTCCTGAGAGGTTGAGAAGGGAGGAGAACCTCTTATGGGCCCTACACTACAGAGTAGTGTAGGATTAAGAAGTAACATTATCCAAACAATCAAGCAGGGAGTCTATTAGGATGCTGTTGCTAGACAGACAGACAGACAGATACATAGACACACAGATTGATACATAGAGATAGATAGATATAGTAGATATTGTTAGGAATATTTCCTGACACGAGCTCCCTGCCAACGCAAAAATTCCCAATCGAGCCAAATCAAAACAAGCCGAATTAAGAAATATCCAGGTTTAATGGGAGTTCTGCACTCTCGGGTGGCCCCGAGGGGGAACCGGAAAGCTGGGGAAATGTGACCCTGGGGAAGAAGAAAGGGAGACCTTGTGTTCCTCTTTTGGGAGATCACTTAAATACCCTGGGGAGTGGTCCTGACCCCATCCCTAGGGAGGGGTCAGGACCTGGCCTGCTGGGATTTGGAGTCCAGACCAGGCCTGGGGGCTGGGATAGATGCGAGGGGGTGGGGCCTATGCTCCCAACTTGACATATATATTATGGTTTGAACCATTAATTATTGGATTCAACATATATTCTGAAGTTAAGGTTAAAGAGATAGGGAACACTGAAGGATGTATGTTTGGTGAAGAATAAATCAAAAGTTCTAATGAACTTAACGGTAAGGAAGGCGCCCATTCGAAGTCTAAACAGAGAACAACATTTAGTCATTCTATTAGATGGGAAGGACAACCCTAAATGGCCACCACTGCTGTGCAGCTCCAGACGGGTCCGGATGTCCACCATTACTAATCAGTCCGGAGAGGAAATTTGGGGAAACCTGGGTGTGGGTTCCCTTTCTGGAGCAGTTCTGCCAGACAGGGGAACAGAAACACTGGAGAATTAAAAACCAGCGATGACAAAGCTGGCGTGTGTACACTGGATCCATCTCCGCTGCGTCGCGTCACCCGGGCCAGCCGCCTGGCTTGCTCCACCTTCGCATCCGGCCCGAGACTTTGCCTTTGAGTCTGAGACGCTGGGGGCGGGTGGGGGCGAAAGGAGTCCGCTACCGGCCTGGCGAGCACGCCCCCGGGGCCTCAGTTCCTCCTCCGAGAGGTCGTTCCGCCCTTTTCTGAAGCCAGAGCCCTCCTTCCGCGCGTCGGCCGGTCACAAGACGCACGCCCTCTCCGGGCGCCCGCGGACAGGGTCCAGCGGCTCTGATAGTGGTCGGGGGCGGGGCCTCGCAGTCACGTGCGGCGGCCCGGCCAATGAGCGCGCATCGCGTCGTTAGCGGCGGAACTGTGGGGCTGGCTTACCTGGAGGCCTGGTCTGGGCAGGTAGGTGGGTGGCCAGGGTGAGCCCGGGTGCAGTCCGCGCGTCGCCGGGACTGTGCGGCCACACCTACCCCGCTCCGCGTTCTCAGCAGCCCGGCCATGGAGCGTCAGGTCCAGCGGCTTCGTCAGGCGTTCAGGTCCGGCCGATCGCGGCCGCTACGCTTCCGACAGCAGCAACTCGAGGCCCTGCGGAGGATGGTGCAGGAGCGCGAGGAGGACATCTTGGCAGCCATCGCGGCGGACCTGAGCAAGGTGAGCGTCCGCGGGGTGGGAGGGACCGGGCACGAGCCCTTATTCCCCGTGCTGTAGCAGGTTGTTTTGTTTATCCAGCAGTGAAGAGGGAGCAGAGTTACTCCGGACTCCAACCCTGCTTAGAGCCCTGAACGTTGTGTTTGCACACGTTGAAGTGTTTGCTTTACCTGGTGCTTGCAGTTTCTCTACTGCGAATGCTCTTTATAAGCTTGCCCGTTTCTACTGCATTTATAGGCTCTTTCCTTACAATGTGCTCTTAACTCTCTGGGTATTCTGAGTGTCAGTAGTTTGTTCGCTTGGTAAAGTTCAGATATTTCACTCGCTGTCTTATTTCTTAACTTTTTCTTTAATAGGTTCTTCTTGTAGACAATATTGTTTTTTAAGTAATCTTCAACACTCATATTTTCCTTAATAACTTTGTGTATCATTAGATATATGTTGCTTAAACGCTAGTACACTGACAATCACTCCGGGGACTTTTAAAATACAAATCTTGATTCAGTCCGTCTGAGACAGTGTCTGAGATTTCTAATGAGGTCCCAGGCGATATCACATGGCCTCTTTAGAAGCAAGCTTTGGATACCGAGGTTTTAAGTAGTGTTGGAGGCATAACTATATTCTCCTGTACTCTCTAGTAATATTTTTTTCTTTTTACTTTCTGTATTCCAGGCCTAGTATGACCTTTATTTTTAGATTTATAATCCACCGTTCCCCAAAGACCATTGCAAAAAGTGGTGACTGCTGTAGTAGCTATGAGAGTAGCAGGCACAAGCCCTCCTTCAGAGTACTTTGGTAAAGAGGGGCTGTGGTGGTAAACAAAGATAAGATAATGAACATTAAAGCCCGTGAGTCAGCCCTTCTTCAAGCGTCAGCTATTTTGTGTGTGTTTGTACATACATAGATAGGGCTACTGAAGAAATACAGTAAGTCCAGAATTTTAAACCAGGCTGTGAAGTAGAACATATATAGATAGAGTGGGAACATGGTTACAAACCAGTGTGCTAAGGATGAAGTATTAAGATACAGCTCAAAAGCAGACTTGCCATGGTACTGAAATCGTGACTGAGGAAGCCTGCTATCAATCAGGGAGGCGTTGCTGAAAGAGATCATTTTTTTTTTCCCAGAGGCATTGGCTATCTTAGAGAGGAAGAGCCAGGAAGAGTATCCAGGGTGTGTCTTATTGAGAACTTGGAGGGCTAGAAAAAAATCTGATAGCAAACTGGGGAGGGGGTGTCTAGTAACACAGGTTGTCACTGCAGATACACTGGGTCTGAGCCATGGGACACCCTAAGCCAGTGGTTCTCCACCCTCCTCATGCTGCGACCTTTCAGTACAGTTCCTCATGTTGTGGTGACCCAACCATAAAATTGTTTTCACTGTTACTTCATAAAAGGAATTTTGCTACTGTTACAAATCATAATGTAAATATCTGATATGCAGGTTAGCTGATGTGTGGCACCTGTGTGGGTTGTGACCACAGGTCGAGGACCCTTGTCCTTGGCCAACTATACTGTACTCTTTGTGTAAGAGTGACTGGTTTTCTTTTCCAGAGCAAACTCAATGCCTACAGTCATGAAGTCATTACCATCCTTGGGGAAATTGATTTTATGCTCGCAAATCTTCCTGAATTGGCTTCTGCTAAACCAGCTAAGAAGAATCTGCTTACCATGTTGGATGAGGCCTATGTTCAGCCAGAGCCTCTGGGAGTCGTATTGATTATCGGAGCTTGGAACTACCCTTTTGTTCTTATCATGCAGCCTCTGGTGGGAGCCATCGCTGCAGGTCTGGTGCCCGCTGATGGCTTTATTCCTCTCTTGAGGGTCTAACTGTGTCATGTTGGTTTTAAGTTAAGGATGGTGTCTAGTTAAATACATTTGCTTTAGTGGTTTGCCTTGGCTGACACCAGCAACTTACTAAGCATTCATATGTATCTTGTACTTACGAATGCTGAAGTACCTAGGGGGTGAATCTAAGAGTCAAAGATATTTGAGTTAGTAGTCCCAAGATCTCAGAGTCAGGCGTCCATATTCTAATGTGATTCTTGTTGATGGCTTTGCCTTTAGGGAAAAAAAGCATTTAGTTTCATTTGGCCAGTTTCTTTATTCAAATAATGGTGTAATGTTAGCTCACATGTACAGCAAATCTCAGCAGATTGATTTCTTACTTTGAAAGCTCTGGTTGATATAACCTGTTTGCTCAGTGATTCTAGGGCAGAGAGAGAACCATAGTAGAAGTGCAGAGAAAGAGATAGAAATCTGGGGAGTGTGGGAAGCTAGAGAGCCTGTTGTCAGTGGCCTGGGGATGTGAGAGTCAATGGGTTAGCACTTGGGAAGGAAGACACGAAAGAAAGAGGACACGCGATGTGAGGCAGGACAGACGTAAGCGCTGCAGAAATACATGAACCAGCCTGTGCTCTGTATGAGTGTTGCTTTGGTAGCCGTTAAAGTTACCCTAATATTGGATGATGATGTTTTGCTCTCCACTTTATTCAGGAAATGCTGCGATTGTTAAGCCTTCAGAACTAAGTGAAAACATGGCTAAACTCTTGGCTAAACTCCTCCCTCAGTATTTAGACCAGGTAAGAATATCTTGGTCCATCTTCAACCCATCTGTTTATGGTGGAAAACACAGATTTGACTCTTCTGCCAGTGATGTCATTGCTGGCTGCAGATCAGTGGGGCTTCCTTAAGTCTCCAACAGTTGGTTTAATAAAGGAAGCCAGGTTGCAAAATTCACTGTAGAATGGCCCAGCAACTATGATTGCACAAAGTATTGAGGCCGTGCCTTCATACGTGTTTCTTTTCTACCATCTGGCACTTCCGAGGATACAATTTTAGATATCACTCATGCAGTGAACTTGTTGATGAGAGGCTAGCATGTTTCTGTCACTGTCCATTTTCCTAACAGAACATCATGTGTGCTATTACATGAGTACTCTTGCTTTTTAAAAGCATGCTTGCGGCTGGAAGAAAGTGCCTTCCCGAACCAGCACTCTGAGTTAACTAGTGTGTAGGCCCTGAAGAGCGTCGAAGGCTGACTAGGGAGCGTGAGACCCCAGCTTTTCAGTAGGGGATCAGATCCAGAAGTTCCCGTGACCTCTAGAGAGGAAGTTGATTGCTTTGTGGCTGCTGGGTTCCACATGGAGTTTTGCAGGGGAGATTATTCATTTAACTTTCATTAAAAGGCAGCTTTAAAGCACCCGATTTGTATTGTTTCTTGATTTGCGGTGTCCCCGTGACCAGCTCTAGCTCTTGGAGTAATTTTGTTCTTTATTGTCTTACCACTGTCGTCGTAGCTCTCAGAACAATTGGTTCTGATAGCTTGGTTGTCCAGTCTAAACGGAAGAGAGTGAGTGTCATGGATTCAGTAGGACTTGGAACCAGAAGGTAGAGGATTAAGGTCTCGATTTGTCCCTCCCAGGTGTAAATTCCTTAATAGTTGATGGTCCAAATGGGGAGGATGATAATGTACCCGCTTCAGTTGTCTGGTGGATTAATTTACCTGTGGATTAAAGCACAGAAAAATTAAAATTTAAAGTATGTGAGTCAGTTGAGCTGTAAAGTGACCAGGAACTAATTAGCCTTCTAAGGAGCAAGAGATCAAATGCTGGCCAGAGGTTAACACGCCCGCTTATCCATGGTACAGGTTAGCCGCTCGCACGCCCCTCACGGTTTCCTTGCCAGTTCACGGAGACACTACAAATAATCTCCCCTGTAAAACTGCATGTGGAACCCAGTTCTTGCCAGTTCTTCTCGGCCACTACTTTCTGCCCTTGCTGTTATTATTAAAAGTATTTTCTAAGTAGCTACCTAAAGGCAGCACAGCACCTATGATGGGTGTTGTACAGATGTTATGAGACTTTTCCCGGTAACAAGTTCAGAGATTGCCTAAGGTTTGGCAGCTTGCCTAAAGTCACAGATGATAGCGAGTGGAGAGCCTCGATTCAGTCCAGATCTACTTCAAAAGCAAGTGCCCTCAGCAGTGATGCTCTGGGTCCTGTTCATTGGGCAGATATGGACTTAGGTACCTTGGGCTTAACCCTGCTGTACTTTGTACTGGGCAGAGAGAGAACATTGGGATTCAGACATGAACTGCAGGGCTGGAGATGCAGCTCAGGAGGCAGAGTGGGGGCCTAATATGTACAAGGCTCTGGGCTGGATCCCCAGCTCTGTGCAAAACACAACGGAACAGCAGCAAAAGAACCTCACCATCCCCTCCCCACATCTTGCACATTTCCCCGTGGAATCCAACTGTTTGCTCTCCTTTGTGCTCTCGTTGCCAAGCTCATGGAGGAAATATTGGACTCTGAGGCTTATGTAGGTTGATGGTTCCTGATCACCAGCAGATCCATCATCCTCCCTCTGTCTTGGGCCACCTCCTGATCTGTCCCTCACAGGAGATGATCTTGATCTTTTGGTTTTCCTGACTGCACCTTATCAGTGTTGAAGAATTGCTGACATGAGGCCTTAAGATTAACTCGACAGTGCAAGAATCTGTTTCTCTTTCTTTGAGGACCTGTATGCGGTTGTTAATGGTGGTGTTGCGGAGACCACAGAGCTCCTGAAGCAGCGGTTCGATCACATTCTCTACACAGGCAACACCGCGGTGGGAAAGATTGTCATGGAAGCTGCTGCCAAGCATCTGACCCCTGTGACCCTGGAACTCGGGGGGAAAAGCCCATGCTACATTGACAGAGACTGTGATCTGGATGTCGCTTGCAGGTGAGGCTGGCCTTGCTTTCCTGAGGTTTCCTCCAGCAGATGGAAGTTTTTTCTAATGGCTGTTTTTCTTTACACGTGAACCTCATGACTTACGGCTTCAAGGTTTGTCAACTTTAGTGGCTGGTGTGCCCAAGAGTAGCCAGAGCTTCTCAATTGTCTTCTGATGTCACTGCTGGAATAAGGAGCCACACATAGGTCCTGCCAGCATGTAGTCTTCCTCGGAAGTGTGGAAATATTCTTATGGATAAACCTGGAGAGAAATTTTCCCAGGGTTGCTCTTTTTTCTTTTGCAGTGTTGGGATCAAATTATGGTAAGCCTGTGATCCACATTAAGCTATGCCCTGAGCCTGTGGCAAGAAATTTTAATCTCTTGCCAGTTGAAGAATGATAATCCAAAGGGTTGTGCGTATGAATAAAAATGCTCATTTGAAAGGGTGTCGTGTTCACTTCGTAGCTGAGATCCTTTGTTCACAAGACAGTATGAGAGATATTTTAATAGCATTTTGCAGCTGGGAAACAGAAAATAAGAGTTTTTCTCTATACTAAGATAGGTTTGATGACTAGGAAACAAGTGTGCTCCGGGTAACGTGGTTTCAGAGCTGTGGTACTGGGGAGGTGGGTCAGCCTTGCTGCTTGGCCTCTTTAAATAGAGCGTGACTTCCAGAAAAAGAGACCAGCAGTGAACGCTGAGGTTGTGAGCTTTGTCTGTATGTAGGAAGGGGAAGGGTCCACACAGAGGAGCATGGTAGAGGATGTTGGTTGTGCCCTCTTTATACCCGCACGGCCTGTCAACAGAACTACAGCCTGGGAGAGCCGGAGTCTGAATTGTATGCTCGGCATCGAGTGACCTTTGGCTGGCTCAGATAGGAAGGAATGTTGGGAGGCTGTGCCCATTCTCTGCAGGCTGTGTCTTCATAGCTTGTACTGTTTACCAGGCCGGCTCTGAGAATTTTCTTGCTATTTAGAATATTTTACCTCGGTTGAAAATGTGTGCTAAAGGCTGGTGGCATGGTTCAGTGGTAAAAGTACTCGATGCACAAATCTGGCAGTCTGAGTTTGATGCTTGGAACCTGTGTTTTTAAAAAGTCAGATTCTAGCTGGGAGGTGGTGGCACACGCCTTTAATCCTAGCACTTGGGAGATAGAGGCAGGCGGATCTCTGTGAGTTTCCTGGGCTACATAGTGAGTTCTAGGAAAGCCAAGGTTACATAGTGAAACCCTGTTTTGAAAAACCAAAACCAAAAAAAAAAAAAAAAAACAAAACAAAACAGCCAGAGTTTGAGTAGATGAGATGGAGGGCTTGAGTATGCAGCGAGCACACAGAAGAGAGGCCCCACCTGAGCAAGGCAGAAAGGACCAGCTCCCCAAATCCCCAGATGTGGTCTTCTGCCTCCCCCTACACACACTGTGGCATGCATGCTTATATGTGCACACTCACACACCCCAAATCAAAAAGAAATCTGGAAATGCATTCTAAGTTGATGATCTACAACTAACTAGTTCTAACTAGATGATCTACAGTTCAGAGTTTTCATTTCTTTTGTTTTTGACAATTACTAACTAAATATACAAAACCATATGTTTAGCATGATAGTTAATCTTTGTCACCAGCTTGATGGCGTTTAGAAGCACTATGAAAACAACTCTGTAGACTTGTCTGTGAGGGATTTGTCTAGATTAGGTTAAGTGAGGTGGGAAGACCCAACCTAAACCTGAGTTCTGGGTGGAAAAAAAAGGTGAACTGAGCATAAGTATCGGTTGCTCTCTCCTCCCTGGCTGTGGTGCCATGTGACCGCAGTGCCGTGGTCCTGCTGCCATGACCTCCTTCCTCCGCGATGTAGCATCCTTCAACTGTGAGCCAAAATCACCTCTTCCTTTCTTCAGTTGCTGTTGCCAGATGTTTCATCATAGCAGTATGCACAGTGCCTAATACATTGGGAAGCAAAGTGACAGTGAAAAGATGACTGAATTGCGTAGGTATTCTGGTTTGGGTTTTTTCTCCCCAGACGCATAACCTGGGGAAAGTACATGAACTGTGGTCAAACCTGCATAGCTCCAGACTACGTCCTCTGCGAAGCCTCGCTCCAGGATCAGATCGTACAGAAGATTAAGGAGACGGTGAAGGTCTGTTTTCTGCAGTTCTGGTCCCACTGATGAAAGTCAGAGTGCTTTCAGACAGCATCTCTGTTCACTTTTACCCCCAACCCAGACAATCCCAGAAACATATGTGACTGAACCAACTGGCTAATTAAAACACCGCGCAGCCAGGCAGTGGTGGCACATGCCTTCACACCTTTAATCCCAGCACTCGGGAGGCAGAGGCAGAGGCAGGTGGATCTCTGTGAGTTCAAGACCAGCCTGGTCTACAAGAGCTAGTTCCAGGACAGGCTCCAAAGCTACAGAGAAACCCTGTCTCAAAAAAATAACAAAACAAAAAACCCACACACCCTGCATCTGTGGGAACAAGGCCAAGTTGATGTTAAGTTCACTTAAATGGTGTAGTTGATTTGTTGATTAGTTGAGGCATATACTTAAAAGTCAAAATGTTTTCTGTGGTTTTGAGGGAATATTTCCAAATTACTTGAAGAGAGCCCTTGGCATATTGTGGCACACTGGTTCTCGCTGGAGAAGGTTATCAGTTGTCGTGTGTATAGAGGCCAGATGACCAATAGTTTGAAGGTGTGAAGTAAATACCTACTTAAAGTGCACCCTGTAGAGCAGCGGTCCTCAGCCTTCCTAACGCCGCAACCCTAATACAGTTCCATGGGTTGTGGTAACCGCCAACCATAAAATTATTTTCATTACTACTTCATAACTGTGATTTTGCTACTGCTATGAATCATAATGTAAATCTCTGATATGCAGACCATCTGATATTCGACCCTTGTGAAGGGGTTATGGCCCACAGGTTGAGAATTGTTGCTGGAGCAGGTTCTCCATCATTTAGGGTACATAAAGGAACTAAGGAAGACCGTGTCTGGTAATAAGCTAAGGCTTGAAGAGATGTGGGATTTTCATTGTCAGAGCGTGTTTCACCAGGGGTGCTGAGTTCAGTGGTACGGAGACTAGTAAGCCACCTTGCTGAGATCATTTTCTGTTAATTGAGCACCAGAAAGGAATTGAAGTGTGGGTTTTGTGATATTTAAGTGACTTCCTGTTGCTTTCAATAGGACTTTTATGGGGAAAATATAAAAGAGTCTCCCGATTATGAAAGGATCATCAATCTTCATCACTTTAAGAGGTTGCAAGGTTTGCTTGAAGGACAGAAAATAGCTTTTGGCGGGGAGACTGATGAGGTCACACGCTACATAGGTAAGGAGATTCGCCCTTCCCGTGGGAAGATAGTTCGACATTTTTACTAACATTTACTGATCTTACATAAACTAAATATTGCTTTTCCATGTACTGTTTTTTAGTGTATATACGCACGCACCTTTAATACTTATTCTATTTATTATTGTGTGTGCGTGTGTGTGTGTGTGTGTGTGTGTGTATACACCAAGGTATCTTAATTTCTGTTGCTGTGATAAAGCATGAGCCATCTGTAGTGAGATCTGGCGCCCTCTTCTGGCAGATAGGCAGACATGCAGACAGAACACTACATAATAAATAAATAAATCTTTAAAAAAAAGAAACTGCTCCCAAATTAATTTACTTTTCTTTTTTCATCAGTTGTTTAAAAAAACGTAAAAGAATGAAAATAATTAAGAACTCATAGAAATTCTCCTTGGTTGGATGTTTTAATAATTGTTCAACAAAACAAAACAAAAATCCCAGTTCTTCTGTCTTGCTGCTCTTCCCTTCTCCTAGGTGGGAGCTTGACCCATATCTAGGCCAGTCAAAGACAAAACGAAGGAAGAACTGTCGAGATCAGCTTGGTTTAGGTAGAACTTCTCCCTGAGTTTGACAGTGGATTTGGAAGCATATTTTGTGGGGAGGAAAGGTTGCCGTGAACCAAAGCTAAGTCTGGTGCACTGAGAGAGGACTGACTAGTAGGAGTGCCTCGTGGCGGGCTGTCCCAGGAAATGAAGAGAAGATGAGACTGTTGCTTTTTTTTCTGTCTTCAACTTGACCATTCATGTTATTTTATTTAATTTTATTTTTTAGCCCCAACCATACTTACTGATGTTGATCCTAATTCCAAGGTGATGCAGGAAGAAATTTTTGGGCCAATTCTCCCAATAGTGTCTGTGAAAAATGTAGATGAAGCCATTAGTTTCATAAATGATCGTGAAAAACCCCTGGCGCTCTACGTGTTTTCTCATAACAACAAGGTAAGCTTTGTAGAGAAGAGTTCATTCTCAGGAGCCAGAAAGCGTAGATGGCTCATTTATGTACCGAAGTTGACCAGCTGCATTCATAGCTTGCTTTCTTGGGTAATGGAGCCTTGGTTATCACTGTACCCCTTCCCTTCCTCCCTGGAGTTAGAGCTGAGTTCACAGGGACGAATGTCACAGGCTTTTGAATAACAAACACCTCCTGATTAATGAGAACTCTTCCATGTACTAGCATGTAGTGCTTTTTGTGGCATGAATCCATAGAGCCTGCCCCTGTGATTCAGGTGGCCGTCATAGCCACTCAGGTGGGGCTGGGGAAGTCAGAGACCTCTGGCACATCGTAAAGATGGTCGTGAGAACTTGGACTTCAGGCTCCCAGAGGGAGCAGCTCTGCAGCCTCTTCCTGTGTGCCTGTCCTTTTGTCCTTTGTGTCGCTGGGTGACTTGCAGCTCTTAGCAGATGATGGCTCCACGTGGACAAATAGGTTAAGGGTCCATCTGGAAAGATGAAAATGAGAAAGAGGAAGAAGGGACCGGTTGGCGTGCGGAGGTCATTGGCCCAGTGCCATGTGCAGTTCCTGATGGTGAGGTGCTGTAGTCACGTGGTGGCTTCAGGAGCTGGCAGCACCGTGGAGTTGACATAGCTCCAGGCACTCAAATGAGAGGAGCATGCATGGTTCAGTAAGGCCCACTAGCTGCGTGCAACTGGGTGGGCAGCTCTTTCCCTGTGGTCACTGCAGGCCCATTCGACATCCACCCTGAGTTACCAAGGCTTCTTAGTACCTAAGTGAAATGATGTTTATTGGCTCAGTGTCATTGAGGCTTTTCTAATCTAAGTGAAGTGATGTTTATTAGCTCAGAGTGTCATTGAGGCTTTTCTAATCTTAGGTCAACTAGCTATTTATTTCCTCAGAAAATAGGATCATTCTAACATCTTTATTGTTTTGCATTTCATACCTATTAATCATATGTTATAATTTAGATCAGGGATTGAGAAGTAACTTTTTTGTTGTTTTGTTTTTTAAGACAGGGTTTCTCTGTATAGCCCTGGCTATTCTAGAACTCTGTAGACCAGGCTGGCCTTAAACTCGGAGATCTTCCTGCCTCTGCCTCCCAAGTGCTGGCATTAGAGGCATGCACCATCACCACCCAGCTGAGAAATAATAATTTTAATGTACTATTTTTATTTACCGCAAGACTTTGATGTATGTGTACAATGTATTTTGATCATGGTCATTCCCCAGTCTTGCCCTAATTCTAATTTCCTGCTTATTCAAGGGTGTGGGGTCATCCGCTAGAGCATGGTTGAGATATGAGGGGCATGCCTGTAAGGAAACTGATTCCCTCTCCCAGGAGCTGTCAAACTGCCAGTGTTTCTTCATCGGTGTAGGGCTCAGGAGTCCCTCTCCTGTCCAGGCCGGAGTAGTGACTGGTTTGCCATCTGTGGTCGCCCATAGCTGGCTCGAGTCCAGGAGCATGGCACCTTGAGAGAAGTAGTAATTTCTAAACTGTCTCTGTTGGTACTGCTTTGGAGTATAGATCTTGGAAACAGACCCAAAGGTTCGGGGCCACCCCTCTTGATCTACACACTGATACATTGGGGACCAAAAGTGTTTAATATTTCAGATTTTTTAAAGGCAATATCACTGTGTATCCCAGGCCGACCTTAAACTCGTACTCTGCCTGCTCCAGTTTCTCAAATGCAGAGATTTGAGTATGTGCTATCTTCCACCCAGCTTGACTGCAGATAGTTTTTAGATTTTAGAATATTTGCCTGTAAATGAGCTGCCTTGGAGTTGGGACCCAAGTTTAAGCATTTTCTGTGTTTCACGAGGCAATATACACAAAGTCTGAAGGTAATTTTATACAATATTTTTAGTAATTTTTGGCATGAATTTTATGTCTCTACAAACTTAAATACTTGCACCAGCACACAAAGCCAGGATACATGTCCTTAGAGCCCACAGGGAGTACAGTCAAGGACACGGGGGTGACAGGACATTAGCTCTGACCTGGGTGCCTTTGGTCTGTTCCTCAGCTCATCAAACGGGTGATCGAGGAAACCTCCAGCGGTGGGGTCACAGGCAATGATGTCATCATGCACTTCACTGTCAATTCTTTGCCCTTTGGAGGTGTGGGTAAGTACGACCGTCCAGTGGCTAGTCTATTGCTGTGACCTCTGCAGTCAGGCTGGGTCCCCTGTTCTCCAGAGGTTGGGGCAAAGGCATTTTGTTCTTGGGGAAGCATTGTGGACACGATCTGCCCCTTTCTGCTGGGTCCTTCCTACCATGGTTGTGGCTACAGCTGGCCCTCTTCTCTCCTCCCTCACTGTCCTGGTGTTTTCTCTCTGCTTCATTGTCTTCCCAATGAATCAGTCTTGCCTTCTGAAGTGACCCCGTCCATCAAAACCGTTAAGTCAGCTGTGGCCTGACCTCCTCCAGCTGTCCCCTGGCTTCCAGTCATTCTGCCTTCTGTCATTGCATTGTGCATGTCGTTGCCACTCACAGGACATTTCGCCAGTCTGTTGTACGCATTGTGAATTACGCAGGTGTGACTTCCAGGAAGGCAGGGTTTTACTTGCTATTCTTACCTGTCTGTGCAGCCCTGTTACCCTGTTCTTGGTTTACCTGCTATTCTTACCTGTCTGTGCAGCCCTGTTACCCTGTTCTTGGTTTACTTGCTATTCTTACCTGTCTGTGCAGCCCTGTTACCCTGTTCTTGGTTTACTTGCTATTCTTACCTGTCTGTGCAGCCCTGTTACCCTGTTCTTGGTTTACTTGCTATTCTTACCTGTCTGTGCAGCCCTGTTACCCTGTTCTTGGTTTACTTGCTATTCTTATCTGTCTGTGCAGCCTTGTTACCCTGTTCTTGGTTGCTCTTCAAGGACTTAGAGGAAGCAAGTGAGAGAAGCCATGGATAAATAAGGCCATGTGGACTGATAGAAAAAGCATACACATAGCGTTTAGCATCATGCTAATCTGGGTTCATATTTTAGTTTCCTCCTTTAACAGACATGTGACTTCAGGCAGATCAGCTAGTTCCGTAAACACTTTTTTCCCGTCTGAAAACTGGGTTGGAGGTACAGACCACTGCAGGGCTGGGGTGGGTGTCCCCCACAGAGCTCACCGAAACATCTTAGCACATTTCTGACATAAAGGACAGCACAACCCTAGAAGGCTGCAGATCCTGTCCCTGCTCATGGGAAGCATCCAGGCTGAGAGGGCGGATGACTGTGCTAGGGGACCAAGTTGGGAAGAGATTTTTGAGGAAAAAAAAAAAAAAAACAAACAAATATGTTGGGTTTCTACACCTCAAGCAGCACGCTCAGGCTTTCTCCGTCAGTGTGGAAATGGGAAGCAGCTACACTGAAATTGTTTCATCTGTTCCATTTGTTTCAGGTGCCAGTGGAATGGGGGCTTATCATGGGAAATATAGTTTTGACACCTTTTCTCATCAGCGCCCCTGCTTATTAAAAGGATTAAAGGGAGAGAGTGCCAATAAGCTCAGGTACCCTCCCAACAGCCAGTCCAAGCTCGGCTGGGCCAAGTTCTTGCTGCTGAAAAAGTTCAACAGAGCAGGGCTGCTGATGCTGCTGGTCGCGTGCTTGGCTGTGGTTGCAGCCGTGTTCATCAAGGTGAGTCCCTGTCCCTCCTTCCTGTCCCTTCTTCCTGTCTGTGGGCTGCTTGTAGCTATGTGAATCTATCTGTTGAGACACTCCATCAGCTTCTAAAGTTCCTGCCTGCTGGCTAGCTACTTGTTTTTGTAAACACAGTTATTTACTTCCTGTCTTAGCTGTTTTTTTGCTGCTGAGTCAAAGTTCAATAGTTCTGACCAAGTCTGAATGGACTGCAAAGTCAAAATTATTGTAGGAGTTTACTGAAATTATTGTAGGAGTTTACCGAGATTATTGTAGGAGTTTACTGACGTTTTTAAGAATCTAAACTACCAAAGAGCTTGCTAGAAGGCTCCAGAGCTGCTCAGCCCTCTGCTCCCTTGGATATTGGTCCTCACTATCTGCTTCAGTTCGTTCTTGAATATGCATGAAGTCTTCCTGGCATTAAAAATGACAATAGTGGAAGGAAATAGACAAGGGGCATCATTTTTATTAGGCGTATTTTTCCTCCAAAGTGAATTGCCAGAGAAAGTTTGTCTTGGGCCACAGGTCATCATAGAGGTAGGATTGCAAAAAGGCGCTTGAGATAGCCTCCTCTGGGTGGCGTGCGCATATCTGGTATGGAGGAGGGAATCATCCTTCATGGGATGAGTGTCAAGATGGGATGGGGAAGGGTTTCCTCAGACAGCTGACCAAGAAGTGTGACAATGTCTATGAAGAATGGATGTGGATGAGAGACAGGAAGCATCTAGTGAAAATGCCATGTTTATCTATCGTGTATCTTGGTTAAATGTGAAAAGTCGTTCATCTCACTAGCACCGCACTGGTGGACTGATGATAACAGCTGCATTTGAAATCATTTGGGTTTTCTCAGAAATACCAAGCTCTGTCGAGGGGGAATGCCCTGTTGGCTTCTCTGGCAGTTCACAGACTGTGCTGGCCCAGTAAACACTCATGATCAGATCTCAGCTGTCTGTTGAGAGTGAGGTAGGAGCTTCCTGTTTTCTTTCTCTGTGTGAGGTGGGCCAGGTTGGGTTCTGTTTGGATTTAGTTGTTTCTACAGCTGAAGGTTTAATTTAGACTTACTGACAAAGGATGTTTTACTTAAATTCAATTTAGGAATCATTTTAAAGGGATGGGGAGGGGTACTGGCAGAGGAGCAGATCTCTGGGCTGGGCCTGGTGAAATCTGTGGCCTTTCTAAAAGTGAGTAGCCGCATGTTAAGCTACGCTGTTCCTCTGTCGGTTCAGGAGGGCATGGCAGCAATTCCAGTCCAAGTCACCATTTAGACAGTTAACTTTTTATTTCATAATTTGAGAATATTTTTTAAAAGTCTCAGAATTGTTTCATTTTAATTAAAAATAAAACTCTACAGTTCAGGAATTTACAGTGGCAATTCAGGGTTTTTTCCTCTTCTACATCTTTCCGAGACTGAAGATTTGGTTGGAAGTAGGCTTGGGTCTCTGGTCAATAGTGTTTTTCATTTGACATTGGTCCCTTAGCCTAGTGTGCATATTTTTGGTTGGGGTAGACTTTCTCAACCTCTGGGTGACATGAGGACCGGGCTTGCCTTGTCCCCAAGAAGGCGCACCTACGGCACCACACTCACCACACAAGGATTTGGCAGAGAGGTCTTCCTTAGCCAGGTCTTTGGTGGGAACGAGAGCACGTGGGCTTGATCCTCGACTTGGTTATTGACTTGAGATTTTGGCAAAGCCACTCCTTGAGCTTTTACTTGAATCTCCTCTGCAGAGTGCAAGGAGTTGGCGATTTCCCAGGCCGTTTTCAACTTCTCCCGTCTCATTGCTATTGGCAGTACGTTCATGGCTTCTTTAGCCAGTATAGGCTCAGGCAAAGATCTGGCTTTGGCTCCTTGCTGCCTCCTTGTGCTCTTCCCTGACCTTTTGTCCTCTTTGTATCAAATCTCATTTTAATTCAAACAGTGATTCAGAATGTAGATTGTGTTGCTCATTTGAGTCTCTGAAAACATTTTTGAAGGCTGTTTTCTTTTAAGGACATTTTTGTACATGCTCAGTAAGTGCGACACCTGAACTGTACCACCAAGCAAAATGAGCTTCTTTTGAAAGACACGTAGTGATTGTGCCATGCCACGTGATGGGCAGGCTGGGGTCAATGGCGCATGTCCCATGCTTTCTCAGTACTTATGTGTCCGGTCTTTAGAGACAGACCGTTGCTTGTCTCCACCTGTACATCGAGGAGTCTGTTATAACTACAGACCTTTGTCCTCCTGAACACTTGAGGAGTCTGCTATAACTACAGACCTTTGTCCTCCTGAACACTTGAGGAGTCTGTTATAACTACAGACCTTTGTCCTCCTGAACACTTGAGGAGTCTGCTATAACTACAGACCTTTGCATTAAGTGGCGTTTTTTGCACTTCGTGGTTTACTTACATTGTCAGATGTTTTCATGTTGTTTTGCTAATTTATTGGAGTTAGAGTGAATTTAGAATAAAGTCCACAAAGCAAAGTTCCGTCTAAACCTGTAGGCTACAGGAAGTGTTAGTCTGGCCTGGGTCTTTTAGATTTCTGTATTTTTGTTGTATATGTATGAGTGCTTTCCTGCATGTGTTCCTGGTACCCACAGAGACCAAAAGAGGGTGTCAGATCCCCTGGAACTGGAGTTAAATGTCATTGTGGGTGCTGGGAACTGAACCCTAGTCTTTAGTAAGAGCAGCCAGTGCTCTTAACCATCTCTGTCCCCTGGTCAGAGTTTTAGAAGGTGGAGAAATATCAAGTCCGTTAAAATCAAAGGTCAATGTGCTGTCTTCTGGAGGTTGCTGCGGCTCTCCTCAGCTTAGGCTGGATCAGCTGGATCACTGCTCTTGGACTTTAGGAATAAGCTCGCAGTCTCTAGATTTCATGCCAACCCTTGGGTCTCCTGGTACATGGCTTTGGGTACGTGGCTCGGCTTTTAGCTCTTGGTTTTGGACAGTATACAGTCTGCTCCCTCGCCTTATTGTTATTAATGAGGAAAGGCATGATCCTGTATTTTCAGTTGAAACCGCACTGTGGCTTCTTAGGGACACGTAGCTTTCTTTTCTATTTTGAATTTGGAGTCTCTTAAGAAAGAAAGTGTTTGTGAGAGTCTCAGTCCCCCCAAACTTATGTTCTAAGGCTTTTCTCATAGCAGAATAATATGAACCCCTTTCTCCTCTCTCCAGGAATATCTGTAATGACTTCCTCGTAACCACTACTGAATCGCTCCTCTACTAAATGCTTGACAAACCGATACCTTTAAAATTGTGCCCAAACCAGGAAATTACAGATGTACTGCAATCAAACCTAAGCCGTTGCCACTTACTGCTAACGAAACTCACTGTTTGAGCCAAATTCCAGCATTTGTCAGCAGTGAAGGTACCGGGAGGACATAGACTGTGCCTGGGCAAGAACGTGCCACGTGAAGTCCCAGCTCCGTGGGCGGTGTCAGGGAGAATGGTAGCTGTCCCGTCACTTCTTTGCTCCAGTTCATAGCACTTCCCACTCCTGTGTCTTCTGCTCTCAGGCGTCAGCAAAGCTCTCCAGGTCACCTCAGCCCAGGCTTGCCAGCTGTCTGGAGAGGCGAGGTTAGGTCTTCCCAGCTCATGTTAGGGGTGGAGATCCTAAACTGAGGAAGTGGGTATGTCCACCTCATCCACTGTGCCAAGACTCTGACCTTCAGGAACTGGCTCTCCATTTAAACGTCCTTTCTTGTTCGTTGCACATCACCTGAAGTGTGTGTGTTTGTGACAGTCTGTCGTGACTGTCCACAGTGCCTTTATGATGACATCAGCTACACCGAGCCTCTTGTCAGGAAGCAGTGCTTTCTTTGTGAATGCCAGTGAGAACATCTTGTAGTCACAGCTGTTCCAGAGGCCAAGGTTAGAAGATCCCTGAGCCCAGAAGTTTGGGACCAGCCTAGGCTACATAGTGAGGACCTCCCCACCCCATTCTCCATAAAGACCCTTCGAGATCCTAAAGTTGAATGTCACATAGATCTTCAAGGATAAATCTTTTCTTGTTTTCATAGCACAATGAAGGAAACTTCACTTTTTAAATTTTAGAGGGATCCCTTTCTGAATAAATTTAGCCTACGGATCTTAAAGTATGGTCCAGCTCCTGTCCTGAAAAGGGGATGTTAGGATCTGAGGCTTCAGAAGGCGCGGGACAGACTGTTGGAGAATGCCGTGAGCTGGTGGGACACACTGAAGGGGTGGGGCAATAGGAAGAGCTCCCGGGCACGTGGGGCGTTGTTCTCATTCAGATCCCGATGTGGCCAAGCAGGGAAGTGGCAAGAGAGATCAGTGTGGAGCTCAGCTCTCTGCTGCCAGGGCCTGGCTGCGCCCCAACCCCAAGCTGCAGGGCTCCCGCTGCCTTCCTGGGATCCAGATTAAGACTTGATCCCACTCGATGAGAATGTAGCTTGCTTTACTGACTGTACAGCCATCTTTGCTGAAATACCTGTTCCATCACTGAAGCTGTCTGAAGGGTGTTGTCTCTACAAAAGTATGAGGCATCAAAACAAAAACAAACCATTGTCCTATTTAGCAAGTAGTTACTTATGTGGCAATTGTCATAAACTAATCAGAAAATATTTTGCACAAAATTCCAATGTAGAATTTGCTCTTACTATTATGTTAAATTATAAATCATAACTTCTAGTTAGACTAGAATACTTACATACTATACTAATCTTCAAAATAAATGTTTTTCATAAATTATTGTGAGTGTTATTTTCAACCTCAGCTATGGAGATAAAATTCCTTGGTTACAAAGTTTCCCTATCAATCCATTTTTCACTGTAGCCCCCACAGATGGTAGTGCTAACTCTGGGCATCATGCTTCTCAGACTCCGCAATCTGTTCTCTGAGTGCGGATGAAGGCCGCCGTGCCATGTCTCACCATTGCGCCTGGAGCTGCTCACCAATCACAGGCCCACAGCAACCAAGTGCCATCCGTGGCGGTGTGTGTGACCGGACAAGCTGGGCTTTGCCACTCTGGTGCACACCATTTCACTGCTGAAAGGCAGAGCAAATCTTCTCAGTCTGAGCCCAGTGAGATGAGGGGGGAAGAAGGGCCTGTGGCTACCAGGGTCCCCAGTGCCACCTAGCTAGGGCTTGCTGGCCCTTCTCACAGCTCCACGAAGACTGTCACGGTGTGCCCAGAAAAACACGAATGTTACCAGTGCTTTTGAAATTCTATTTTACTTAACATCTTTTCTACTCTTGAGGAAGACTAGCCATTCCTGGATTCTCACTCTTCTGATAGGCTAATGTTCCAAAGCGCAGTCTGAGTCAGAGAAGGAAAAGCCAGTTTGACCACAGTGTAATTGTCACTCTATGCAGTTGAGATCTCTGAAAGCGTCACTAGCAGATGCCACATAAAGTATCCAGGGTCCACCTGCGCTTTAGCTCATGTGAGTGGAACGCAGGTGTCTGTTGGGGATGGACGGCTGCTTGCTTTGTTTCCCAGCTCCTGTAGTGTCTAGAGGACTCTGTTGACAGTCACTCACCCTGTGGGCTGATGCTACCCCTAAGGCACCCCAATTAAATGTTTTCCTTTTAAGAGTTGCCATGGTCATGGTGTCTCTTCACAGCGATGGAAACCCTAACTAAGACACTAAGAAAAACCCCATTTGTTCCTCCTGCACATGTCTCTTTGGCTCAAGAGTACAACAAGCTTACTTTAAAACACCAGAAGTGGAGATGACCCAAATGTCCATCAATTCATGAAAGAATAAACAAAGTGTTGCCTCTTCACAATGACAGCTCTGCTCAATCAGCTGCTGATGCCTTCTATAGCATAGAAGAATCTGTAAAACATCCCGCAAAGAAAAGACACAAAAGGTTATATCCCCCATGACCCCACACATAAAAGATATCCAGTCTAGGCAAGGCCCTAGACACAGAAGGATATGAGTGATTCCCGGGGGCTGCAGTGGCAGCTGTGAGGGTGACAGCCAAGGAGCTAGGGTTCCTTTCTGAGTAAAGTTGTTCTCCATGCACTGTGTTGTGTATTTGTCAGGTTCTCTACAGGAACAGAATGGATAATGGATGTGTATTAAAAACAGACTGACTTACACAATACAGTCTGTGTAGTCCAACAGTGGCCATCTTTATAATTGGGAGGCTGAGAATGCAGGAATTGCTGGATTCCAGAGACTGGATGCCTTGACATCTGGTGCAGAAGACCTAGAAGATTGCTAGAAAACCATTGGTCTTTGAGATATTTAGAAGGCGGAAGAAGATGGGTTCTGATGCCCAAGAATGATGGCGGCATCAGGATGGATGCGCTCACCAGCAGGGGTGAAGGCACGTAGACGAAAAAGCTTCCCTCTTGAGCTTCCTTATGTCCAGGGCACCTCTGGAAAGTAAGACCCACATTTAGGGTAGACCCTCCCAATTCAATGAACCTAATCAAGAAAGTCCCTCACAGGCATGACCAGAGGCTAACCTAGGTTGATGATTTCTGAAAGTGTGTGCATAAGCTTGTCTCATAGGTGGCTCTGGCTCCTATCCAATGCCAGTCAGTATTAACCACCATGAATCTATGACTACACTAAAAGCCATTCACTGTATGCCTGGAAAAGGTAATTGCCGTGTATGAATTCTATCCCAATAGTACTCTAAGGAATTGGGGTGGGGCTTACTTCCCAGGTTGTGTGCACAACCACGAAGGACAGTGTTGGGACAATGCCAGGCCCAGCAGGTTCAGTGGGTAAGCTGAGGCAACCTTACTCATTGTGGGGTCAGGACAGTCATCCTTCTGCCCTTGCTGAGTCAGATTCAGAGTCACAGGGACCAGCAAGTCTGTGGGGAAGCCACAGAAGATGGCGAGGAAATACCTCCCAGACCAACCAACCAGGAGGATTCAAGAACCAACCAGCAGGGGGCTTGTGGGTGGCAGGAAGATTTTATTTACTTAGGGGCCACAGGAGGCCCTGTACCTGTAGGGGTCCTAGAGGCCAGACCCAAGCCTTGGAATGTTCTAGGGCCTAGAAGCCCAGAGTGGTCCTCTCAGGCTAATTCTGCAGCATTGGCCTTAGGCCAGTTGCCTTTAGGAGAAAGAGGGGACAGGAAGGAGAGAAATCTCTGTAGAGATTAGGTTAGATGTAATGAAAAATTGGTCTTCTCACAGTTAGGAAAGTTGGGGGTCCTCTGGCTTGTCACACCATGATGGATAGTCAGAGGGGGAGAGGAAGAGAGTGAAAGGGGCGGGGCAAGTTCCCCTTTCCTAAGGAGCCCACTTCTGTGGTAACAAGCCCAGAGCCCTGAAGGTCACACCAGTCCATTCATTAGAAGAGTTCTCACGACCTAATTGCCCTATAAAATCCTCCTCTTTGCACTGCTGACTGCAGTTAAGTTTCCACAGCGCCCTAGCCAGTCAGACGGTAGATGGGGTTTCTCCAGCCCAGCCAGCTCTATCTAGTTGGCCACAGTGGTCGGTGATACAATATAGCCTTACATAGACCTCAGACAACTCAGCAGAAAAGTATATGGAGAGCAACTAGGGATGCCTGCTATGAAAGTGGGGTATGGAGTACGGGGGTGTGTGCTATGTAGGGGATGCTCTACCTGCCTTAGAGAGCTTAGTTAGGAGCAAAAAAGAAAATGTTTGTTCTGCCTTCCTAGAAGCTGTTGGCCTGAAAAAGAACTCAGTGTCAAGACACTATAAGGCCAACTCTTCTGCCGAAACTGCTAGCTGAGGCCAGAACTTCCCTGGTATACACCCTTGGCCTTCCCATGATAGGTGACTGGAATGTCTCCCAGTTTCCAGTCAGTTAAGTCTCCAGCAGGCACATGAGCCTTTGGAAGCAGAGCCGTGTTTCTCAAGCCAAACAGTTACCAGCACCGACATTCACTTCCTAGAAGGTAGCATGAGGACGTGTTAGATCACATCTGGCACCTGCTCCCAGAACAGCACTCTGTGCTGATAGTGACTGGGATGGGACCTGACAACATTCCCAGGACAAGAGCACTGACTCTGGGGAATTTTGATGCTCAATCCAGCCATGTCAATGTGAGGGACAAAGAAGCTGCAAGTGTCCTCCCCCTCCTCCTCCTCCTTCTTCTCCTCCTCTACTTAGAAGCTCAAGTCAGAGTAGAGGCAGCCACCTCCCCGCCCACCCCATCCTCTCTCAGCTCCAGGTGCCTCTACTCTTATTCTTCTAGGAGAACAGAAGTAGCAACCCCACGCCTACAGTGGGTATGCCTGGATGCTGCCCATGCTCTACACAGCTCAGCCACGCCAGAGCATGGGTCTTGGAGAGAAAGTGGCCGAGTGAGAGACTGTCAGAACCATCCATCCTGCCGGCCTGGCTACGGGCCTGGGCAGATGTTTTGCTTGTGGCTGCTTGGCTTGCCCAGACAATACTGCTGCCTTGAGAATTTAAGCAGCTTAGGCCAAGCCCAGTTGATGTTTTCAGAACTTCCCGTAAACAAAGGGGAAGATGCAGCTTATGTAACACTCTTGCTGGATGGCTCCCTTGGCACAGGACAGCAGCCTGTCCAGGTATTGCAAGCAGACATGCTGGGGAGGGGGTGTCTCAAGCTGTCCCCAGCCTGCCACTGAGCTACCCTCTCAGGGCCATTCTTTCTAAGTCTTCTGCAAGCTTTCTACCAACTGAGCGACCTTGGATCCCATTCCAGAACAAGAGAAGCTTCAGGCATATCTAAAGTAATTGCTAACAAATGCCCCTTGCTGAGGCAGGAATCAACAATGAGCTCATCTGATCCACGGGGCAGCACTAGGAGGCAGGCATGAGCACTGTAAGCAGTTGTGGAAGACAGAGTTGAGCAACATTCCCTGCTCCCCCAGTGCTGAACATGGCCCAAACAGCCCCCCACACACACACAGCTGTTCTCACTTCTGCTTATAGCTTTCGCAGCATCATTGGCCAGAAATGCTAACATTCCCCTTCTCCCTTGGAGCCAGTGCTTTATGTAAGGATTAAGGTCTGCTCTTTAGAGTCATGCGAAACCTGGCGACTTTGATTGATAGGGAATGGAGGTGAGCCAGTAAACCTGCCTCCTCTTTGTTAGGAGTCAAAGGCAACTGCTCCAATTCCCCAGACCGTGGTCTGATCCTCTGGATGAGACCAGGGCAGCGAGCTCTTGAGTACCACAGTTCCTGTGATGCCTCCCCAGGACTCCTCCCAGAAGCCTGTGCAAGGGCTTGCCCCACCAGCTGAAAATTCAGATGGGTTTACTTCAGGTGCTGTCCTGGCTGATACAGTTCCAGAACAAACAGTTCTGCCTCCAAACCTTCCCTGCCACCTCTCCGATTAGATCTTCGAAGAGAAGACACACCCAGTCACACCTAGGGAAAGCTAGCTCATCTTCCCTGTCTTATTCGTGAGACAGGGTTTCTAGCCCAGGTTGGCTTTAACTCTCCCTGTGGCTGCGGATGATCCTGAACATCCCATCTTCCTGCCTCCATCTCTCTAGCGCTAGGATTATTGGTGTGCACCATCGTGAGGGTTTTACACGGTGCTGGGGATGGAACTCAGGGTTTCATGCTAAGCAAATGCTCTGCCAATTGAGCTGAGCTCCCCAATCGTTTCTTTTTACACGTCTGTTTTCCCGGATGCTGTGCATTTCATTCTCTTCACAGACCTGCTGTCTTGGGTTTTCTTCCCTGTAATTTGTGCTTGTCCTTCTCTGTCCGTATGGTAGACACCCTTGTTGCTCACCAATAACTGTTGCTTCCCCATGCTTCCAGCATCATGTCCGTTCCAGGAATCCTGGCTCTGGCCGGTTGAGCGTGAGTGAGGCTGGTCTAGGGGCATTTCCCTGCTTCCTCCTCCCTCTGCTGGGGTGAAAGTGGAGCTCCCACTTCCCCACCTCCTCACCCCACCCCTGCCAACTTAACCACCAGGATTTTGGGGTAAGCTTTCTTTGGTAGCAAAAATTAGTCTCTTCAGAACACATACACCGTGACTCCCTTAAAAGCACAGACCAGCTTCTTCCACCATGATCTCTGGCACCTGGGACATTCCACCCAATAAATACGAGTGAGCAAGCAAACAGGGAATGAACTCTTCCTTTCTGTCCTGTAATAAGACAGCAAATGAGACAAAGACAGAAGCTGACACGAGCCAAGCTGTACAGCACAGACAGTAACTTGGGAGTGACCCCCGAGTGTGGGGTCATCACAGCCAGCAGGGAAGTGATCTACATGAGGTTAAAAATGAAACTTGAGTCAGCACAACAGTACCTAGTGCTGGGCCCCAAACTCCTAGAGTCTGACCAAGCAGTTTACTTTCCTTACACATTTAAATACAGTAAAACGTTAGGAAAGCTTCCCATGTGACAATGAGCACAACAAAGCGTTGGGCGTGGCTACGTGGAGACTCCCTCGCAAGCACAGGTCTCTAGAGAAGCACCTGTGTACGTGAATGTGTTCTTATTCACAGAGAGACAGTGTTCAGGGCGAGGACCTAAGGAGGGGGGATTTATAATAAGCATAAGGATAGTTTCTGTTCATCGAGAATGCAAAGCACCTGGAACCTCTTTCATAGGAATGGGTTCTATTCACAGAGACAAAGTCCAGGATTAAGGCCTGAACAATGCTCAGGATTTGGGGGGATCCAGCTGAAGGCTGGCTCTATAGATAGCAAGATCACCAGTCTTAGGCAACATCCACTCCAGCCTTCTGGGTGAATAAGCATCGTTCATTCCCTTCTCTTGAAGGAAAAAAAAGCCTGTGTATTTAACAGTTCTGGGTTTTCTAATACATCTGTGAGCTGTGCCTTCTACACACAATTACAAAGACAAAACAAACTAGAAGAAATGTAATCTGAGTGTCCAGACACCAATGGGCTGAGGGAGATGTGCTAAGACTGTGGCTCCCGGCCAAGGGCTTGCGTGTGTCATGGTGGACCACTTTGGAGAGCCCAGGGATGTAGCTTGTGCTCCCTGGTAACGCATGAGCTTTGGCTGTTAATGTGCTGGATAAGACAATAGTTGGAAACATTGACTCATGATTGTGTAACTGTTTTTAGATTAGTACCTAACCCATGTAATGGAAAAACTAGATTGAATTAAGATGCTGGACCTAGACTGGGGTGTGTGTGTGTTGTGTTCTTCAGTTGGTTTGCATTTAGATATACTCTAAAAATACTTTTACTCAAGACCTGGTCAGCTTTGGGGCTTTATAACAAAACAAATTACATTACAAAATTTCTTAAACTTCTGGGCATGTCACAAAAGAAATCTAGGTCAGCATCTCACAGAGGCGTTAGCAAATATAACATGTCACAGAGATACCAGAATATATAGCATGTCACAGAGACCCAGCATATATAGCATAATAGCCAAGATAAGGAACCAGCCTAGCTGCCCGTCAACACATTAATGGGTTTACATATACACAGTGGAATTCTATTCAACCATGAAGAAGAAAAGAATTTATGCCATTTGCAGGAAAACAGATAAACTGGAGATCACCATGTTGAGAGAAAGAGGGCAGACTCTCATATGCAAAATCTAGATTCATTTTAATTGCCTTAATTGTAGATTTAATGAGACTAGGGTGTACACATGCATGCTTAACTAAGTACACGTGCGTGAGTGCATAAATGCAGGTCAGAGGGCATCTTGCAGAGGTCAGCTTTCTTCTTCCATCACGCGGGATCTGGAGATGGAAATCAGGTCGTTGACTTCTGAGGCATGTGCCTTTACCCGCTGAGTTGAACGTCTCGCTAGCCCAAGAAGCTAGGTTAAATATATATATATATATATATATATATATATATATATATATATATATATATATATAGTGAAAGAGAGCAGGCAGAGACTCTGCATGTGGAGGAACAGGTCTAAAGGAGGGCGAGCAATGGCGGGGGAAGACAAACACAGCAAGTTTTCTCTCCTATGTGGAACCTAGGCTACTATACATCCTGTTTTCTCAAATGAAAGCCCAAGGGAGGAAGGCACCCAGTGAGTGGGAGGGACACAGGAAGAGGGATAGAGATGCATATTAACAAAATGTAAGTATGGAGTTGCCATAGTGAAACATTTTGTATGCTAAACTTTTTTAAATTTTATTAAAATAATAGCCGTAAAATAATAGGAAAAAGAGAAGAGAAGGCAACTATGATCGCCACCTGTTTGCTCTCATGCATCCCTTCAGAATACACGTGTGACGCCTCTGGGGTCCCATACCTCCAGAACACATGGGTGACGCCTCTGGGGTCCCCACACTGCCAGAACACATGGGTGACGCCTCTGGGGTCCCCACACCTCCAGAACACATGGGTGACACCTCTGGGGTCCCCACACCTCCTTTTCTCGGCCATGTGTTTCCACCTCTGTTAATAGCTGGTCATGTACAGGGCTGAGGATCCAACAAGAGGCAGAAGCCCTGTAGCTGACACAGTGACAAGTGACATTTCTTGCCCAGCCTCCCTCTATTTCTTCATGGAGAGATGGCTTCATGCCCATACTGCATATGGCAGAAAGCCATCTGCTGAGAGTGTACAAAGATGACAAGAAATTTCATCTCTTACAGCCACCTGATGTAACCTGACACATTTCCTTATGAAAGCTAACTAGTCCTCAGGGGAGAGGACTCCGAAACATCATCGTCAGAGCTCACTCTGACTGGCATGGAGTGAATGGCCTGTCTGTCCACCAAAAAGTAATGAAGTCTTTAACTGCCAGCAAATCAGAATGTTCCTGGTCTTGGAATCTTCTGAAACTAGTAAGGTAAAATGAGGTCATATGATCCCAGGTGGTGGCGGTGGCACATGCCTTAATCTCAGCACTCAGGAGGCAGAGGCAGGCATATCTCTATGCGTTCAAGGCCAGTTTGGTACATGGAGCAAGTTCCAGAACAGCCAGGGATATAACAGAGAAACTCTCTCAAAAAACAAACAACAGCCATCAAAAAGAGGCCATATGGGTGGCCTTAACCTAGTCTAATGGGTGTCCTTAAAATAGAGGATTTTGCTCTGATGACATCTACGCCGCTATTGCGCCAGTGGGCATGTCTAGCCAGGCTGGTTGTCACTGCAGCTTGCAGAGTGCAGGGCTGGGCAGGACTGACGATCGCTTTTCTCACATAGTGGTTGTCTTGCTTTCCCACACTATGAAAGCTAGCGATAGGCATGAAGCCCCAGGTCAGTACCAGCTCAGTTTCTCCACGTTCTGTGACTCAAGCATGTGGTGTTTTCAACAACAGGCTCTTACCATGAAGTTCTGGAGGGAAACCAACGGCAATGACAATGAATAGCCTGTAATGGCTGCCGTCTCTGGAGCTTCACCAGCCAACACTAACAAAGAGGTAACCCGTTCCTGGCCTTGGGCATTTTGTTAGATAGCCTGTGGTGTGTAGTAAGCATTGTCACCCCATTATAGAACAACTTCACCTTGATTCATCCTTGTTCCATTAATCCTCTTTTTAAAAGAGAGAGAGAATAGATTTTGAAATGTGTTTAATGACCTCTAATTACACCCTAATCAGTTCAATATCAAAACACAATATGCTGAGTCATTTCAGTATTCCAGTACTTGAATAATACAACTTTGTAGGTGCTTGACAAAACAAGAAGTACAGTATCCATTGCCACACAAGTTCAAGCCAATTCTAGGGAAGTCTTTAGATCTTGAATCAAGTACAAAGGAATATCCCATATTCTAAAATCCATTAAGTGTACAGTTGGAGAGCTTCCACCTTGCTATCACTTGGAATTAATTAATGTACAATGTAATGAAGTGCTAGATTGCAACTAGCATAGAATAATTTGCTATAATTCTATAACAGCCTTCCAATTGTTACATATCAGTTAATACCATCTGCTCTTGACTGACATCAGTTTTTGGTAGTTCCTGTTTAAAAGAAAATTTCAAAGAGTAAATATGTAAATCTCACTCCAGATCAGCTTTAACTGATGTACCTTTAAAATTATTTTTGATAATAGACAGTACTAACATTGTACCTCCTATTTAAACAAGATGTTATCTGTACAATTTTCTGTTATTGACAGGCTTCCATTTATAAAAATGCGTTAAATTATTTTAATATGCTTTGAATTTCATCAACAAAGAGTTGCAGAGTATTGTGTCTGTTTCGTTATGCCCTTCCCTAAGTCTCCCTTGTTTCTAAGAAGAGAAACCTTTCTGAGCTCCTGCTGTGAATTGGTTTTATTTTATGTTCCCTCTCAGCATAGGCTTTCCATTTGCTCTCCTTGGTAGCTCATACTGAAGTGAACACAATATGGAGGACTAGAAATGTAGCTCAGTGCTGTAGAGCTTGCTTAACATGCACAAGGCACTAGATTTGCTCCCCAGTACTGCATAACCCAGTTGGGGCTGTTCCTGCCTGTAATCCCAGCACTAGGGAGGATCAGAAGTACAAGTTCATCCTCAACTACAAAAGGACTTCTAGACCAGCCTTAGATCCATGAGACTCCTGTAGAAAAATGCACAAAAATTAGATATACATTAATCAAACTTAAAAAGAAAACACTTTTCAGATCAGTAGACATATGATGTATCAGATGACATGTTAACTTTGAGTAGTAAAGGAACCAGTCCAATGCAAAGCTTTCTAGGGCTACCGTTTAGGTTACGTTACTGTAATTCATCACCTTCTGCCATCGCTACTCCATTTTTGTAGGACTCTGTGATGTCATGTATCTACCGTGTACTTATTAGTGCTCCAAAGAAGCAGAGCCAATAAGCTGTTTTTTTTTGTTTTTTTGTTTTTTTTTTCGAGACAGGGTTTCTCTGTAGCTTTGGTGCCTGTCCCGGAACTAGCTCTTGTAGACCAGGCTGGCCTCGAACTCCCAGAGATCTGCCTGCCTCTGCCTCCCAAGTGCTGGGATTAAAGGCGTGCACCACCACCGCCCGGCCGATAAGCTGTTTTTATGGAGGTAAAAAGACTCACTTTAAGGAATTGTCTCATACAACTGTGGAGACTTGACCAGTATGGAGTCTGACGGGGATGCCTTGCAAGCTAGGGACACAGCAAAGTGTTGAAGTTTGAGGCCAAGAAGAACCCACTAGAATCAGAGTAAAAGTGACTGATGATACCAAAAGCGATTTGATGAATTCTTTCTTGCTTGGAGGAAATCGAGGGGACATCTCTCCAAGCCTGTTATCTATTGCATGAAGCCTGTCTACATTACAGAAGGTAATATTATGCTCTATAAGAGCCCACAAATTTCAATAGAGATCTCATCTAAAACTACTGGCAGAGATATCCAAAACTAACCAGAAGCATTATGGGTCAGGAAAACTGACAAAGAAAATTAACCCGATCTTCTCTCTGTTCCTTAACTTTTTAAAAGATATGACTGAGCTTTGTATATCCTCCCCTAGGGATTCCATACTTAAAAATAACTTTTCTGTCTTGCCAGTGGATATGGTAATGCATAGAACTTTGCTATATATGACACCTTTGGTTCCATAGGTCAGGGAACCAATGTGAGAGGTCTTCAAACTCCTAACGTATCTATTTTGATTTCTTTATCTAGAAGCAGGGGAGCTCACCCCTGAGTGAGTCTCTGACCACAGTGTATTTGCTCTTGAAATATGCTTGGGTTAGTATACTTTCTATTATCTGACGAACTTATGTGGTGACTAAGGTATTTTTTTATGAAATGTTTTTATTTATTTTGCTATGAAAATGACTCAGAGATAAAATTCTTTGACTTTTACACTTAAAAATCTCTTTAATTTTGTGCATGTGTGTGTGTGTGCACCACAGGAGTACAGGAGTTGTTAGAGGTTAGGATAGGGGTTCATCTCCTGGAACTGGAATTACAGATGGTTGTGAGCCGCCATGTGGGTGCTGGGAACTGAACCTGGATCCTCTGCAAGAGCCATGAGTGCTTTTTTTTTCTTATTGATTCTTTGTGGATTTCACATTATGCATCCCGATCCCATTTGTCTCCTTGTCCCTTCATACTCACCCTCTGTCCTTGCAACCTCCACCCCACCCCCAAATAAGATAAAACAAAATTAAAAGAAAAAAATCTCCTCGAGGAAGTTGCATTGTGACACAGTGAGTCACACAGTGTACCCTTCAGTCCATGCATCCTTATCTGCAAGTGTTCATTGCAATGAGTCATTGGTCTGGTTCAAGGCCCCTGGCCTCTGTTACACGATCAATACTGGGCCCTCACTGGGACTCCTCTTGGATGTCCTGTTGTTGCCCTGTGTCTTGGAGATCGTGTAGCTTTGGATCTGCAGGACCAGCCCCTTCACATGTTCCGGCAATTATTAAATGAAATGGATATTAGGGTGCGGCTATTCATAGCCCTGGTTCTGGGCCTGCATGGTAACTGGGTTGATCAGCCTGACAGCTTTCCTCATCATCACCACCAAGGCAAGCTCTCCAGCACGGCCCTGGCCAGCTCACCCAATGCCTTAGGCAGCAAGGGTGGGGCCCATTCTCCTGCTCTCACACGCTGACCTGCACCCACACCACCCGGGCCAGCTCCACTGTGCTGCCCCAGTGAGGTACAGGGCCCTCTCTTCTGAGTGCTGCAGCTGGTTAGGGGCAAGACCTGCTCTCCTGCTCTGGTGACCCTAAGATTAGCTCTCCCTTCTGCCACAGGTGCCAAGGGGCAAGCAGGGTTGGGGGTGGGTGGAGCGTGCACTTTTCCCTCAACCACACCAACACATGGCATTAATCCTCTTTAAGCCTTGAAACCACTGTATTCTGTCTTTCCACTTTTGAAAACCTCCTCCCCATGATCTCTTGGGTCTCTCTTGAAAGCTTCCCTGACCTCCATGGGTATTTCAAATGAGGCATGCTTATCTGAAGATTAAAGCTACATCCACAAATGAGAGGAAACACGTGATGCTTGTCTTCCTGGGTCTGTGTTACCACACTCAGAACAAGTGTTTCTAGATCCATTCATTTACCTATGAATCTCATAATTTCAATTTTTATTATCTTATAAATGTTATCATTTTAAAACCTTGCAAGTAAATGAAAGTTCCACACACAGAAACAGACCAGACCTGAAGTCTCTACACTCAATGAACTTCTGTAGTTAGAATAAGCATTTCAAATGTACGCGCATCACATTAAATTTTACACTTGTAGTATCGAGTATATTTTCTGCACCTACCCACCACCAAAACAAACAACAAAACATACATGATAGAACTGGAACTGGAAAAACAGTTTGCTTAATATCTTCTTTCATAACCTGTGTTCATCATCTGCACCCACCAGCATCCAGCCTCTCTTTTCTTCATGTTACACTGCACCCACATGTACATCTGTTTACGTGTGCACATCTGTTATTGGCTAGAATCCATCTTTCTGAAACTGTGTGGCCTTGCTTAATAAATATTCTAAGTCTGTCCATTTTTGTGAAAATATTTTACCTTCATTTTTCTTTAGAGATGAGTAGTATTCCCTTTTGTATATACATCAGATTCCCATTAACAATTCATCTTTTGATGGGAAACTAGATTGATTCCAATTCTTCGCTACAGTAAATTAAGCAGCAATTAATATGGGGTGCAAATATCTCTATGGTAAGGTATGAAGTTCTCTGGGCATATGCCCAAGAGTTAAATAGCTGGGTCATATGGAAGTTCTATTTTTAATTTTTTGAGAAATCTCTAAATTAATTTCCATAATGCCTGTATTAATGTGTACCCATACCAACATTCAAAAGCAGATATCTCTCCACATCCTCTCCAACATTTGTTGGCAGACTTATTGATGATAGACAGTCTCACTGGGGTAAGGTGGGAGCTCAAACTCATTTAAAATTGTGTTTCCCTAGCAAAGAATAAAATTGCTAGGAATATTGGACACTTTTAAAAATGGTTATTAACTATTTCTGGTTTGTTTGTTTGGTTTATTTATTTATTTAGTTCATTTACTTGTCTGTTGATTGGCTGGTTTATTCCCTTGGTATTTAATTTCTGCAGTTCTTTGTGAGTTCTGTACATTAGCTCCTGTCTGAAGTGTAACTAGTTAAGATTCCCGCCCCCTCTCTGGGCTGTCTGTCAGCTCTGCTGATCATTTCCTTTGCTGTACGGGAACGTTTGCTTTTCACACCGTTCATTGTTAATACTGGGGTTCGTTTCTGTGCTGTTGGTGTTCTGTTTAAAAAGTTCCTTGTTCCGCTTGTTTACTGATTAGACCCTGAGGACATGAACTTCCGAACCCTGTGTTTTTCCACAGTGCTGCAAGCCCGTACATATAGAACATGTTCTCCCTTCAATAAATGGCATTCTCTTAGCACGAATGACCTGCTGTGTGGTGTTTCTCTAAATCCTCAGCTCCTTGCTCACAACTCAGTACTGTGTTAGCGGTAGTGCTGGCACTACAAGTGGAGTCCCACCAAGATAGAGAGAGAAAGAAGGTCATTGAAGGATCACCCCAGGGAATAGCTGGCAAGTTAAGCTCCACAGAGAGGTAAGGAATAGGGGTGAACTGGAAATGGGTGCTGGAAGTTCCATGAGTGTTCTTACGGACCAATTGATGAAACTCTCAAAAGAAAATGGCCCCAGAGTTAAGTCATGAACAACCAATGAATTCATGAAAATGCTTGAACAGGCCAGTCCCTGGTTTCTCATTTGGGGGGGGGGTAAATATTCCTGATTGGGAACAGGTGAAGACATATTTATAAATCTACATGATAAGGGACCTGATCAAATCCCCATTGCTGCCTTCTCCTTGTGGAAGTTGGTTAAGGATGCATTGTTAAGTCAGAAGGTGAACATGAAAGAGCAATGTGCTGAGGGAGGTCCAGGAGGAGGAATCCTCAAGTCACTAAAGGTTTCAGAAGCCTCTAGTTCAGACACCCCTCGGGATACAGATAGCGAGGAAAATAACTAACTCAAGAGATTAAAGTCCTCTGGAAGAAAATAAAAGGATGTTCTATAAAGAACTGTCCTCCTTCAAGAAATTCTGACTTTCAGGGTCACTTGTCACTTCTTGAGCCTTCGGTGCCCCTAGGCAGGTTTTCCCTGCCTGTAGTCGAAATGTCTGATCCAAACAATCCAGATCAGGTTATATGAGTACACAATCCTCTACAATATAAGGACATTCAGCAATTGAAGGAAGTTGTCACTGCTTACGGGTTCTATGCCCCTTTTACTCTTCCTATTTTTGAGTCTTTTGGTGCCCTCAATTTTATGCTCCAGGACTGGCACAGCAAGTATCAGGAACATTGCACACAGATGTCAGGCAGGTCGCAACACCATGGCTGGGTTCCTTGGGAGAAATGTTGACATGCTTACTGGAGCCAGAGCTTATGCAGGAAATGCTGGTTGAACCTCCAGGGATGTGCTGGAAGATATGGGAGCAGTGCTCACCATTCAGCCAGCGAGACAGATGCTAAAAGATCAGGGATTTTGCCCCAGCAAAGCCCTAGGGAGGAGATTACAAGGGGATCCTCAATCTGTGGCTGAAAAGACTCACATTACATGCCAGTATGGAAATCATGTGGGACTGGGGCATTTTTAGCAGGGGCCATTGCTGAGCAGCCTTCGATCATTCCACCCATTCCTATCTCTTGGCAGAGTGAGTAACCCATCTGGGTTGAGCAATAACCCCTTAATAAGGAAAAAAATCAGAGGCTGCCCAGACGCTAGTACTAGAGCAATTGGCCACAGGGCATATAGTACCATCAACATCTCCCTGGAACACTCATATATTTGTTATAAAGAAGAAATCTGGCAAAAGGCACCTTTTTCAGGGCTTAAGAGCTGTTAAAACTATGATTCCTATGGGAGCTACTTAGCCGGGATTGCCCACACCCATAGCAATATCAAAGGATTGGCATTTAATTATTATTGGTTTAAATGATTGCTTTTTTACTATCCCTCTGCATCCCACTGATTGCCATCACTTTGCTTTTAGTGTTCCATCTACTAACCTAAAAGAACCTTATGAGATATTATTGGGTGATCTTGCCACAAGGGATGGCAAATAGCCCTACTATTTGCCAGATATATGTCGGCCTGACCATTGAAAGAGTTAGGCTTAAGCACCCTCAGCTGTATATCATTACATGGATGATATTCTGCTGGCAGGACCCACCAAAGCCTCTGTGCTAGATGCCTTTGGTGACTTGCAAAATCAGTTGAGCCTAGCAAATTTACAGATTACTCCTGAGAAGGTTCAGACCCAATTTCCTTATCAATATCTCAGGCATTATTGGCAGTGGATAGGTGCTGGGGGAGCGAGTCAGTTTTCTTGAAGAGTTATCCCTAGTGAGTCAACTATGGTCCAGTAGGAGGTCACATATCTAGGAATATACGAGCAGAACAATTGGACTTGTGAATCATAGACCCTTTGGAGCAAGACTCTACCATCATCTGCAAATAACTATTCTCCCTTTGAAAGACACCTCTTGGCCTACTATTGGGCCCTGGTGGAGACTGAACATTTGGCGAAGGACCACAAAGGTACCTCATACAACCTGAGTCACCAATCCTGAGTATTATCTGACCCACCAAGTCATAATACAGTAGATACATAGCAGCAATCCATTATTGAAGGGAAATGGTGTATATATGATTGGGTTTGTGCAAGTCCTGAGGTTACAGGCAAGTTACATGAAGAAGTTGCCCAAATGCCTATCGTTTCTACGCCCATTACAAGGCTGTCTGCTGCTACGTATGCACTGATAGCTTCATGGGATGTGCCTTTATCATCAGTTGACTGAGGAAGAGAAGACCAGGGCCTGGCACTGATGGTTCTGCATGATATCCCTGCACCACACAGAAGTGGACAGCAGCAGTGTTACAGCTTCTTTCTGGGACAACCTTGAGGGATGCCAGAGAAGAGAAGTCTTCACAGCGGGCAGAAATTTGGGCAGGGCACGTGGTCATACATTTTACTTGAAAGGAGAAATGGCCAGGTGTGCAATTGTTCACTGATTCATGGTCTGTAGTCAATGGATTGGTTGGATGGTCAGGGGCTAGGAAAAAGCAGAATTGGAAAATCAAGGAGAAAGACCTTTGGAGAAGAAGTATGTGGAGAGATCTCTCAAAAGGGGCAAAGGCTGTGAAGCTGTTTGTGTCCCATGTAAATGTTATCAAAAGGTTGTGGGGAGCAAAGAATGTCTTGAGAGTGTGTAAGAAGCAGATGAAGGGAATGTGTATTGTTGACGTGCCCAGGTCACAGCCCCAAAGCCTCAGACTCGGATTGAAGGCCAGCCCTCTCTAGGAATCTTTGGACTCCACAACAGATTGGAACTGGAAATTAGTGACTGGAGGACTGGGTGGTGGGTAGGACAAGCCTGGTTCTGTGACAGTGGGGGCTGTTGGCACTGACCACTGTGCTGTCTCACAGAAAGACCCCTCCCATAGATCAATTCTCAGATCAAATGTGATTTGAGAAGAGTATTGCTAGTTCCAGAGCCACTTTGTCATCAAGGCTCAGTCTCCTTTATGTCTTTTCACGCAGACACCAGGAGGAGCTGGCATCCCAAACATGACACGGGGAAGCTGACCATCATCCCCAGCCCATGGCCTCCTACCTCCCATGAGTTAATGTCAGGGGAGAGAGTTTTCTCTGTAGGCTTCTCAGAGTGATTAACCCTTGAAGGACTTGGGGTCAGGGTTATAAAAAGAAGCACTGCACACATGACTTTCCTTCAGAAGGCTTTATTGATCTCTGCACCCAGCAAACAGCAGAATGTGCAGGGGTGAGGTGAGCCAACTGGGAGTTGAGCACATGCAGGTAGCAGGTGGGTGAGAAGCCAAAATGAGGTTCCAAGAGCAATTCTCCAAGGACAGGACAGCCAGCATAAACGAGTCGGTTATAACAGTCGTCTCAGTGCCGGGGCATCTGTGAGGACAGGAAGCCCACATGAGACCCAAGGTCCCGTGCCCTTGTCCTTTGTAGTCCTCCATATTCTTCCATGCCCCAGGGCCTTGCCTCTCACCTTGACTGGGCTTGGGGGGTATCTGCCTTTGTGGGCTTCTTCGTTCATTAGAGACCTCAGCAGGCAGGAGCGGCGGTGGGAGAAGGTCTCGAAGCTTTTCTTGCCATGGTAGGCTCCCATGCCACTGTTCCCTAAATGAGAGGCCTGTTCAGGGCCAGAATCCCAGCCCAGCTTGTCCTCACGACCCTCATGAACTCCCTTGTCTGAGCCTCACGGGAAGTAGTCAAACCTTAGAGTGCCCCCTAGGCACCTAGGCCAGGCAGAAGAGTGCCCAGAAAGAGTCTCATTCCAGGCATACCACTAAATGGTGGTGTGACCCCAGGCTTGGGATCCCTACGGAAGACCAGAGTGATCAGGACTAAGAACCCAGCACCAGACTTACCCACACCCCCGAAGGGCAAAGTGGGCACAGTGATGTGAACAATGACGTCATTGGCCGTCACACCGCCACTTGATGTCTCTGCAATCATTTTCTTGATCACCTGTGTGAAGACCCAAGCAGCCACCTTGCAGTCCTGCATCCTCGCCACCCTTTCTTTCTGAACATGTCCTGGAGCCTCAAGAGTAGGGACTAGTGGAAGCAGAGCCCCAGCCACCAGCTCCGCCATCCTTAGCCCCTGCAGCATCTCCAGCCCTCTGTAAATATCACACAACCTTCAGCGCTGTATGGGGAAACAGCCCAGTTCCACAGCCCTGTAGCAATGACTACAATCCACAGCTCTAGGAAGGTGGAACAGTCCTAATCTTAGAGCTAAGGCCAACGAGGTCCAGCTAGGCTAACTGATTTGCCCATGGTTGCATGTCTAATGAATGAGGAAGCTGCAAACTTGAACCCAGGCCTGTGGATCTCTGGCTCCCCTTGCATGTGAATGTCATGCCTAAGAGGCCAGGAAACTGGGAAGGGGACCCTAGGCCTACCTTGTTGTTGTTGGAGAACACGTAGAGTGCCAGGGGTTTTTCACGCTGGTTAATGAATTTAATGGCCTCCTCCAAGCTTCGAACACACACAATGGGCATCACCGGCCCAAAGATCTCCTCCTGCATCACCTTGGCCTGGGGGTCCACGTCCACGAGAATGGTGGGAGCTGAGGCAGGATGTGAGCTAGAGTCTGTTTGTGCTGATTCACCCCCCCATCCCCAACACACACATACAGTATAATACACACACATGCACATACAATACATACATATGCACGTACAATACACACACATGCACATACAATACATACACATGCACGTACAATACACACACATGCACATACAATACACACACATGCACATACAATACACACATGCCAGTGCCAACATCTAGTTCCTGCTTCCATTCTTTTGCAAATGAAACTGCCAAACTTATGTGAAGACTTGAAGTGCTCCCCTCATACCCACTTCCTCCCTACCCCCAGTCCCACACTCCACCATGGCAGACCATGGGGAGATCTATAGACTAACCTACATGGTGGAGCAAGAGCTAAACACTGAAGGGACAGTCATTGCATCTGCTGGCCCCATGTATCCATCCCAGAACTCTCCAGCCTCCTTGATAATTGGGGACCAAAGGGACACCAACTGATGTTGCCTCCAGCCAGGACACTGGGAGCTCCTCCCAGCCTGGCCTGCCTTGAACTCTTGGGGCCTCTGCTATCTCCATTCCCTGCTCCCTTGTGCAGACTGGAGATGAAGATGGAGCCTTTGTGTCTGCCTTGTGGGAGAGGTCTCTGGGGCTCCAGAGAAGGCAGATTCTGAGCACCACTCTTCTGAGGCCCCCAGAGCTTTCTGCAGGCCCACTTGGGAAAGACTTCTTGTTGAGTATCTGTGCCCACTTTCTGTAAACGTGCTGTAGACGCTGGTAGTCCCGGAGAGCAGGCAGGACACACACCTATGTATCGTGAAGCCGCATCCCAGGTGCCTCCATGGGCTACTTTCTGGCCCTCAATTAGGCCTACGACCCGCTGGAAGTGACGGTCATTGATGATTCTCCCATAATCACGGGCCTGCTTAGCATCTTCCCCATAGAAATCCTGAGAAGAGATGAGGCCTCAAGGAAGTCTTGGTCCTGCCATGACCCTGACCTCCCAGCCTCTAGGCAGTGACTGTGGGTGGTGGAATCAGAGTTGTGCCCCTCACCCACCCCGTGATGCTCTGCACCCTTCCCAGTTGTCTGCGGTGTGTGAGCACATTTCTTCCGTGAGTAGAAGAGAAGTACCTAGTATCTCTCAAAGTCCTAGAAGTTGATTGAGGCAAAATACATCCCCTGTGGCTACAGCTCCCGACTCGCATCTGCGGGTCATGCTCACCTTCAGCGACTTTTTGAGCTTCTCCACGATTTGGTTCTGAATGGAGGGGTCGCAGAGGATGTAGTCTGGGGCCACACAAGTCTGGCCACTGTTCATAAATTTCCCCCAGGCAATCCGCCTGTGGACATGCAGTCTGTTAATCATGGGTGCTCCCTTGAGACTAGCCACAGGCTCAGGACCAAGGCACTGAAGGGCGAGCGATGGAGGACAGCCCATGGGCTGCGCGCTACCACGGTGGGTCTCCCTAAGCAACCACTCACTTGCAGAGGCACTGAGAAACCCCACCACCACTACCACAGGGGTTCCTCAGCCAGCGTGTTTAATGTCATGGGTGTCAGGGAGGAAATTCTGAGGCTATCCTGGGGTGAGAGCTCCATGCCTTTGACCACATTCTCAGAGTCTTGCATAGCCTCTTCCCTTCTAATGGGGTACAGAGATGGCCAGAGGCCTAGCTAGTACAGACATGAATCCCATCCTGGACTCTGAGGTGTGAGTCCCATCCTGGACTCTGAGCAAGTGGCCCTGCATTCCTGGGCCTGCTTTCCAGATCTCAGTTGGGGATCTCCTGCCGAGGGGCAACGGGTCTTGGTAAAGGTCTCCAAACCCTGAATATCCCACATTTGCTTTCCTTGAAGCTTCTCCTTGGAGTACCACCCTTAGTGATGCTCACAGAGTCAGTGATCTCTCTGGAGGCCCCTCTAGGAAGACTTCTATGAATGGTGTCCCCCCATTCAACTTCTCCCATCCCCAAACCATAGGCTCCTTAGAGGCAGGGGCCATTTTTATTACTCGGTGCAGAGACATAGATCTTTGGCACCATCATGTGTTGAAAGGTGGATAGGAGCTCAAGCCTCTACAGCCATCCGAGCCCAAGTCTCCTCACCGGCAGGCCACATCTAGATCACAGTCCTTGTCCACGTAGCAAGGGCTCTTTCCTCCAAGCTCCAGGGTAACAGGGGTCAGGTGCTTGGCCGCGGCGGCCATAACGATCTTCCCCACAGCTGTGCTCCCAGTGTACATGATGTGGTCAAACTTCTGTGTAAGCACCTCCGTGGTCTCGGGGACACCCCCATTGATCACTGGACACAGATCCTTCCCGCAAAGAGACAGGAGGCTCAGCAAAAATCAAGCCTCTCCTCACTCCGCGCACAGAGTGGGCACTAAGAGACTGGCCCTTCAGCTCTGAACTTATTTGGGTACCCAAGCAGGTAAGTCATTCTCCTAGCTCAAGGGCTCCATTTTCCCTGCTGTTAGAAGCTGGGCTCCTCCCACCTGCTCTAATAACCTCCTGTCTCCCAAGCTTTAAACAACTGACCCCCATCACAGTCATCCTTGAACTCTAGAGCCTCACCTTATCCAGGTACTGAGGTATAAGGGTGGCTAGCAGGTCTGCTGTATTCTCACTCACTTCTGAGGGCTTGAGGACTACTGCATTTCCTGCAGAATGCAAGGTCAGGGTCATCCTTGGGAGACCGCCTCCCAGACTCTTCCTACCCAATGACCAGGCCTCGAGATTCCATTACATCAGCTGTACTCTTGGAAGGCAGTGGGAGAGACTAGACACGGGGGCATGCCGTGAGAACACACAGGCACACGCTGAGAAACACAGGTACACACGAAGGAACACAATGCAGGGAGCACACACAGGTGACACAGGAGCATCTGCTATAGGTACACACACTGGCACACGCTTTCAGGGGTGGTACCACCTGCCCCTCAGCAGTGCTGGGAGACTAGGAAAGAAGAAAGGACACTCAGAGAGATGCCCACGCTAGAGAGCGAGCAGCTCTGACCTCTCCTGTCACACACTAACAGAAAATCCTTACCCCCACGCCCACCCTGACCCCACAGGTATATGGAGAGGTCATCCTGGAGGCCTGGCTACATGGTTTAGCCACCACAACTTCCTGTAGCAGTCACTCTTACCTGCAGCAATGGCACCCACCATGGGCTGGATGGTGAGGTTGAAGGGGTAGTTCCAAGCACCTATGACAAGGACCGTGCCCAGGGGCTCCGAGTGGATGTAGGACTCATCCTGCTGGGTATGGGGAGTCTTTGCCACAGGCTCATCCTCAGCCCACTCTGGGAGTTTCTTAATTGTGGTGTCAATCTCCTCCAGCACATGCACAATCTCCTCATTGTAGGCGGTCCACTCATTCTAGGGAGAGGTGCCACGGGAACGTGAGCCGCAGAGCCAAGGCTCTGCTGCCCTGGTAAGTTGGCTGTTCAACATGGGGTCCGTACCAAGGGATACAGAGCTGAAGAGTGGCCATTGGGCTATTAGGACTGAAAGGTCCCTTCTTCCCAAGGTTTGTATGATGGGGGTGCCCCAGGACCCAGAGCTGGTAAAGGAATGAATGAAACTACGTATGGCCAGAGGAATGGGTTTGAGGGTCATTGGTGAGGGAGAAAATGTATTGTCTAGAAGATTTACAGACCACACTGAGACCTGAACCTGAGAAAGAGCTTGGGAGATCACAGTGTTGAGTAGACATGGGTACAAATCCCACCCAGGGAAGAAGTGCCCGAGAGTGGCAGGCTAGAAGCCAGAGCTACAGCATGGGGAGACAGGAACTGGGGACACCAGAGCCTCCTGGCATGGTAGGGGTACAAGAAAGAGGGAGCACGGGGGACAAATACATATATCTTTCCTGAATTTTGGGAAGCCAAGAGTGAGTTTTTTCCTTCCTGTCTTTTATGGTGGGAAGCCTTAAGGTGAATGAGCCCTGACGCGGCAGAGTGTGGGCACCTCAGGGAAGGTGGAAGCAGTCGCAACTGAGTCCTGGCCTCAAAGTAAAAGGCTTGTGGATCTGGAGGTTCCTAGCTTACTCAACCCAAGGGAATAAGGAGGAAGGAGGAAACCACGGGAAGCCGGATCCCTCTGGAGAGCATGGCCTTGCTGGTCCTTGGTGTGCCAAACCAGGTAGAACAGGGAGGGACCGAGGACAGAGGGATAAAGCAAGTGGCTGTGGCAAGGTGGGGGAGAGGGTAGGGTGGGAGTGGAAATGGGTTGATGAAGAAGCCAGACCCTAGGGGAAAAGCAACAGGTGAAGGGAAGAAGACCCTGTCTAAAGGTGGTGGAAGGAGAGGGCGACCCTGAAATCTTTGCCAATCCTTTCCGAGCCTCCCTTTCCCCTCTATAACATTGCCTCTACACGCGCAGCGTTTGGGAATCAGTGCAGTCTCAGTGAAGTGCTGGGCGGCGTGTAACTGACGCCCTACACTGTCCCCGTGGCTGTTACATCTGTTAGTCTCTTTTTGTGGCCGCCTCCTCCCCCCCCCCCGACGCTGCACCTTGTGTAGGTCTGCGGCCAGCGCAGCAATGATGTCCGCTTGGTGCTCAGTGATCATGCGCCGCAGCGCCTCCAGTTGCTGGATTCGGAACTGCAGCGGGCGAGTCTTGCCCGAGTAAAAGGCATCCCGCGCCCGGTTCACAGTGTCACTGATCTTGCTCATAGCACCTGGAGATACAGAGAGAGCATTTTGCAGAAGGCCACATCCACGGCTCTGGGTTGTGCTTTGGACCAGCTCCCTGGCACTGGCTCGACCCTCAGTGCTCTGCCACTATGTTAATTTTATTTGGATAAAGACCTCTCCTAGAGACTGGAAAATGCATTCCTGCTGGAAGGTCCCTTTTTCTGACTCAGATGGCTAGGCCTTTCTGATGTCTTTAGACATCCTAGGTTGGATGACAATAATCCGCAGTGAACTATACCCATCCGAAGCAGAACCTGTCATAGGGTGGAAGGGGACACCCTTCTTGGCATCTCTCCGGTCCGACCACTTGCAAATTGGGACAGCTTCCTTCCCTGTAAACACTCAAGGAGCCTTGCGACCAACTTCTTAGATTAGGTTGAATGCATACAGACCACGATTCCACCTCTTACCCATTTAAAGGAAAACTAACACCAAAATTCCTACATACCCTTCCTGGCTACATCATTGTGCTTGAATGTGCTGGTTGCCTTGCTAAGCTGAGCCAGGCTTAGCTTTTAGATCAACACATCATATGTCATAGGTCACTGCCAACAAAGGTCTTTCAGTATTTCAGGTTCTTGTGCAAAATTGCAGAGGTGATTCCTGCTTCCAGTACAATAAAGAAACTGGCAAATTGGTGTGGCTCTTGGGGGCGGGAAGATTTGACCACATCCAGCAAAGGCCTCTTGAAAATATTTGTAGGGGTTGGGGAAATGGCTCAGCAGTTAAGAGCATGCAGTGCTCACCCAAAACTCACATATGATTCCCAGTCCCCTCCCTCACCTGTAACTCCAGTTCCAGGGTGTTCTAATACCTTTGTAAGCATTCACACACACACACACACACACACATGCACGCACGCACGCGCACACACACACACAGACCCATACACATAATAAAAAATAATAAAAATAAATCTTTACAGAGCAAAAGAGATAATTAAAGATTTTAAAAAGTAAGTATTTGTAACATTGAAGATCTGTGCAGGAGATTCTAGTAACCGCAGCTCCCTAAGCAACAAGAAAGTAAGTACCTACTGTTTGCATGTGACAGACATACTGGGAACAGCCTAGCACCGGTGGCATCACGTGGTGGATTATTTAGACATAAGATAGAAAACTACCAAGCACATTCACCAAGGCTCTGCCTGTCACACATGTGTCATGAGGAAAAAAGAAACATGTTTCCCAAACAACAGGTGTAGTATGTATGCATGCATGAGAGAAAGAAAAGTGAGGATAGCCCAGAGTGGGGGAGGGGAGCTACTGAGGGAGTGAAATAATTGGTCATCTCCTCTCTCTCCCTCCCTCTCTCTCTCTCTCTCTCTCTCTCTCTCTCTCTCTCTCTCTCTCTCTCTCTATTTCTCTCTCCCCCTGTCCGGGAGATTATGGCACTTGACATTTTGCAGTGAGCTTGTTTTCCTGAACGTTGGTCGCATCTTTGAGTGGAGAATACACGGTCACGGCGCAAAACCGAACAAGAGAGGACACAGATTAAAGCACTTTGCCTTCTCCTCCCAAGAAGCTGTCATTTCTGCCAATCCCTCACCCTCCTTCCAGAGATATTTGGCCCATCACTGTATAACATTTAACACTGGGATGTGGAGGAAGTTATTCTCATTGTACATACAGCAAGTTCCCCTGCTAAGCCCTTCCCCGATATACTATTTTTTTTTTTTTTTTTTTGGTTTTTCGAGACAGGGTTTCTCTGTGGTTTTGGAGCCTGTCCTGGAACTAGCTCTTGTAGACCAGGCTGGTCTCGAACTCACAGAGATCCGCCTGCCTCTGCCTCCCGAGTGCTGGGATTAAAGGCGTGCGCCACCACCGCCCAGCCCCCGATATACTATTACATAAATACACTATTTAATGATGTTGGATATGGGTGCATGAACCTGCCTGATTTTGCATTCAGATTCCTCCCACCATCCTCACCCATAAGTGTTGACCCTTATACTTCTTCCCTAGGGAGAGGCAACCTGTTGACACCCAGGCTTCAGATCTGGACATGCCATGCTCTGTTCCTTCTCCACCAGGAGGCCAGGTAACTCCTTCGTTGGGACCCCTGGGTAGGGATCTGTAGACCCAGCCTGTAGACCAGTTCTTCCTACTGGCCACAGCTTCAGCCAAGCAACCCTGCAGCAAGATTGTACTTTTCTTCTTACCCTTGTGGTCTAACCAGGGTCACATGGCCTCTGCCACAAATCACCAAGGTAGGGGACCCAGGAGGGGAAGAGCCTCATGTGAATGGGCTGGGCTGAGATCACCCCTCAATGTCATCTCCCCAAATTAAGTGGTCTTTAAGAAGCTAGGTCCCTGGGTCTCCTCTGTGAGCCAGTTAATCCCGGGGCTATTCAGAGTTACTGACAGATATGTGAAAGCACATTTGATGCTGCACCTGGCACCTGAGTGGGACACGAACTAGGTTTCCTCTCTCAGAAACACCCCACTTTGGGGGTTACACCTTCCTTCTAGACACACCCCACTCTCAGCAATCCTTCGCTCTCCCCTCAGTTCTCATAAAACCTCCATAGCAGAGCTGCTGAGATGGCTCAGTGGGTAAAGGACTTGCTTTGAAGGCATCAGGACCTGAGTTTGGATGCCAAGAACCCATAGAAAGCCAGATGTTGTAGCACATTTCTGAAATATCACAACCCCTGCTGAAAAATGGGAGACAGACAGGAGAATCCTTGGAATCTCACAGACCAGCTATCTGGTATACCTGGATAGCAGTCAACAACAAAGAGTAGAGACCCTGCCTTGAACAAGGTAGAAGGTGGGGACCAAGCAATCAGAGCTGTCTACTGGCCCACACATATGCCATGGCGCACACACACACACACACACACATACACACACACACACACACGAGGAAAAGGGAGAAAAAGAGACACAGGGAGAGACAAAGAGAGGGAGAGATTGATTTTTAAATGCACCATAATAGCACTCACAAAGAAAGGTCAGTTAGGCATTTGTTCCACAGCTGAGGACAGTAAGACTGAAGACGTTTCAACACGCCACCTCTGTCCTCACAGGTAACAGGCACTGAAGTCAGCCTTTGACCTCACAAGCATCTCTCTCCAAGACATGTACTCAGCTATGCAGCCCTGCCACCTTTCTAGGAAGCCGAGAAGCTTGACTGTGCGCACCAAGATCTCTCACCCAAAGGCCACCTCTCTTTCTGTGTTCTGTGGGTCTCTGGGACTTTCTTGGCCCAGTGTTGCAGATGATAGAGCTCCAGGAATCTTATGCTGGACATTCAATGCACCCAATCAGGAAATGTTGGCCTGGCAGGGTCTGGACCCGTTGTCCTCAAAATAGATGAAAGCCTTGGATTCTCAAGGCCCATGCTCCCACCTAGAGACGAAGTAAGAATGATGGGGAGGATTACCTTCTACACAGCCTTCTGCAGCAGCTGGGTTTCCTAGAGTGAGCAAGAGCCAAGAGAGGACACATTTAAGTACCCTCCTTCCTTCCCACTTGGTCCCGCTAGTCCTTGCCCAGGAAGTTTGCGTGATGAGCTAAAACAATATTCAAATGTGGGTGCAGCATAATCCGGATCTCTCCTCCATAGAGGTTTTGAAGATTAGGTCTCAGGCTGTTTGTTTTGTTCTGTTCTGAACTGCAAGATGGGCCTGTGAAAGCTTGTGTAGGCTTTTAGCCAACCCTCAAAAGAGCCTGTTTGCCCTGGGCGTGGGGGCCACTGAGTGATTCAGCCTGGCACAAAGCTCATGCTTTTGCCAGATGCTGTTCCATGAGTTCCCTGTTATGTAAGGTCTACAGCGGATGAGCTACAGTCTCGCAGTGTGTGCTCAGCACCAGAGAATACATGTCAAAAACACATTCCTCTGTCACTGCCATATGCAAGGGACGAGGATTCCACTGAGGCACAGACTCACAACAGGCTGATTGGAGATTTCTACAGGAGTCCCTACTCGTATGTGGGACTCAAAGACTAGAGGAAAATGTGGCCAGGGCCTGTCAGAACCACCAGGAATTTCCTCTCTGTGGTCCCCCAGGGAGGATAGAAGCTGAAAGTCCCTTCCTCTGCGTTTAAGCAGTGTTCTCTGAGCCCCTGGCCTGCACCACACTGCGGGGGTATAGGTTCACACAGACCACCACAGTCAGCCACATCCCAGACCTGCACTGTGACCAGGGCTTCTCAGTGCCCCTCACTACCAGGCTACCTTGCCCCCTTTTGCACCTGGTGTTCATTCAGAGGAAAACAGGTCCCCACCATGTCTGTGAGACACAAAGGCTGTGCTCTTGGTCTCTCCCGAATCTGCACACTCCATGACTCTGCTACAATGTCATATCAAATAGCACCACTTTGTCCTCTGACAAAGTATTCCCCTCTGTATGCTGTGATTGCCATTAATGAATAAAGAACTTCTTTGAGCATATAGCAGAGCAGGAAAGAACAGAGCTAGGTGGGGAAAATATAAAATAATGGAGATGGATTAAATTAATATGTAAGAGTTAGCCAATAAGAAGCTAGAGCTAATGGGCCAAGCAGTGACTTAAATAATATAGTTTCTGTGTGAATATTTCAGGGGTGAGCAGCCAGGAACTAGCCAGTGACCTCCTTACTACAAATTGGCACCCACATGGCCAACTAAAATCCACTTAAAACCTGAGAGGCCTTGCAAAGAAATTCTAGACACTAAAAAACAAAGTTTAGCTGCATTTTTTTTCTGAATGGGCTTTGCCTGCTGGTGGCACACTGCAGTTCTTTTAAGAAAGGTTTTCCTGATTCAGCAGTAGCAGAAAAAAAGCTGCACTGTTTTGAAATGCTAGCTTCCTGGGCCATGCTGCCAATGCAACCTCTGACTCTTTCAGAAGACCGAGAATTTAAATGGGGTTTATAAGCAATGTGCTATGGCTGATTGGTGGCAATATGAACTGGCTGTGTGCCTAGAGATGGGACAATTTGCATGGCTCTTGGGGGTGGCGAGCAACTCTGCCATGCTGGACTGGGTGGGGCAAGCAGGCAGGGCAAGCATTGCTATTTCCCCTAGCAATGGCACCATTAAGTTCATAAGAAGGGTTTAGCATTTTCAAAAGCACTTCTGGTCAGATATGCAATAAAGACAAATACAGATGTAAAAGACCTCTAAATGGGTCACAGTGTTGGATAAATGTATGTAGGCTTGAGAGAGAAAAATGGTTTTAAAAAAAAGGTAAACTCTTTATTGAGACAGAGTACAGACAGTCATAGTTTAAAAGAGTAAAGATAATAAAATAAATATTAAAATGTAATAGAGTAAAAACAAGCCACTTAAAGATGAAAAATACACAGAGTCTGGATTATGTATATTATTGTGTTTTCTTTGAATTTTTTGACTGTGAAAGAGCTAAGTACAGAGAGGCATTTCATTGTATGGGCTGCTAAACTAAGCTAACATATATATTTTAAAGGTATCTTGAATTCAAAATATGGGTCTAAAGATATGTTGCTTTGGAAAAGGGGTTCTTCTTTTGTTTCCAGAGAAGATGAGAACCTGTGGATTGCTTCTAGACTAATGTGGTTTGATGGACCAAGACTGCCTGGAAGATCACTGTGAACACCCCCAAAATATTTTGCCCAATAAACAGCAGGAAGTAGTTTGGAGAAGAACTACTCCCATATTTCCAAATATTGTTTTAAAATGTTTCTTTACACTTAAAGGGGGATATGCTATAGAGATTTGCATTGGTATGGATCTTGCTCTATTGATACAAATTTTAGGTCAATTTTGTTATATGTATATTTCTACTCTTAATTAAGATATTGTTTTTGTACAGCTCATCTAAAAATGTAATGTATAATTAAGAAATATAGGTAAACAGAGAATCTTCTATAATAGTCAAGCTTGTAGTCATGTTAGTTAGATTTTCTAGATGTATTCCAGATGGATTGGGATTCCTCAAATCTTTCAAAGACTACAGAATATGGCATTTAAAAATTTTTAAGAACTTAGAACTTTTCATGACAATGAGACACATGTGCTCTTAGCAGCACCAAGCTACTTGAAGAGGAAGATGGGCATTGAAGAGGCTCCTTATGGAGTTGGTTAGCCATTTGGGCAAGAAACTGCTCTTGCCTGTACTGCTTGATGAACTGGACATGCAGGACCCACAGAGAAATGACTGCTGAACTTGCCTAAAGGTGAGCCCATCCTTCAGGGTTCCTGCTTCATGAAAGAGTTTAGTGGACATTCTGAAGGACACAGAAGATAGTGACTGACAAATTGCCAATATAGGCAGAACTGTCTTTGAAATTTCCTACTTCATGGAAATGTCTGCTGGATACTATGGGCCTGTAGGCTGCAGATGGATGCCACAATGGTGAAGAAGAACTTTGGGTGACTATCCAGGCAGCAAGATGTCTCTGTCAATTCTAGAGATTTGGAAGTTGCTTACAATGTACCTCCTGTTTTCTTAGTTAATATTATATCTTTCTGAAAGTCTCTAATGGTGTTGAAGAATATATAGTTTTCCTTAGTTATTATAAAAGATAAAATAGATATAAATATTGTAACTGTAATTCTTGCTTAACAACTGTTTTGTTATATGTAATCTTACTATGCTAAAGTTAAAACCTTCTTTTTTATTTAAACAGAAACAGGGAGGTGATTTGGGAGTCCCCTCTGTATACTGTGATTACCACTAATGAATAAAGAACTGCTTTGAGTCTATAGTAGAGCAGGGAAGCACAGAGCTAGGTGGGGAAAACTAAACTGAATGCTGGGAAAAAGAATGGCAAGATCAGAGAGAAGCTGTGTAGCCCCACCAGAGATGTTGGGACCTTGCTGGTAGACCACGAGCCTCATGGTAAAATATAAAATAGTGGAGATGGGTTAAATTAATATGTAAGAGTTAGTCAATAAGAAGCTAGAGCTAATGGACCAAGCAGTAAGTTAAATAATATAGTTTTTGTGTGAATATTTCAGGGGCGAGCAGTTGGGAACTAACTAGCAGCCTCTCCACAACTATCCTCTTCAGTCTTTTCCTCCAGGAATGCTGTGTCTACAGTTATGGGTAATAAGATTATAATGGAGTTGGAAATTTCTATTGTCTGGCGGCCTTGTGCCATAGCAGCAGCTGTACCAAATCATAACACAGGCATTACAGTCCCTAAGATCTGATGCTCACCAATGACTGTTAATGGCTATTGTACTTTCTATACACTTTATCATTATTTCAAAGTGCTTTCCTTTGAAATAACAAGAAAAGAAAAGGGAGACGTAAAACTGTATGCTACGTGAGGCCAGCAGCTGCCCCATGCAGATCACAGTTCCTAGGTCACTTCCTCTTCTTGACCTTGCTTGTGTTGTTTTGTTTGTGGTGGCCCTGGGAGCAGTGGCTAAGTCGTGTAGTAGGTCTGCACCAGCTGTGTCTGTTTGAGTGTGTTGTAAGATGCCCACACAAAGGCAAAACTGCCTGCTGAAAACACATCCTCATTGTTAATTGACACACAGCAGAACTTCCACTAACCGCTACCTGTCTCCCTCTCTGTCCCACCCCCACCAAACAGAGCTGGAGCCAATAGCCATTGGAAATCCATGAAACGGATGCTCAGTAAACATCTGTTGAATGGTGAAATAAATAAAATATTTCAAAATAATACGAAATAGTGATGGGGTGTGCCTAGGAATCTGAGATGACAGACTCCCTGGGTGGAGAGGGGCTTTCAGGCAGAAGAGCAGGCCAAGGCAAGATGCAGGAGACAAAGTAGTGAGTGTGTCTTCTGAAGATTGTCACTGATATAGGGTGATGTGTCTGTGGCCTTGAGGAGGTGAGGAGCGGGACCACACTCCAAGCCCCAGAACCCTGTGGACTGGGCTAGGCCACAATATAGGGACCAGCAAGTGTCTTGTCAGGCAGACACATCTGGCCATTGTTTTTGCTTCTGTTGTGAGTAAAGGCAGTGATACCTTGCTACTCTTTGGCATAGGTCAGGTTGTCTTGGAGGCCTTTAAATCAGTGAAGAACAAAGTCTCCAAGGCTGTTTCATATTCTTTTTGGTTAAGACTTTTGTCTTAGGGCTGGAGTGTGGCTCAACAGCAGAGCACTTTCCTAGTCTCTAGCATTACAGAGAAGGACACTTCAGTTCTGGGATAACTCGGGGTGTAACCCCTGCCCTTCAGTGTTAGCGTTTGCAAACCCTGATAATCCATTCTCAATACCTGGTTCCAGCTTGGCCTGTCCTGCTCTGGCTCCTGGGCCACCACCTGCCTGATCTTCCTGATCACTCTCACTTCCCATGACACCTCTTCCAACCACGCTAGATGGACTTTTGTTGGCGAAGGCTTGAGTACGCTTCTCCTCCACTTGGCATTAATTGCCGTCCTTTTGTTGCTCTCTGGGAGAAAATCCAATCTGGGAGCTCTTGAAGGCTTGACCCCTGGCTACCGCTCATGGCAAACACCAATCCCTAGGTTACACCCCCCAGACCTGACTTGTAATGTTTTCAGCTCATGTTGGTTTGTTAACCTGCTATATCCAGAGGACCATCTGTATATATGGCCATCAGCCATGAGTTAGAAAAACCCTGGAATCAGAAAAAGTAAGTAAGACCTGTGACAAAAATCCAAGGCACCCCGCAGACATTTGATGCTTCGAGGCAGACAGGAAAGCATCTCTGATGCACCAGGAGAGGCAGAGAGTATCTGTGAACAATGGGGCCACTGCTAATTCTAGCCACCCATATACAGTGGCTTGGCAGGCACCCAGCTAAGTGAAAACTCAGCTACTGCTTGTTTGAGGGAAAACCACAAGTACATCAGCAGCTGCCAGCCAGACAAGCCATCGCAGAGGCCAGTGTTGGCAAGGCCCCAGCGGGCAGCCACCTTGGCATTGCTCCTCCCCTGGCTTCATGGGTAAGGGACCCATGGTTTTCAAAATTAGTGGGATGCAGTAGCCCCCATTCTGGGTCTGCTGCTGTGGTTTGAGTGCGAAAGCCCCCCACAGGTTCATGTGTTTTAATATTTGGCCTTCATCACACTTTGGGGAGATTATGGGCGTTTTAGGACCTGCAGGCTATCTGACAGATGTAAGCCACAAGGGACCACCCTTTGAAGGTTGTACTCACCTCCGGTCCTGTCTAGTTCTCGTCTTCCAGGTCTAACCACATGTGACTATACCACCTTCCCTGACCACAGACGATGTCATTCCCACCACCCCACCTTCTCTTCAAGGATGAGGCAAAATCCCTCTATCACTGAGGCAAAATTCATCCTTCTCCCTCGAGTTTCTTAGGAACTTTGCACCAGCAATGAGAAAGGTAACTCTGTCCATGCAGAGATCCACTGGCTGTCCCTTCACAGACAAGCAGGGTGAGAGGCTCTGGTACCAAAGACTCAGCAGCCAGAGTGCAGAAGGGTAGAGTGGGAAGTGTGGGTGAGAATGTGGGCAGATGGGAGCCCCTTGCATTGTGGCGGGGAATGTAAGGTGGTACAGACCCTCTGGAAAATGATGTGGCTGTTCCTCTGAGCATAGCATAGGCAGTTATCTGACGACCCACCTATCCCATTACTGAGATACACACCAGAGAAATGAGAACACATGTCCACAGACAACCTACACAGGAAAGTTCACAGGACAGTTACTCCTGATTCCCAAAGTGGGAACCACCCAAATGCTTGACAGTCAATAAGCAAACAGCATTAACACAGCCCTGAAATGAACACACAGCCACAAAAGGGAATGAAGGATGGACACAAGCCCCGGAACAAATGAACTTTAAAATGCAGCATTAAGTCAAAGAATCCAGATGCACAAATCCACACGCTTCTTGGTTCCCTTACAGGAAATGCTCAGAAAAAGTAAGTTCACGGAGACAGAAAAGAGAGAAGTGATTGACAGACCCTGCAGAGGCATAGAGACAAAGAGGGTGACTGCTAATGGCCATGTGTTTAAACATATATCCTGATGCAACCCCAGAATTTAGGGGCAGAAGCAGGAGGGTCCCTGCAAGTTAGAGGCCAGCCTTGCCTTCATAGAAAGTTCCAGGCCAAGGCCGGGCGATGGTGGCGCACGCCTTTAATCCCAACACTCGGGAGGCAGAGGCAGGCGGATCTCTGTGAGTTCGAGATCAGCCTGGTCTACAAGATCTAGTTCCAGGACAGGCTCCAAAGCTACAGAGAAACCCTGTCTCGAAAAACCAAAAAAAAAAAAAAAAAAAAAAAAAAAAAGAAAAGAAAAGAAAAAAAAAAAGAAAGTTCCAGGCCAGCCAAGTACTATATAAAGAACTAAAGTGTGTCTTAGTGAGGGTTTCTATTGCTGTGATGAAACACCATGACCAAAAAACAACTTGGGGAGGAAAGGGTTCATTCTGCCCACAGTTCCGTGTAACAGTTCATCATCAAAAGCAGTGAGGGTAGGAACTCAAGCAGGGTAGGAACCTAGAGGCAGGAGCTGACACAAAGGCCATGGAGGGGAGCTGCTTACCGGCTTGCTCCCCATGGCTTGCTCAGCCTGTCTTCTTAAGGAACCCAGGACCACCACCCCAGGGATGGCCCCACCTACAAGGGCTGAACTCTCCCTAATAAATTACTAATTTAAAAAAATGCCATAATGCTTGCCTACAGCCTGATCTTCTGGAAGCATTTTCTTAATTGAAGCTCCCTCTTATCAAATAACTTTAGCTTGTGTCAAATTAACATAAAACTCTCCTATACAGAGTCATTGTCTTAAAACATCAGAGAGAGAGGAGAGAGAGAGTTGATGGGTGGATTGTGGTATTATTTTTTAAACTAAAAATTACATTACATACTATAAACAAGTAAATTGGGGATGTCTTAGTCAGTGTTCTATTGCTGTTAAAGACACCATGACCAAGGTAACTCTTATCAAAGAAAGCATTTAATTGGGGCTGGCTTACAGTTTCAGAGGTATAGTCCATTGTCATCATGGTGGGAAGCATGGTGGTACACAGGCAGACATGGTGTACCTTCATGACTGAAGAAGTAGCTGTAGTTCTCAATCCAGAGAGCAGGAAGAAACAGACCTGGCTTGGGCTTTTACAACCTCAGAACCCACCCCAGTGTCACACCTTCTCCAACAAGGCCACACCTACTCCAACAAGGTCATACCCAATTCTTCTCAAGTAGTTCCTCTCCTTGATGACTAAGGATTTAGATATATGGGCCTATGGGCGGCATTCCTATTCCAACCATTATATTCTCATGACTTTAATTTTTTTCTCTGAAGCTTTTATTTACTTTTTTTTTTCTTGCAGAGCTGGCGATGGAAGCTAAGGCCTTCCCTGTTCAAACCCAGTTTATGATTTGTGCAGTTGCTCCGCACTTGGGCATCAGTGTTGTCCTTAAGTGAGGGCTGCACACTGCACCATCTTTGCAGAGAGGCCACGATGGGGTGGGGGTGGGGGACACAGGGAGAATAACAGTGTAGTAGGAGCCTGACAGTGTGACCTCACTCAGGGTGTGACCTGACATTGTGACCTCACTCAGGGCTCCCAATCGGTGTGAACAGGGAAGTGCAGTCCTTATGTGTGCGTATTCTCGACATGTGGGACGAGAAGGATGGTTTCCCCTGGGGTCCTCCTCCACCCCAAGGTTGCTAGGAGCACCTTCCAGCCGGGTGGGGGCCTTCCCGTAGAAGCTTCCAGCTGAGGCACCTGTAGTGGAACTTGCTGAACTAGGAGACTGACGGTTGGGACTGGAAAGAAGGTGATGAGGGTGGCAGAGACGGGCTTCATACAGCCCATGGGACTTCCAGTCTGGGCTGAACTCTCCTAAGTCCCCTCCAGTTCTGCAGTCAGCAGGTGGAATCCCAGTCAACAACTAAGGCCTGCAGCCCTGTATGCTTGCTTGTGTGTGTGTGTGTGTGTGTGTGTGTGTGTGTGTGTGTGTGAGAGAGAGAGAGAGAGAGAGAGAGAGAGAGAGAGAGAGAGAAAGAGAGAGTATGAATGCTCAACAACTTTTAATGTCTAGGGTTGAGCTGTGAGGAAACATTGATTTCAATCATTCAGTTAGTGCAGCAAGCCCATAGGTACCCCCAGAGGACTAGTTCCAGGACTCTACTTGATAACCAAACCCACACACATTCATCTCCTTCATCAAGAGCACAGTGCTATAGGCAACTTACAAAAAGCCTCCTGCACACTTTAAATTACCCTAGATTATTTGTTATGTGAAACATTTATCTAAATTGTTCTATTATCAATAAAAATTTGGGAGTCAAATATTGTGGTAAAATCCTGATAGATCCAAGAAGCAGCGGAGGAGCGACCAGCTGTCCTTCTCAGATCAAAGAGCTCGAAATCTCCAATTTTCTGTTTCCTGTGCATCTTCTCTATCCATAGTCCTGACTTTGCTACGGCTAATTCTGGTCACCTAGTCACTGACTTCACCCCCCATACAATGTTAACTTTATTAACAGTCTCGGAGTGTCACAGTGCCGTCAGATGTCCGGCAACAGTAATGCCTAATGCCAAGGCTGTGTAACAGTTGCTATGCTATATGGCTTGGGAACAACAATAAGAATAAAGTCCTGTCAGGCGTGGTTGTCGCACACCTTTGATCCTAGTACTTGGAGGCAAGGACAGCTTGGTCTTCATAGTGAGTTCTGCAACAGCCAGGGCTACATAGAAAGACCCTGTTTGGAAAAAAATACATAAATAAACAATAAAGACAGTACATGTTTGGTACAATTTTTTTCAATTATCTTTGCATCTGAGTTTGATTGACTCTGTGAATGAAGAACTGGAACCCACAGGTGGCCAACCCACGTCAGTCAGCCCTGCACAAGTCATCAGAACTGGTTGTGCCAGACAGAACTTTCCCGCCTGGATCCACACCGCCTGTGGAAATGAGAAGACCCGGAGGCCTCCTCTCTTTCCACTATCTACTGCCAGGCTGCCTTGGGCTGGAGAAATTGTGGGTTTGCAGGATGAGGGGAGAGGGGGAGGGGAGGGCTGCTCCAAGTATGCTACAGAGTTTCCCAACCCGCACCATCCCTTGGAGTTCCCATTAGCAGTAAGTCATGGCTCCCCAAGAAAGTCAAAGCCTAGCCCAATGGGGCAGAAAACACAGTAGAAGGCTGGAAAGGGCAGTGCCAGGACTTCCTGGGTTAAGCTAGCCTTCTGGGCAGGGTGCAGCAAAATGCAAGTCACTGTGCGTTAGGCACCTGCCACCTAGCAGCAGGAATGCCCGCCCAGCCCAGGCAGAGCCTACCTGAGTCACAGCCTGACACAGGAAGCCATGCCAGGGCACACGAGTCGGCAGCACTAATGATCTCTCTGGGTTTAGGTTTCCTTCAGATCATAACCAATACAGCGAGCACACCCTCATCACTGCAAACCAACCTGCTCCAGCAGGGAGACACGTCAAGCTTTATTTCTCCCCAGCTACACAGATGAGATTTCATAGAGACACAGATCCATGATAAGATGTTTTGGCTCAGCCTTGCTTTCACACTTACTTGGCTCAACATCTCATAAATACACTCCTGTTCATCCCCACCTTCCACTCCCAATGCTTATATAATACACTGAAAATGAAAACACGTGACACGTGGAGAGTTGTAAGGCCTCTGGGGGGACTGGAGAAATGGCTCAGGAGCTGGAGAGATGGCCCAGTGGTTAGGAGTATTGGCTGCTATTGCAGAGGACCAAGGTTCAATTCCCAGCACCCATATGGTGGCTCACAACTGTTATCTAATTCCAGTTCCATGGGATCTGATACACTCCTCTGACCTCCACAGGCACCAGGGACACTTGTGGCAACAGATATACATGTAGGCAAAACATCCATGCACACACCATAGACAAACAAACAAAAAAAAAACAAATAAAGTAAGAAGACTGGAAAGGGATGTCTTGTTTACGACGGTCTGGGAATGCCTCTGTGGTGGTGTGATTGTGTGATTTAAGAAAGAGTTTCCCTGGCATCCGTATGCCCTTCAAGGAGCTATTATAACCCCACCCCTTCTTCCATCCTCTTTTGTTTTCTGGCCACCATGATCTGAGCAGCTGCTTCTACCACATGCTCCCTGCATACTCTGAAGCCACCGACCCAAAGTAACAGGGCCAAAACCTCAGAGGTAGGGCACGAGCCAAAGTCAAGTCTCTTCACAAACTGGCACCTTATGAGAGTAACAAACCTGCCCGGCACAACTGGTAACACTGTGGTAAACTGACGGGCACAGCTGGTGACATAGCTGGTAACACTGTGGTAACCTGATGGACACAGCTGGTAGTGCCATGGCTCAGCAGATACAAGGAGAAAACAATGAGGTGCTCTCATACACACTTTTCTATACTCTGGAGTGTGGGGACAATTGTTCCAAAAACGCCAGAATACATGAATGCACTGCTCCTATGAGTATTAACCACATGTAATGCATATTGTGTCTCCAATTCATGGAAGACCAGTTTGCAAAGGCAAAGGTTCTACCAAAGGCCTTGAACTTACTGGAGATTTCACGCTTATATAAGGGTTTCCTGGGAGTGTTTTCATTTTTAATTCTCCGTGGTGCTGCCGGATGTTGTCCCACTACAGCTGACCTCGGGAGTCCGAGGCTTCAATGGGGTGTGTTGTCCTGTGTGGCAGTCCGGGTAGGACTTTCCCACACACGCTGTCAGTTTGCATCTGTCAGTAGCGTCCCCGCCTCCACGGCCTCTGCTGGCCTCACTCTCTCGTGTGTGAGGGGCTTTGTGGTGCCTTCTGAGGTGAATATTTATATACTCAAACACTCTATTTGTTATTCCAGGTTAGGTTAGGAGGGTCTTCTCTACCCCTAAAATTCCTCCAATTCTCTGATTTTCCCGAAAGATTTTGGCTGCTCCGCTTTCTAATTTGAATTCATCAAGAGTTCACCTCACATGTGGTGACTGGTAATCCGGGTTCCTTTCTTGTAAACAGACAGTTTGCTGTACTCAGAGAATCTAATTACACCAAAGCCCTGACTGCGGCTTTGCTGCATGGCACGGACCGTTCCGAGCACATTGCAGGTTTTAATGTACTCAGTCCTCACAGCCACCAATGATATGAACATTATACACACGGGGAGCCTGGCACAGGGAAGCTGTAATTGGCCCGAGGTCACACACCCAAGGAATGCCACCTCAGTGTCCTCCTTTAAGAGACTCTGCTGAACTCATTTCCTCCAAGTCTTCAAACCGGTTGCCAGAGTGTCGAGTGTATGTCCCCTACAGTTCTGTTACTATCTCCTGATCTGTACTTATGTCTCATTCTCATGCCTTAGAGTGTGTGTTAGCTTCGGCTCTTTGCCATTGTCATGGAAACTGTTTGGCATCAAGGGCTCAGGCTTCAGGCAGAGAGTGGCTGCTGTTCTTCGCAGTGTGAGTATAAATGTAGACTGACTTTCTGGTTCGTTAGTTTTTGCTTTGATCCTTGTTGGTTCCTTTCTCCCCTCCATTGGTACTTAAACTACATCAGCCCTTTCATTTTTCCCTTCTTATTCCAACATATAAGGAATCTAACTCTATTTTTTTCACTGAATATAGCCCTGCTATGCCCCAGAATGAAGAGTTTTAAATTGTTTTCCCAGTATTTTTCAAAATTTTAACGTGTGTGTGTGTGTGTGTGTGTGTGTGTGTGTAGGAGGAAGGTTTGAGGTGGGGGACTATACATGTGCCATGGTATGTGTGCAGATATCAAAAGACAACTCGTGGGAGTTAAGGCAGCTTATTAATTAATAAGATACAACTTAAAAAATAACAGAGATTGCTTTCCTCTAGCTTAAACCAGGTGGACTCCTTCACTGGGCCTGTACAAGTGTTCAGTGGGTAACCTTTTGATATGAGGGGCCCAAAACTCCACTTTCTAACCATGCTCACCCCCACAAGGCTCTATGTCTGTTCGTATTATGCCATCTAAGTCTCCTTCTCAGGCTGTGGCTTTTAGCATGTTAGCGGGGCAAGAATGACTGCACCCTGTGTTAGTGACTGTTTTACACACGTGTTCTTCCCTCGCCACCTGGAACACACTCCTTATCATCAGAGACAGCTCTGAACTGGCCAAAAACCAGGCAGATCACTCTCTTGTCTCCTGAGTTTGAATTCATTGATGAGGGCTTGCTGGCCATTGGTCTACACATGTGTTGTCTTCATTTCACAGGCCTAAGGAAGTCCACATGACTGACCTTCCTAGTATGTATGCAAACCCCACGAGATTGATGGGGAGCTAGGACGCCTCAGGTGTTGACCAGGGTCAGTGTGGGAGGCTGCCTCCATGTGTGTCTGGTTAGTTTATTTTGTTGTTGTTGCTGCTTTAAATTTAATAATTTTATTATGTATTTAATCTAAACCAGCAGATCATTCTTTGGTGACAAGGTCCTGAGAGAGAGGACCGGGAGATCAGAAGACAGTGAGACGGATAAGTTTGGGATCAGGAGGCCTTGCACAGGCTATATCTATGCCAAGCAAGCTTAAGGAGTACAGCGTCTTACATACTATTCTGGGGAGAAATGGACAGGGTCAGCAGGAGGCTAATCAGGCAATGATAAACAAAGGGGATGTAGGATAAACGGGCTAGCCACAGAAACGCACCCTGGCCCTGAACAAAAGCCGCTAAGAAACACACTTTGACCCTGAAACTAGAGGCAAAGAGTCAAAGTTGGCCCTGACCAACTTAGCAGGAAAACCAACCATTCCTGATCACGAAATCCAGCCAATCTCTGAATTTGTCCAAGCTCAAGGACTGAAATCTGACCAATTCTCACCCTGAAAATCTTCACCCTGGAAAAACACCACCCCTAAGAAGCCCTATATAAGCCCAGTGCCTGTTCAGTTGGGAGCTGCCTTTTTCCACCATGGCAGAAGCCGCCACCCTCCTGGATTCTTCCTTCCCAATAAATCTCTTGAGTGAAGTTTGGGTGAAGACCTTCCGTCTCCAGAGTGGACCATGCCAGAGCAGAGCAGAAGAGTAACACTTTCGCTGGGGAAACCTTCCCTAGCCTAGCAGAATTGTTAGATGGGGGAAGCCTTTCTCTGGAGCAGGTCTGGAAGCTGATACGTTTACAGTGACTTAGTGGTACTCCTTGGCTCCCGACTGCCATCTTCCCTTTCCATCTGAACTTCAATACTTACAGGGAAGTCAAGGGATCTCAGTGTATCTGAGCATGCAGAACAAGCACACAGCAGCCTTGGTACTGATAATCCCATTCTCTTTGTACAGAAGCCAAATTCTCAGGAATTGAAACCTTAACTCCTTCAAGGCCCCGATCCCCAAATCTAGATTGGCCTTGCCATGTCTGCTCCTGAACAAGGACACAGAACTAGGTTCCCTTTGTCCTTTGATCAGGGCCTCTGAGGAAGCCTTAGATTGGTCTGGCTCTCAACATATGTTCATAGTACTTTGACTGCATTTATGTGTGTGAACCATGCGTATGCCTACAGATAGTTGTGAACCACTGCGTGCCAGAAGAGTCTTCTGCAAGGACAGTAGGTACTCTTAACTTCTGAGTCATATTCCAATCCTGTTTGTTATATATATTGTCTTATGAAGTAGGCCTGTCTGGTCTTGAATTGCAATTCTCCTGCCTCAGCCTTCTGGGTGATATTGCGTTACAGCATATATCACCATTTCTGGCCCCTCCAGAGTTCTTTTACACAAGCAAGAACAATTCTCTTTGTTCCCCATGCTTCAATTTTTCTGAGTGTTTTCCTGTGTAGCAAAAAAAAAAAAAATCTAATCCCAAGAGAGAGAGGTTCATGCTTATCCTTGAATCACAGTGTGAACTCAGCAGGTTCTTCCCTCCTCTGGGACATAAGTGTTCCTGTGTCCCTAAGAGGCAGGGCTGAGGAAGACATGTGTGATGTTGACAATCCAGGCTTTCACATCTACCACAGGACCACCCATGGTAAGGACTATCCCAGGGCACAGGGCGTGGGCGGAGTCCAAAGAAGAAGTTAGAGACTGCCTTACTAGGCCAGGACTACGTCATCTAAAATGTAGATTGCCTTTAAAATAGAGTCCATAGATCTTGGGGACCCTCAGCAATTCTTCCCACATGAGACATTTTCCTCTCAGCATCACTGCAGATGAATACACACACACACACACACACACACTTACACTCTCATACACATGTACACTGACACCCCAGCTATGGGCTGATGTTGACTCAGAAGAACATGGAACTCTGGAAGATAAGGAAAAAGGAGAGTAGCTGGAAGCATCGCCTCAGTCTCCAGGAACCATGATCAAGGGCCAAGAATGAATGAGTCAGAGATGCCAGAATTTCAGGTCTGAGGGGCTTTAGGGCACTCAGTATTCCTCCTGGTATAGGCCATCTCCATGGTAGCCAGAAGGGGACAGATCCTAGCATCCCGTGTTCACCAGTCTGGCCACCTTCAGCTAAGACAAGTCTAGAGGGGACACAGAGAAGGTCTCCATTTTCTCCCCACATATTGTGAGGTTACCACCTGTTACTTCTCTAGTTGGTGATGGGAACCTGGGAGAGCTGGGCAGACAAAAGTCTCATGCAATAGCCAACTTTATTCAGAACATCAGATAGTTTATATTCTGAGGGTTTTCTGGGAGTTAAGCATGATCTTGAGCAAATTTCACATACGTTTAGGCTGTATACAGTCACAATGACAATCGGTGCTTGGAGACACCTTTGAACAGCAGAAGTAAGATGGTGTGTAATCTGTCGCAAGCCCATTCCTATTTACTACACCTGGGAGGGCACAAATGCTCATTCCAAGAACAACGCATGTTATGGAGGAGCAGAGGTCACAAGATTCTTGTCACAACTCTCAGAAGTCACTCGTGGACCATGTTCCAACAACACCTGTGGCACTACCTAGCTACAGCCACACTGATGAGCCAAGAAAGGGGTAAGGCTATAGGCTTTGGTCCCATCTTATTGCAAAGAACATCCTGGCAGTTTGGTTTTGTGACTCAGAAAGTTTTGCTGGTGAACTGTTTCTCGTAGTCGACTTTAGTTTCTTCTGTGCCCTTGGTGCCAATTTGTGAAGAAATCTTGAAAAGAGGCCAAATGAATTCACAGAGATGTGGCCAGATTAGAGACGCCACTGTGTGGCTGTGATCAAAGGCAGATTTGGGGCTGGAATGGGACCGCCCGTCTAAGAGGACCTCTCAGGGTGGAGAAGGAATCTGACCAGTCCGGGAGAGTCCCAACAATCAGGCCCACGTAGTTCTGCTCTCAACCTTGGTCTGTTGTTTTTAACTATGTTGTTCTATTTACCAATAAAGACTCAGGAGTGAGATAATTGGGGTGAAACCTTCTAGATTAGAGAAGCTGAGAAGCAGCCAACTGACCTTCCTTTTTGGTCAGAGACACAGCAGAGAGCATCTCTCCTCCCATCCCAAACCAAAAAGGACCACGAATCTCTAAGTCCCTCTATATCCTTCCTATGCGTCTCTCTATCCATATCCCTGCTCCTCCATATTTCCTATGGCTAATTCCTGTCAACTAGATGCTGGCTCCATCTCCTGATCCAAGATTAATTTAATTAACACAGTCTCAGAGTTTCCCAGTGTGTTCAGATATCCCACCACATCGGTCAAAGAAGCTTCGGCTTGCAGTGGAGGTGCAGTTGGCAGTCAGACTCCCAACTGGCAAAAGTGCTGAGAATAAGGGACTCCTGAGTATTTTCCTCCAGGGCTCAGCAGACATCAGGGGAAAGGCATGGAAAGGATGTAAGGGGCGGAGGATGAGGAGCAGCATAGGCTGTGCAATGTTGGTATGATGTGATGGATGCAGTCCTGAACTCAGCGCAGTGGCCTCCTGCACAGGACCTGCACAAGCCTGGGCCATCAACATTCCATGACAGAATGGAAGGATACGAATGAGGCCCCCACCCCTAGAAGGGCTACAGGCAATTGGTGCTTGCTGGGAAAAGGGGAATCATATTCTTCAATGGTGTAGCCATTGGTAAGTTGCCCTTGCTCAACTAAATAATCCCACCCTTATGCTCATGCAGGCAACCTTAAGTAAATGTAGTGAGACACACACATATGCACACCCACAAGCGTGAAAGGAGGAGGGGCCTTTTTGGAAGATGAAGGGGTTCAGAAGGCAAGAGATAAGAGAAAATGGGGGTATGTGATCAAAGTACTATATATAGGTGTGTGTTAATACATATATATTCCATATATTCTACATAATGGGGATTGAATGGAATCTGCATCTTATTTTTGATAATATATCCATGCTCACAATAGTAATTCTGCCAATCCAGAAGCATAGAAAGTCTTTCTATCATGGTATCTTCTTTAATTTCTTTTTTAATTAAAATGGATTTGTGTGTGTTTGTGTGTGTGTATGTGTCTGTGATGTTTGTGTGTGTGCCATGTCCTACACGTGGGAGGCAGAGGTTACCTTTGTAGAATTGGGTCTTTCCTTCCCCCTTTATCCGCAAAGATCCAATATCTTAAAAGTCTCATTGTAGGGGTCTTTCACTTTTGTAGATAGGATAAGTCCTAAGTATTTTCTTTAACTTTTTCCTCAGCAAATGTATTTCTATTATATATTGTAGGTGTTGACTAATTAGAAAGCCATTTCCAGATACTTAAAAGATTCATGTTTACACTTCTGTTGTTCTAAAGCCACTTCTGGTACCAAAATCTGTAGTAGTCTAGGTTTTCTAAAGGAACAGAATTTGTAGAATTAATCTTCTGTATAGAAAGGGGGTTTATTAGAATTGTTTATAGTCATATAAAGAATGGCTACCAATGAAGCTCCAAGAATCCAGAAGTTGTCAGTCTGTGAGGCTGGTGTCTCAGATGGTCTTGAGTATGAGCTAGAATTCTGAACAAGTAGGATCTAATCAGAGAGAAGGCCTGGACTTGCCAGCAAGAATGAGAACACACAGGCAAGGAGCAGGTTCCCTTCTTCCATGTCCCTTGCTCAGGCTGCCAGCAGGTACGGCCCAGATTAAAGGTGATCTTCCCACCTCTAAAGATCTGGATTAAAGGTTTACCCTCCCACCTCAAAGATCCAAAATAGAAGTGAGTCTTCCCACTACAAATGATTTAATTAAGAAAAAGAAAATCCCTTCCCTCACAGGTGCGCCTGGTCATTTGGGTTTTAGGTAATGTTAGACATAGTCAGGTGGTCAACCAAGAACAGCCATCAAATATATGAAAGCTACTGATTTTAGTGGGTTGATTTCTGTATACTACAACTTTACTGAAGGCATTCATTAAGTTTAAGAACCTTCTGGTCGAGTTTGTGAGATGTGGGGGTGTGTGTCTCTAATTAAGGGCAGTTTGGCTGCCTGTGACTCCCGTTTCCTTCACAGGTCTCTTTTGCTTCAGTGTTCTGAGACTTTAGGCACTGAACAAAATGAAGAGAGCTGACGCCCTTGTCTCGATCCAGGTTATAGAGAAAATGCCATCGGATTTTCTCCGTTCCATATGTTGGATATAAATTTGTCATATAGAACCTTTGTTATTTTGAGGTGTGTTCCATTGATTCTTAATTTCTCCAGAAATGTCATCATTTAAGAAATGCTGGGGGCTGGAGAGATGGCTCAGCGGTTAAGAGCACTGCCTGCTCTTCCAAAGGTCCTGAGTTCAATTCCCAGCAACCACATGGTGGCTCACAACCATCTGTAATGAGGTCTGGTGCCCTCTTCTGGCCTTCAGGCATACAATCAGACAGAATACTGTATAAATAATAAATAAATAAATATTTAAAAAAAAAAAAGAAATGCTGGGCTTTGTCAAATTCTTTTTCTACATTATTGATCATTTTCATAGTGTGTCATCTTTGACTCAACCTCACATCGCTGGGATGAAACCCTCTTGGCAATGATGTGTGAGCTTAAGGCGAAGCAAGTATTTTGTTGAGAATTTTCCTACCTGTGTTTACCAGAGAAATTGGTCTGTAGTTTTCTTCTTTTGTTGTCTTTATCTACTTTCAGTTTCAGAACAGCACTGACTTCCTAGAACGAATCTGGTCGTGCTACTTCCCTCGTGGAGCCATTTGAGAAGGATTATTACTAAATCTTCCTTTAAAGTTTGATAAAAATTTACTATTGGATCCATATAATCCTTTGGGGGGGACTTTTAATTACAGCTTCAACTTTATTGCCTGTAATGGGTCTATTTAAGTGTTTTATATTTTCAGACTTTAAATTTGGTAGGTCATATTTGTTTAGAAATTTGTTTTAGATTTTCCAGCTTTTCAGAATGATCCCTGACGATGCTCTGGATCTCACTGGAGTTTGGTGTAGCCACTCCTCTTTCTGCTGCAACTTTATTGCTATTGTTTCCTCTTTCTTCCTGTAAGCAAGGGCACAGTGAAACTTCCAAATGGACCATTCCGTAGGTAGAAAGGAAATTTAACTGGAGAAATTAATTGCCAGACTGCCTCTGGGAACAGAGGGCAGCAACTTGGCAGGAAAACCAAGTGGATCTTCTATGATAGTCAGCAGGATGGTGTCAGGGGGTAAGGGTTGAGCTGTGGGAGGTAGGGTGCTGGATACTTAGAGTCACACAAAACTTCCACCGAGCCAATGATCTCTGGGTTCTCCCCTTGAAATGTGAGGAATGAAATTCATGGACCAGAAAGGTTGAGCTTTGGAAAGCTTTATCACAGATTCATAAGTGGAAGCTTAAGGAAAAGAGAAAACACAGCTCTTGTACAGAAGGGTGGGTCAGCTGAATTGGGGTACCATTCGGGGTCCTCAGACTGGCATTTATAAGGCTTTGCTGCATGGAAGCATGGAATAGGAGGAACTGGTCGGTCCAGCTGGTCTGTTCTCAAGGTGTCCAGGTGCCCCTCAGTTCTCGTCATCCCTTCAGATACAGCTCCCAGGAAGGGCAATCTCTAGGGGAAGCCAGATGATGATAAGCCAGAATTCTTGCCTAGCACCCCTAGCTCCTGGGGTTCAATACTTCTGGCATCTCTGGCCTTCAGCAAGGACAGAGCTGCTGAGAGAAACAAGGACACCCTGACTTTTAGTTGGGGAAAATCTTTCAGGGTCCTCTACCCTTCAGACAAGCACCTGGCCAGTTTCTGTATCCTGTTCTCATTAATAGCAAACAAATATTTGTGTTTTTGGTTTTGTTTTTTAATTTATTTATTATGTATACAATATTCTGTCTGTGTGTATGCCTGCAGGCCAGAAGAGGGCACCAAACCCCATTACAGATGGTTGTGAGCCACCATGTGGTTGCTGGGAAATGAACTCAGGACCTTTGGAAGAGCAGGCAATGCTTTTAACCTCTGAGCCATCTCTCCAGCCCGCAAACAAATATTTGAACCAATAGAGTTTTCTTTAAAGGTTACTCATGGTAACGTTTACAAACACTGAACAACTCTATATTCTATCAAAATGACTACTTTGAAGCTACTGACATACTGGGATTTTTTAAAAAAAAAAACCGTTTGGGTCCTTTGTCTGATATTTATCTGAGTATCACACAAAGTTATTGATTTTTGTAAATATCTATCTTTTCTTAATAATATTTACAATAAATACACTTATGTTTTTCTCATTGGGTAGCCACTACCATAACAGTGAGAAGAATTCTACTTAAATAATTATTCCTAAATGGTACATTCTTGTCTAAATTATATAATAATTATAAAATTTATTTTTCTAATCATAAAGTTATCTTAATGGACAAATACTAAAAGCTATTGTTCCTGTTGTCTTTAGTTATCTAGACTGGTGATCCTTCTATATTGAAGAAACATTTAAATTTTTGCTTGTTAAAAATTGACTTAATTGGCCGGGCGATGGTGGCGCATGCCTTTAATCCCAGCACTCGGGAGGCAGAGGCAGGCGGATCTCTGTGAGTTCGAGACCAGCCTGGTCTACAGAGCTAGTTCCAGGACAGGCTCCAAAGCCACAGAGAAACCCTGTCTCGAAAAAAAAATTGACTTAATTAGTAAAAATGGGTAACTGTGAGCCACTATGCTGAGAACCAAACCTGGGTCCTCTACAAGAGCAGCCAGTGCTCTTAACCATTGAGCCATCTCTCCAGTCCTTGTGGGTTGGTACATTTTGATACAATTGCTTGCTTTCCCAGACCTCCTACGTGGCTCAAATCAAGTCTTTACGTTTACAGGGCTCATTCCTCCATAGGAACTGACTGTTACTCTTTTAATTTTGACACCATTTACTGTAACTGGGGACACCCAAAGATTTAAGTTAACTTGTGGATTCTAAATGAAAGCATGGCTCCTACATCTGCAGCCTTCTTCTTTGGGGTGCACTGCCTTCTTGATTGTTTTAGTTCTAAGATTTGCGGGTACCTGCTATTTCAGAAACAAAGGCGGGGGAGGGGGGTGACGACGACCCAAACAGGATCAGGGTGACAAATAGCCTCACATGATCCAGGAATTCCTTCTGTCATGATTTTGATAATAACTCTCCTGAAAACCCACATTTCTGACTACTCGACCTCATCTTTATCAGACCTGGGAGTAAACTCCCAGCCACATAAGACAATATTGCCACATACAAGAAACATGATGTGTGGCCAGTGTGATGGGGTTCCCGATGTGATGGTGGTTCCCAAAGAAGCTGCACCTGTATGAGAGCTTCAACAAGAGAACGGTGCCTATTTCTTGACCAAGCTCTGATGCTTACAGCTTCAGACCCCTCTCAATCCCCCTGGCAACTCAGTTTACCCAGACTGCTCCCAACATGCCACTTATATGGATGATGTCCTCCCGGTACGTGGATCTGGATGTCGGCATGGGACCAGGCCCATCCTAATCTACTACATCCCAATGAGGCGCAAAGAAACATGAGAATCAAATCCGGTACCCATATCACCCCTTGGGTCTCCTGCTCTATATCTTCGCTATCCTGTAAATTCATTCCTCCGCTTCTTTGGTAAATATAAAGGAGGAAAGGCTGGGAAAATGAGATCATAGACCCTCCAGCTGCCTCTCCCGCTCTCAGAAATAAATCCACACCTCCCCTATGGCCGTGGGCTCTCCCTCCTGCGGGTGTAGCAGGGACTTGTGAACAAGTTTCTTCCTTATCGCTGCCACTCTGTGTAATGGTTTAGCTTAGCAGTGGCGGGAAGGAGACCTTGGCGGGTTGGAGCCGAGGTGCACCACAAAGTCACACCAGCAATAGACTTGGGGGGGGGGGGGGGAAGGATGCAGACGCGGCCTCTGAGCAAGAGCAGAAGATGGAGAGGGCCAGGATTTGCCGGTTACAAGGGGATATGGCGCATGCGCATAGGGAGTACTCTGCTTAGTGGCTGCAGTAGCTGCAGTGGCTGGTGCTGATGAGGTCCCGTTAGGTCCCTGAGAGCAGGCCAGTGTACTGCCTGAATACTATCAGTCTGAGCAGTAATTCGGGTGCCTTTAAGTCATGGGCAGGCAGGTTCTCCTTCCGTTGGGAAAACTTATAAAATTAACCGACTTCCCTTAAAGGCAGGCAGGCTTGCTTCTACCTCACCTCTCCTTTCCTCTCCTCTCCCTTCCCCTCCCCTCCTCTCCTCTCTCTTCACTCTCTCCCCTCCCCTCCCCTCCCCTCTCCTCTCCCTCTCCTCTTCCCTCTCCTTCCCTCCACTCCTCTCCCCTTCCCTCCTCTTCCCTCCTCTCCTCCCTCTACCCTCCCCTCCTCTCCTCTCTTCTCTTCAGAGTCCTGCATATAACAGCTCTCTGTCCTGCTTTTCCCTTTTTTTTCCTTTCCTACCTCAAGGCCTTATTTATCATGGTCTCCGTGGTTTCAAGGCTTTCTCTTCTAATAAAGCCTTCCTGCATTGCTTATTAAAACATTTAGTGTGCACACCACACCCTCTCACTTCCCCTCCTCATCCTGGCATTTGCCACAGCCCTCCACAGTGGGAAAGAGTCCGAGTGTGGGGCTGTGTTCCTACCTGCCATTTCCTCCTGTGGACTCCGGTCTCAAGAGACCTACAGGTGACCACACTTCCACTCTCTCCAGGACAGTTGTTCCCCTTCTCTTTCCCTCCCAAATGACTTGTGTCCAGTTTCAATGTATGAGTTTTCCTCTTAAGGTCAGTCTGGCCTGAGTAACTGCACAGGTTGGATCCAGAGTGAGACTAGAGGCCCCTGCACAGGTGGAGGGGTCCACTCTTGGGGGACCGCCCTTGCTTAGAGCATACAGCTGACTGGGTACAGAGAGACAGTCGAGGGGACAATAGGGATGAGCGTTGTCTCTGTGAGATGCTCTCTAACTATTCAAAATAGCAGAGAAATCAGTCTTGTGGAACATACACACAATGACATTTTATTCAGCCATAAACAATCAAATTATGCAATTTGCAGGAAAGTGGATGGAACTGGAAGATATTAGAGTAAACAAGGTGACCCCAGCTAAGTGTGTTGTCTCTCACATGTAGACCTTAGCTTCTGATTGCCTATGTGTGATAACTATCTGAGTATGATGAGCTTAGAATCTAGAGAGAGGCCCATGAGAAAAAGGATTACTTTCATCAGAAAACTGATGTATAATTAAATCTCAGCAAATATTATCTGTGCTACATTTAAAACCTAAAACGTCATAATGGTTGGATTAGCATTTTGACCGCTCTGAAGATGTTAATTTTCTGAACACACTCTGTGAGGAGCTGCTGTTACAGAAAATGTTGTGGTGTTCTCTCTCTCTCTCTCTCTCTCTCTCTCTCTCTCTCTCTCGTTCTGAACATTTAGTTATCTATACTGAAGTTCATTTTTTACTTTGATCTTGGTGCCTTTCAACTTCCATTGGTTTTCATTATGTTAATTAAAATCTGCAAATAGATTTAAAAACTTTCTAGGTGAAAATTGCACTTCTGGTAGGACCCACACAATGAGTCTTGTACCCTGTATTCCCTATGACTCAGCCCTGCGGAGTCAAAATGTTTAAATCTGACCCTCAGACTTTGAAAAAGAACTTTTCCTTTCTAACAAAAATTCCCCTTTGCACCCACTTTGAGATGCTGTCTCATGGCACATTAGGCTGTAACCAAGCCCTCCTCTTTTAGCATAATTTAGAAAATGGCTCTGCAATCCCCTGCATCCAAGGCACTGTGACCTCCCTCTCAGCTGTCAGAGGATGTCACATGTGCCCCACTAGGCTCGACTCTAGCCTGTCTCTGTCAACTTAGCCCCAGAGGGCATTCTCGACACACAAGCCCCCTGTTCACCCTTAAGCTTCTCCACACTATTCACACCTCCACTGCTAAACTTCTGCTTCTGCTCCCTCCTGTTTGACTCCTCCATCTCCCCTCCTCCCACACGCTCCCTCACATACTCACTTTAGAATTTCATATATGAAACCTAGGGGACAATTCTCCTCAGAGAAAATCCTTCCCCTTCCTGAGATGACTAAAAATGAGGACTTTGGTCCCATCTGGTTACATGCCCCCTTCTCCATGTCTGACCAGTTCCAGATATGACCAAGTATGGTCATTTAGCCAGGATCCCTGCACTCTCCTTCAGGAATTCAAAGCCCGCTGTGGCTTTTGGTCTAATGACATAAGATATCACTGTCATCCCAACCACCCACTGCACACATAAGAAATCCTGCACCCACTGCACACGTAAGGATTCCTGCGTCTAGTCTTTAGCACAGATGGGTTAATGAGTTCACCTGGAATCTAGTTACAGCCAAGCCAAGCACCTCTGGGGTGCCAAGTTTGGAATCTCATTGATCATGTCAAACCTCTGACATAAGAAGTGATGGGGAAGGGCCTGCCAAGTCCATCATAAACGCCACCACCATAGTAGGTTGCAGAGATAACACATGGAACTCCTTCGCTCCTCCGTTGTCAAAGTCAGCTGAAGCCTGGACCCCCAGACTTGGGACGGCCAAGCCAGCCTGGATACACATTTCATAAACCGACCCTCTTCAGATTTCAAGCACCACACCAGGCGCCCCTAGACCCTCTCCCCACTTTTTTAAGCGTGGTCTTCACGTCTTTAAGAAACCTTGAGGGTGAGAACTGGAGGCTTCTGCAACTGCCACGCCCCGTGCGGCTCAGGCGGTCCTAGAGCTCCATCTAGTGACTGCCTGCTGCAATCTGCGGAGGGGAGCCGGCCGCGCCTCCAAGGAAAGTTTCCTGTTACCGTGGAAGGTCCAAAGTCCCAGGGTTTCCGTGAGACCACGTCTAATCTGCAAAATGAGGAACCACTGGAAGCGAGACTCTCCCTTTCCCCCTTGGGAGAGAAGGGCAGCCTCCATCCAAGGACCTCACACTCAGGTCAAATGTAGCTCAGCAATACGGCCCTTGCCTAGCACTTGTGAGAGTCTAGATTTGATCCACAGGAATGAAAGGCAGTGAGGAGGAGGAAGGGGAGGAGGAGACTGGTGTCTAACCTGGCTGATGCCTGCTTACTTAATAACTGATTATATATATATACATATATATATATGTATATATTCTACCTTTGTAGTGCTGAATATAGAACCCAGGGCCTCACTCATGCCAAGCAAATACTTTACCACTAAACCATACCTCTGGCACCCTAGAAAAGATACTTAAAAGGCTGTTTCATCTGGAAAGAGATTTGAATATGCACTTCTTAAGATTGATTTGGTTTTAATTATAATTACGTATGTGTGTCTGTCTGTACAGCCATCCCTGGAGGGCAGAGGTGGCAGATATTCTTGGACTGGAGTCAACAGCTGAGCCCTTTCTGTCTCAAGTTTATATTTTGATAAAAAGATGTCCTCAGCATCACTTTGAAAGGACAATTGTTGTGATGGTTGCTCAAGGAAGCAAGACATCATGGATTTTTATGTTTTTTTTTAAAAAGAGATTTTTCAAATTATTATTATTGTGCATTTGGGTACATGTGGGTGTGCATGCCACCGCACACATGTGGAAGTCAGAGGACTTGGGAATTGGTTCTTTCCTGCCACCAAGTGGTTCCCAGAGACCAAACTCGGGTCGTCAGGTTTGGTGGCAAGCACCTTCACCCTCTGAGTCATCCCACTGACCTCGTGTTTCTGTTTTAAAGTGCACAGGGTTCTGTGATAATCCTTCTATACTTCTTTCTATGGCTCCAAAACTTCTTTCTTATCTGTCAGACTATCAACACAATGTTCTAACAACAGTTATCAGAGCCAAGCCTGTAGTCCACACACACACACACACAACCAGTCTTTCAACTTCCCTGCAGCAAGTAAGACACCTTACCTAAAGAACCTGGTCTTCCAAACACAACAAAGACCTGGGGATCAGCTCGGGGGCGGGGGGGGGGGCTAACACTACAGCAAGCAACCAACAAACAAAACAATAATCAGCACAGAGAGAGGGAGGAGGTTCACAGAACCAAGGAATGCAGAGGGTAGGTAGAAAAACTGAAATGAAGCAGCCTTTTGATAGACTTAGTCAAACAGGATATTTATGCTCAGGAAGTTAACATGGCCCTGAGCTGGAAACTGGACCCTGGTCCTGTTTCCTCAGAAACTACAAAGTAAAAGCAAACCTGGGGTGATGATCTGAGAACCCTTTATCTGAAGCACTGTGTGTGCTCTGTTCTCAGCTTCAAGGACTTTTCCACATCCTCGTTCATAGGTCAGACAGCGAGCTTTCTGTGAACCTAGGGATTTGAAGATCAGTGTGTCTCAATACCAAGACCTGGGTCAAAGCAGTCCTGTAAGTTCACTGTTGAATAAGCACAGCCTCCAGGAATGGTTTCCAAGGCAAAGGTGGTTCTGAAGCTAGCAGGCCATGCCACATGCCCAAGTGGCCCGGAAGCAGCTCCATTCACAGTCCGAGGGCCATTCAGTGCACCTCTTCTCAGTGTGCCCTCCTTCCTTCAGTCTCAGCCACCAGGCTGCCCTGTTTTCCCTCAAGAAAACTGATAACACCAAGATGCAAGCATTCTTGTCAGACCCAGACAAAATTAGAGCTGGAAGTTATGAGGGGTGATGGGCCATCTGTCAAGAACTTTGTAATAACTCCAAAGAGACTTTTTCTTGTTCTATATGTATCTGACAAATTGTTAGCCTCAGGAATATGCACAGATTTCTGTAGCAATGTTTACCTCTAACATCCTTTAAGGCTGCAACAATTGAAAGGCTCTGAAAAGAATACCTGCCCAAAAATAGTATTTCCACTTGATGCTAGCTCCTGCCTTTGGTATCTGTCTTAGGATTTCTATTGCTGGGAAGAGACACCATGACCACTGCAATTCTTATAACAGAGAGCATTTAATTGGGGTTGGCTTACAGTTTCAGAGGGCTAGTCCATGGTCATCATGGGTGGGGGGGAGCATGGTGGCATGTAGACAGAAATGGTAGCTGAGAGTTCTACATCCAGATTAGCAGACAGCATGAGGAGAGTGTCACATGGGGCCTGACTTGAGCATCTGAGACCTCGAAACCCACCCCTGTGACACACTTCCTCCAACAAGGCCACACCTCCTAATAGTGCCACTCCCTGTGTGCCTGGGGGCAGTTCTTACAAATCACCACAATCTCCAAGATCAATGAACTCTGCATCAAAGTAGCTGTGGGTCCATTTTTGTCCTTTTTCCTCTTCAGTGCTGGGGCACAAACCTAGGGTCTTATAACATGTGAGGCAGGGGCATGGCCGCTATGATATACCCCATCACCCTTCTGACCTTTAAACTCCTCTCCTCGGTTCAACTTCCTTGAGCACGCTCATCATTTCTCTAGCTGCAGGAGTCTCTTAAAACTCTGCTACAGATCCAGAACAGCAGTATCTCCATGACACAGGACAACGACGGGATGTCTAGGTGAACACCAGTGAGAGCCCACTCTGGGTGGTGTAGCAGGAACCAGAGGCCTCGAGTCAGACCGATGACTCCAGGTAATAAGCACTTGCAGGTCAAGAGGGACGGACTAAAGGGTAAACTGTGTGACTCATGGCCCACACTACAGCTTCCACAAGATTCTTCTTCTTTCTGTTTTTGTTTGGGTTTGGGGGTGGTGGCTCTCATGTAGTTTGCAAGGGAAGAGGGCAGATGCGAGGAGGCAGGGAGATGAGTGGGATCAGAACGTATGATATGAAACCCACAGAAAAAAATTAAAGGGGAAAAAAAAACAAAAAAAAATCAATAAAAGGGAAAAAAGAGAGAGACTTAGAAGCTGCTCTTGCTAAAGAGCATCTGCTCCCCGCTTGGGCCAACAAGGTGGCTAAGCAGAGGATAAAAGCCTGGTCCCTCTGCCTTCATTCTGTGCCTGTCACCTTTACTTTGGACTAGACACGTACTTGACTGCACACAGGTGTTAGACACTAACAGAGTGTTTGTCTACTCATTCCCCACCCCCTCCACACACACACATACAGGTTGAAGGCAGAAATCAGGCAGAGTCCCAAATCTGAAGTCAGCTTGGATTCCATAGAATAGAGGAGCCTCTTAGGTCAGAGCACCCCCCGGAAGAGGACCGTTACCCATGCTGGCAAAGCTGTACCTCTGAGCAGAAGTGAGCATCTTATAGGAGCCGGATTGGTCCTGTCAGGCAAGGATAATAATGAGCAGACAGATAACATATTGGGCCACCTTGGTAGACCAGAGCTGAGACAGTGCCTTGGTCTTGGGACTTGGTCAGACTGTTTAATTATCTCTCTCCCTCTGCCCCAGCTCTTGTACTTAAACCGAAAGCTCAGGTCATATCCTAAAGACGAGTTAAAGAATCCCTTTTCATCCCTCTTTCCAGCGCACATTGATTACATCTCCAGCTTCACACCGTACAGTTTCTCCAGTTGACCTTGGTGGGACATGGAGTGATGCCTAGCCTCTGCCCCAAGCCTCCCAGTAGTGTCCATGGCAGACAAACCGATCAGGCTCACCATGTGGTGTCAGCTTCAGTGTGTCCCTTGTCGTGAGCTAACTGAAACACCAAGGCCCAGTGAGTTTGCCCTGCATAATGAAGAGCTGTCACAGGCCATTCATAGCTGACCATTCTGGGTCCATGTCCAAATGTCCATGTCATGTCCTGTGGATGTGACCTTAGTCCCGCTACCTGGGAAACAGAATGCTAATGAACTTCCCCCTCAGTTTACCTTTTGATATAAAAGCTATTTGTATAATAACCGTGGGTGATCTCCAGGATGTGAATGAACCCTGAGACTCCCTCCTGATATTGCTGTGTGAACCATGTCTCAATTATTCTCACGCCTTTACACTGGTCTGGGAGATAATTTATGTTGGGGCTAGACCTTGACAGTTAAGCAGTTCCTTCTTAAGTGTCTTTCAGCCATTTGAGACTTTTCTGTTGAGAATTCCCTGTTTATATCTGTACCCCATTTTAATTGGATTATTTAGTATTTTGATGTCTAGTTGGAGTTCATTATGTATTTTGGAGAGCAGTCCTCCGTTGATATGGGGTTGGTGAAAATCTTTTCCCATTCAGTAGACTGCCATTTTGTCTTATTGACTGTGTCCTTTGCCTCCCATTAGCTTCTCAGTTTCAGAAAGTCCCATTTATTTATGTTGCACTCAGTGTCTGTGCTACTGGGGTTATATTTAGGAAGTGGTCTCCTGTTCCCATGCATTCAAGGCTACTTCCCACTTTCTCTTCTATGAGGTTCATTGTGGCTGGATTTATATTGAAGTCTTTCATCCATTTGGACTTGAGTTGTGTGCATGGCAATAGATATGGATCTATTTGCATTCTTCTACAAGTTGATATTCAGTTATGCCAGCACCATTTGTTGAAGATCCTTTCTTCTTTTTCATGTATAATTTTAGCTTCTTTGTCAAAGAACTCGGGTGTTCGTAAGTGTGTGGATTGATATCTGGATCTTTGATTCAATTCCATTGGTCCTCCTGTCTGTTTATATGACAAAAACAAACTGTTTTCATTACTGTAGTTCTATAGTAGAGTTTAAAGTCAGGGATTGTGATGCTTCCAAGAGCTCCTTTATTATATAGGATTGTTTTGGCTATCCTGGGTTTTTTTATTTTCCATATGAAGTTGAATATTGTTCTCTCAAAGTTTGTAAAGAATTGTATTGGGATTTTGATGGGGATTACATTGAATCTGCAGATTGCTTTTGGCAGGACTGCCATTTTTATTATGTTGATCCTACCTATCCAAGAGCATGGGAGATCTTTCTATTTTCTGATAGCCTCTTCAGTTTCTTTCTTCAAAGACATAGAGTTCTTGTCACATAAGTCTTTCACTTCTTTGATTAGAGTTCCCCAAGATATTTTAAGTTTTGTCTATTGTAAATGGTGATGTTTCTATGATTTCTTGATCTTTTTTATAGTTGATCTTGATCCTGCCACATTACTGAAGGTGTTTATCATCTGTAGGAGTTCCCTCATAGAACTTTTGAGGTGGGTTATTTATATATACTATCATACCATTTGCAAATAGCAAAAGTTTGACTTATTTCATTCTAATTTGTATCCCCTTGGTCTCCTTTTGTTGACTTATTGCTCTATCTAGAACTTCAAGAACTATGCTGAATAGATATGGAGTGAGTGAATAGCCTTGTCTTGTTCCTGATTTCAGTGGGATCACTTTGAGCTTATCTCTATTTAATTTGATGTTGGCTGTTAGTTTGCTGTATATTTTTTTATTATGTTTAGGTATATTCCTTGTATCCATGATCTCTCCAAGACCTTTATCATGAAGGGGTATTAGATTTTGTTGAATGCATTTTCAGCATCTAATGAAATGGTCATATTGTCTTTTTCTTTCAGTCTGTTTATATGGTGGATTACATTGATAGATTTTCATATGTTAAAATGTCCCTGCATCTCTAGGATGAAGCCAACTTGATTATGGTGGATGATATTTTTGATGTGTTCTTGGATTCAGTTTGCCAAATCAATCTTATTGAGTATTTTTAAATCAATGTTCATGAGGAAGATTGGTCTGTAATTCCCTTAGTTGTATCTTTGTGTGGTTTGGATACCAGGGTAACTGTAGCCTCATATTCAGAAGAATTTGGCAATATTACTTCTATTTCTATTGTGTGGAACAATTTGAGGAGTATAGGTATTAGCTCTTCTTTTAAGTTCTAGAAGAATTCTGTGATGAAACCATTGGGCCCTGGACTTTTTTTTGGGGGGGGGGCTTTTGATGATTGCTTCTATTTTCTTAGGGGTAATAAGTCTATTTAAATTGTTCATCTGGTCTTGGTTTAATTTTGGTATGTGAAACCTATCCAAAAAAATTGTTAATTTCTTTTAGATTTTCCAATTTTGAGGTGTATGTTTTTGAAGTATGATCTAATGATTCTCTGGATTTCCTCATTGTCTGTTTTTATATCCCCCTTTTCATTTCTGATTTTGTTAATTTGGAAGTCTTCTCTCTGCCTTTTGATTAGTTTAGATAAGGGTTTGTCTATCTTGTTAATTTTCTCAAAGAACCAGCTCTTTGTTTCATTAATTCTTTGTATTGTTTTCTTTGTTTCTATTTTGTTGATTTCAGCCTTCAATTTGATTATTTCCTGTAGTCTACTACTACTGGGTGAGTCTGCTTCTTTTTGTTCTAGAGCTTTTTGGTGTGTTGTTAAGTCACTACTGTGAGATTTCTCCACTTTCTTTATGTAGGCACTGTTTTCATGGTGTCTCATAAGTTTGGGTATGTTGTGCATTCATTTTCGTTGAATTCTAGGAAGTCTTTTATTTCATTATTTCTTCCTTGACCCAGAGGTGATTCATCTGAGCACTGTTCAATTTCCATGAGTTTGTAGGCTTTTTGCAATTTGTATTGTTGTTGAATTCTAACTTTAAGCCATGGTAAGATACAGGGGGTTATTTTTCTATCTGTTGAGGTTTGCTTTGTTACCAAGTATGTGGTCAATTTTAGAGAAGGTTCCATGAGGTGCTGAGAAAAAGGTGTATTTTTTGTGTGTTTGGATGAAATTGTCTATAGAAGTCTGTTGAATCCATTTGAGTCATGACATCCATTAGTTTTACTTCTCTGTTAAGTTTCTGTCTGGCTGACCTGTCCATCGGTGAGAGTGAGGTATTGAAAGTCTCCTACTGTTAGTATGTGGGACTTGATGTATGACTTAAGTTTTAGTAACGTTTCTTTTACATATATGGGTGCTTTTGTATTTGGGGCATAGATGTTCAGGATTGAGACTTCATCCTGATAAAGTATGAAATGTCCTTCTCCATCTCTTTTTATTGATTTTTAGGTTGAAGTCTATTTTTTTAAATATTAGAATAGCTATATACGCTTGTTTCTTAGGTCCATTTGATTGGTAAATCTTTCCCCAACCCTCTACTTTGTGGTAATGTCTGTTTTTGAAGTTGGGGTGTATATGAGGTGTATTTCTTGTATGGATCCTGTTTTCGTATCTGTTCTATTAGCCTGAGTCTTTTTATAGGTGAATTGAGTCCATTGTTATTAAGAGAAATTATTGACCAATGATTGTTAATTCCTATTATTTTTCATTGGTAGTGTTTGTGTTATACCCTTCTTTGGTGTTTGCTGGTGTGAGGTTATCTGTTGCCTGTATTTTCATGGGTGCAGCTAACTTCCTTGGGTTGGAGCTTTCCTTTTAGTACTTTCTGTAAGGCTGGGATTGTGGATAGAAGTCTAAATTTGGTTTTGTCATGGAATATCTTGTTTTCTCTGTCTATGGGGATTAAAAGCTTTGTTGGGTATAGTAGTCTAGGCTTGTTTACATGGCCTCTTAGTGTCTGCAGCATATCTGTCCAGGGCTTTCTGACTTTCAAAGTTTCCATTGGGAAGTCAGGTGTAATTCTGATAGGTTTGCCTTTATATGTTACTTGACCTTTTTCCTTTGCAACTCTTAATATTATTTCTTTATTCTGTATGTTTAGTGTTTTGATTATTATATGGTGAGGGGACTTTTTTGGTTCAGTCAATCTGGTGTTTTGTAAGCTTCTTGTACCTTCATAGTCATATCTTTCTTTAGGTTGGAAAGGTTTTTTCTATGATTTTGTTGAATATATTTTCTGTGCATTTGAACTGAATTATTCTTCTATCCCTATTGTTCTTAGGTTTGCGCTTTTCTTGGTGTTCCAGATTTCCTAGATGTTTTGTTAAAAATTTGTTGAATTTAGCATTTTCTTTGACTGATGAATCTATTTCCTCTACCGTATCTTCAATGTCTGAGATTCTTTCTTCCATCTCTTGTATTCCGTTGGCTATGCTTGCATCTGTAGTTCCTGTTCATTTACCCAGATTTTCCATTTCCAGAATTTCATTGGTTTATGTTTTTATTATTGTCTCTATTTCAGTTTTCAAGTCTTGAACTGTTTGAACTGTTTGTTTCACCTGTTTGATTGTTCCCCCCACACACTTGGTTTTTATAGGTTTAAGAGATTTATTGATTTCTTTTAATTTTTTGTTTATCTTTTCCTCCATCTCTTTAAGGGAATTTTTCATTTCTTCTTTAAGAGTCTCTATCATCTTCATAAAGTTATATTTAAGGTTTTTTCTTTTGCTTCTTCTTGGTTAGAATGTTCAGGTTTTCCTTTTGTATGACCACTGGGTTCTGGTGTTGCCATGTTGCTCTTTATGTTGTTGAATGTATTCTTTGAATGTATTTAAAAAGTAACAGCCTAGACAGAAAGCCATCAAAGAAAACTCTTAAAAATTGTGGTAAAGATGCTGAAGTATAGCTCTCCACAACTGATGGTGTCTGGCAGGGGTGCACATTGGGAGGGACTCGGTTGCCACTGGAAGTTTGACCATGCTCCAGTGAGTATATAGGCAACATAAATTGGACTCTTCTTCTTCTTCTTCTTCTTCTTCTTCTTCTTCTTCTTCTTCTTCTTCTTCTTCTTCTTCTTCTTCTTCTTCTTCTTCCTCTTCTTCTTCTCCTCCTCCTTCTCCTTCTCCTTCTCCTTCTTCATCATCAAAGCAGATGCCTGTAAAGTCTAGCAGAGACAACCAATCGGATGGCCAGATTGAGGAAGCAAAGATGGCATCATCAAATTGGAATTTCTGACACTCAGCAGAAATCCACTGGGAGAGTAGTGATGCTATCATTCCTAGTTAAGGGTATCATTGAGTTTTTTATTTTATTTTATTTTATTTATTTATTTATTTTTGGCTTTCTAGTCCCTCTCCAGACATTTTTTATCCCATGGGAAAAACAATAGTACTGTTTGAGATGGTTACCTTTTTAGCTTTCTCAAGAGTACAAGGTAGGTTTGGTTTTGATTTAGTTTCTTTGTTTGTTTATTTGCTTTTATTTTTGAGATAAGGTCTCAGTATGTAGCCCTGGCTGTCCTGGAACACTCTATGTAAACCAGGCTGCTCTCAAGCTCACACAGATCTGCCTGCCTCTGCTTGCTGAGTACTGGGATTAAAGGAATATATCACTTCAACCTGAGGACACAATGTTCTCAATACTATTATCTTCTTGCTGTTTTTTCCTCTTCCCATTACACAGTCAGGGGGACAACTTGCTCAGAAAAGGGTTTGGAGGACACTTAACATAAACATGTTTAAGTCTGAGGCAAGGGAGGACCTTCTTTATCTCGGAGTCAATTTGCAGCAAGCTTAAACAACACATGACACACAGAGACAGCACAGACTTAATTTAAATTATAGTTAGTCAAATTTTTATTTTAAGTTGCAGGTGTCCTAAGTTCCTTTGGTTTGAATTTGGACTTAAGGCCCAGCTTGGGGTGAGGGGTGCTTTTAAAGGCAGGTCACAATTACTTCATCCCTGTGAAATTTATAGCTAAGTGAGGAACTGACACACTCAGAAGCAGAGTTTAAGAAATCAGAGCAACAATCATACCATACATTCCAAGGACATGTGCTCTACTATATTCATAACAGCATTGTTTGTCATAGACACAGGACCTGGAAACAACCTAAATGCCCCTCGACCAAAGAATGGATAAGGAAAATGTGGTGCATTTACACAATAGAGTACTACACAGTGGGAAAAAAAAATGACATCTTGAAATTTGCAGGCAAATAGATGGATCTAGATAATCCAAAATGGTCTGAGGTAACCCAGACCCAGAAAGAAAAATATAATATGTAGTTACCCATAAGTGGCTTTTAAACATAAAGCAAAAAAAAAAAAAACAAAAAAAACAAAAAAAAAAAAAACAAAAACAAAAAAAAAACAGCTTACAATTCACGATCCCAGAGAACCTAGACAACAAAAAGGACCCTAAGGGAGAGAAATACATGGATCTAATCTACATGGGAAGCCGAAAAAGACAAGTCTTGAGTAAATTAGGAGCATAGGGTTCATGGCAGAGGAGAGAAGAGGGAGGGGAGCAGAGAAAAATATATAGCTCAATAAAAACAATTTAAATAAAGAAATCAGAGCAAGTGGTTAATCATTTCATAACAATTTTACAAATCTAGGGAGGGACGGGGCAAGGAGTCAGAGTTGTTAGGAGCTTATCTTTAGGAATTTAAAATGGGTGCCTAGTACAAAACAGAATTTCCCTTAGCCATCACAATGTATATTACACTAGGCTGGCCTTGAACTTGTGATTCTCTGCTTTAGCCTCCTAGGTGCTGGAATAATAGACATGAAGCACCATGCCCAGACTCACAATATTTATGGGACTTAATCACATAAACTTCTCTGAAGTCCTGGGGGTCAAACTCAAGGCCTGAAACATGCTAGGTAAGCCATTGTCTGCTTAGAATCTAAAGTTCATGGTTGACTTTTTTGTAGGCCGATATTCTTTTCTCAAGGATACCTCTTCTTTCATCTGTGAAGTGTTTTATTTGGTGAAGTTGTATGTGTGTGTTTTGTGATTCTCCTATGAACATGCTTGGTTTTCTGTCAGTTGCTACTTTTATGTCAGCTTGACATAAGCTAGAGTCATCAGAGAGGAGGGAACCTCAACTGAAAAAATGTCTTCATAAGATAGGACTTTAGGCAAGCCTGTCATTTTCTTATTTGTGATTGATAGGGGAAGGTCCAACTCATTGTGGATTGGTGGTTCTGGGTTCTATAAAGAAGCAGGCTGAGCAAGTCATAGAGAGTAAGCCAGTAAGCAGCACCCCACCATGGCCTCTGCATCATCAGCTCCTGCCTCTAGGTTCCTGCCTTACTTGAGTTCCTACCCTCACTGCTTTTGATGATGAACTGTTATATGGAACTGTGAGTGAAATAACCCTTTCCTCCCCAAGTTGCTTTTGGTCTTAGTGTTTCATCATGGCAATAGTAACCATAACTATGACACAAGTTATAAATCAGCAGGTAATTTTGAATACTCAAATATTTTTGTAGGTATTGGAGAGTAGGAAATAAAACACAAAAATTGCATCCTCATCAATTTTTCATTGGGAGTAACAAAAACAAAAACAAAAAACTAGGGGCTGGGAATGTGGCTCAGGTGTTAAGAGTATTTGTCCAGCATGCAAGAAACCCTGGGTTTGGTCCTTAGAACCTTAGACACTGAGCGGGATAGTGTTTAACTATAATCTCAGTACTCAGAGGGTTGGTACAGGAGCTGGGGCATCCTCAGCTACATAGTGAGTTTGAGGTCAACATAGGCAATATGAGACCATGCCTTAGCTGTGCGCGCACACACACACACACACACACACACACACACATAGAGTTGGATTTTCTTTTACTCTAGCCCTCTTTTTAAAACTCTTTTTACTCTTAGTTCTTTTGGGGGCTTGCCACCCAGTTCCCAAATAAATATACATGGAGGCTTATTATTTTCTTATGAATTCCCAGTCTTAGCTTGGCTTGTTTCTTGCCAGCTTTTCTTAAATTATTTCAGTTACCTTTGCCTCAGGGCTTTTTCCTTTTCTTCTGCATATCTTACTTTCACTCTTACTCCTTGGCTGCCTGGGTGACTGGGTGACTGGCTGCCTGGGTGACTGGGTGACTGGCCCCTGATGCCCTTCTCTCCTTGCTCCTCTGTTGCTTCTTTCCTCATCCAGATTTCTCCTACTATTTATACTCTCTGCCTGTGGTCCCACCTATCCTTGCTCCTGCCTCCTGATTGACTGTTTAGTTCTTTATTAGACCATCAGGTGTTTTAGACAGGCAAAGTAACACAGTTTCACAGAGTTAAATAAATACAACATAAACAAAAACCACATCTTTACATCATTAAATAAATGTTCCACAGCATAAACCAAAGTAACACACCTTAAAATAATATTCTACAACACACACACACACACACCACACCACACCAAACAAAAGAGAATGTCAACTAAACAAGGAACTGTACACAGTGGGATAAAAGTGATACATTCTTTCAAGTAAAATAAAGCAGGAAGTGGGGGCGGGGTGGGAAGGTGACTGTCATTTGTAACAGTGTGACAGTGGAAGACCAAACTGTAAAGGAAGCTTCTAAAGAAGCCTGGGAGCTTAGGGAATATATACTGTGAGTATTTTAGGCAGAGGCTCTGGGTGCCTGCTAATTTGTCCTCAACACGGATTTTTTTGTTTTTGTTTTAGACAGGGTTTCTCTGTATAGCTCTGGCTATCCCAGAACTTTGTCTGTAGATCAGGTTGGCCTCAAACTCACAGAGATCCAGTGCCTCTGTCTCCCTAGTACTGGAATTAAAGGTGTGCACCATCACGATCCAGCTCAACATGGATTCTTTATTCTAGTTTTCCATCCACTAAACCCCACAGCTTTAAGAACTTCGGGATCAAGACAATCTGGATGGCAGTTGCTGTTTTGTCCCACCTGTGTTGGAACGCTGTAAAACAGAGAGCAGTGGGACATAAACACACCAATAGAGCACCACACCTAAGCTGAGGGGCTTCCCTGGCCTCTTTGCTTTTCAGTGCCCCCCCCCCCCCAAATCTGCCCTGAGCAACTCGTTTACACATAGGATTCCCTTAGTACACCAAAACCCTCAGATGTTCAAGAGTTAACTATAAAAATGGTGTAATATTTGCCTCTAACCTATATGGCCTGCATGCACACTAATGGGTTGTATGTCCCCCACCTTCTTTCTCTTTTTAATATGAGTCTCACTACTTGTTTAGGCTGGCCACAAACTCCTGGGCTCAAGTGATCCTCCTGCCTCAACCTGAATAGCTCCTGAAAAGCGGTGTACACAGACACACCGACATTCCCTGCTCTTCTGTATGCTTTAACTCATCTCTGGGTGATATTCAATTCATCATAGAGATTCTAAATGCCAAACAGGACAGCATGCTTAACCGTGTCTAAGTCTGGGTAAGACCATCATTGCTTCAAGGCCAGGCTGCTGTTAGCTAACAAGACAAGCCTTAACTGCAGTTGCTCCTGGGACTTGTGACATCTAAATGCTGTCTATTTCCATAGGAAGCTCCCCGCCCCCGCCCATAAGAGCAGTTCTCAGAATGCCTGTCGGCATTTCCCTAGGCTGCTAGCTGCTTTCACCGCAGTGCGTTTGGTGAACTCTCTACTTCGCCATTTTCTGTCTTTGTGAATTATTCCACTGCTCCACATCACAGGTACCTGTCACCAGAGTTTGACACCTAGCTGCTCTACTGTTTAAGGAATAAAGGTGGGGGAGGGGCTAATTATTCAAAAGACAATCAATTTGTAGGGAAGGAAGACCGAGTTGGCTGACGGCTCATTTGTGGAACCCCCAGATAGGAGAGCTGAATTCATTATAGGTCTGTACTGTCCCCCACATAATAGGACCTAGAGTGTGTAATGTGATCAGTGCAAATTGAATATGCTGTACAGAGTGTGTAAAATACGAGATTCCAAAGCCAATGCAAATTTTTTTGAATACTTCACTAACAATTTTACAGTATCACACGTCGACATGATATTGTCTTTATTGGATTACTTTTACGTGCTTCTTGTTGCTTTGTGGCCACTAAAAAATATTCGTATGGCGTTCTAGTTCAACAGGAAAGGATTGGATTAGACCCTGGGGAAGGAATCTCAGTCTGTGTTCTTGCCGCGCCCAGCTCCTGCTGTGGCACTGCGGTACCCAACACAGTTACCAAGATGGCAGTCTGCAGAAACGCCCACACAAGAAAACTCCATCGACCAACAACCACAACCTCGAAAACCGGCCCTGAAGAGAAAGCGCAGACTCAGGCCCCGCCCCACCCTGCCCCGCGCCCCGCCTCTTTGCGGCAGAGCTCAGGCCGGTGCAAACCGGTTCAGTGGCCTGACGGACACTCGGTTTTACCCAATCCTTAGCAAGCCCCGCCTTCCAAGCGTCGCGTCGCCAGCGTCTCGGAAGGCGGCTCCAAAGCAAACCGGACCAGCCCTCCAGCCTATGATAACCGCCGACAGTGCCGCAGACAGGCAGACAACCAATGGCGTGACGCGAGGGCGGGATTCCGTTGGCCCCACCTCCTCGGGCCCGGCGTCTCGCGGGAGCTAGCGGACTCGAGTGGGGCTGTGGGGCGGGGCCTAGAGCGACGGAGTCTGCGCACTGCGGCCGCCGGCCTGGATGACGTTATCCTCTCCCGCGAAGAGCCCCGCCCCGCCCCGCCCCGCCCTCCTCGAAGCTCGAGGGTGCTGCGTGAGCCATCGGGGCTGCGGTCCCCTGCCTCGGTTCTTCGCGCGGTCTTTGTCCGCCGCTTTGTTCTCGCCGCACTGGCGTCGTCTTCGCCTCCATCTCCGCCCGCCCCGCGCGCCCGGGCCCTGCCCGCCATGGTCACCCGGCCCGAGCCTGAGGTCGAGGCCATGGATGCTGAGCTGGCCGTGGCGCCGCCGGGCTGCTCGCATCTGGGCAGCTTCAAGGTGGACAACTGGAAGCAAAACCTGCGGGCCATCTACCAGTGCTTCGTGTGGAGCGGGACGGCCGAGGCCCGCAAGCGTAAGGTGCGTTCGAGGCCTGCCCGGCTCTCCTGCCTGGGACACAGGGAGTGGGGGGGGGGGCGGTGTAGGAGAGAAGCCTGGCAGTGCGGGGGGGGAGGGGGTGAGGGGAAGCCTCGCGGTGCAGGGAGGGAGCGGGGAGAAGCCTCGCCTTGCGAGGAGGGGCAGAGGAAGGGGCGAGGCTAAACCTCGCGGTGCAGGGAGGAGGTAAGGGGTAGGCGAAAGGAAGCCTCTAGGTGCGGGGAGGGGAGTGTCTGAAGAGGAAGACCCCGCCTTGGCGATCGGCCTAGACCGTCGGGACCTAGTAGCCCTCGTCCGTAAAGGTCGCGATGCAGGATCGGGGTCAGCGAGGTGGTTCTGCGGGTGGCGCCGGGGCTGAGACCCGCAGCACACAGGAGGCTGGCAGGGCCTCTGCGCACTCGAGCTGGGAAGCGAGATTTTAGATTGTAGGAGGTGATTGACGTCCGCAGCCATCGAGGTAGTGGCTGTTTTGTTGTCTACTGGTCCTGTAATCCCAGCAACTATGACTATATTGTTAGTGATTTGCAAGTCGGAAAACGTTCTTTAATCTTAGACTTCGTTATTACAATTTGATTTTGAGGTGAAAACTGGAATGGGGAATTTTTTTGTCCGGGTTCTAAGTCATGTTAAGTATTAAATTCTCTCTTTAGTTTTTGAGACAGGGTTTCTCTGTGTAGCCCTGGCTGTCCTGGAACTCTGTTTGTAGACCAGGCTGCCCTGGAACTCACAGAGACCCACCTGCTTCTGCCTCTTGAGTGCTGGGATTAAAGGCGAGCACCACCACACCCGACCTAATTCTCTTTTTTATCAATCATAGTGGAAGACACCGCAATAACTAACATCTTTTAGTGTGACTAAAAGTTTATATTCTGTAACAGCCTGTTAGAGTCAGAAATTTATTGTATTTTGAAACAATAGTCTTCCTATGAAGAAAGGCTGGCCTTAAACACCTAAACCTCCTGTCAAAGTTTTGTGAGGACTGAGATTGCACAGGTGAACCATCATGGCAAAAAATGCTAGAATATCAGTGTTCCACAGTCATAATTTTGTCACCGATCCATTCCATTGCTTCCTGGATTGAGATGTGTTGTAAAATTCATTTTTACATGGGAATAATTGGGGGATCCTCCCCTTTCTCTTTCTGTCTTTTGCTTTCCCCTCCATCTTCCCGACTCTAGTTCCGTGTAGCATCACACAAGGAAATGAAAATTTTCCTTTTTAATTAGAACTACTCAGCTCAATATTTAAATTTCCACTGTGTTACAAGTTCTTTATTGAGTGATGTTCACGGCCCAGAATTCAGACACTCGTGCAACACTCACAAACCTTGCTCTGTTGAACTACAGTGAAGCAGGAAGTGAAGGCAGCTAGTTGTGCTCTTGAAGATGCCTGGACTTCAGCCTGTGTGCGGAACTCCACTTCTCTGAAGTTCCCTCCGCCTCACAATGTTCACATTTCACAAGCCAGCTTTAAGAAATATTTGACCAGGCATAAGAGGGAATACAAATATCTGGAAAAGGATTGATCTGCAGCCATCAGAGCAGTGTCTACCCCCAAGAAAAATGACAGCAAACAGGATATGGGAGAAAGGGGAGCCCCTACAGCCTTATGTAAACCAGTGGCGACCCCGCAAACAGCTGGAACTAGACTACCATGTCACTGAGCCGCTCCAGTCCTTTGTATAGACCAAGCGGACTCTAAGCACAGGACTGCGATGCAGGGGGACTTCTTAGGGGGAAGAAATGCAAAAAGTTGGGGGAGGGAGAAGAGGGATCGTGTTGGCGGTGAGTTTAAATATGTATTAGGATGTCATAATGAAACTACTATATGATAATTAAAAATGAAGGATGAAGCATCGTTAGGTGTCTTTCGGTTTGTTTGCAGCCTGTGGGTTATGACTTAGGAGAGAGTACCTTAATGTGAATGTTGTGGAGAAGGCTCCCTGCAAAGCCCAATCCAAGTTAATGTCCAGTTTCCACCATCCACAGAGCTAGCTTTGGGTACTGGCTGATGGGCAGGCTGGCTCACCACAGTAGCCACTCTTTGTAGGTGGGAAGCAGCCCCGCTACTAGTGGTTCTAGAAGCCAGCTGTGCTGCTTCCCAGGTACCCCCTCAGCACCCTGTGCACCCCATTGTGCCTCTCCCTGACAGCTTCATTGTTGATGCATAAATTGGGTTTTTAAAACCTAAGCCTTGAGGATGACTGGAAATTCATCTTCACACTTAGTGGTATTGGTAGAGTAGAAGCTAGGGTAATAGCTGATAGGAATCCTGTGTCACCGTTCTAGGGGTGCTGTAACAAATGACACTGTAAAACTCTTCACTATAGGGAGTGAAATGTCCCAGGGCCTCCCTCTTCCGAGATCCAGGCCACGGTCTCCAGTGTCCATTTTGTCATTCACATGAGCTTAGCTTCTGGTCCTGTCATTGTTTTTTAGGAGGGGAGGGTGCTCGTGCCAGCATTTAGTGATCACCCAGACTATAACACCTTTTCTAAACAGGATAGCCTCACAGTTTGTGGGGTTAATACTTGCCTTTGTTTAAGCATCATGATTTTAAACTGAATGTGTTTAATGAACTACTCTAGGGTTATTTACTTCTACGAATTAAAGCCTTATCTAAATTAAACCCTTCACTTGTAGGATAAATGAAGCCAGAAGACGTACCTCAAATAAACTCTATGGGTAAATAGCACCCACTTTAGGGTCTTAAGCTGCCACACCATCCAGTGGCCACTGACCATTTTAAATAAAAGTTAAAATTCTGGTTGTGGCAGGCATACCGTAGCCTGAGCTCAACATGTTGCTGTGATCTACCACAATGAACAGTGCTAACAACTAATATAAAATATGTAAGGGGAGGTTATTATTGTTTGTTTGTTTTTTTTAAGGAGGTATTTCCCTATGTAGTCCATACTGGCCTCAAACTCGGCAATCATTCTGCCTCAGCTTTCAAAGTGCTGGGACTACAGGCGTGTGCCACTGTGTTTTGTTAAAAGTGAGGGGTTTATGACTGTATCAAAGACCACTTGCTGTTTTCTGTATTCATTGCAAATTCTAGTTTTTTGACTAGCTGATAACATTCAGAAGAGAATCTGCTCTGTTTTTTTAATCTAGTGTCTTCCACAACAAGTGGCAAACCTGTAGTTCCACCTTAATTTTACTGTTTTCCCCTGTGTAGAGTCACCAGGTGAAGAGAAGAGGCGGGTCTCTCCTGAGAACTCTCTCTTGCTCTCATACTCACCCAGAGACGCTGCTTATTTCATGTGTTGGAATCCTACCCCTTATAAGACACATGTGTATTCCACAGTTTAAACTTTTTACTCTCTTCTGACCCCCTTCCCACATGCTCTTCTAGTGAGCTTTGGTGACCCTTTAAATTATTACAACATCTCACCTATTAATTTACCTATGTAGGTCCTTTTTGTGTTATTTATTTCGTATTCTGCTTTTCAAACCATTTGTAGAAGATGTCATCTCCATAGTTGTTCTCTTGTTGATTTGTTTTTGAGCTAAACTAAGTGCTTTGGGAAAACAGAAAGAATGGAATGCTGTGTTAAAGTGTAAAGACTCAGAAGAAAGCTCCTGTACTCCCTCCCACCTGTGCCCAAGTCGTGATCCTCTGACTTGGACTCCACGTTTCCCCTTGAACTCCTGTTGCATTCGTACTGCTCATAACTCCTCTGAATTTCAGGCAAAGTCCTGCGTCTGCCATGTCTGCGGCATCCACCTGAACCGGCTGCACTCTTGCCTCTACTGCGTCTTCTTTGGCTGTTTCACCAAGAAACACATCCATGACCATGCAAAGTCAAAGCGGCACAACCTGGGTAAGGCACACTCCTGCTATGGGAGCTGGAGCAGGCATTGGCTCTGGTAGCATGTTATCTTTCCAAAAAGCCCACTGGGATGAAAGAGTCCTTGTGAAACTGAGCTCTCAAGTGGGCGCTGGCATTTGTTTGAGACCTTTTAAACTGGTTATAGTTTGACAATGAGTTTTCTTGTTTCTAGTAGTACAGGTTCATGAAAGGCTAGCTGAGCATTATATGACATCAAGTATATAAGTAATTATGCATGTATATGTGAAGTAGTTGTGCATGCGTGTGTGCTTGTGTATGTGCTAGTGTGTGTTATTGCTGGCTGTCTCATGCTGTGAAATTGCCATGTGGCCAAAGATAACCTTAAACTGAACTTCTGATTCTCCTGCTTCCATCTCCCTGGTGCTGGCATTATAGGTTATGTCAACCATGCCCAGCATTTGCTTTGTTCTTTTTTTTTTTTTTTTGGTTTTTCGAGACAGAGTTTCTCTGTGGTTTTGGAGCCTGTCCTGGAACTAGCTCTTGTAGACCAGGCTGGTCTCGAACTCACAGAGATCCACCTGCCTCTGCCTCCCAAGTGCTGGGATTAAAGGCGTGCGCCACCACCGCCCGGCCCTGCTTTGTTCTTTTAAACAGTCTTTTTACATAGTCCAAGATGGCCTCAGACATGGGATCCCCTTTTGTTAGTCTTCAGCGTACTAGGATTCTAGGCATGCATCATCACACCTGGCTTGGTGGTGGGTGATGTAAGCACGTACAGCCACCAGTTTCCATCTTAGCCCTGTGTCCTCCTCCCTCCCCAAGTCCCTAAGTTTTAGTGTGATAGGTTTTTCTTTTCTTTCTTTTTTTCTTCTTGAGACAGGATTTCTGGTTGTTGTGGAACTTGCTTTTAGACCAGTATGGCCTCTAACTCAAAGAGATCCACCCACCTCTGCCTCCTGAGTGCCAGGACTAAAGGTGTGCACCACCACACTCAATGGGCTTTTGTTTTCATTTCTCTTGAAATAGTTTCTAGGGCTGGTGAGACGGCTAAGGGGTTAAAATCATTGACTGCTCTTCCAGAGGAACTGGGTTCAATTCCCAGCACCCACATGACAGTTCATAACTGTCTGAAACTCCAGCTCCAGAGGACCTGACACCCTTAGCAAAACACCAATGCACATAAAATAAAAATTAAAAAAAAAAAAAGAAAAAGTTTCTAGTTTAAAGTAGCAGTTGAGACAGATACCTTGATAAGTTTGGTGTCTGTGCTATGAAGTCAAGGTTTTTTTATTGGAACCTGTTATACCTGTCCCTGGAGAAAAACGACTCAGTCAAGATGGGGACAACAGCAAATAGCTCTTAGTGTCCCTTACAAGATTGCCAGCCATTGAGGATGTAGCAAAGTTTCATTCCCTAGCCAGACAAGTCACTGAGAATCCTTGTGGGCCTAAAATAAACTCTCTGAACTTTTGCCCTAGTTTTGAATTTTGTGCTTGTACAGCTGAAGCAAAGCATCCTGATCCTTGAATCAGTACTTTACAGGGTCCATTCTCGCTCGGCCCTGGGGTTAGCAGACATACTTCATCCACCCTGGATGAACCCTTGCAGTTGGAACTCCTGCAGCTCACAAAGAAAGATGCTCTGGGCAGCTAGTGTTCAGCTGCCTGCAGCACTACCTTGCCATACTGGATTTAATTTTGTTCTCTTCCCTCCTTTCTTTCTGCAGCTATTGACCTGATGTATGGTGGTATATACTGCTTCTTGTGTCAGGACTACATCTATGACAAGGACATAGAAATCATTGCCAAAGAGGAGCAACGCAAGGCTTGGAAGATGCAAGGTGCGTTCATGGTGTTTAGAGAAGGTTAGGTGACCAAAAAATGGTCAAAGGAGCTGGCTTGGGCTGGGTAGGAGAGAAAAAACAAGTCCTACTTTTCCTGTGGCAGTCACATAGCTCACAGGAGTGATGAAACTAATGCAGGAACCATGAGATGGGTTATTGGTCCTTAGGAGAGGATGGATGAGCTGAGATGGGTTATTGGTCCTTAGGAGAGGATGGATGAGCTGAGATGGGTTATTGGTCCTTAGGAGAGGATGGATGAGCTGAGATGGGTTTTTGGTCCTTTGGAGAGGATGGATGAGCTGAGATGGGTTATTGGTCCTTTGGAGAGGATGGATGAGCTGAGATGGGTTATTGGTCCTTTGGAGAGGATGGATGAGCTGAGATGGGTTATTGGTCCTTTGGAGAGGATGGATGAGCTGAGATGGGTTATTGGTCCTAGGGATAGGATGGATGAGCTGAGATGGGTTATTGGTCTTTTGGAGAGAATGGATGGGTCTTCCACCACAATACACCAGGCTGTGTCCATCCTTCCAACAGAAGGTCTGTTAGACATTACAATCCCTCCCTTTTCTTACTTCGTTCTCAACCCTGGCAGATTGGGATGTTAAATTGCCTCTTGCTGGACTGGTGTGGGAATTCCTTAACTATTGGGCCAGGTGTCTGGCTCAGTGGTGGAGCCATTTCCTAGCATATACAAGGCCTAGGGTTTGAACCCCAGCATTACTTACATACACACACACACACACACATATATATATGTGGAAGCAAAAACTGTTGAAATTTGTCTTTCTTAGTTAGGGTTTCTATTGCTGAGAAGAGGAGGAAAACATTTAACTGTAGTGACTCGCTTACAGAAGTTCAGTCCATTATCATGGCAGGACATGGCTGTACTGGAGAGGTAACTGAGAATTCTACATTTTGCATGGGCAACAGGAAGTGACCTGTCTGTCTGGGCATGGCTTGAGTGTATATGGGCCCTCAAAGCCCACCTCCACAGTGACACGCTTCCTCCAACAAGACCACACCTACTCTAACAAGGCCACACCTCCTAATAGTACTATTCTGTTTGGGGACCATTTTCTTTCAAAACACCACAGTGCCTGTGCCTAAATGATACAATGATAAGAGCTTCTTTTACAGTGGAGTTAGATGCATCTTAGAGACAATACCGTTAGAAATTTTGTTCTCTATTTAAGATTTACACACACACACACACACATATGTCAAAAGCAGCCTGTCTCAGCATTCACAAAACGTTTGTATTCCAGGTAAGCAAAGCCCAGAAACCGTGCAGAAGTCCCCCTAACACACAGTGTCAGTCTTGTAGCTTTTATTTCCTAAATTTACATTTTATGCATTGAAACTTTTAAGTAAGTGCTCAACGAAAACGTATGGTAATAGTTACTCCTTAAATGTAAGATATGTCTCTTCTTGGTAAAGTTTAGTATAGTAAGACATATAGTAAGATAATCCCTGGGTTTGTTACCTATAGGGAAGCTGCCCAGTTCCTAAAAGTTTCTATTTGCAGAGGTTGGCGTCTTCTGTTAGCCCATCATGAAAAAGAAGTTTTATATTATAATAAGTATTACACAAAGATCTTTAGCAAATACTGTCTCCATGATCTCCCCCCACCCCTTTGGTTTTTTGAGACAAGATTTTTTTGTATAGCAGCCCTGACTGTCCCAGAACTTGATTTGTAGACGAGGCGGGCCTCAAACTCAACAAAGATTCACCTCTTTCTGCCTCCCGAGTGCTGGGATTAAAGGTGTGTGCCACTACCATCCGGCTACCTCCATGATTTTTATACGCACTGCAGCCTTAATAAATCTCATAGTTAACAACTGTGTGTGTACACAGTACGCCTGTAAAAGAAACCCCTAGTGAAAATGTGTAAGGAAGGGGTTTAAATTGTGTTTGTGTTGGTGCCAGTGTGTAGTGGTCTGCATGCCCTCATGTCAACATCAGGTGTTCTGTTGATCTCCATCTTACGTTTAGAGTCAGGGTCTCTTACTGAACCAGGAACTCATCATTTCAAAGAGACCATTTTATCAGTAATCCCCCAAGATTGGACTCACTCCCCCCCCCCCAGCACTGGTGTTACAGGTGCATGCTGTTCTTCTGACTTTTATATGGGTGCCGGGAATCCTAATTTGGGATGTCGTGCTTAACATAACAATCACTTTAGCCACTAAGTCATCTCCCCAGCCCAGTGAAATGAGTTTAATACATATGATTGTACATTTTCTCTCTATAACACAGGAGGTCAGTCACAGTGAGGGTAGAAGTTGGTGAGACAGTGAGGCACAAGGAACAAAGGCAAGCCCGACAGTGCTGCGTTTGTCCAGATAGACATCTGGCCTCCAGCAGCTCTGTCCTTCATTCTCAGTGGCATCAGTCTGGCCATGTACCCCAAAGCCCCTGTGGTTGTGACTCCTAAGGGGCGTTGCCTGGGTCAGAAAGAAGGCAAAACTCTCTGAGGGCACATTTGAGAACCTGGCTTAGTCTAACCTTTCCCAAATCAGTATCTCCGCCTACCTCATCCAGACCGAATGATTCTGCCTGCAGAGATCCCTGACCAATGATTTACTCTCAGCCCTAAAGTATTCTGGAAGATGTTCTGTCTGAAATAATATCAGAAGTAACATAGCAGTTCCTTGTAGGAGAGGCACCATTTCCCTAATTGTGGATGGGGAATGGAACGGTGGCTCTGGTGGCACCAGTTTCATGTTTCTGTCTGTCCTCATGTGTGTTTCGTGTCACACCCTTAGTCGCGGGTGCAGCAATGCTATGCAGCTTTGTTCTTTATTATTTCTGGGTTTACCTGGTGTCTTAGAGTTTCCATTTCTGTGACATAACACTATGACCAAAAAGCAAATTAAGGAGAAAAGGGTTTATTTGACTTACACTTCCAAGTTGTTGCTCATCCACAAAGGAAGTCAGGACAGGAACTCATGGGAGGATGCTGGAGGCAGGAGCTGTGCTGGCCATGGAGGAGTGTTTCTTACTGGCTTGCTCTACATGGTTTGCTTAGCCTGCTTTCTTACAGAACCCTGGACCACCAGCCCAGGGATGGCACCAGTCACTAATTAAGAAAATGCCTTACAGCCAAATCTTATGGAGGCCTTTTCTGAATAGAGGCTTCCTCCTCTCAGCTAACTCTAGTTTGTGTGTCCAGTTGACATAAGACTATCAGCACACCTGATTTTCCCCAGTTTCCAGAGAAGCTCACAGTTGTCTGCATTAATAATGCTGGGTCTGTGTTCCTTTTGACCAGTAAACATGTCTCTCATGTGTCAGCATCATTGCTGTGTGCTGGGGAAGTAGACCACAACCCTGACATGAAGGTAGAAACAGGTGCTCTCAGGAGTCCAGGGTTTCGTGGTTTTTAGCCAGTTGTTTCTGACCCCTCAAAACAATTCATATCACCATTATGTGGGGATATATTATTTTTTTGTGCAGAACACTTGAACCATTAGTTGACATTCATGTGCTAGGGCCATCTGGGCAAGCGATGGTTACTGAGTTAGACATTGAAAGTAGTTTAGGACAGGTCCTTCCGAGTGGGGCGTGCGCCAAGTGTGCTCTGCATTACCTTTCGGTTGCCATTGTCGTGGGTTCCAGTCTTTGGTACTATCACCAGCAAGTAGATCAGAGTGCATTTTCAGCAGGCCGTGGTGTATGATTTCTGGCACTTGGGAGATGAGCAGACTGATCTTTGAGTTTGAGGCCAGCCAGTTTACATAGCAAGTTCCCGGCCAACCAAGGCAACATAACTCAGCCGACAAAACAAAAAAAAGAAAACGCATTTTCTTTTTCTTAGGCAATTCTGGGGATCAAATATGGGCCACACATCAGTAGGTAAATGCTCTCCCACTAAGCTGCTCCCCAGACTTAAAGTACATATTCTCTGTTAGTCTCATTTCCGGAAAGATCCTTCGTGAGTTACTAGGTTGCCCTATTGTAGCTGATGTACTTACTATCTCTGGATCCAAGGCATTTGAGAAACATTAGTGTCTGGCAGTTTGATGGATCGTGTTTCTTTCCTTAACTCAATAAACATGGTGTATGCATAGACCTCTCAGCACAGCGGGGTGTTAGAAGAAGGGTCCCTTCTCTGAAATGCAGCCTTACAACTGTTATTTACAAGAGAACTTAAATACCATTGCCTGAGACTGTTTTCCATCTGCTTAGGTGTTGGAGAGAAGTTTTCAACTTGGGAACCAACCAAGCGGGAACTGGAACTGCTGAAGCACAACCCAAAGAGGCGGAAAATCACCTCCAACTGTACCATAGGTGGGTGAGGGGCGTGCAGGGTGTCAGATAGGTAGAGAGCCTTGCCTTTCTATTAGTACAGCATTCTTTCCGGGCATGCCTTAGTGGCCTTCCTGGATTTGTTCAGCACTGAGCTCTTAAGCGCCTAGTCTTCAGGGGTCTTATAGACGTGGAATGCAGAGGCATAGTGGAGACGATCCCTCCTAGTTCCTTGGCATCTGCATGTTTGAAGGCACTTGCATGTGTTCTGGTCAAAGCTGCTCTTCAAAGGGAGTTGATAATGCAAGTGAGTGAGGTTGTTCTTTTTTTGGTTTTTTGAGACAGGGTTTGTCTGTGTAGACCAGGTTAGCCTCAAACTCAGAGGCTCCCTAGTGCTGGGATTAAAGGTGTGTATCACCACCCCCGCTGATAGCCACTTCTTCTAAAAAGGAGGAAGTATATTTTAGAGCTTGTTTGAAAAGCATTTTGACTTGTTACCAAGACTCTTTTCTGACTGACATGCCTATTTTCATAGTAAATACATTTGGGTAATACTGTGGAAACATAAAGAAGAAAGTGGAGGGGCATAGGTGAAGAGCATTCTGTCCATGCAGAAATTAGAGAGCACTGCACTTCCCTGCTCTTCTCACGCTGCTTGATGAGTGAAGAAAGTGACTGGTCATGAGGTGTAGAGGAAGCTTCGGCTGGGATCTGGCATCCTGGGTCTGCACTCAGTGCACGGGTAACACTGCTCTTGATGGCTCCCATCAGGTCTGCGTGGACTGATCAACCTGGGGAACACATGCTTTATGAATTGCATCGTGCAGGCGCTGACCCACACACCACTTCTGAGAGATTTCTTCCTGTCAGACAGGCACCGCTGTGAGATGCAGAGCCCCAGCTCCTGCCTGGTCTGTGAGATGTCCTCTCTCTTCCAGGAGGTGAGTGCAGGAACAGCTGTACAGCTGCTTCTTTCCCTGCTTCTAAGGAAGTGAAGCAGTTGATGATAACCATACCTAAATGTTTTTCAATATGTGACTGTACTGTGGAAGGCATAGCTTTTTACAAAGGGATTGCTAGAGGTAGGTTGTTGGTTTGGCTTTTTGGAGACACATTGTTCACCAAAGAGAAGAGCCCTCAAAGTAGGCAGTCAACTTAAGGATGACATTCATCTCCAGGAATCCTGGGAATTTCATATGTAAATGCTGTTGTCTGGGTGCTGGACACTTAGCTCAATGATTAAGAGTACTGGCTGCTCTTCCAGAGGACCTAGTTCAATTCCCAGCACCCATATTGCAGCTAACAACTGTCTGTAATTCTGGTTCCAGGGAATCTGATGCCTTCATACATATACATGAGGCAAAACACCAATACACATAAAATATAAATAAATAAATCATTGAAAAAAATTTAAAGCTATTGTTTGATTCCTACATTCAAGACATGCTGCAGATGTGTGTCGGCCCCTTTTTCTGCTTCATTCTCAGTGGCAGTGGATAACCCTTCCCAAGTGTGCTCAAACACCTCTGCTCTGCAGACTGGCAGCACAGAGAGCCAGTGCTTACCAAGGCTGTCCTTGATCTCATGATAAAACTTGTATTGTGCCTATCAATGTCTATCCCTAAGTAAAGTGATAGCCCCTTGTTCAGGCTTGGTCTCAGCACTTACTGACTTAGTGGCCTCAGTCTAGGTATCAGAGCTGCAATAATTCTTTTCCCATCCTAGAAATGGGTTACCCTGCCCTGCACAGAAGCCAGCAGGCTGGTCTCCTTTCTTTGAGTGATCTTTTACCCGTGTGCATTCAGGCATCTTTGCTCGTGTGTGGTCAGGGCTGCCTTAGGCCACAGCCCAGGACTGAGGAGTGACTTTGTAACTGAAATGATTCAGATGACCTTTCCAGAACAAGTTTGCCAATTCCTGTCTTAGTTCAGCCATTACTAACACCTGCAGTTACTGGTGACTGAGGCTATGTGACAAACAGGAACAGTTGTCATGACAGACTGGAAAAATTGTCAGAGATAACGAGGGAAAAGAAAACACGGTGAGAAGTGGGTGCTGGGGTTCACTGGTTTTAACTATTACTTTGTAACTAATTCATCTCTCTTGGATCATTTTAAAACTCAGGCTTAGTAAGGTATAGTCAGTAAAACTTCCTAGTATATACATCTATGAGTATCAGATGCTTAACACCTCCAACCTTTCTGAAGCCAAGCCCCCTTCTCCTGGTGACACAGGTGTTTGTCCCCTGTGTACATGATATGGATGGATGTGTGGCAGGTGCAGGTGTGTATGTGCAGTGCGCTGCCATCCTTGCTAGGTTTTAACCTGTCTGTGTCTTACTGGTGTGGAGCATCAAGGTCCATGTGTGGCACTTTGATCAGCGCTCTCCTGCCAGAGAAGGCTCTGTTGTGCAGGAGCCACAGTGCAGCTGTAGGCTGCCTGGTTCAGACACTTTTGAGTGGTTTCCAGTTTTTACAGTTAGAGAATGTAAGTGCGTTACAGGGTTTCGTGTGAAGTGTTTTCCAGCACCTTTCTTGGTTTAAGCTGTTGTTTTCATCGCTGCTCTTGGTTTTTAGTACACAGTCTTAAACAGTTTACTGCTGTAAGTACTTCCTGGCTTTGGTGCTGTGTAATTCTAATTCTCAGTTCTAGTCTCTAGCTGGTCATTGCTAGTAGAAGTTGAGCATCGCTCATCTGATAAGCAAAACCCAAAATGTTCCAAATTCCAAGACATTTTGGTCACTGATGTGATGAATTTCACACCTGCCCTGGGACAGTTTAGTGCACATACTTCATAAATTACCTTCTTGCTTTATGTTGAGTTTTGCGTCTGGATTTGGGCCATCTGCAGGATGCCTCATTTGCAAACACTCCACAACCCTAGACGCTCTGATCCCAGCCCTTTTGGGTGCTCAGCTGCTCCACGGAAAAGGCTGAGGCTGCTTTGCTCTTCACTCACCACATGCATACAGAACTGGGTAAAAGATTGACGTCAGCCTTTGTTGGATTCTTACTACACACTGTTGTTTTCTAGCTAAAACATGAGAGCAGACAATTTGCAGCTCTGAATTAGTTTAATACACAGTCTTATGGGTCCTGACAGAACTGGAGGTCTCACACATACACACACAAATCTGAAAGCACAACAGTCAGAACTTCAAGTCCAAGTAGATTCTGATTCTTAGGTATTTTGGGCAGGACTTGCCAGGGTTGTGTTGTGTGACTTCACCACAGCCTTGGTTTTGAACATACAACACACTGTTCCATCAGTGCCAGAGCCAGGAAGTGCTGCCCCAGACCTCAGTGATTCTAATGTACATACAAAGCCTTCTGCTCTTACAGGAATTAAAGGTGTTATTACAGAAAACAGAAACTGAGTGTTTCCTGCCGTCATTTCTCAGCGTGTAAAATTATATCCCATACAGCTTTAGATTATGATGTTGAATATCTGATTTTAAAAATTGCTGTTTTCTGGCTCGAGTTTCATTTTTGTTGTTATAAAAAGGCTTAGAATTAAAACAATTTTCCAGTCTCTGAAATGGCCTTAAATATATTTAGTGTCATTGTGTACTTGAACTTCCACGAAGTGACTTCCCAGGCAAAGAGGTGACAAATAAAAAAGTGGAAGAAGTCCTGGGATGAGTTTGGGAAGTGCACTCTGGTAGAAGGGGTGGTGGGTGCTTTGTGAGGAACATTGTATAGAATGAATCACTTGATTTTGCTTTTCATTGTGTGGGCTTACCAGCAGTTGTAAAGTGGAGAAAAGTGAGATTCGAATCTAGTGAGTCCAAATAAAATTACAATTGGTGGGGCTGGAGGAATGGCTCATCAGTAAGAGCACTGGCTGATCTTCCAGAGGTCCTGAATTCAATTCTTAGCACCCATACGGTGGCTCACAACCATTTGTAACTGTAGTCTCATGGGATCAGATGCCCACTTCTGGTGTGCAAATATACATACAGGTAAAACACCCTCATACATAAAGTATATAAATAAATAATTTTAAATCTTTTTTTTAAAAAATATAATTGTGAAAAGAAAAACAAGCAATTGCTGGTAGCACACACTTTTAATCCCAGTACTTGGGAGGCAGAGGCAGGAAGATCTCTGTGAGTTCGAGGACAGCCAGGGCTGTTATACAGAGAAACCCTGTCTTGGACAAAAGAAAGAAAAGTAAGTCTGTCTGAGCAGGCCACCTACCCAGTCTACAGCCATGGATTTTTTGCCAGATGAAGACTGGCAGGTGTTCTAGTATCCCTTTTCCTTCTCTAAACAGTTTTACTCGGGGCACCGCTCCCCACACATTCCGTACAAGCTGCTGCACCTGGTGTGGACACATGCCCGGCACCTGGCGGGTTATGAACAGCAGGACGCACATGAATTCCTCATTGCAGCCCTGGACGTCCTTCACCGGCACTGCAAAGGTGGGCCTGCCACCATCTCCCTGCTGGGCTGGGCAGGTGGGGACTTTCCTTAAAAATGGAGCAGAGCAAGGCTGGTGCTCCCCCAGCAACTGTAGATAATGCTTGATCTGTCTTATAGACAGTGTAGTTAGTTTCTGTTTCCACTAAGAAAAATCGCATGGCCACTTCTAAGGAGTTCTTCACAGTTTGTTTTGTTATTATCAATTGAATTTGGATGTTTTTCGGAGGCAGCATCTCACTGTGTAGCTCAAACTGGCCTAAAGCACAGGTCCTCTTGCCTCAGCCTCCTGAGTGCTGGGATTACAGGTGTGAACCTCTGTACAAGAATAGTGGTCCCAAGGTGAGCATGCTGGCACATCTGTAATTCTAACACCCAGGTGGCAGAGGCAGGCAGATCTCTGCAAGTTCAAGACCAGGCAGAGCTTCCTTACCCTGACTCAGGAAAGAAAGAAAGAAAGGAAGAATGACACACCCCACCCCACCCCTGCCATCAGATAGATCTCTTGTTGAAATAAATGCCTTTACGTACCTCAGAGTGTTGGTCCTCCTGGTGTCCTCCTGTCTGCTGGGTGGATGTGGACTGACTGCTTTGTGCTGTCTTGGTGACATTGCTAATGATAGTCACACATCTCTGTCTTCAGGTGATGACAATGGGAAGAAAGCCAACAACCCTAACCACTGCAATTGTATCATTGACCAAATCTTTACGGGTGGACTCCAGTCTGATGTCACATGTCAAGTCTGCCAGTAAGTGTTCCCATCAGCTGGACAGTCACCATGAGTGTTTTTACCTGCCAAAGCTGTGCCATATTGCATTTCCCTGTCTGCAAGGGAAAGTCTTCTTTGGACTTCAACCCTAAAGCTCAGTACTTTAGAGAAGGTTCCCTGAGCTCTGTGGTGTTCATAGTGGAGCACCTGCACTAGTGTCAGCTGAGGGATAGTTTGTTTTATTTATTTATTTGTTTATTTATTTGTTTATTTTTTGGTTTTTCGAGACAGGGTTTCTCTGTGGTTTTGGAGCCTGTCCTGGAACTAACTCTTGTAGACCAGGCTGGTCTCGAACTCACAGAGATCCACCTGCCTCTGCCTCCCAAGTGCTGGGATTAAAGGCGTGCGCCACCACCGCCCGGCTGGGATAGTTTTACTTAAACAGCTATGCTTGGTCATTTGACAAAAAATGCCTCCAACAGAGAAGACACGAGGAATCAACAGATTGCCTGAATCTGCAGGCAGAGAGTTCTTCCCTTGGGGGCCTGTAGAGTTTTGCTGTACTAGCAATTAGCAGGGTGTCCTTGGCAGCTTCATACATATCTCTCTGCTTAAAGTCTTCAAAACTAAGATCCAAAGCAAGTAGCCCCTTCAAATGGCAGATCATTGGTGTTTTTGCTCCTGTTGTGAATTGGCTCCTTTGCATTAGCTCACATAAAGCCAAGGTTCTTTCCAGGTGTAGCAGTTGCTGAGTGCTTTCCCCTCCAGAAGCAGAAAGGGTCCTTTGACGGGGGCTAGAGAAGTGCCCCAGGCACACTCCACACCATCCCCAGTGCCCACCTGAAGGATCCTTTGACGGTGGCTAGAGAAGTGCCCCAGGCACACTCCACACCATCCTCCATTGCCCACCTGTACTCATATCAGGGTGCAGGAATCTGGGGGTATGGTTTCCTAGGAGCAGAGCTCCTTTGAGCCTTGTCTTTAATCAATGTAAAATTCCTCTATCCCTGACCTATAATGACTACATTCTGTTAGCAAGAGGTAGCCTTGGATTTTGGTCCATAGCTGAACCCATTTTCTTATTCTGAGTTTCCCCTTTTTAATACTGTAATGTAAGTCTTCTAACAGGAGTCAGCCTTGTTAAATGCAGTATTGTTTATGGGGCTGCCAAGTGTGGCCTGTGCACTCTGTGGATGGGGGTTTCTCAGTGTCTGTCTGTGCAGAATACCTGGTTTCTGAGCAGTGTTGCTGCAGTTCCTAAGTGTTGTAAGCTGGATCCCAGCAACCAGGGTTCTGCCTGTAGCTCAGGACTTTATACTCTGCCAGACTTCCCAAATGAAGTCATTACTGTGGACATTCCTATTATGTCCTGAGGCTTCTGATGGACAGGTGGGCAGAGAAGGCATCGTGTTTAGCCTATCTCTAGGGACTGCCTCAGGCCACAGTTCTCACCAGTCCTCGTGTGCCCTCATGTGTTTTCATCTTTTCTTGCAGCGGGGTCTCCACCACCATAGACCCCTTCTGGGACATCAGTTTAGACCTGCCCGGTTCTTCCACCCCATTCTGGCCCTTGAGCCCAGGGAGTGAGGGCAGTGTGGTTAACGGGGAGAGCCATGCATCAGGCACCACCACTCTCACAGACTGCCTGCGAAGGTGAGACACTTTCTGCAGTAGTGGTTCAGAATGCTACTTCTTCCTTCCATCTTACTGTTTGATTCAATCTTTAAAAAGTAACAGAAAAAATGACCACAGAGAGAGAATATTAGCACATTGAAGAGTATCCTGCTGCTATAAAGTGACATGGTGATCTCGGTACCCAGTGCTGCATCATAACACCTCCCCACATACACAGAAAAGGTTGCTGAAGTTGGTGTAGGCAAAAGCACCACAATCCGTCTTACCCACAGCCCTCTTGGGCCTCACCTAAGCAGCTCAGGTCTGGCTTCCTCTAGAATTCTCGGAGGCTTGTGAGTGGAATCTCATAGCACATCACCTGTGAGGTGACTCTTCCACTTTGTCTTGACCTCTGGCAGCCCAGAGAATTGTGTCTGGGGTAGATCTTGCCATTCCATTGCTGACTGGTGGGCCATGGGTAATGACACCATTTGTTTATTGAGCCCTTTGGGTCTTCTGAACTGCTGCTGTCCTCATTTGTAGCTTTGTGTGGATGTATGCTCCATTGTTCTGAGATAGGTTGAGTTGCTGGAATGTATAATAACAAGAATATTAACCACCATTTCCCCAGACCTCTCACAAAAATATGTTTGTGTGTATAGGTAAGAGAGAGAGGATGGATGGATAGATGGATGGGCGGGCAGGCGGGCGGGCGGACGGACGGACGGACGGACAGACAGATAGATAGAATATATGTGTGTGTATAGGTAGAGATAGGTGGGTAGGTAGATAGAAAGAATAAGCTTAAAAGAAGCAGGAAAAGTTCTTTGTGCTGTGAAATACAACATCTTTAACTGTTGCTCTGCATCTCGGGTGGTAAAATAACCTGTTCCCCCCTTTCTCCCTGTCTTCTACCTTTCTCCTATTTTCTAAATGCCTTTTAGATTTACCAGACCGGAGCACTTAGGAAGCAGTGCCAAGATCAAGTGTAGTGGTTGTCATAGCTACCAAGAGTCCACAAAGCAGCTCACCATGAAGAAGCTGCCCATTGTGGCCTGCTTCCATCTCAAAGTGAGTTTCCCAGAAAACAGCATTAGCCTGCAGCACAGCCTCAAACTCACCAGCTCAGGGTAGAGCCCCTCAGTGTGTCCAGTCCCAAGAAGCAGGAAGTAAGACCGCCTCCTGCATCTTTCTGTGTCTTGCTGACAGAGTATGCGCCTCCTTGTGAAGACAGGAAGGAACTCCTGTAGGAAGTGGGATTGGATTTTACTACTTCTGTCTCTGTAAGCGTAGGCCAGAGGGGGTGTCAGATGTCCTGCTCTGTCATACTCCACCTTACTGCGTGGAGACAGGGTCTCTCACTAAACCTGGATATAGGCTTGAGGTTGGCAAGCCCAGTGGTCCTCCTGTCTGTGCCTCCGACAGTGTTGGGGTTACAGGTGCATATGTCCAACCGCTGGCATTTTAGGTGGGTATGAGGATTTGAACTCAGGTCCTCAAGGTCTCGTAACTGCTAAGCCCTCTTTAACTTTGTTTCACTAAAAGACCCAGGCTAGGGGTGTGAGTCAGTGGTAGAACTTTTACCTAAAGTGAACAAGGTTCTGAGTTCCACCCCAGAACTGCGGGAAGAAAAGATAGAAAAAACAAGGACCTGCGCATTGTGGTCTGGGCCAGAGGCCAGCAGGCTCTTTGAGAAAAGCCAAGTAGTAGGAATTTGAGTCTTTTTTGTTGTTGTTACATGTATGGCTGTTTTGCCTACATGTCTGTCTGTGCACCATGTGCATTCCTGGTGCCTACAGAAACCAGGAGAGGGTGTTGGATCCTCTAGAACTGGAGTTACAGACTGCTGTGAGCTGCTATGTGGGTGCTGAGACTCAAACTGAAGTCCTTTGGTAGAGCAGCCAGTGCTAGTATTTGAGTCTTTAAAGGCTATGAATGATTTGTGCTTCCTGTCTTTATTTTAATACCCCTTTAAAATGTAAAAGATCAGTCTGATCTTGGTAGTTTGCAGCTGTAATCCCAGCATTCGGGAGGCTGAGTCAGGAGGGTCCTGATTCTGTGTCTACCCGAGCAGGACTATTTCAGGAAATGAATGAGTCAAATAGAAGCTGGTCAAGGGCCCTTTGCTGGAGCCTCCAGTCTGGGCAGCCCAGCTGTTGCTCTTTCTGCTCATTTGTTCCCTTCTCCCTTCATCTCTGCAGCGATTTGAACACTCAGCCAAACTTCGGCGGAAGATCACCACATACGTGTCTTTTCCCCTGGAACTGGACATGACTCCCTTTATGGCCTCCAGGTAGAAAAGTCTGGTGCCCCTGTGTGCGTCCCGGTGAGGAGGCGAGTTGTCTGATGGGTGATCAGTGCCAGGTCTTAGACCAGCTGTGTTACAGCTGTGTAGGCCTCACCTCTCTCCCCGGCCTCAGTACTTATCCTGCTCTTACTTGGTTGCCTCCTCCTGTGAATCCTACATTGATCACTTGTCAACTTTCAGAATTGGCAGAAGATAAAGTCACAGGCAGACTACATGACATGTTTTGGTTGATGGAGACAGATTTTGAAATACAGATAGACAGGGTTCAATTGCACCAGTGGATTCTCTTCTTTGAGATCAAATTCTGTGTATCATAGACCACATAAAATTTAACCCTCAAAAAACTACAGTGCTGGCCAGGCAGTGGTGGCGCACGCCTTTAATCCCAGCACTTGGGAGGCAGAGGCAGGCGGATCTCTGTGAGTTCGAGACCAGCCTGGTCTACAAGAGCTAGTTCAGGACAGGCTCCAAAACCACAGAGAAACCCTGTCTCGAAAAACCAAAAAAAAAAACAAAAAAAAAAAAACTACAGTACTTGCTAATGTGTTTGCTGTCTCTGACTGGCATCTCTAAATGTGGTAGCTTAAAACAGTAGAAATTTATTCTCAGAGTAATGGAAGCCAGAAATAGGAAACTTGTGAGAAGGGTCCTGACGGGGTTCCCCACTGTCATCCGCTCCTGGAGCTTCTGGGTCCTTCTCTGGCTGTTACTGCCCTGGGCCCAAGGCCCTTCCAGAGTCTGTCTCAGCCGTTGGCCTGGATACTGGTGGTTAGGGGTAGAGCTTGACTAGAAAGCCTCATTTCAACATCTGTCATCACATCTGCACAGGTTTTATAAATAGGTCACGCTCACAGTTTCGGGGGTCAGGGTGCAGGCATTTTCAGAAGCCACACCTCAGCCCGCTGTACTGTCTTCAGCAGGCTTCCTGTTATTAGTCATTGATGCCCTTCCTTGTGGGCTCTGTTCCTAGGTTCACAGGTCACTGACTGAAGTGATGTCAGAGACCATGAGAATTCTCTTTGGAAAATGAGGTGTTAATATGTCCAGGGATGGGGTGACATTGTTGCCGATCCCAAGGTCTCATGGATCTTGCTGCCTTCTGCTAACCTTGGCATTAGGTAAATAAATTAGTTTGGAACCTAGCACTCCGTGCACATCCCCTCCTCCCATTCTGTCCCACGAGCTGCTAGAGAGACACTTCTCGATGTCCCTTGATGCTCTTCAAGAATGTAGTGTGGGGCTAACTTACAGCCTTTGGAAGGAATTCTTTATTTGGTGTATTACAAGCAAAACATCACAAAGCCAGGATCAGACCCCTAGAGGCAGAAAGTGGCTTCAGGGTCCACGGGATGTGAGGGGTTGCTGCACAGAAGCAGTAGGAGGTCAGCAAGCTCCAGCCCAAGCTGGATTTCTCACCACTGTGGGGCAGTCTACCTAGGAAAACCCCCGTGTATGAAGTATAGGTCTCGGCGCCAATTAATCCTGTCATTGGAGCCTGTCCCTCTGGGTTAGTAATTAAGTCTTATTGCTGCCTTACAGCAAAGAGAGCCGGATGAATGGGCAGTACCAGCAGCCCCTGGACAGTCTCAACAATGACAACAAGTACGTGGGGTTGCAGGGCCTGGGGGCTGGGTGAGAGGGCATTTCTTAGATAGCTGGCCCTTCCTTTCCTCCTTACAGTCTCCCCTCTGGGCAGACTCCCTTTTTTAAAGAGACTTCTGGTGTGAGGGTTTGCCTTGGAGCGCAGCACAATGAACTTGCTCCTTCTGGTACCATTCCTCTTGCTGTTGGTAGCACAGACGGATGGCACAAGGAGAGCAGTTACTGCCACTGTGGCTTCAGTGCAGTTCTAGGAGTTCTCTTTGCTGGGCCAGAGCTGGGCAGTGCAGCCAGCAAGCTCTGCTGTAGGCTGTTCAACAGACCGTGATTGAGATGCTCTCTCCTTCCACACCAGGTACTCCCTGTTTGCTGTTGTTAACCATCAAGGGACCTTGGAGAGTGGCCACTACACCAGCTTCATACGGCAGCACAAAGACCAGTGGTTCAAGTGTGATGATGCCATTATCACCAAGGCCAGCATCAAGGATGTGCTGGACAGTGAAGGGTACGTGTGGGGTGGGTTTAGAGGACCTGTGCTGCTGCTTGGCCATCCCTTGTGTCTGAACAGAGCCACAGGCTGGACTGAATCTGCCACAGTGGACAGTGGCTCCTTGGATCAGATGTCACTTTTAGGTCATGTTTACAGGATGGGAGTATTGTGGAACAGAGTTACTATCTGTGCGTCCCCTAGATCAGAGAACATTGTGGTCAGCGTTTGTCCTGCCCATGCTGTGCAGCGGTTCTGATCACCTCTGCTGCTTTTGTTGCCCATGGTGTATCATCATTCACCCTGAACCTCCTCGAGTCCTTAGAATTTCCAGCCCCTGGGGTCAAGACAGACTGCCTGCCACAGATGGACATGGTGGGTGTGAAACTCTGGGCCCTGGGAGCTTCCAGAAAGATCTCATGGAGAAAGTGTGCTACTTACTGGGCAGGGGTTGGGTTTGAAGGAGTCTGCGTGAGGGTAGCCCCGCTGTGAACAGGAGAGGTAACGACTGTAGGAGGTCGCCAGTTCAGGCTGGGCAATGGGAGGCCCATAGTGTCTATCTCTCTCTCTCTCTCGAAGACTTGAGGTGCTGTAGCGTCTGTTCAGAAGTCAGGCTTGTGAACCGTTCTTGACTGGCGTAGCTACTTTGGAAGTTAGGTGAAGCCCACGCTCTCTTTTGCCCCTCAGGTACCTGCTCTTCTACCACAAGCAGTTCCTGGAGTATGAGTAGCCTCCTGCCCTGCTGGCCGGGAAAAGAGAAAGAGAGAACAAGTTGGCAAGCTTCCCGACATGATCCCTGGTCTCCCCACATCAGAACACCGTGGTATCCCTCCTGTGCAGATGTGCCTCACACATGGCCCCTCTGCACCAGGAGATGTTAGGGTGGGCATGAGCTGTAAGACTTGAGTGGAGTGTGCCCTTGGTGGACAAGAGCCAAGGGGCCACGTCTTCTCAACTTGTTGTATGCTGAGGGCGGATGTCCTCAGAGCAGACCAGCCTCTGCCTGGTGCTTCATCTGTCACCCCACACGGGTTTAAAAAGCACTGTGCTGTTGAAAATGAAAATGAGCCCGTGAAAGCTGTAGAGTAGCAGAGGTGAAGCCAGAGGGCAGAGTGCTTGCTGTGTTGGGTGGCATTAAGGGCAGGGGTGTGTCCTTTCTAAGGTTGTAAAATAGCCCTGGGCCCAGGTTGAGGCCACCCACAGGCTTAAAACATACAGATAACTTTGTATCAACTAACTGCATGTGGAAACACCAGCCCAGAAGTCCCCTTTGTTTTCTAGAAATAGGCCTCGTCTTACCTCTACCCTTTGCTCTTCTTCCACGCTAGTGAATTTCATAAACGTGATAGCAGTGAAGTGAATGATTATCAAGTTTATATGGAAAGCTAGGTGACCTTTCCAGAGAGCAGAATGTCTTGCTTTTTGATCAGTGTTGTTTCCTCACCCTGTACCCCGCCTGCCTCCCCACACAGTTAGCTGGTGGCCAGGCATGGGGAACAGGGTCTCTGTTATCTTGGTCTTTGGTCCTTTTGCCTGTCCGGGTGGTTTAGTGGAGGAGTGAGATTTGAAGCTGAGTGCTCCAGGCTTTGTGTCGCCCGCCCGCTTCCCTCTGCTCTGTTCGCTGTAGTTTCAGTAAAGACCAGAATGAAAGGGCTTGATGACCAGTTCTGCTGACAGAGTCAATCATGAAATTTCTTGTAAGATATTTTGCATGTGTCTTTGGACAAGGCTTAGGTTGAATATTTCTAAGAAGTTAAAATCTAGGGTCTTAGTGTTTCTCTTTATAGCACTGCCTTTTTAGTGGTGCTTGCCTAGGGGCCTGCGGCACATCACCCCAGGAGTTTCAGGGCCGCCAGGCTCTGAGCTGTAGTCTATAGCAGGTATCTTATGCATCATTCGTGCACAGCAAGTACAGCTCTATTCCGATTGTCCTTTATTTACACACCTTAAATTTGAATTCCATATACTTATCATGTGTACAGAATTTTTTTTTTAACTATTTGAAAATAAGACATTTCTTTACTGACAGGCTACAAAAAAGCAGGGCAGGTTCAGCCCAGCTCCTTAGCTAGTTGTGACGGGATGAGGTAGCTGTGGCAGAACTCAGTGGCCGCTGTCCAGTTAGTGTAAAGATCACTAGGAGTCAGGGGCAGCTGAAGCCTCCTGTGCAGTGTACCCGTGTTCCTATTTCTACGTTTAAAGCAAAGAACAAACTTGAAGCATGTTTTTGAGAAATGTGGGTGAACCCAGATTCTCAGACAGGACCTGTGTGGGGGACTCAACTGTGGAGGTACCCTTGGGGAATCTATTCTTCTGTTTGTGAACCCCCATAGGAAACACTTCACTGTGGTTGGCCTAGAGGAACCAGAGCCCAAACCTCTTCCTGAAGGTCTGCCTCTTTGACACTGGTGGATGGGGCATCCAGAGACAGAGGAAATGAGCAGGTGTGCTGGCCAGGCCTGCTTCCTCTGTCACCACAGCACACAGCCCATCTCTACCTGAATTTGGGGCACTGAGGAGGACAAAACCTGTTTTCTGCCACAGTGACTTTAACCTTTTATATCCAGATGCATTCCCCTTCTTTACCGTGGGCTTAACATTCTAAGCACTTTGCTTTGTGCCTGCGGCAAGGAGGCCAACCAACTCCTTGACTGCCGCACGTCTGTCTGGCCCTACCTCTGTGTCTTGGGACCTTCAGCATGCTGTCTCAGTCAGACAGGCATGTGTGGACAGCTGAGGAGCAGATTGGAGCAGTGGGCTTGGGAAGGTCTTTCAGTTACCCCTTTGGATAGCAGGGCAGGAAAAGGGTTTCCCATCCAAGGACCATCCAGTATAGGTGCCCAGATGGTTGGGAAGTGTGTGTGACCACAGGACTGCGTTACCCAGCCCCCGTCTAGAGCGTGAGCAGACCTCTTCTATGACCACTGGTACCAGCCTCACAGGAGACCAAACTAGCTCTCTTCAGGTGTCTTCAATTCAGGAGGTGGGGTGGGATCTGCAATTCCTCTCTTCATCCCAGGAGTCCCCCCTCAAGCTGGGCTCTGGCCTGAGCGACCTACACCATGTGAACCTGAGTGCTCTTGTGTTTGGCTTGGTATGTATGCTTTTCCTTGTGTAAAATCATTGTTCTTTTTGACAAGTGGCTTGTTTCATTTATTATAGCTTTGAAATAAAATGTAAGGGGAAAAAATCCAATGATTGTATTGTGGTTAGAAATTTTATTACCAAGACATTTGTCACTTTCTCCCCTGTCATTTTGAGGGGCTTGACTGTCTCCTCCCTGATGACTTTTAGTCTTTCCTATATCATAATAAAGCTGCATTTTCTTCTGGAACTGACTGCTGACCCTGTTACCAACACAGGCAGCCACAGGGTTGGTAGCAGCTAGCCATGGGTTTCCTGTGGGTAGAGATATCATGTGCTCCACCTGTTCTGTAATGAATCAGCTGCTTAACCCTCCTATCTGCCAGGCATAGGGCCACACTTTAATCCCTGCACTTGAGAGGCAGAGGCAGACAGATCTCTGCCTGCTCTGCATAGTGAGTCCCAAGTTAGCCAGAGTTACACAGTGAGACCCTGACTCAAAACACAAAACAAACACAGCCGCCTTCTGTGGGCAGGAGGATTAGTGAGACAGGAACACTCCCCAGCAGAGGTGTGTGGGTGGGTGCTGATGCCTCTTCCCTATCCCAGCCTCAGGTGGTCAGAGCTCACCTGGTTGGATCAGACCTTTGTCTCAGAAACCAGTGAGATCTGAAATTCTGGCCCTCCTTGTTTGGATGCTTTTTTTTATCAAAATGGTCCAGAGAAATGTGCCCCTTAGGGTCCAAAGTTGGTCCTTGACCTCACTGTGTAGCAGTTTTGACAGATTAAATGGGACAGCTGCTAGGTACCACAGGTGGAAAATTTCTCTGCCCTCAGGGTCTAAGACTCAGATTAACACTCAAAGTAGTAGAGCAAGTGCATTAGTATGCGTAACGTGGGTTCAATCCCCAGCCCTAACCCCCCAAAAAGGAGGGGGGCTGGAGAGATGGCTCAGCAGTTAAGAGTACTAGTTGCCATTCTGAGGACCTGGATTCAGTTCCCAGCATATATATGGTGACTCACACCTGACTCCCAATTTCAGGACTTCTGACACCCTCACACAGACATACATGCAGGCAAAACACCAATGAACATAAAAATAATTGTTTAAAGCCCATTTAAAGGGCAGATACAAAGGGACAGGGAGATGCATGGGATCGAGATGTGTGATGTAAAAGCCACAAAAAGCAAATGTTTCTTTAAAGCCCATTTAAACAAAATCATTTTTTTTAAGAGAAATAAGAACAAGTTTGAGTTCGTTTCTAATTCTAATATTGATCAGGTTTCGTAATCACCTGAGTTCTCGACCCGATGCTGCACTGGCTTGTGAGGCACCAGCATTAGGTAATGGTTTCTAGTTACAGCATGAAGCCTGCCGTAGACATCCCATCACTTCCACTTATCAGTTCTCCCTGAGTCCAGCTAGCAGGTGAGGCGATGGGAACAGAAGCCGTTGCACTCTCCTCTGGCAGACTGGTGCAGAGTTGGCAGAATGGTGGTGTATGAGGGTGCAACTTCTATTGCCGAGTGCTGTTTGATTTACTTTAGAGCCCCAATACCCAGATTCCACCAGACAAAACGATGGGAGCGGTGGGGCTGATGCCACTCAATTCCCAGCAGCATCTCATCGTGGAGACCCAGCTGGTCTCAAGGCATCCGGTCACTCGAGGAGAGCAGCGCTAATGTGGAACAGATACCACGGGCTTGAGCAGCTTCCCTTCACATGGGCACAGAGACCAGAGGGCCTCAGCAACAGGCCTCAGGTCAGGGAGAACAGCCACTGTGGTAGAAAATGTGCAAAGCCCCCCAGACTCCAGGAGCTGCTGGGTAAAAGGCGGCAAAGCTGGTTGGCCTGGAGTACAGGCCAAGAACCACTGGGGTTGGAGGAAGAGGAACGAAGTATCCTCCACTGTGGCTGAGTGGCAGAGGCTGTCCCAAGGCATGACAGGGCTCCCCCTGTTGGGGGAAGAGGTGTCGAGGTGTTAGTGAAGATTTCTCTGTCCAGGGTCTGAGAGCACCTGAACTATCTCAGCCTGAGAGCATGGCAATGCATTAGAAACTCCTGTAGACACTCCCCGTCCCATTACCATGACAACAGTCATCACCTGAAACCCAGGGAGGGCCAGAAACAGGAGAAGCATAAAGCTGAGGTAGAACAGGAGCATCCTGAACTCAGTTGCCATCCAGAGCCCAGCATCACTAAGGGAATATGAAGCCAGTGGGGCCCTGAGAGTAAACAAGGCAGCAACCCCAGCCCACCTCAATTCACAACTAGGTTAACTCCACCTCTCGCCGGTGGATCAGCAGAAATGAAGGTATAAGTACTTCTCCAGTCTTCTTCACGCGTCTGGCATTCAGTCAAAAGTGGCACAATATCAAATGAAAAACTCGCTGCTGAGAGACAGACGACTGGACAGAGCAGATGGGTGGACAGCATGTGTGAGTAGGTGGGGTTGTAGAGCGAGATGGAGGCTATCAGGAAGCGTCGGGAAGAAACAACAGCATCTGTGGTAAGAAAAGTGTCTGCTCTAAACGCCCTGAAGAGAAGACTCGGCTGGTGATGAAGGAAACGGAGAACTTGAGGTGTGGTGGGAATGAGCCAAAGAACCACAAAGACAACAGGCCCTCAGCTCTTGAAGATGTAGGAGAGAGAAGAAAAACATCACCCCTGTACCTACCCCCAAAAAATCGTAAAAGAGGCCAAAGCAGAGTAAACAAATTAACCAATACAAGGAACCCTTAAACAGCACATACAGACTCCTGGGGGAGAAATAAGACAAAGAAATGTATTATAGAGGAACAATGCCAGGCATCTGCAGCCTGAGGGGCTGTGCGTGCTGAGTTACAGCTCTGGTAGACAGGTACCCGGGCTGTAGTAAGCCAGGGAAACCTACAGCCCTGAAGGGAAAGGTAGCCCAGTGCAAGTGGTGCAGCTCTGTTCCCGCAGGGACGGCTCCCCAGCAGAGTGTCACAGGCCCTTGCTCCAGGAAAGGTTTCCCTAATGCAAATGTAAGGACTCTGCTCCTGCAGGGGAGGCTTTTCCCAGTGAAGTTGTTGAAGCATCTCTGTTTGATGGAGTTGGGAGCCAGGGAATACCACAGCCACAGGGTATGCCTCACTCGAGAAATTATTGGGAGGGAGGAATCCAGGAGGGTGGCTGCTTCTGCCAGGGTGGAAAAAGGCAGCTCCCAACTGAACAGGCACTGGGCTTATATAGGGTGGGGATTGGGATTGGTAGGACCTCAAGTCCTGAATTTGGGAAAAACACAGAGATTGGTTGGATCTCGTTCTCAGGGATTGGTTGGATTCCAAGTCCTGAGTTGGTTAGAGGCAGGGTTTGTTTCCTTGGCTCTGTTCTCAGGGCCAGGATGTTCTTTCTCTGACCCTTTCTGCCCTATGGTGCAGCCACAGGAAGGCCACATGGTGCACATCCCTTTCTGGCCACACCTGGTCCTTTGCAGGAACCCTCATCCATGGTGGGGAGAAAGGTATCATCAAAGAGGCTGAGGGAGGCTGGTCCAGAAATCCAGGTAAGAAAATTGAGAAATTAAGGCAGGCGGTGGTGGTGCATACCTTTAATCCCAGCACTTGGGAGACAGGTAGGCGGATTTCTGTGAGTTCGAGGCCAGCCTAGTCTGCAAAGTGAGTTCCAGGACAAGTTCCAAAGCAACAGAGAAACCCTATCTAAAAAAAAAAAAAAATTGAGAAATGAATAGGCTGTAAATTAAGAAAAATGACTGCAATACTGCAATGAGAAATCGTGTTGAGAATAAGGTTAAGAAAAACATCAGGTTTTTCTCACATTTGCAGAATCTAGACATTTTTAAAAGACATGAAATGAGGTGAGTACTGATTTATGTAGAGAAAAGACCAGTGGAAGGAGATGAAAGGATTATGGGGTTGGGGAGACTACCAAAGCACATGGTATACAGGCTTGTAAAAGCTGCAGCAAAACCGGTTTTATTCAGTTAATATATACTAATAAAAAAGTTTGTAAGGGGACCATGCGAGTGGAATCAGGCTATATTCTGCAAGACTGACCCAACACAACAGTTAAAGTTGGCAAAAGAGCCCTTTCTTTACAAAGAGAAGGAACAAAATTACACACAGGATCCACTGAAAAGTGGGCCAAACACTCTCAAGATTGTCTTCAGCTGAGGCCGAGGCTGGGCTCTCAGCACCCTGTGTCCTGGCACCTCTCACTCTCAGTCTCAGAAACATTTTGCACTCACAGCCCCTTGAATTTGGATGAGCACAATTTTAAAACCACAGATCTTAAAGACTAGAAATAGGTTCATCTCCCAGACAAGCTGAGCACTGACGTCTGTCTCTGAGCATGTGCTGTGTGTTCCTCACTGCACAGTCAACACACGTCTGTCTGTAGCAGGCGCCAGGGGCTTCCCAGAAACCCTGTTGTAGGAAGTTGATCATGGTGGGCGTGCTATTGATTAGGCTGGCTCAATACTTGGTGAGACACGCCTCAGACAAAAACTTGTTAGATGCCAACTTGTCAACAAAGATAAAGCAGTGGTGGTCTCACAGGACCTCCATCATGGGTTGAATTTGTCCCCCAAAACTCATTATGTTGAAATCCCAACCCTTAGTGCTCTGAATGTGGCCTTATTTGGAGTTTTGACAGAGAAGTCAAAATGAAGCCATTAGGTGGATCATAACATGAGATCAAAAAGGGAGAATGAACAGAGAGAGGAGAGGAGAGAGAGAGAGAGAGAGAGAGAGAGAGAGAGAGAGAGAGAAGGCAGAGTGTAGAGTGGCAAGGAGAAACCAAAGACAAACCTTGCATGTGCAGCTTCAGACATGTGCAGCCTCAGGCGTGTGCAGCCTTGGGCAGGTACAGCCTCAGGTGTGTGCAGCCTCAGGTGTGTGCAGCCTCAGGTATGTGCAGCCTTGGGCATGTACAGCCTCAAATGTGTGCAGCCTCAGGTGTGTGCAGCCTCAGGAAGAGCCAATTCTGCAGACCCCTTGACTGCAGGCTTCCAAACTCTGTGGCAGCCACCTTGTGTTACCAGAGCTGTCATCAGTGGTGTACTGTGAATGGCTCCCTTCTCCCTGTACAGCCTGCTAGCTGTGGATGGTGAGGGCAGGGGTGCCCTTGCGGGTAGGTCTGCCAAGTACCAGGGTAGAGAGGGTGAAATTTCACTGTGTACAGTTTCACACTTAAGCTTGCTGGGAAAACACTTTATGCACCTGGAGGTTTAAATGCAGCTAAAAGAATAAGTGTATAGGTGCTCATTAAATTAAGGGTGCAATTGAACATACTTGTGGTGAGGTCCAGGAAACACCATCATCCTTTTAGACGTCTGACGTTTACCTGGAGTCTCTCGCCTTCCTGGGTACATCACATTGGTCACGTGCACATGTGGACACACATACCTGCATGCACCAAATTCACACACATGCATGTACATGCACATATGTATGCCACTCATACAGACACACATTCACGTACACATGCACACGACATGGCCCAGGGTCTGCACACACACATACAAATTCTTTTATTCACAAACCTACACACTGCACTCAGTTATCTGCCTAAGGCCCTAGGGAAGGGTTCTTCTTTGTAAGAACTATGAGGACGATGCTCCAGGTGCCTGCCACACTCCATCATTCTCTACTAAAGGGGAGCGTACAGGTTGACTGCTCTGCCTAAAGTCTGGGAAACCGTGGCACAGGTGGTACTGGGGATGTGGGCGCTACGGGTGGTTGCTTCATTGTGGGTGGATGCAGCCAGGCTGCCTATCTCCTGTCTTCTTCTTCCTGTCTCTTCTTCATCCCTCCCCTCCTCTTGCACTCCATCCACTTCATTGTCTTCTTCTTCACTGGCTGTCAAGCTCCTGGACCAGCATCTCCGATGGGCACGCGCACGATGCCAAGCGATGCACGCGCACAGGGCTGCGGAGCAGCGGTTCCTGCTAAGCCGAGAGTCCCGAGCGTACGAGTGCTCTCCTGTGTGGGCGATCTGCGCTCCGGGAAGCAGAAGCTACATGTCTCGACAGGCTGGGGTGGCAAGGCCACCTCACTGCAAGCCTCTGTCGCGGGGCCTGGGGGACAGAGAGGGTGTCGTGGGCACCAAGGGCTGTGCCACACTGCCTGGTCCAGCAGTCCAGCGTTTCTACAGCCACTCCAGGACTTCTTGTCCTGTGTGCCCCCAAGCAGGCTGTCAAGGCTGGGCTCACTTCTCCCTGAACCCAGAAACCATCTAGCCCCCACCCCTGGATGCCCCCTGTTTCTGGATCGCCTGTCAAAGCTGAAGCTAGCAACCTGACACCCACCCTTTCTCCTGGCCCTGCTGCTTGAACCTGACTTCGCTGAGATGCTTCAGGATGCCCAGTTCTCTCCCATGGGCTCAGAACCTGTCCACTCGGAAAGAGGGGTAGTGGTGGGTAGGGAAGGGGAGAGGTATGCTGGGGCTTGCCCGGGAAGGAGGCCTGGCTTTCTGTACTTACAGTGGGGAGACTTTGCCTGGGACACACACGGCCCTGAACACTGCTTAGGAAGCGGCTCTCTACGCCGGAGGAAGCAGGCCAATGCCACCAAGAAACAGCAGAAGATGGCACAGAGGCAGAGCCCCAGTGTGCAGTAGACAAGGGCCAACTGGTCGCTGCTCACCCTCAGTCCTGTGGATGCTTCAAGAGAGAACATGAGTACAAGGGTTGCACCCGCTCCCCAGTTTCCCCTTCTCACAAAAGTGTTAAATTCAGGCCCGTTGCTACTGATACCCTCCCTCATCCCAGGACTAAATGCTCTCCTTACCATGGGCTTTCTTTTTACCTCATTAGGTCCAAGCAATGCACATGGTCATCCCCAGGCCTTCATCGCTGGTAAAGACATAGGATACCTTTCCTGGCCCCAAGATATCACTGCTATGCTGAGTATTGAGAGAACTAGCCCCTCCCACCCCAAACGGATGGCACATTTTTCCAAGGCCTTAAAGCTGGACCTCTCTGGAGCTGGTCCATTCTGTTTTCTCCACGTGCTTTGGAGGTAGACAGACCCAGGGATGGATGCGCACATTCTTGTTTGCAAGGATGGCAGTCCAAGGAGGATGAGTTCTCCTAGCATCACAGGGAGCCTGGACTTGAAATCAGGACCAGGAAGATGACTAAGGAGTCCCGGGCACAGGTGTGGCGGGGGTCGGGGGTGTGGGACACTTTACAGCTCAAGACTTGAACCTCGGGCTTTGAATGAGGGACTAAGACCTTATCCCAGGCAAAGCTCTCTGCTCCTGACATTGCTCCTCCCACTCCCTCAAAGGAGGAAGTGGAAGTAATAAACATATAAAGGGGTTATCAATAAACTTGCTCAGAAAACATTAAGTCCACAAAAGTAAAGTTTAACAACGGAATACTGAGTCTTCTGGGCAGTTTAGAAGGCAGGCCTGGGGGGCGGGGGGAACAATGCTAATTCATCCTGTGCCTCTAATCAGGCCCAGCAGAATTCTGCCTGCAGGCAAGAAGACCCCAGCTGCCTAGGAAAAGCAGGCTGATCTGTCTCAGATAACTATGAGAATACTTTACACTGTAAATCTCCCCATCTGTCCAAACAACCAAACCTTGGAATTCTGTTTCTGTAGAACAATGGATAACTGCTCAAAGTGTGACTTGGGGCCGTGAGTCCATATAAGCTGGGGGGGATTTCTGTTCAGGGCCGGCTCCCTTTTGTGCATTAGCCAGAATCAGTCACACGCTACTACTCAGTTTTTCCCTTTATTGATCCCTTAAGTGCCTGGAGTGTTTTCTCTCTGAGAAAGCATAGTGACACTGCGATAACTCAGTCCATTCTGGGTGCCAGGTGCTTTTTGTATTGGACTTTCCTTAATTCTCCTGTTCCTTGATGGGGGGCTAGAAGATAAAGGGGGTGGGTCAGTACCTTTGTACCGGGAAGTAATCTGTAAGTCATCACATTCACCGCTGAGTGAGTTGTGTACATTTCTTTTTTTAACCTTGTTCACAACCATGTTGCACAATCAACCATCTCCACCCCCTAATTTGAGACTGTTTCTATCTCCAATGAAAAACTTCCTGTCCCTGTCCCATTAATGTTCCCTCCCCATCTTCCCTCACTGGGCCCCCAGGGACGTTCATCTGTGTCCTATCTCGATGGACTGAGCAGTCTGTGCTGGACATTCTATACCTCCCACGAACAGGTTTGTGGAAATGACTCAGGATACTCATGTAGTAGTGTTCATGAGACATTGTGGACAATCTGGACTCTATTTCTTCTTCTTCTTCTTCTTCTTCTTCTTCTTCTTCTTCTTCTTCTTCTTCTTCTTCTTCTTCTTCTTCTTCTTCTTTCTTCTTCTTCTTCCTTCTTCTTCTTCTTCTTCTTCTTCTTCTTCTTCTTCTTCTTCTTCTTCTTCTTCTTCTTCTTTCTTCTTCTTCTTCTTCTTCTTCTTCTTCTTCTTCTTCTTCTTCTTCTTCTTCTTCTTCTTCCTTCTTCCTTCTTCCTTCTTCTTCCTTCTTCTTGTTTTTCCGAGACAGGGTTTCCCTGTGTAACAGTCCTAGCTGTCCTGGAACTAGCTCTTATAGACCAGGCTGGCCTCGAACTCACAAGGATTCGCCTGCCTCTGCCTCCTGAGTGCTGCGATTAAAGGCGTGCGCCACCACCGCCCGGCTCTATTTCTTCTTTAAGTTGTCAGTTAGATGCTGACTTTAACCGAGTTCTCCTAGTTTCCAGGCATTCACTCCTTATACAATCTGGAGTCTGATGTAACAAGCAGCTTATTGTGCAGATACTGTATCCTTCGGCATATGTTTTGTTTAGTAATGAAACTGTCTCATTAACTTTGCCTCTTAACAGTCCTCACGTAGTTGTAATAGACCCAGTGGCTGACCTCTGAACTTAAATGTGGTCTCCTCCATGTATGTACACCATACAGTGGGTGATGATAACAAAGAAATCATCAATCTCACTGATCCTACGGCAGAGCCTGCCAAATGTCCTTCGGCCTCTCCACTTCCCCTAATGAGGGCAAATCTACCCAACTATTTTAGTTAGACTCAGTAGGAACTATGATACACCAGCAGTCTCACTCTTGGTGTGCTGCGGATGCTCTGTTGCCCACATAGCTCACTCCAAGGACACACACTATCACCACTCAACTGTCTGATGTTCCGGAGCTTTGCCAGATGTTAAACACTGTGGTCCCTTGGATGGATCCTCCTCTGAGGGGCTCTAAATGCTGTCCATTCTATATCAACTCTTTGCCAGCCCATAAGCAGTTAAATAGTCTGAACCTCCAAGTCCCTAAGCAGTTGGGGGCCTCTGAGAGTGGAGGGATGAGGGACTAGAGTTAGCCAGACCCCCTGGTAGGCAGACAGAGAGAGGGGCTGAGACGAGGTTGTAAAGATGGTGAACTTCCAAGATGCCCAGCTTCTTCCTTATCTGAGGCAAAGCCTAGCAGCTTAAAACAAAGGCCTAATGTTTTTTCTCAGTGGGGCCCCCTGCTGGTGGACTGACCCTATGACATGGCCTGATTGAGAGACCACGGTTATGAGCCAATCAGCTACCCTGTCTTTGTTCAAATCTCTCCTAATCAATCCTTGTTGATCATGGTGGCATGCACCTTCAATCCCAGCACTCGGGAAGCAGAGGCAGGTGGATCTCTGCAAGTTTGATGTGTGCCTAGCTACACAGCAAGTTCTAGGAAGCTAATACTAGATAGAAGTACACTGCTTAAAAACAAAACAAACACACAAAACGAAACAAAAACACAAACAAAACAAAACAAAAACAAAACTGACCGACCCTAACTTAGGAGAAAAAGACCCTCCAAAAACTTAAAAATCAAAACCTAGCTCTTAAGGAGAGACTAGATTTGGGGGCTCCAAAATCTCCCCTTTATCTTGTAGAGGTTTTCTCCTGTCCCTCTTTTGGGTGTGTCTTCATTAGTCTCTAACTGCTAATCAAGCTTGCCCTGCCCCACCCTCAGGCTTCCGCTTCACCCAGATAGATACTGGGGGACCCTGGGAACAGTAGGGAGGGATTTCCTAAAGGGTTTGTACTCTCATCTTCTAGCAAGACGTTCGAAAACTCGCTCCTCCCCAACATCTATCTGCTCAAGGCATCTTACCAGTCAGAAACAAGCTGACGTCACAGGCCCCCCTTACCTGCTGGCAGACCCCACCTCCCTGCGACCACTCCTGTCAGTTCCTTCCAACCTCCAGTGCAGCTCACCCCCCCCCCCTTTGCTCCTCGGGCTATCTGAAGCACTTCCTCACAGACGGCCCTCCTGGCGCTATCCTCCATTACCCATCTGTCTGAATCCTCTTCTGGTTCCTAATACTGCTGGGGACAGGAGGACAACCTGTCTTCCTTACTCTAGGAAAATCCTATCAAATCCTTAACGATCTGTCCCCATTCAAACCTGACCCTTCTGCGGCCTGTGGGTTCCTAGAACCTGCCTCCCCTTACCAGTGTCCTCTCAACACCAGAACTTTTGCCTAGCTCAAAATGAACCAATTAATTAAAATAAACTTGGTTTTCCTAGTCAGCTTGCTGCCGTTCACTGCCATGTCCCTGGGACGCTCTTCCAAAGTGCCCTGCAGAGGGAATGCTACACCGAGTAACCATTCTTGACTCCATTCCCTGTTTTTCCTATAAAGCATGGCTCTTTGGGGGCTGCAGGACAAATGTCTCTGTGTGCTTGCCCGGTAGCTGGACGGGTACCTGTCCACTTAGCCTTCCGCCTCACGATTCCCCTTCTAACCATGAAACTCTAATTCTGTCCCGACACCTCCATCAACAAGAGCAGAGAGGCCTTCCAACTCATCCCTCTTCTTGTCAGGCTGGGCATTCTTCCAGGGACTATAAGGAGGACAGCAGAAACAGGGGGTTCTTTCCATCAGCCAACCCCCCTGTCTCTGCAGCTCGTGGACAGTCTACATCCAGATCCTCTCCACACCCTTCAGCTCCTCCAGGGACAAGGCTGCTTCTTCATCAACAGATAAAACTGCTTCAAGACCCCACACAGAAAACTCAGGAACAAGCCTCCTCTGGGTGGGCTCCTGGCTCCTGCCCATCCTGGCCCCTCCCCTCTCACACCTTCCTCCTTAACATCCTCATACTTAGAGTTTATCCTGTCTTTTCAACTTTTTCCCCAATTTCTCCTAGATAGCATCATTGTCTTCCTCTGCTCCACCTCACAAGATGAAGTAAAGACAATGCCTCTTCTAGCGTCACTCCAGACTTGAGAGCCCCCAGATGATGCTTCCCCCTCCAGATAGTAGCTAGATAGAAAACAGCACCCGCATCCCTCATATGGAAAGGGTCTGGGATTAAAGGAAATTTCCCCCCTTGCCCTTCATGTAGAACCGATGCCCTAAAAGAAGCCCAAGGTCCCAGATCTGCCACCATGGAATTCCCAGAAAGCAGCTAATCCCCTGGAGGGTCAGAGAAAAGCAACTGACCTATCGTTCACCCAGCCATTCCAAGAAACAGATCATGTCGAAAAGCAGTTCACTTCCTCGTTCTGCCCCTGACAATACCCTCTGCTCTTCTTTCTGTACCTTTAGCTATGCCAGTCCCCAAACCACGCAATTTGCATTCCTTTGCAGGTTCAAAAGCTGTGCCTCTGGGTCTTGGGGCACCACCTCTCAGACCAATGAATGTCAACAACTTTCATCATGAAGGTTGATCTGAATTTTCATCGTTTCCTTCTGATTAATTCTTTCATTTACCAAAAAAAAAAAAAAAAGTCTGCCGCCTACACCAGGCCCTACGGAATCATTCTCTTCAACTCTGCTCTGGGCTGGGCCCTGTTTGATCCCAGGAAATGAGAAGCTCAGAGCGGCTAGGTAGAAAGGGACAATCCTGGGAGGCTGGTTAGGCCACACCAATTGTATTGGGTTGTCTCAGACGCTAGAGGGATGTGTGCCTGGCTCAGTAGCTGGCCGCTTGACCATAGCACCATGAGGCTCAGGGTCCAGCCCCAACACTGGACAGAATCAATGGGAAAATCTGAAGAGATTTGGAATATTTTCATTACAAAGACTTGGTTCAGTGTCTGGGGTGTCAGATTTGAGCAGTATACATCATAAATTGTCCGTCAAAATGTCCCAGAGACTTCTGAAATTTTCGTCTCCATAATTTTCCTACCCTGGAGTGACCTCCCTGGCTTCTGGCTATTCGCCAGCCTGGGCCTCTTGAACCTAAGACTCTTGTTATTGCAGCCTGCTGCCTGGCCTCCTCCCCATCCTGACCCTCGGATACCGTAGGCTCTGACCTCTGTTCACCTACCTGATCCTGTCTGCAAGCCTCCGTGTTCTACTCCTTGGTGCCTTCCTGAGTTGCCTAGACTGGCTTCCACTTCCCCGGCCTGTGGTCTCCTGAGCTCGGGCTGGAGGTTCATCTGGCTTCTGGCCTTTTTCTCACAGAAGTGTGCGCACTGCAGAGGGTGCTGCGTGCAGGTGGAGTCGCAGCTCATGCAGACCCCCAGGAGATGGTCGTAGTACTTGCCATGCTCTCTGCGGCAACTGAGGAACTCTGGGAGATGCAAAGAACAATGCTACTGGGTGTTAGAGACTTCCAGGAGCTTGGGGTCTGACGAAGAACTATGTCAAAGCGAAGGAACGAAGCAAACCGACCCTATATGGTTCAATGTGAAAACAGCAGTTCCAGGTCAGTTGGGCCCCCTGGGTGCTCTCTACCCATATGATTCGCATTTGGATATTTATATCTATATTTATATGCATCTTCTTGTACCTAGCTGAAGATGCATCTGGTTTCTTATTGTTGTTGTTTCTTCTATGACACACAAGTTTTTCATACTTTTTAGTTTCCAAATGTGGTGGTTTTCTACATATATTTAAATTTTTTTAGATTTATTTATTTTATGTGCCTGGTGATTTGCCTGCATGTATGCGTTGCATCACACGAGTGCCTTGTGCCTGTGGAGTTCAGAAGTGGGTGTGAGACTCCTAGGGATGGTTGTGAGCCACCGTGTGGGTGCTAGGAACAGGGCTGGGTCCTCTGCAAATTAGCAAATGCTCTTAACTGTGGTTCCATCTCTCTAGTCCCCTCTACGTATCTTTTAAAATTAATATCTAGATTATTACATGGTCATATAAATTGTTTATTTGCATTTTCAAATCTCCTGAAGGGGAAACATGCTTCAGGTTAGTGGAAGGAATAGAAGAGAAAATGCCAGAACCCTCCTTGGAGAGCTGGGGAGGGGAGCTGGGAAAGTCCGTGGTGATTCATTGGCAGCACGTGGGCACCACAGCAGCCTCACAGGTAATGATGCTGGGCAGAACAGATGATGGGCAGCTAATCTCCTGGGTGAGCGGATCCAGTCACAGCTGCACAGCCAGAAAGGCAGGACATAGTCTACTTGGAGGAGGTTCACTCTGGAAGGGGAGATACTACCCACTTGCTTCTCAATAAACTGCCTTCACCACATACCCAGAAATAAAGAGCCAAGGGACATTGAGACTCTCCCCCCAAATCACGAACTTTCTCCCTTTAAGACTAATGGAGTTTTAGATTTCTTTAAATATTTTAAACATTTAAATATCTTGCCCACCAGTGTGGACAAGATTGCTCAGTGGATAAAGGTATTTGCCATTAAGACTGATTACCTAGTTTGGTTCCCAGGACCCACATGGTGGAAGGAGAGAACTAACTACCAAAAATATCTTCACACACACACACACACACACACACAGAGAGAGAGAGAGAGAGAGAGAGAGAGAGAGAGAGAGAGAGAGAGAGAGAGAGAGAAAGAAAGTTTTAAGACCGAGTGACAATCAGTAAATATTTGAAAAATACTTGAGTGGAACAAACGAGATTGGAAAGGCAAAGGCAAAGTTTTAACAATTTCCGAAGATGTGCAGGCAGATGTGCTGTGCTCGCCTATTTATGTGTTTGATAATTTCCATAATAAAATGTTTCAAAGCAACAATAGAGCTGGGGAGGGGGTACACGCCTGTAATCCCAGTACTCAGGAGGCTGATGCAGGAAGATTTCAAGTTCAAGACTAGCCTGAGACACACAGCAGAGCTGTCAGAAAAGGAGGAGGCGGGGGAGAAACATTGTATTTACTGACTGAATGACCAAAGAATAAACTTGAAGAAAAAATTTAAGGAGGAGATAGAGATGAAGGGCTATGTGATGAGGACTAATTCCTCCTTTGTGTCAGAGAAGTCCTCCAGGAACTGCTAAGAGACACTGACGGCTCAGTGAAAAGAAGCGAAGGGATGATTGGGAGATGCTTTCAGGCAGGGGAGTAGCAGTTTCCCAGGGCACGAGGCAGGGAAGAACGGATGTGTACAAACAGTTGAAAGGCTGAATGGAAAGAGACCACATGACACATCTCATCCCTCCATCCCTGTCCTCCACCTGGCTGCAGATGGACCAGAGGGGTTCTGGGAAAGGCAAGGGAATGGCTCAGAACTCACTGCACAAGTCTGTACAGCTGCGCTGGCTCCTCTGGCTGCAGGAGACGCAGGAGACACAGGTTTTGGTCAAGGAGTCCCAGTACTGCTCTTTGGGGCAGTTTGCCATAGCTGCCCCTGGCCGCCTGTCCTGTGGAAGGAGAGAGGGAGCATTAGGAGAGAGAGCAGATGGCCAAACAGAACCCAGGTGGCCTCTCCTGCCACACTCTGAGATGTTCTCCGTCTCAGCAGGCAGAGGGCAGACAAAGCTGGCTTCCACCCTCAGCTGTGATCTGGGCTGGGTTCTTTTTTTTTTTTTTTCCCTGTTTCCCATTTGTAAAATGGTTTCTCCGAGGGTCCCTCACTAATAGAGTTGCACCCTGTCTGTCCATGCATTGTTCTTCATGTGTCCTAGGCCTCCTCCCCAGGATCTCTGCTTATTTCCCCACCATCCGTGACATCTGCCTAAACAGACGGCTCTAAGGACCAGGTTATGTGTCGACAACCTGACTGATCTAGATACCCAGCCCGGGCTGAGGTAGCTAATGTTAGATATCAGGGGTCTATGAGTCAGTACAAAATGACTGACATTGGATGCCTGGGGAACCCAGAAGCAAACATGATGTCATCTCTTCTCTAACTGTCCTTGACAGAATGTCATTTTTGTGTGAATATGGTTATAAATATGCTTTGAGGTCAGAGGTAAAGGCTTTAGCCTTCACCCTCTCCAGCTGGTCTGCGTATGTCTGCCTGTAGGCCAGTACACCTGTGAGACTTGTGTGCTGGACGGCATGTGTGTAGGTGTGTGCCTAGGTACCAACCATTGTCTGCCTAGTGGTCTCTGTGGAGGCCTTCATGCAGAGTAAGTAAGTATCTTTTTTTTTTTAATTGAAAAAAAAATTTCCGCCGCCTCCCAGCCTCCCATTTCCCTCCCCCATGAGTACGTATCTTTTAAAAATAAATTTATTTATTTTAATTTTATGTGTGTGTATATATGTAGGTATATATACATACACTACTTGTATGCCTGGTGTCTGTGGAAGTGAGGAGAGGGCATTGCATCTCCTATAACTGATGATATTGGTGATTATAGGCTGCTGTTTATTGATACTTGAAACCAAACCTGGGTCCTCTGCAAAAGCAGCAAGGTGCTCTTAACCACTGAGCCCTAATACAGGATGCCTCATCTGCCCAAGGCCCCTTCATCTCTGCAATCTACTTTGCCTCGCGTGACCCTCCTCCTTTCTTGGCCTCAGAGCACGACCTCAGAAGGACCCTACTGTCTCCCACTACATGCACCCCCTTCTTACTCCTCACTGTGGCCTTGGCATTCATGGGTGTGGCTGCTTTCCGCCATTGTTTAGGTTCACCACGGGCATGCCCAACCACAGTGGGGCAGAGCAATGCCAGGTCACAGTGGGCAGAGCGACACTAAGTCACACTGGAGCCTGGCTATACTGGAGCAAGATGGCCCTAGTCACAGTGCTGGTGTCACGGAGGCAGGCAAACACAGGGATAATTTAGTCCTAGGGTACTTGGTTTTGGTTAGGCAAGTCTGTCTCCTGGCTGCCCAACTCCCACTACACACCCACCCCTCTTCGAACAAGGCACCTTCCAACCTCAGACCCCCACCTGTGTGGAGCTACACCTCTCTCTGAATGACTTAAGGTGCTCTGCCCCAACAACCATCAAAATCACTTCCTATTCAAACACATTCCTAATGTAGCAATAGGAAGAACAGCAAGGCCAATCCAACTTTTAGGGAGCAACCCCTTATTTACCAGTTTATGCATATGCATAATTGGGCACACACATGATTAAAATCAGTTGCATTATGGGAAGAGACATATGCAATAGAATAAAATGCCTTTATCACCTAATCTATACATCAAAACAGAGACGCGTCCGTATTACACCCTTAGAAACCAAGCTCCTCCTTCTCTTGAACTGGGGGTCTCGAGTGCCTTTTTCCCTCCATGTCCGCTGCTCCTTTGCAGTGTATTCAGATCATTTTGATTGCTTTTGCATAGAGTTTTCTTGCTACGTTGCAATCTGTGTGAGCTTTTGTTTCATTCTTGAATAAAATACCAAGAATATGCACATGGTCAGTGCAGATAGCCATCCCAACCACTGGCTACAAAACAGGAGCAGGAGGATGTCTGCTCACCTGGAGCCCAACAAGGACCAATAAGAGCCAGCATCCAGACTGCGGTGAACTCAGGTGGCTCACTATTCGACAAAGAACCCTCAGTCTTATCAAAGGTTTACAAAAGATGCTAGCAGACACTTCCTAAAGAAGACAGAATCACCCACAGGCACTGGAGAAGATACCCAGCCTCATAGCTCATCAGGCTTACTGTAGGCCTATCCAGCCATTGGGGAGCCTGGGGCAGGCTCCCCAGCTTAGCAAGACTACCTCAAAACTAAAAGTAGTAAATAAAATAAATAACAATTTTAAAGGCCGGAATACAGTTCAGTGCTTGAGCCCTTGCCCAGTATACATAAAGGCAAGGGAGGAAGGAAAGAGGAGGGAGATGAGAGGGAAGAAAAGGAGTGAAGGAGGGGATGGAGGGAGGGAGGAAGGAAAACCTGGGCCATGAAACATTACAATAAAATTACAGAATCTGGGGATAAAGAGAACTGTGAAAGTAATGAGACAAGCCACAAGCTGTGTGCCAGGAGACGGACCAGCAGGTAGATGCCTATGCTGCCCAAGCCTGGAAACCTCAGTCTGACCTCTGGCACCCCTGTAGGGGTTAAAGAAGATAACTGACCCTGCCAAGTCGTCCTCCGACCTCCACATGCCTGTGATAGCACCTGGGCCCTCACACGTATGTAAATTCTCTCTCTCCTCACCCCCATACACATCAACAGCATCATCATCATTATGAAGAAAAAGAAAGGCAACTTGTTATGTACAAGGGACCTTCTGGAAAATTGACGGAGATGAGAAAGAATGGGATAAGGGATCTAAAGGCCTGGAAGAAAAGAGCTGTCAGCCCCAAGTTGTGTCCTGAGCAAAACTTCCTTTCAATAATGAAGGAGAAATGAAGACAAACAAGAAAACAAAATCTGAGGAAACACATTGCTGGTATCAAAGGCTACTAAGAGTCCTTTATCCACCTGCCTCTGCCTACCCAGTGCTGGGTGAAGGGTGTGCGCCACCACCACCACCAGAGATCTTGACTGTAATGGAAGTGACTGGACAGTGTCATGGAGCCCAAGAAAGGATGGGAACACTGCTAAAGGTCCCTGCACAGAAAACACTAGCTTTATTTTTCTTTCTTTTTATGTATATGGGCATTTTGCCTGTAGGTGTGTCTATGTACTATGTGCATGCCTGATGCCTGCGGAGCCCCTGAAACTGAAGTTACCAAAAGCTGTGAGTTTCCATGTAGGCCCTGAACCCCAGTCTTCTTGCAGAGTAACTAATGCTCTTAACTGCTGAACTGTATCTCCAACTTCGGTTTTATTTTTTGAGACAAGGTCTCTCTATTTAGGCCAGGCTGGCCTCAAACTCACTGTCTCTGCCTCCTGCGTGCTAGAATTAAAGGAATACACCAGCCACCATGCCTGGGTTGTTAATTAATGTGTGTGTGTGTGTCTGTCTGTATGTCTCTGTGACTCTGTATGTATGTGTGTATGTATGTATGTGTGTGTGTGTGTGCTTGTGTGTGCACGCAAGTGCATGTGGTACTAAGGACTGAACCTAGGCTTTTCTAGGTGTCAAGCACGCACTCTTCCAGTGAGTGACATCTCCAGCTCTTTTGTTTTACTTTGAGACAAGGCCTTGTTAAATTGGCCCAGGTCGCCCTTGAATCCCATCTCTAGCCAAGACAGGGGCTTAAACTTGCAATCTTGCTGCCTCAGTTTCTTGGTACCTGGGATCATGGGCTTGCACCATGAGGTCAGTCAAGATAGACTTTTATAAAGGCAAGAATTATTGCATGCTTGTTATGAGTTGAAATTCCTGTTTCCCTACATAATTTAAGAGACACTACATAAAACAATTATTAAAAACCTATGTTAATAATCATTCAGTGTTCAAAGAGAAAATATGCAACAATAACAACATAAAAGGAAAAGGGCAGAGAGTTTTAGGAATAGAGTTTTGCATATTAATGAAACTAAGTAGATATTCAAATTAAGATATCACAAGATCAAATTGTTAATTTTAATTTTTAAGATAATAACTAAGAAGATAAATTAAAAACTACATAAAGGAGGGTGGGGCAGTGCCATGAGTCAGTGGGTATAGGTGCCTACTACCAATCCTGATAACCTGAGCTCAATCACCTGACCCCATACAGTAGGAGACAATCGGCTCCCACAAATTGTCTTCTGCCCTCCACCCGCTGTTTGTGGCACTGAAGTCCCCACACATACACACATCCACACACAAAATAAATAAAGTGGAAGCAAAATGTAAACAGCAGAAATAAATCTTTATCAGAAAAAAATATTACATATAAATGATCTGAACTCTCTTATTTAAAGGCGGAAATGGGCAGACAGATTTGCACAAACCCAAAAGATTCATCTACATGCTATTTATAGAGGATTTGTTTTTGTTTGTGGTGGTGTTTCTGATGAGCCCAGGGACTAGAGCACTAGGCTGTCTCCCCCTTAGCCACGCCCCAATCCCAGCACTCAGATCAAAGGACACAGAAGATCTAAAGTAAAAGCACAGAGCAAGACACTTTATATACATAGTGCTCCAAGAGCAGACTCAAACTCACGATTATTATCAGACAGAATATGTCGTCTGGCAAGCCCCAAAGAGACATTGAAAGAAAAACCCCAGATTGATAGGTCCATGAATACAGGTGTAAGTTCCTCAACAACATATCAGCACAGCCAACAGCCTTGCATTAGTTACCACCATCAAAGGGGATTGTTCCTAGACGGCTGCAGGTATTCAGTTCTACAAAAAACCATCGGTTCCGTGTACAGCATTGAAAGAATTAAGAAGGAAACTATACAGTCATTCCAAAGGTTACAGAAAAGGCTTCTGACAAACTTCACCACCTTTTCTGATTAAACAAAACAAAAACAAGAAAATACCAGGTCTAATAAACTAGGGTTAAAAACAAAACTTTTGCACAAGAAAGGCCATAGACAAAAAATTTTGCATACAATAACGTGCTTATGGGGGAAAAACTGAAAAGTTTTTATGTAAGATCAGGAATGAGGCAAAACTGTACCCCTCACCCTCTTCTGCTCAGCATGGTACTGGGTCAACTACACATTTGGCCTCATTCCCAACTCCCAGTCCCAAGTCCTGTGGTATTTTCTTTTGGGTCAAGGTGGCCTTTGGCCAAAGCCTCATCCAAGTCTCTGAGAAACTTTATGTTATGGCATCCTGTGGACTTGGCTGCTGGTTACAGATGAAATTAGAATAACAGGCTGCCCTAACTCTGGCACTTAGGCAAAATAATAATGATAATACTAAATAGAGGTATCCAAATTGGAATGAAAAAAGGTAAGTCCACCTCTGTTCACAGATGACATGATCTTACAGGAAAAAGGACCACAAAACTGTTAGAACTGATAAAAAAAACATAGTTGAGATTTTTTTAAAAAATCAACAATCAAAGCCATTGAATTTTCATAGACTTGCAAAGAACAATCCTAAAGGAAATTAAGGAGTAATAACTTATAATAACACAAAAAGAAATAAAATACTTAGTAAATTTAACCAATGAAGTGAAAGAAGTATATGCCAAAATCTATAGAATACCATGGAAAGAAATTACCTAAATAAGTCAAAAGACTTATAGACTGGAAGACTTAAGAAGGCAATATGGTCCAAAACAATTTACTAATCATATAGTTGACAACAAAATCCTAACAACTTTTAAAAAACAGAAAAGGTTAACCTAAAAATTCAAATGGAATTTCAAGAAACTGAGCAGTCAAAATAATCTTAAAAGGAAGGGAGAAGCTAGAGGACTCATACTTCCTGGTTATAAACAGCACAGAGTTGCACAGCCAGCCATGTAGTACCTGTGTGGACAGGGGCGACAGGGATCTGGCCAGTGCAGCCGGATGGGGAGCACAAACAAACCTTTGTAGGTATGAGCAGATGGCTTCTTCACAGGCCTATCATGAGCATTCAATGGGGCAAAAACCAGTCTTTCAATGAACAGTGGCTATCATTCAAATTAGAATGTCATACATTTAAGATGTTTTGCAATCAGTCTAGCAATCAGTCTTGAAGAGAAAGCTGGATAGACACATGCAAAAGAATGAAGTTAAGTACTTAACCAATGCCACAAAAAAAAAAACAACCCTCAAAATTGATCAAAGACCAAGGGACATGCCTTTAAAACTTAAAAAAAAAAAAAATGGGCTAAAGAGTTGAATAGACATTTCCCCAAAAATATACATGAAGAGCAACAAACTCAGGGAAAGATGCCCAGCTCAGCACTGGAGAAAGGCAAACGGAACCAGCGAGAGTCTACATCTCCTTCTATATATCCTCCTACAGTGAGAGGATAAGGGACACAGACAGTCAGGAGGACCCTGTGCATTAAATGGGATTTGAGAGTGTTGCCGTGTTGTGGCCACTTTGTCACGTGCCTTGGCAAGCTAAGTCATTCACCTGAGTCACCGTGCCAGCCAGCAATTCCTCATCTAGGCAGCTGACTATCCTAAAGAATGGATCCGCCCAATATCTAAACACACGTTCACAAAAGCGTTGTCCTCTGTCTGCAGAGAGTAGCAGCCACCCAAATGAGGTCATCCGATGGATAAGAAATGCAGTCTATCCCTAAAATGCGATATTCCATGGGTGGCCTGTGAAAACACACGAACTAGAGGGAGTTGAAGACACAGCATACACTGAGCGATAATGCTGATTACAAAATAGCCCAGATACGCAAAGCTCCGGAGATGGGGGATGGATTAGTTGTCGTCTGAGGCTGGAGGTGGGAGAAGGAAAGATTGACAGGGTTTCTTTTGGGGGTATTGTGGTGGCTACACAATGGTGACACAAAAAGCACAAAATCATTTGCTTTAAGTGGAGCTACTGGTCTCCCTGTGGAGCGGGTTAGATGCCCAGGCCACCTTGAGAGACTCCATGACATACTGAAGGTCTGGAGCCACCACAGCCACTGGGTTAGACAGGGAGACTCAGGTTGTTAGGAAACAACCTGACGCTGGCTGTTAGGAAAGAGCTGTGTCCACCCTTCTTTCTCACCCACCACCCACATCTATGTAAAGTCCAGAAGCACCACCCAGCCCCTAGGATGGGCAGAAGACCCCCAAGGATGACGGTGGTCCAGGCAGCAAGGAGGTTGGAGAAGACAGCTCTGCTGGTGAATAGCAGGGAAGGGGAAATTGCTCTCAGAAACCAGACCTGTACACTGGGCTCAGACCAACACAGAAGCTCTCCTGTACCCTGAAGCCCAAGAATCAGCAGGACTTCCAGTTCCTAAAGGCTCCCCGACATGATGGCCAGTGCTGCTTCTTGGAAGACCGCTGTGACAGATGAGTTTGAAACCTAAGACGGCAGCTTGCATCACACAGAAAGACCTAGTGTATCTACTGTGGTACTGCAGGTGCCTTTACCGGGGAACGTGAGGTCACTTGCTAAGATGGGCAAAGCGGGGTCGCAGCAACAGGTGCTCTGTCCCATGCTCTAAACTGATGGAATTCTTCACCCCTCACTCCAGACATCAAGGAAGGCAACTTTGAGCCCTCACATGCGTCAGTTCCCATCTTTTGAAAACTAGACACACATGTTTGGCTGCTATTGTGAATACCTTGAAAGAGGAAGGAAAGACTCCAGTCTTTCAATGCCAGTCAGAGGCTACCGTGAGCAAGCAGTCCCATGCGGCCATTAGGATAAAACACCTGGGCAGTTTTAAGAACACGGCGAGGGCCAAGCTACAGCTTTTGGTATTAAACCAAGTACTTGTGGTTTATTTCGTTTTCATGCAAAACATGTTTCTATTTGAGCAAAACAATTTTTTTTAAAAAAAAATAAGGTGGTTACTTTCATTTTAATGGCTTTCTATTATTATTATTAACATTGTCATTATTTTGGGTTTTTTTTTTTTCAAGCTAGGGTCTTACTATGTATGTAACCCTGGCTGTCCTAAAACTCATTATGTAGACCAAGCTGGCCTCAAACTCACAGAGATCCACTTGCTTCTGACTCATGAGTGCTGGGATTAAAGGAGTGCACCACTACACCTGGCCAGTGGTTTTCTATTTTTAATTTCATGTGAAATGGTCTTAGCTTTTGATATAGAGGAACTAAGAGCAGAAAGAATAGATACCTATTTCATGGTGGTACAAATATAAGAAATATTAAAATATTTTTAAGTTGGAAAATTTTTTTGTTGCTGTTATTTTTAACTTCCCAGAGCCTTTGTTTGTGGCTCTTCAAGAGGCTCTGAAAAGTGGAAAACAGGTTTGTGGTTTTGAGAACCATTTTGTAGTTGAAGAGAAGTGGCTTATCTGAGGCCAAGGCAAGTGTATGACCAGCGATAACTTGAACTCTTCACCTGTCTTAACCTTCACTGCAGCACCGAAGTTGCTGTGGGTTCTAGCACATTCTAGCTGATCCCTAATTCCTGGTCTCAGTGGGTTCCAGCATATTCTAGATGATCCCTAACTCCTGGTCCCAGGTCCATTGGCATTTCCTCTTCTGTCAAGGTGGCCCTGGTCACTGCCCCATGGGATTCTCTGAGAAACTATGTCTTGGCGTCCTTGGTGGACATGGTTGCTGGACAGAGACAAAATTTCTAGCAAGGACCTGCCTGAGCCAAGTCTGGGTGTGGGGACAGGTGGAGCCGCAGTGAGCAGCGAGTCCTTCCTGATGGGGAGTCTTAGAGGAAACCCCTTAAGACCCCAGCAGCGCAACATGTAAACAGGCCTGCTCTGTCAACAGTCGTCAAAGAAAAGAAGGAGAAGGCAGAATGGGGACAGGGAGAGGTTGAAACACAGAACCCAGTCTCTCTCGTGGGCCCCCGGAGGACCTGGGCTGAACTTAGCCACCGAGGACACCATAGGCACTTCTTGCTCAACACCTGTGCTGTTTAAGAGTTCTTAGAAATCCACGACAGCTAAGTGGAGACAAAGATGTGAGCGCCAACTCCTGGGGCGTCTCATATCTACCAGATTAGAAGTCATCCAGCCGCCCTAGGAGAAAACCTGGAGCACGCGGATGCAAAAAGAAGGCCCCTACACGTCTAGCTGACCCATAACCCCTGGCACGCAAGACCTGAACCTGGAGACCTCTCCTGTGTACAGGACTGGGGCTGTCCCAAAGTTGGGTAGCCCTGGCTTCTACCTGGGGTGACACTGCTGGATCCCCAGCCCCCAGAACACCTTCTTGGCCCTCACCCACCACAGCTGGCTACTCACCACGCTCCTGTGCCACTGCTCCAGCCTCCTGCCTGTCCTGGCCCACGCTACTCATTACTCAGGCCGTTTATTATTAGCCTGAGATTTTGTTAGGCCTAGGCCACACTTCCTGGGTTTTCCCCTCGACCTGGGCATGTAAATAAGCCACCCTGCTGACCTGCGCCTGCGCCTCAGTCTACGGAGTTCAGGTGGGTGACCTGACCCTATTGGCTCAGCATGGGGGGCTTAGCTTGACCTGGCTGTGAGACGACAGGACTTGGGCACTTCTGGATTGTCCCTGGCCCACCTCTCAGGGGCCTGATTCCTGTTCACTGCCCACTCACAGTCCAGGCTAGGCTGCCCCAAAAGCTCTTGTCACCCAGAACTAACTTGAACTCAAAATTCTCCTGTCTCTGGTTCGAGACTGTTGGGATTGTAGGCGTGCTCCACCACACCTGGACCAGAAAGCCATCTGTGACCGCCCTGGCCATTAGATGCCTATTCCTACAGCAAGTTCTCAGCACACCATGACTCCGCCAACAAGTTACATGGGAAAATCAATGCTACTGCCCTGATGATCCTGTGTTGTGACTTCATTTCTATGCATTCCCAGGTCTTCAGGATCCTGCAGGGAAAGAAAGCCCAACAATTGCTCTCCCAAGTCCATGGCAGTACTGTTCATAGGAGCCCAGATACAGAGTCAGTCTGTACGTCATCAGTGGATGAGTGGATAAGAACCGGAGTGTGTGTAAACAGCAGGATTCTATCCATCCTCGAAAGAGAAGGAAATCCTGCCATCTGTGTCACCCAACATGAATGGAGCTGGAGAACCTCGTGTTTAAAAATAGAAGTCAAGCTGGATGTGGTGACTCACGTCATTAACCCCAGCACTTGAGAGGCAGAGGCAGACAGATCTCCAAGTTCGAGGCTAGCCTGATCTACAGAGCGAGTTCCAGGACAGCCTGGGTTTTGCAGACAAACAGTGCCTTGAATAAAAGAAAGAAAGAAAAAGGGAAAGAAAAGAAAGAAAAAAACAGAAGAAGAAGAATAATTCATGGCCTAGAGTGAAGGCCCAGTGGTTAAGAGCTCCTTTGAAGAGCCGGGCTCAACTCCCAGCACCTATGTGGTAGCTCACAAATATCTGTGACTCCAGTTCCAGGGGATCTAATACCCTCTTCTGGGCTCTATGGACCCCAGATACACATGGGATGCACAGACACATATGCAGACAAGACACCTATACATGTAAAAATTTAAAACTTGAAAGTGTTTAAATAGAAAGAAAAAGGAGTCAGTCCTGGAGAGACAAAGCCATATGTTCTCACTGCTGTATGGAATACAGAGCACAGAAATCTTACAGCTCCAGAGAACAGCAAGTCATCAGAGGCTGTGGAGGGTGAAGGGCAGGAGGACAGGGACAGCTTGGTCAGAGGGTCCCGTTTCACCTGAGTAGTTCTGTGGTTCTGTTGTGGAGCAGGCTAAGGTTCACAGTCATTCATTACAGCTCAAAATGGCCAGAGGAGAGCTGCAGCACGGCAGAGCAGTCAAGCACGGGGAGGGCTCTGGGGTTCATCCTCAGCTCTGAGAGACAAAATGGCACATACAGCGACCCCAGTGCGTAAGAGGCTGAAGTGGGGGACCATGAGCCCCAGCATGGGCTGTATAGTGAGACCCTGGAGAGCATGGGTGGGGGAAATACAGTCTGGAAACTGGGGTGGGGGTAAGGGTGGTGGAGCTTGGCACTCACAAGGCCCTGGGCTCAATATCCAGGACAGAAGGGTGAAAGAAGAGACAGAAAGAGGGAGACAGAGAAGAAGGGAAGGGAGAGAAGGAAGGGAAGGGGAGGGGAGGGGAGAGGAGGGGGGAAGGAAGGGGAGGGGAGGGGGGAGGGAGGGAGGGAGGGAAAGAAGGAAGGAAGGAAGGAAGGAAGGAAGGAAGGAAGGAAGGAAGGAAGGAAACTGAACAATGTCAACCAATGTGACCCATCAGGGTCAATCTCTGAGCATGATCCCGAGACAGGCTGCAGGTGATCTAGGAGATAAGGGCATCCTGCTGGAGCTTGTGGCTGCCCAGAGCCATTTTAGGGAACAATTTACCCAATACTGTCCCTTGAGACCTCAAAAGTCTGTCACTGGAAGCTCATGAATGTCAACAGGAGGCTGGCAGCAATGCACTGCCCATCCAGTGGAGGATGACTGCATAGCCAGGGTGCAGAGGTCAAAGGAGAAGCACCAGCAGTTGTGAGAGTGTGGGAGAGGCTAGACTCGATAGGGTAGGCCACTGAGGAAAAGTGGTGGAGCAGGATGCTGACAGTAGGATGTGTATACACACACACATGCACATGCACATACACACGCACACACACACATTCATACATACACTCATAAAATATACACAATCACACATACATGTACACATTCACATATATACACACATGCACAATATACATGTCACATGAATATGCATGCACATATACATACATGTACACACATGCATGTACACACCTACACATGTACACATACTCTGATGTTGTTTTCCCAGAATGAGGTACCTGGGAATGTGATATATGACAGATGGGACAAAGGGTGGCATTTGAGGGAACCCCAGTCCTATATGGGAGGTTTTCATAGCTAGTGTTAATGAACAGTAACAAAACCACAGCTGGGCCAAAGGAGTGACAGGTGGAACCCATTGCCAAGAACATTCTGCCTCCATATGGGAACAGGGCAAGCTTGGGGTTTATGAGATTTCTGGGCCATTTCCCCTCCTCACCAATCTGAGCCTGTTGGAGCTGGACTCTACTGCCTCACTGAGGGCTGTCTGGGGCCTGGGCCCATGTGGGGAAACTGTCTGGGGTTGCTGAGCCTTCCACCACTGGAGCTGAGAGTATAAACTGAATGGCTGTCCTGAGTCTCACATGCCATCTTGGCCAATACTTACAATGCTCTGTACATAAGCGAGAGCCAAACAAAGCCCAGGTTCTCTGGGAGACAGCAGGGAAGAAGGAGAGGGTCCCTTCAGTCACATCCAGCCACCACTGGCTGACGCTCCAGTGCACATGTGCTCTCTCAGAATAGTGCTGGCAGTTTCCAAACCTCATTCTGAAACCAGACTTTTCTGTGCTGTCTCCAGGGGCACCACCGGCTTCTCACTGTGAGTCACATGGCCAAAGTTTTAGAACTCGGAGCAAAGACACTTTGCACACTGCAAGGATTGAGAGCTAGTTCATTTACGCTAGCAGGGTCCAACAATTAAAAGGCGTAGGCAGTTGGGACTAGTCCAGAGAGCAAACCCCAGACCATCTAAACACCTCAGCGTGCCATTTCCAACATTTTTAGCTGAGCCCAGCCCCGTATCAGTACCTCTGGGGGATGCGACCATCGCATGGCACCCTTTGCTTACATCATACTGGCTGGGACAACTCAGATGTGGTGTTTCCTGTGTGACTCAGTCTCTGAGCTCTCAGAGGGACAGTGGGGCTTTGACTCAGTCTCTGAGCTCTCAGAGGGACGGTGGGGCTTGCTGCGGCCCCAGCTCTGCTCCATTTCTTCAGTCTGTTGGGCTGTACACCATCTCACTGAAGGCCTTGTGTTGCCTCTGTGGAATTGCCTCATCAAAGGCAATGTTGCCCATTATTATTGCCCAACTTTGCTTGTGCTCGTGGTGGGGTTTGAACCCACAGACTCAAGGTGGCAGCTAGCTCTGACCTACCTCCCCTCTCGTCCCTGTATTGAAGCATGCTATTTGATAATATCCTCTGAGTAGGTTCTGAGATAAGCAAGTGTCCCGAAAGGGATTTTTTTTTTTTTTTGAAAGGGACATTTTCAAATCTAGAGCTGAAGCCCTTGTCAAGACCACAATTTATACACGAGCCATCTATGACCACTTTCCAGTAGGGCTAGACACCCTACCTGGGCAAATCCCGACTTGAAGAAGCAGACAGTAGGCTCTTTATTATCACTGTTTATTATTACATTAAGTCCCCGGCTTCTTATAGGAGGAGCTGGACACTCTTTACTTTAACATGTTTTTCCTGATTACATTTTATTGTGAAAATTTCAGAAGGAAGAACATAGTGGTGATGGGAGCCCAGTCAACCATGGGGTCTCCACCTGCTCATGGAGTCTCTTCGGCCGTGTCCATCTGTGCCCTCCTGCTGAATGTCACCTCTGTCTCCCAATCTTGTTGTCTAAAGCAGTGATCTTCAACCTGTGGGTCCTGATGCCCCTTGGAAGGGATTGAATGACCCTTTCACAGGGTCACATCAGATATCCTGCATATCACATGTTTACAATTCATAACAGTAGCAAAATTACAGTTATGAAGTAGCAACAAAATAATTTTACGGTTGGGGGTCACCACAACATGAGGCACTGTATTGAGGGAAGGTTGAGAAAGTGTTTTCTGTTATTTTCAGTGTTCCATCTCTTCTTTGATCTGTACTGTAGTTTATCTCGATACCCCTGAAAGGCCAGGTGATAAAAGCATGGTCTGGGGCCTGAGAAGCTGCTGGGAGGTGGTAGACCCCGTAGAAGATGGGGCCTATGGAAGGAAGCTGGGCCATTGGGAGCCTGGCCCTCCCTGTCTCTCTTTTCTCCCCACCCTACCACAGGCTGTAAAGCAACAGAACCCTCACCAGGAGTTAAACTTAGGAAGCCAACAACTAAATAAATCCTGTCTCCTACAAGTTGCTTCCAACTGGTTCTTCACAATGATGAGAAAAGAAACCAGCATTCTAGTCATCTCCATGGAAGGCAACGGCCCCTTCGAAAGCAGTGACACCTGGGCGTGTGCTTTGACTGTTTCTCCCACGCCCACCCTTGCTTGCCCAGCACTGGCTTCTGTAGCTCAAACCCGGTGTATCAAGGGTGACAACTTAAACTGATGGTCCTTGGCCAAAACAGATGGCACCCTTGCAAGCTGGAGGCTTTCTAAACCTGCCACCATTTCTGTGTTTTAGTGCCTGTGAGGAAGGGCTCTCTCTTTTTACTGTCGTGCTCATGAATGTCCTGAAATCATGTGTTAAAGATTTGCCTTTGGCCTGTGGTGTTAACGGAGGCTAGCGATGCATGTAGGGGTCAGAGCAGACGTTGTAGGAACCAGTTCTCTCCTTCCGCCATGTGGGTCCTGGGGAACAGACTTAGGGTTAAGTCAGGCTCGGTGGCCACTCCATCATGGGGCCTCTAGAAACCTTTAGATCTTTTTTTCCTTTTTTTAAAACTAAGGTCTTTGAGTCCTTTTTTATTTTATTTTATTTTAAATTTTCGAGACAGGGTTTCTCCGTAGGTTTTTGGTTCCTGTCCTGGAACTAGCTCTTGTAGACCAGGCTCGCCTCGAACTCACAGAGATCTGCCTGCTTCTGCCTCCCGAGTGCTGGGATTAAAGGCGTGCGCCACCACCGCCCGGCTTGAGTCCTTTTTTTTAAAAAAATATTTATTTATTATGTATACAATATTCTGTCTGTGTGTATTCCTGCAGGCCAGAAGAGGGCACCAGACCCCATTACAGATGGTTGTGAGCTGGGAATTGAACTCAGGACCTTTGGAAGAGCAAGCAATGCTCTTAACCTCTGAGCCATCTCTCCAGCCCCACCTTTAGATCTTAAGATAGGAAAAAATCCATTTCCCTTCCCAGTGGTTCCTTGTTTCTCGAGTTGAAGTCCTCTACTGTACAAATGGGATAGGGGAAGCTGCCTCCTCCGGGATCCTCAGGGCTCTAGAAGGGAAGGGACCTACAAGTTGAAGGCCCTTCAGGGGACCATGTATTTTAAGATGGGGACAGTGGTCATGAACCGTGTGGGCTCTGGGCCGTGTGAACATCAGGCTTGTCCTCAGAACCCAACACAGGACTCAGCACACACTGCCCGTTCAGTTAACAGTCTTTGAATGAGCAAATGAATGGAAATTAAAAGCAAGTTCACAAAGCCCCAAGTTCTGCTTCCTAGAAGAGATGACCAATTTGTGGGATGAGAATCAGTGAACCAGGTCCTTTGTGAAGAGAAAAGGTTACACCCTGAGGGAAGGTAGGGGGCAGTGACTCAGAGAGATCTCTGTGCACCGCCTATGACTCACGGATCAGCAAGGTGGGAGCACACAAGCCAAGAGTAACCTGGATCCATTGCCTGCTCTTCTCTCCCACACCTCCCATGCCTGTTCCACCACAGACATCCCTGGGGTGGGCCAGGGACATCCCTGGGAACACCCATAGCCTCTGTCCTGCTTCCCTGACCTGGCAACACTTTGCCTCCTGTACTATGCACCACAAAGTCTTGGCTCCAGCATCTTCTTTACGAGACCATTCTACTACTGAGCAGAGTCCCAGTTCATCTTAGTGAAGGTTTCCATTGCTGTGATGAAACCCACGGTAAATATGACAGAAGAAATCTACAGATCCGATGCAGTGCCCCTCAAAATCCCAGAAAAATTCTTCACAGACCTCAAAAGAACAGTATTCCATATCATATGGAAAAGTGAAAAACCCAGGATAGCCAAAACAATCCTGTACAATAAAGGAACTTCTGGAAGCATCACAATCCCTGACTTCAAACTCTACTACAGAGCTACAGTACTGAAAGTAGCCTGGTACTGGCATAAGAACAGACAGGAGGACCAATGGAACCAAATCACAGACCAAGATATTAATCCACACACCTACGAACACCTGAGTTTTGACAAAGAAGCAAAAAAATATAAAATGGAAACAAGAATATTCAACAAATGGTGCTGGCATAACTGGATATCAACATGTAGAAGAATGAAAATAGATCCAAATCTATCACCATTCACAAAACTCAAATCCAAATGGATCAAAGACCTCAACATAAAGCTAGCCACACAGAACTTCATAGAAGAGAAAGTGGGAAGTACACTTGAACGCATTGGCACAGGAGACCACTTCCTAAATATAACCCCAGTAGCACAGACACTGAGAGAAACAATTGATAAATGGAACCTCCTGAAACTGAAAAGCTTCTGTAAAGCAAAGGACACAGTCAACAAGACAAAACGGCAGCCTACAGAATGGGAAAAGATCTTCACTAACCCCACATTGGACAGAGGGCTGATCTCCAATATATACAAAGAACTCAAGAAATTGGTAATAAAAAGAACAAATAATCCAATAAAAAATTGGGGTACAGACCTAAACAGAAAACTCTCAACAGAGGAATCTAAAATGGCTGAAAGACACTTAAGGAAATGTTCAGCATCCTTAGTCATCAGAGAAATGCAAATCAAAACAACTCTGAGATTCCATCTTACACCCGCAAGAGTGGCCAAGATCAAAAACACTGATGACAACTTATGCTGGAGAAATTGTGGGGTGCATTGCTGGTGGGAATTCAAGCTGGTACAACCCCTTTGGATGTCAGTGAGGCGATTTCTCAGAAAATTAGGAAACAACCTTCCTCAAGACCCAGCAATATCAGTTTTGGGTATGTATCCAAAGGATGCTCAATCACGCCACAAAGACATGTGTTCAACTATGTTCATAGCAGCATTGTTTGTCATAGCCAGAACCTGGAAACAACCTAATTGCCCTTCGATCGAAGAATGGATAAGAAAAATGTGGTACATTTACACAATGGAGTACTTACTACACAGTAGAAATAAATAATGACATCTTGAATTTTGCAGGCAAATGGATGGAGCTAGAAAACATCATTTTGAGTGAGGTAACCCAGACTCAGAAAGACAAGTATCACATATACTCACTCATAAGTGGTTTTTAAAAATAAAGCAAAGAAAACCAGCCCACAAATCACAATCCCAGAGAACATAGACAACAATGAAGACCCTAAGAGAGACATACATAGATCTAATCTACATGGGTAGTAGAAAAAGACAAGATCTCCTGAGTAAATTGGGAGCATGGGGACCTTGGGAGAGGGTTGAAGGGGAGGGGAGAGGCAGGGAGGGGAGCAGAGAAAAATTAAGAGCTCAATAAATTTTTTTTTTAAAAAAGAATATATCCTGGAGAGAGAGAGAGAGAGAGAGAGAGAGAGAGAGAGAGAGAGAGAGAGAGAGAGAGAGAGAGAGGAGGCCAGCATTACTGAGGTGAAGTCTTCTGGAAAGTGTTTCCTCGGGGTCAGCACACAGAAGCTGTGTTGTAGGAGTGACCAAGGTTGTACCTCGTGTAGGCAGCCAAATTTCCTAGTTTAAGATTCACTTAGGTGGTACTGGTTTTGAAGGCATAAGGGGCCATGGAAAAGAGCTGAGGCTTAGCAGTGTGTGGCAAGACTAGAACCCCAAAAGAAAACCCAGGAGAGGCTATTGGTGCAAGTTCTGTCCAGTTGCAGCAAGAAACCCCATCGGTTTGGGAGATGCCAGTACTGTGGGAGGACCATCAAGGACAGCAGCAGCAGTGGAGTGCAGCCAACTGGGTCTAGAAAACAAACTGTGTGTGTGTAATGGAGGGCAGAGCTGGAGAAGTGACCCAACCCCCCTGGGAGGAGCCCAGAAGATCACGAGTGAATCCATATATTGGACATTGAGATGCTGGAGTTTGGTTTTGCTTTGTTCAGAATGTGACTGTACCCTGGTTCTTCCCTCTTGGAGTAAGGAAATACTTTTTTTTTTTATTTTACAGGAACCCACAGTTAAATGTTTGTGTGTTTTCTTTTTTTAATTGATTTTATTGAACTATACACTTTTTTCTGCTCCCCTCCCTTTCAACCTCTTCCATGGTCCCCATGTTCCTAATTTACTCAGGAGATCTTGTCTTTTTCTACTTCCCATGTAGATTAGACTCATGTATATCTCTCTTAGGGTCTTCATTGTTGTCTCTGAGGTTGTAAACTGTAGGCTGGTTTTCTTTGCTTTATGTCTAAAAGCCACTTATGAGTGAGTACATATGATATTTGTCTTTCTGGGTCTGGGGTACCTCATTTAATATGATGTTTTCTAGCTCCATCCATTTGCCTTCAAATTTCAAGATGTCATTATTTTCTTCTGCTGTGTAGTACTTCATTGTGTAAATGTACCACATTTTCCTTATCCGTTCTCCAATTGAGAGGCATTTAGGTTGCTTCCAGGTTCTGGCTATGACAAACAATGCTGCTATGAACATAGTTGAACACATGTCTTTGTGGCGTGATTGAGCATCCTTTGGATACATACCCAAAACTGATATTGCTGGGTCTTGAGGAAGGTTGTTTCCTAATTTTCTGAGAAATCGCCTCACTGACATCCAAAGGGGTTGTACCAGCTTGAATTCCCACCAGCAATGCACCCCACAATTTCTCCAGCATAAGTTGTCATCAGTGTTTTTGATCTTGGCCACTCTTGCGGGTGTAAGATGGAATCTCAGAGTTGTTTTGATTTGCATTTCTCTGATGACTAAGGATGCTGAACATTTCCTTAAGTGTCTTTCAGCCATTTTAGATTCCTCTGTTGAGAGTTTTCTGTTTAGGTCTGTACCCCAATTTTTTATTGGATTATTTGTTGTTTTGATTACTTGAGTTCTTTGTATATTTTGGAGATCAGGCCTCTATTTGATGTGGGGTTAATGAAGATTTTTTTCCCATTCTGTAGGCTATTGTTTTGTCTTGTTGACTGTGTCCTTTGCTTTACAGAAGCTTTTCAGTTTCCCGAGGTCCCATTTATTAATTGTTTCTCTCAGTGTCTGTGCTACTGGGGTTATATTTAGGAAGTGGTCTCCTGTGCCAATGCGTTCAAGTGTACTTCCCACTTTCTCTTCTATAAGGTTCATTGTGGCTGGCTTTATGTTGAGGTCTTTTGTTTTTTTTTTTTTTTATAAGATTTATTTATTTATTATGTATACAACATTCTGCCTCCATGTATGCCCACATGCCAGAAGAGGGCGCCAGATCTCATACAGATGGTTGTGAGCCACCATGTGGTTGCTGGGAACTGAACTCATGACCTCTGGAAGAGCAGCCAGTGCTCTTAACCACTGAGCCATCTCTCAAGCCCCATGTTTTGTGAATGATGATATATATGGATCTATTTTCATTCTTCTACATGTTGATATCCAACTATGGCTGGCCTCTTCTTAATCATAGCTGATTCTTCATCCCCAGCTGACCATACACACCAAACTCCCAGGAGAATCTTTGCTTCCCTCTGAAGCTTCACAGCCAGGCCTCCAGCCTCTGTACTGTTCTCAACATTCGTATTTTCCAAGTTCCCATTGAACAGCTCACTAAGCTTTGAACACTCAGTAGCTTTTCTAACCCAAAACCTTCCACAATCCTCCCCAAAACAACATGGTCAGGTTTGTTACAGCAATACCCAACTCCTGGTACCAACTTGTCCTAGTTAGAGTCACTATTGCTGTAATTAAACTCCATGACCAAAAGCTGCTTTGGAAGAAAGGGTTTATTTCACTCACAGTCCCTTTTAACAGTTCATCATCAAAAGCCCTGTGGGCAGGAACTCACTCAGGTCAGGAATCTAGAGGCAGGAGCTGATGCAAAGGCCATGGAGGGGTGCTGCTTACTGGCTTGCTCTCCATGACTTGCTCAGTCTGCTTTTCTACAGAATCCAGAACTGCCAACCCAGGAGTGGCCTTACCCAAAATTGTCATCAATCATTAATTAAGAAAATGCTCTACAGGTCTGCCTCTAGCCAGATCTTATAGAGACAGTTTCTCAACTGAGGCTCCTTCTTCTCCAGTGACTCTGTTTTGACATAAAACTAGCCAGTGCACCACCTGAGCCACATCTGTCTACCATGAGCTTATATTTTCTCTGCATGTATTTCTGTGCTGATAGGAGCCACCTGCTTTCTTAGCTAGAATGTGAGCTCCAGGTGGGACATTGTGGCACAAACCTCTAAACCCAGTTCTCAGGAGGCTGAAGAAGGAGGAAAGGCACAAGTTTGAGGCCAGCCATGGTGGGCCGTATAGTGTTGACCAAGTTTTCTGTCCCACCAGGTCCCACAGCTCTTTAGTCCCAAATAAACACACAGAGGTCTACATTAATCATAAACTGGTTGGCCTAGTAGCTCAGGCTTCTTCTTTTTAATTGATTCTTACATCTTACATTAACCCATTATTCTTGTCTGCATTAGCCACGTGGCTTGGTTCCTTTTTCAGCGAGGCAGTCACATCTTGTGTCTTCTGCATCTGGGTGATGACTGCAAACTGACTCTTTCCTCTCCCAGAATTCCCCTGTTTTCATTGTCCTGCCTCTACTTCCTGCCTGGCTACTGGCCAATCAGCATTTTATTAAAATACAATTGACAGGGTACAGACCATTGTCCCTCAGAAATATAGTGAGCTCCTGCCCATCTTGGGCTGTACAGTGAGACTTTGTCTCAGCAAAACAAGGCAAAGGAGAAAGAATGTGAACTCCAGGACACCAGGGCCTTTCTCTTCTCCTTGCAGAGCCCTTGGGACCTAGAGCTGTGCCTGGCATGTGAATGGCATCCAACAGATGACAGGTGACCAAACAGAGAGGAAGGAGGTGAGGCTGAGTGCTGTGCCAGGGCCCCTGCAGAAGAGGGATGAGGTTCACGGCACTAGTGAAGTTGCCCATTAGTAGAGTGGGTAGGCTAATAGTCGGTGATCAAAGTTTGTTAACCACCTGTCATGTGCCAGGCACAAGGCACAAATCTGATTTTTCATCCTTAGAGTGAAGGCAAGATGGTTGCAGCCTTTTCACATATAAGAAAGTGGGGTTAGAGAGACTCGGCATTTTGTATACAGTCTGTGGTGTGGTGGAGAGGGGATTTGCTTCCACAAATCTCAAACCTCAGATCATGCACTTCTCCTACCAGTAGCTAGTCCCTGACCTGTGAGCCGCATTCCTACTGATCCCCAGGCTCTTCTAGCCGGTGGCCCCAGCCCCTGAGAGGACAACAGGTAAGAGGCAGAGAGGTCGCCTGCACGGTCCACAAGCAGCCAAGCTCCAAAGGTGGAGCTGCTGGCAACAAAGAACTTGAGGCAAAGATTCTGTGCTGGTGGAGCCCTCCGTCCGCTGGGGGTGGGGTCAGGTGGGCTAGGGTCTCCTTCCCAGTAATGTTACTGTGCAATTCTGCTGTGGTTTGGGAAGGAAGGTGCCTTATGCGTTACAGGCTTGGCCCCCAGTGCTGACTCCTGTACAGAGCAGGAGCCTCAGGGAAGCAACTCTTAAGAGGGAGTAGAACTGTGAAGGAGGGGCCAGCTAGATACAAGCCTTTGAGGAGCATCTTGGCTTCTGTCCTTCCTTCCTGCACTCCTCTCTGGTTCCTATGCCCTGACCTACCACACACTCATCTCAGAAATCTGCACCTCATCTCAGGTCCACACTACGAATGCAGCCATCTACCATATCTGTCATGACCTTGGAAACCCTGAGCTCAAACAAGCCACTCCTCCTTAAAATGCTGCTCTGTCGGGCATTTCCACAGAGCCACTAGAGTTAACAATTCCATATATGGCTTTAGCTTTATCCTGAAAGAGGCTCATGGTCTCTCTCAAATCCATGCTGCTTAAAAGACCCTTTTAGGAGCCGGGATGAAACTCTTCAGTGGACTGATTGCTTAGCAAGTACAAGGCCTTGGGTTCTATCCCCACCACCCTCCCTCCTACCACACACACACATATAATTTTTATTCAGTTACCATCCCTGAACTATTGCCACTACTCCATGCCTTTTACTCCTTTGGGACTCAAGTTACATACATCTTAGGTTTTTTTTTTAGTATTAGGTTTCAAATTAATTTATGCTTTATTATTATTATTATTATTTGACTTTGAGACAGGGTCTCTCTATACAGCCCTGGCTGTCCTGGAACTCACTATGTAGATCAGGCTGGTCTAGAACTCACAGAGATCTGCCTGTTTCTGCCTCCCAAGTACTGGGATTAAAAGTGTGCACCACCATGCCTAGCTTATTTATGCTCTATTTAACTTTGTTCTTCAGTCTGGATATTTTCTCCTGTTTTATCTTCCAGTTCCTTGAAACTCTCTCCAGCTGTATCTAATCAATTATCAAACTCATCTTTTAAATTTTTTATTTGTTGCTGAATTTTTTAGCTCCACATTTTTTAATTTGTAAGTGATCCTTCAGTCTTCATTTCTTTCCAGTGGTTTTCTCTCTACTTTTTTTCTATAATAGTAAATATTTTTAGTGACGTCTTAGCTTCACAAAAAAAAATGTGGAAATTGCAGAGTTTTTGTATATCCTTAGGCAACTCTGCAACATCCTCCCCCATCCGTGTCCTGTGCAGAGGGCTTTGTGCTTTCCTCACAGCTGTGACAAGACCTGCGTCAAGAAGCAGCTTCAGGAAGAGTTTGTCTTGGTTTCTGGTTCAAGAAGGTCCGGCACATCATGGTATGAAAGGCGAGGCAGCAGGCTCGGGAGTCAGCTGGCCACATCCACACTGCCTCTGCAGTCAGGAAGCAAAGAGCGATGGGCAATGTGGCCAGCTCGTTTTCTTCTTTTCATTCAGAGGCTAGTCTCCTAGGTGACTCTAAACCCAACCAAGTTGTTCAGCAAGATTAAGCATCACATAGGGATGTATTTGCTGCAGTCAACGGAGCCACACTGCCAAGTCACTACCCGTCAGAATTCCTGGTTTGCCTCCCTCTCTGTGCACCCTAAATTGGTCTCTGACTCTGGATTCAAGTGAGAAGCAGCAGTGTGGCTGCCCTGGTTCCTCCCTGCCAGGCCCCAGCCACTGGGCTGAGGACTCCTGGCACTCTTGGGATGGTCTCATCTTGCCTGGCAGGAGACTCCCAGGAGACGAGAATCTGGACTTAGGACCCAGCACCTGACATCTGTCTGGTCCACTTAGCTGTCCCCCAGGGATGCTTGCAGGACCATATTTGGTGTCCCCAGCAGAGTGGAAGAGCCCAGATAGCTGCTGTCTTGTGAATTTCAGCCATCAACGGTGGCCGTGCTACCAGTTAAATAAAGTGGAAAGTTAAATAAACAAAGTTGTTTATTTATTTACAAAAAACATGATAAAGTCCCTATCTTGTCAGCACACACACTAAACTGGGAAGTCTAACTATGCAGGCTCCGAGGTCAGAGTGAGAACTTCTGCGGTCTTGTGTTTGCAGACAGCTTTGGTTCACAAGCCAGCACCTAAGTGCTAAGAATAACTGGATTTACAGACAGATGTGGGGTCAAGGCAGGATCTGGTAGGTGCCATTAGGATGAGGAGCCACCATAGACACTGAGAACACAAGGCATGGTCTTCTGTTAGAACTTGGGTCCCGGGTAGGTCACATGGCCCTCACCCTTCCTTCCTTTTGGACTCTATTTTCCCCTCTGTGGAAGTAAGCCCTGGCAACCTCCACTTCCCAGGGTGCAGGAAGCTTTGCCTTTGAGAACACACCCAGCGCCTTGCACTGATGAACACCAGGTCTTGTGGTTTCTCACTGTCAGGGTGTGGGGTACACTCCCTTCCCTCCTGCTGTGCAGTCTGAACCAGGGCTGGATGGAGGGGAAGCAATGGCAGCCTAGGGTCCAAGACCCCAGTGTTCTCCACATTCTCCTGTGTGGAGAGGCTGAGGTGGAGCAAGAGAGATGACTACCTCACACTGATCTCCTGTGACCCCAAATGTAGACTCCCCTGACCCATGAGTATGGTAGCTTTTTATTGCAGCAAAGACCCAGAAGAGCTGAAGACTGGCCAGGTCTCCGCAGGGGACGGGGAAAGCATGCATCCACTATAGGCAGCCAGGACAGAGGGGACAGCATTGAAGCCCCATGTGGTTGATCCCTGTGGCTTCATCCTTCACCAAGACCCATTGGGACACTGGACAGTAGGGAGGCACTGTCTCTCCCTCTTCCAGTCCCAGCAGGTTTCTTTGACTAAACCCACACAACCAGGGCCCAAAGCCCAGTCTGAAGAAGGCTCGCTCTCTGCCCCCTCCCCACCCAAAATAAGGGTCATTACTTCCTGTGAGGTTAACCTTGTCTAACAGGGAAGACTGCCCTGCCAGCATTACATGGGGATTTGTTTGCTATGTATAGCTGTCCTTCATTTATGTCTTGTTGCCGGTGTTCCATTCTATAAAGACCCACAATCCTACCCATTATCCTGTTCACGGAGATTTAGAGTAATTACTGTCTGGAACTGTTGCAGACAGGGCTGGCATGAGGGTTTTTAAAAATGTGAATTGTAGTGAAAATGTCAACACATCTAAGTTGAACGCATACCCAGGGGTGAGGTGGCTCCTGAGAGGAGGGGTGTATTTGGCTCACGTGATGGTTGCCACATCATTTGAATACTTTCTACACTGCCTGTGCCCTCTACCCTGTCACATCCTGAGGCCCTGTAGAAGGACCCGTGTTCATGTCCCTCCGCCACTTAGGAGTTGTGATACTTGGGCAAACCATACTTTGGTGTCCCATATGTGAGTGGGGTGAGCCATGGGGTCCTGTCTGCCAAGTGGGGTGATTGCAGTGTTCTATCTATAAGTGGAGTGAGCCACAGTGTCCGGCCTGTGAGTGGGTGGTTACCCTGCCTCATGGGTCTGCAGGGAGGAGTAAGAGAGGTGAGAGCTCTCGCCTTGAGTGACAACTCTTCCCTGCCTTGGAGGAAGGTCCCTCCACTGCCCTACACGGAAGCCTGGAAATGCCACCAGACTCTGGCTTTTCTCTATCTGAGGAGGAAAAGGCCCTGCATTGTACTTTGACATGCTGTCCTACCCTGCAAAGGCTCATTGCTCAAACCATTATCCTCAGATTACATAGTGAACATGAATAGTGATGGTATTTGGAAATTGGGTCCTTGGGAGGTGAGGCCTTAAGATTTGATGAGGTCATGAGGGTGGGGCACTGCTATGGCATTATTGAATGTATTTGTTTGTTTGTTTGTTGACAGAGTCTTGCTGTGTAGCTCGGCTGGTCTGCAAGTCATGATCCCCCGGGTCAACTTCCTGGGTGCTGCAGTGACAGGCCAGGGTCCTCGTTCTGTTTCCTGAGGAGAGCCAGCATGCCTGGTGTGCCTGGCCTGACACCCTTTGCCATGCCATGTTGCAGTAGGAAGCCCCTAACTAGGTGCTTGCCTGACTCTGATGTCATTCGCTTGGAATTCTCAGCCTCCAGAACCGAGAGCCAAATAATATCTGTTCTTTATGTGTCCCTTGGTCTTGGCTATTTAGCAATAGCAGCAAAAAATAGACCAGCACATCCTGGGCCATTCTAGGCCATTTCAGGAGCATCCACCTGAGATCCAAATGGCTCTTAACTCTCCAAAAGTGGTGCCCTATCAACCAGAGGGCTTTCCAGCAGTGAAGAGCCCAGCTGAGCCCCCTTTGGAGCACCGACCTTGGCCCCATAACCTGTACCCCATCCTCTGGCCATTTACAGCACCCCATCTCAGTAAAGACGTGTAATCAGAACTTAGGGGCCCAGGACAGATGTGGCTCTCCCCTCTTCCAGCAGTGGGCACCCCACTGTAAATCACTCCAGAGACAAGGCATGCACGTTGCTATATGTGTGATGGCAGCCAGTCACTATTTCTATATACCAGGTAGTGCCCAGTCTGTCACTACCACCCTACACCTCATACTTTTCCACCTGCCATTCCCTCCAAGGCTTCTTCTGGTACACACAGAGCCCTCCTAACATCCTCCACAGGCCCCACACCCACATCAGAGCCCTCCTAACATCCTCCACAGGCCCCCGCACCCACATCAGAGCCCCCATCATCCTCCATAGGGCCCTCACTCACATCAGAGCCTCCCTCTTGTCAGAAGCTTCCTTCCTCTCATTCTCCTCCTCCATCCCAGCTGGAAGGGTCTCTTCTGGAACACCTCTTCCAGCCACCGCACTAATGACATCTCCGCTGTGTCACCATCCCCCAGACCCTGTCTGTCTCTTTTGCAGCTTACACTGGCTTCACGTTTTAGACACTGGCTCATCTGCCTCCCGATAAAAGAGAGTCGTAGCTGTGAATGTGTCCCTGGCATGACCTATCTGGGGGGTGTGAGCACTTTTCAAGGCAGAAGATAAGTTTAGAAGTGACCAGAGACCTGCTGAGGTCACACAACAGTGACTATTGGCCTCCGAGGGACCTTTGTTGGCATTTCCCAAACCCTCACAGGGTGCCAGTGCTTAGCTGACCCTGGACACAGGATGAGCGAGCCATCAGTCCTCCACAGACGGGAACCAGAGTCTTGGCCATGACCAATGGCTGGCCATGCTGAAATCAGAACCCAATACTCCTGCTTCTTGAGCAGCTCTGGAGACCATGGAACTGATCCCCCAGGCAAGTCTCCTTAACACTCCACTCTCACCCAGTCCATGTACAAATCATGTCGGAATCACCTTCCAGAAGATTCTGGGATAGTTGCTCCTTGCTCCCTGCCTGCGCTAATAGCTAGCTCCCCTCTCCCCTGAATCAGCCAGAGCCCTCCTCTGGGCCCCTCCTACTGCCACCTGTACCCCTCCTGTTATTCCTATCCAGAAACACGGGGCCTGCTAACATCAAACAGCCTGCCCCTCCTTTGCAGGATTCTCCACTGGCTCTCCAGGGCCTCTGAAAGCCCAGCTTTGTCCCAAACTGGGGCCTGCACTCTCGGCTGTGGGTACCCTCCCCGCAACTGCAGTTGCCTGACTTCCCTTCTCCACCCCTTGCAGGGCTTTTGCCTTTCTGCCTCAGGGCCTTCAGGTGTGCTGTTCCCTGAGCCTGGATTGCTTTGCCTTGAGATCGGCAGGGGTAGGTAACCTATAACTTCCTACCGATGTTCATATCTCACGCGACTGTGCACTATTGTGTGATCCACCAACTACACGGAGAAGGAAAGGAGGGGAGGAAGGAAGGCACACTGCCATTTTTATTCCAGGGAAAGCAGTTTCAGTGGGTCCCCAGGAGCAAGACAGATGAAAGTGGAGCTCAGGGTGGGGCACTGCTCCCCCGCAGTGTCCCAGAGGCAGATGCTGAGACTACAGATGGATGAGCGTCATTTCTGGAAAAGCCTGTCCCAGTCCCTCTCTAACACACTCTTTCCACCCCGAAACCACGCCTACCCATCTGGTCTCTAGGACAAGGACCTGAGAGTAACCAGGCTAAAGTAAGACTCCCCTGCTAGCAATCCTCCAAATGCCCGACCTCACCTCTCCTCTACACAGGGCTGCTGCCCTGGGGACAGGAAGGTCCCTGACAGTGTGTCCTCAGCCTGCCTTAGCCTCAGTTATGATTCCCATCCAAATCGGGGGCAGTGAATGCTGTCCTCAATGGGACAGCCCTTCGTGTCTGCTGCCTCCTGTGCATTTCACTCTGATGCTGCTCCTCTGACCACCAACCCAGGACAGTGTCACCTGGTGTCCCCTCTCTACCACCCTTCTCGAGAGTGGCTTGGGTTTCACATACCGCAGCTAGGACCCCAAAATAGCCTGCAGTCACTTGCTGGTGCCGAAAAGGAAGTGAGAGAAGTGCGCCTCTTCCCCTGGTGGAAAGGGCCTCTTCAGCGATGACGTCCGGTTGTTCCCCAGAGCCTTGCTGTCCTGGTTCCCATCTCATCCTCCTGTGGGAGACAAAGGCTTAGCTGGCCGGGGAGGCAGCTGCATGACAGGATTCTCTACCGTACGTCATTCCCCGTGAGCCATCACAGGGGACACAGGATGTCAAGCAAGTCCCCTGGAACCTGAGTGACCTGTACTAGTCCTACTGTTTCTGCCCTGCTTGTAACACCGTATGTCTTGGGGGGAAATTGAACCCCAGCAGAAGACTGTAGGCAGATAAGAATGTTACCTTAGCATACATTATGAGACGCTTTAAATTCCCACATAGTCCCCAGCGTTGAGCATGAGATTCCCAGGTCTCAGAAACTGATACCGTGTAGTTGATTCTATGGGTCCTTTAAGGTCTCATGTGGTTTAATTAAAGTTGCAGCTTCCCCTATGGGAAGCCGAGGTCAAGACACTCATCTCCTGAGGCTATCATAGAAAAAATAGCTGCTTTTAGCAGGATGTTCAGCCTGAAGGACCTTTTCCATCTCCACACATATCTGGAGCATCTCAGGAGAAAGAACGCTGGCAAAGCGAGAGTGGTGTATTGCCGAAAGGAACAATTTATCCCTGACTGCATCTTAGAAACTCCACCCGTAGGGAGTCTGGAGTTGATGATCCTCTCCACTGAATCCTGTCCCCTTGGAGACGCTGTCCTCCTCCGCGGCCTTGTGCTTGGGCTGATGCATCTGGAAAGAAGAAAAACAAGCTCATCCTGCTAAGTTATTCTCGAGTTCTCGCCTCTGCCTCTTGAGTGAACTGAGGCCTTCAGGTCTTCCAAGTGCCAACGGATGTCCTCTGACAGAGAAGCATCACCTGCCAGACACAGGGCCAAGGCCCAACTGTGTCTTTCATTCTTGCTCTGATATAGCAGGCGTTTAGAAATTGCTTTTACTAAAAAGTATCAACTCATCACTTGGGTATAGAAAGCAACTAAATGCAGGATGAAGGCCTGGCATTTCTGCCTTTGTTTTGGGCTCATTTCTTTTACCTTGGGTCAGATTTCTGCCCGACCCTACACGGATGCATTGGTTACAATGGTGTATCTGCTTGCCTAACCTGTCTCAATCTCCTTCAAGGCTAGAGGCACAACGGGAAGTCATTGATCTAGGCCAGTATCTCCTTGGATTCCAGGAACAACACAGACACTACACCCCCAGGGTAAGGCAGCTATCCGCTGTGCTGAGTTGCAGCCTGGAGCAGAAGTGTCATCTCAGAGGAGCAAGCTTGCTCTCCTCAAGTGAGAGATAACAGCTGCTTCACAGCTGCCTTGTAGAACAAAAACTGGGGCAAATTATCAACCAAGCTGTGCCTTGACCAAGACTAGTTAATTATGCATAGCTTTAAAATGTATATGACTGTTTTCCTGCATCTATGTATGTGTACACACGAGTACACGTGTACCTGGTGCCCTTAGGTCCCTTGGGACCAGAGTGACAAAGAGTAGGAGCCACCTTGTGGGTGATGGGAATCAGATCTAAGTCCTCTGGAAGAGTCGCAAGTGCTCTTAACAACTGATTCATCTCTCCAGCCCCTAGTTATGAAGAACTTTAAATCCTATTCCCATTCCTTCCCTGTTTAAGCCTAAATCTCATGTCAGTGCTAGGAAGACAAACTTGGGGTGACCGGATCCATCTATTTGCTCCTCTTCCCACAGCACTGATTTTTCCCTGTTGTCCCCTGCTTGTCTCTTTAGTTGATGTATCAAGATGGGTGACTAAGCTGAACCAGGTGCAGATGCCAAAATGTGTTTCTGCCTCCAAGCTCCAGTTGCCCCAACAGAAGCACTTCGGATAGTCACACCGAACACAGGCAGTGTTATAAACGGTTTGATGAGTTCTAGACACAAGCAAAGCATTTTCTTCCTAAAGCCTCCAAGGAAGTACTAGTGAACAAAACTCAGAATTACCGTGTTCCAAATGCGTCAGTCATGTGTTATTATAAAGAACATCTTCTGTCTGTGGAAAAAATTAAGTATCTATTTGCATGTACAGGCGGAATCGCTGTTAGGAATGTACCACATGTAAGAAGGCCAGGTGTTGAGACCCCGTGGGACCCAGTGATCACGCCTTCCATGCATATGGCGTTCCTGTCTTGTGTGAGCCAGGCTTACAAGCAGTCAGTGTCATCAAGAATAGGACACATAAATACTGAGCACTGGAGGGACTCCAAAATAAACCATTTTCATAGAACAGGACATTTACAGCCATTGTTCTATCTCATCCTGAGGGCTGGATCCCATTTGCGGAATTTGAGGCAAGCGCCTAACCAGGTGCATTTGAACCAAGACAGAGACATACCAGTGTAGACCAAAAGGACCCATAGAAAAAGAGGAATTCCTATACTATACTAATCCTGCCGGCAACTCCCTCTCTTTTTTACTTCTGGTAAACACATTACTGCCCACGCAGCACAGGCCTCGATGCCATGGTAAGGTGTCGACCGCCTTGGAGGGTCATTTAGTCTAGAGATTGTAACCCGCCTGGCTGGTCAGTTATTCCAGGGTCCCGGAGAGGCCCTACCTGAAAAGACATGGGCAAGAGAGAGGAAGGAGGCCAAGCAGAGTTCTTGTCAAAGCTTCCGTTTATTAGCGTCATGGTTGTGGCTTATATAGCCCCTGGATGAGGAATTTGGTTGGGATGGGGGCAGAGGCAGGAAGGGATCTTGTTGCGATGGTCCAAGCTGGTCACGAGGTCATTGGCCAAGAGGTTACGATCAGTCAGGTCACGATTCCTTGGTCAGGAAGTCACAAGTTGACGCACCTAGTTCTCTAGATAGTTGGAATGTGAGGCGGGTTCCGCTAACAGATAGCTCTCTATTAACAGATAATTGGGGTATGGGATAGGCTTTGTCAATAAAACAATTCTCAATACAATTGGGAAGTGGAGCCCTCTGCAAATTCCTCAGGGTGATGATCCCTATAATAATTTGGGGGGGGGGGGCGGGAAATGGCTCCTGACAGTAAGGGCCTGCACAGGGGAGATTAAAGGAACCTGTCTTAAACTAAATAGACCTATAACCCATAAGGAAGTAGAAGCAGTCATTAAAACCCTCCCAACCCCCGCTCCCCCAAAAAAAACCTAGGGCCAGATGGTTTCAGCATAATTCTACCAAAATTTCATAGAAGAGCTAATACCGATACTCCTCAATTTGTTCCACACAATAGAAACAGAAGGAACGTTGCCAAACTCTTTTTATGAGGCTACAGTTACCCTGATACCCAAACCACACAAAGACATTATTAAGAAAGAGAATTACAGACCAATCTCTCTCATGAACATTGATGTAAAATTACTCAATAAAATACTGACAAACCGAATCTAATAATACATCAAAAACATCATCCACCATGATCAAGTCGGCTTCACCCCAGAGATGCAGGGACAGTTCAGCATATAAAAATCCATCAGTGTGGACTGGAAAAATGGCTCAGTGGCGAAGAGTACTGCCTGCTTTTCTAAAGGTCCTGAGTTCAATTCCCAACAACCACATGGTAGCTCTCAACCATCTGTAATGAGATCTGGTATCCTCTTCTGGCCTGCAGCATACATGCAGACAGAACACTGAGAATATTGTATACATTATACATAGTAAATAAAAAATCCATCAATGTAATCCACTTTATAAATAAACTGAAAGAAAAAAGCCACATGATCATCTCATGAGATGCTGGAAAAGCCTTTGACCAAATCCAACACCCCTTTATGATAAAGGTCTTGAAGAGACATACCTTTTGAAGGAACATACCTAAGCATAATAAAGGCAAAATACAGCAAGCCAACAGCCAACATCACACTAAATAAAGAGAAACTCAAAACGATTCCACTAAAATCAAGAACAAGATAAGGCTGTCTACTCTCTCCGTATCTATTCAATATAGTAATCGAAGTTCTAGTTAGAGCAATAAGACAACAAAATGAGATCAAAGGGATGCAAATTGGAAATGAAAAAGTCAAACTTTTGCTATTTGCTAATGATATGATAGTATATATAAGTGACCCCAAAAATTTTACCAGGGAACTACTACAGCTGATAAAGACCTTCAGTAATGTGGCAGGATACAAGATTAACTTAAAAAAATTAATTGCCCTCCTATATACAGATGATAAATGGACTGAGAAAGAAAGCAGAGAAGCATCACCTTTCACAATAGCCACAAACAACATAAAATATCTTGGGGTAACTCTAACTCAAACAAATGAAAAACATGTATGACAAGAACTTTAAGTCTTTGAAGAAAGAAATTGAAGAAGATATCAGAAAATGGAAAGATCTCCCATGTTCATGAATAGGTAGGATTAACATAGTAAAAATGGCAATCTTACCAAAAAGAATCTACAGATTCAATGCAATCCCCATCAAAGTCCCAATATAATTCTTCACAGACCTCAAAAGAACAATACTAAATTTCATATGGAAAAATAAAATATCCAAGATAGCCAAGACAATCCTGCACAATGAAATAACTTCTGGAGGCATCACCATCCCTGACTTCAAACTCTACTACAGAGCTACAGTACTGAAAACAGCTTGGTTTTGGCATAGAAACAGACACTGGAATCATATTGAAGACCCTAATATTAACCCACATACTTATGAACACCTAATTTTTGACAAAGAAGCTAAAAATATAAAATGGAAAAAAGAAAGCATATTCAACAAATATTTCTGGCATAACGATTTCAACATGTAGAAGAATGCAAATAGATTCTATCACCATGCACAAAACTCTAGTTCAAGTAGAGCAAAGATTTCAACATAAATCCAACCACACTGAATGTCATAGAAGAGAAAATGGGAAGCATCTTTGAATGCATTGGCATAGGAGACCACTTCCTAAATATAACACCAGTAGCTCAGACACTGAGAGAAACAATAAATGGGACCTCCTGAAACTGAGACGCTTCTGTAAAGCAAAGGACACAGTTAACAAGACAAAACAGCCTACAGAATGGGAAAAGATCTTTACCAATCCCACATCTGACAGAGAGCTGATATACAAAGAACTCAAAAAAATAGACATCAAACTACCAAATAATCCAAATAAAAAGTGGGGTACAGACCTAAACAGAGAATTCTCAACAGAAAAATCTCAAATAGTCAAAAGACACTTAAGGAAATGCTCAACACCCTTAGTTATCAGAGAAATACAAATCAAAACATCTCTGAGATACCATCAGATACCAGTCAGAATGGCTAAGATCAAAAACACTGATAACAGTTTATGCTGGAGAGGATATAGAATAAGGGGAACACTTTTCTCCATTGCTGATGGGAATGCAAACTTGTACAGTCTCTGTGGAAATCAGAATGGTGAATTCTCAGAAAATTAGTAATCAGTCTACTTCAAGACTCAGCAATACCACTTTTGGGAATATACTCAAAGGATACACACTCACACCACAAGGACATTTGCTCATCTATGTTCATAGCAGCATTATTCATAATAACCAGAACCTGGAAAAAACCTAGATGCCCCTCAACTGAAGGATAGATAAAGAAAATGTGGTACATTTACACAATGGAGTACGACTCAGCGGTAAAAATCAATGACATCTTGAAATTTGTAGGCAAATGAAACTAGAAAAAAAAAAAAAAACTAGCGAGGTAACCCAGACCCAGAAAGATATAGTATGTACTCACTCATAAGCGGAGTTAGATGCAAAGCAAAGGATAACCAGCCTACAGTCCACAACCCCAGAGAAGCTAGACCCCTCATCCAGAAACAGACGGAAGCAGATGCAGAGATCCACAACCAACCATTGGGCACAGCTCCCAGAGTACAATTGAAGTGATAATATGAACAAAAGGGTCAAGACCATGATGGGGAAACCCACGGAATCAGCTGACTGGAGCTGGTGGGAGCTCACTGACTTCAGATTGACAACTGGGGAACCTGTATAGGACCAAACAAGGCTCCCTGAATGCAGGGGTCAATGGTGTGGTTTGGGCAGTATGTGGAGACACTGGCAGCGGGACCAGGACCTAACCCTAATACATGGACTGACTTCGTGGAGTCCATTCTCTATGGCAAGATACCTTGCTCAAGGCACAGGGGGAGGGGGGATGATGGGACAGACTTAACTTATTAACTTCCCAGGGGAGGCCTTACCCTCTCTGAGGAGCAGATGGGGAATATGGGGGTGGTGGTGGAGGGAACAAGAGGAGAGGAGGGAGGGGGAACTGGATTAGTATGTAAAAAATAGATAAATAAACAAATAATAAAAAGGAGCCTGTCTTGAGCATTAAACCGGTGAAAATATTCTGCAACATTTCCGGGCTCTTACTTCGGCTGATTTGGCTTGGTTTTAAGTCAGGGTCTCATGTAGCCCAGGCTGGCCTCAGATTCACTAAGTAGCCAAGGATGATTTTTGAACTGCCAACTTCTCCTGCCTTAATTTCCAAGTGTTGGGACTACAGGTGTGTGCCTTCATGCCTGGGAATTTTGACTTTGACTTTTTCTTCTATCTCTTTTCTGGGGACTAAGCCCACAAATGCAGTTTCTCACCTGAACTGCCATGGCTGTCCTTTTGCTAATATTTTCATAGGAATCAAAAGGTCAAAACTTAAAGCAGAGGTTCCACACAGGCTTGGACCCAGTGGGGGAGATGAAGCCCCAGGACTACTGAAGCCTGGAAGTCCCTCCCTTTCTCCTCCCCACGTTGCTGCTTTGTGGCACCCCCTCCCTCTACCCGCTCCTACTTTGATAGCCTGCTGTGACTAGCACAAGTCCAACCAGGTCTAATGGGCAGCCCCAGGCCACCGAAATATGCCAGTTCAAACTGGTCCTGCTGGGAGAATCTGCAGTGGGGAAATCTAGCCTGGTGTTGGCTTTGTCAAAGGGCAGTTCCATGAGTACCAGGAAAGTACCATTGGAGTGGCCTTCCTCACCCAATCTGTGGGTCTAGATGGCACAACAGTCAAGTTCGAAATCTGGGACACAGCAGGGCAGGAGCAATACCAAGCCTAGTCCCCATGTACTACAGGGGTACCCAGGCTGCAATTGTGGTTTATGATATTACTAATCAGGAAAGTTTTGCCTGGGCAAAGACATGGTCAAAGGAACTTCAGTGGCAAGCCAGTCCTAGCTTTGTTATAGCCTTGGCAGGGAAAAAAGCTGACCTTGCCAACAAGGAGTGTGAAGAGACTCAGGCATACACAGGCGACAACAGTTTATTAATTATGGAAACCAGTTAAGACCGTTCTGAACGTGAATGATCTCTTCCTGGCAATGGCAAAGAAGTTGCCAAAGAGTGAACTCCAGAATCTGGGGGGTGCAGCAGGCCGGAGTTGGGGTGTGGATCTCCCTGAACAGCCCCACCAGAACAAGAGCCAGTGTTGTAGCAACTGAGGGTGACTGGCAGCAAACACGTGTGGAGTTAGCATGAGGGCTAAGACATAACCTCCATCTCCACCCCTCAGCACACAGCCCCTGCAGTGACAGTCCACTGAGCCCTGGCTCCCAAGGGCTGCCTCCTGACAGCTGTCATGGCACTTTTTAACACTTTAGCAGCCAACACCAGGTAGCGGTTACCACTACTATGCCCTACTCTGGGGTTTGGGGTCAAATCTCCCCAGGACCTTCCTTCCAAAACAAGCTTCCTTTACTTAGTATTCTAGGTACAAACAGTGACCTCCTCACTGTTACTCCCCCACTGTGTTCTTCCCAGGGTTTCAGGGAAGACGCTATCTCCTGTCTCTCCCCTCCCCCACCTCGCATCACTCCCTGTTCTTGATCCTGTTTCTGCCTCTTCCCAAGATGATGAAAGGTAAACCCAGGGGTTGAGAAGGAAGACAATGTCATTTTAGTCACATTAAGGGCCCTGCAGAGACCGTAAGGCTCAGAGAAGAAGGGGGTAGGGAAACATGTCTCTTTTGTTTTATTTATCTGGTAGGAGTTTCTTGTCTGTGAAACACTGTAGCGCCCATGAGCTGGACTTGTGGAGGATGTTCCGAGGTAGGCGTGAGACCAGGGAAGCAAGCTCACAGGCACCATGGGAAGTTGTATTAGCCTATTGGATAAAAGTTGAGGCACAGTGTCTCGTCCCAAAGCTGTTTTCCCTCACCCAGCCTCTTAGTTCTCCCCACTCACTCACCCCCCATGCCAGTGTGGGGATTGGACCTCAGAGTGCTCCAAAGAATCTTCTCTGGTTGCCTGCACCCTTATCTCTGCCGTGGTCTAATTGGAGGAGGTACCAGTTTCTGATACCCATCTTCAGGTTATACACAGGCATTTTCCCTACCACGGCCTTGAGATGGCCTTAGCCTCAGACACCCTGCAGTGTACACTTTAACTGAGAGTAGTTCAGCCAGCATACATGTTTCACAGGGGTTTTGATAGATTTATCTGTCCTTCAACCTTTTTAATTAAATGGAATGTACAATGTATGAGGTTCAGGGGGCACTATAGGAAGCAGTAACAGTAGCAGCTACTAGGGCCCAGTCTCCACTGCTAGCCTCCTCTGGCCCATTCATGCCTCTGTTCTTGGGCATAGGTCTGTCTGAGCAACTGGGGAGTGACCTCAGAACAGAGTGGGCCTCGGTAGTAGAGGGAAGGAGGGTCAGGCAAAGGGAGTGTTCTCACTTCCCAGAGTTCACATTCAACTTGTTCTATCTCACTGTGTCTTGTCTACGTCCCCGTAAATAGTCTTCATTCTCACTGTATGGGCTGTCCTGTCTCCTGTTGCCCCCTTTCTTTTCTCTTTTGTTAGTATCTTGAGTTTAGTTCCTCCCTCCTCCACCCCCACTCTTACTTAATCCTTGTCCCAGTCGGGGCTCCTGCCTCAGAGGTCACTTGTCCTATGACAGGCACAGTTAGAACTGAAGGTGCCTAGTGGCTGCCTTGTGTTATCAGAGGGCTTTGGTCCTTCCTAAGTCTCTGGCCTCTACATCCTTCCTTAGGTGTTTTAGGGTGTCCGTGGGAAGCCATTAGGGCAAGAGGAAACTCGGTTTTTTCATGTGCTAGCCAGAATTTTGGGGAAATTTGCAGAAGAAATGAAAGACCACAGTAACCCAGAACTAGAATCTTTCCGTCCCTTTGGCTGACAGACTGACGGCTTTGTGTTCCCGAGCAGCTGAGGAAACCACGAAGCCAAGAGTCTCAAGAAACCATCTCAGGTTCTTTCACTTAGGCCTCAATTCTCCTCCTCTTCCAGGGGCAGCCTTGGTCCTCACGGCCCTGAAACACACGTCCTTTTCCAACTCTATTTTCCTAGAACTGTTAGTCCGCCAAAGCACCCAGGTGCATCCTTTTGACAAGTGAAACATCTAGGGTGGCTGAGTCTTCTCTGCAGTTTTCATGGGACGAAAGTGAAGACGTTTTATGGCCTAGGGCTGGGAAACCATTTCCCTAGGTTCTTCTCCCTCAATCTTAGGAACAGTATTTACCTTAGCTTCTGGGTCACTTCCCCCAGCCCCTCCCACTTCCCCCAGCAGCCATCAATGGCCGATAGCTCCTCAGACAGAAGTGGGAGATCATGAGCCTCTCCCCATCTATGCTGGGGTTTCCGCTGCCTTCATCTTGTACAGATCTTCTACACGAAGCCCCAGCCTCTGTCTATCCATGTGTGCAGCTGCACCATCAAGGCCGGGAAATACTACAGACACCCACCCCCTTTGGCTTTAGAATCTTTCTGCTCCCAGCTCTGAGATGATGCCCGGGCCTTGTAGAAAGGGATATGATATAGATTTCCCATTTAGAGTTGAACCCCCCATAGTCTCTTAGTCTCTGCACATTGACCAGTTGTGGATGTCTGTATTAACCACTATCTACTGCTAAGAAAAGTAAGTAATAATAAAAAATAAACGAATAAATAAATAAAAGCTTAACAAGTTATCTTTCCAGATATGGACCCCACAAGACAAAATATTTGTTCTTACTGTAAAGAAATTCCCATTCATTTTTAAGGAGGGGTTTGCTGAGAATTTGCCCCTACATCTCTGTCTTTCCTTGCAGCATATTTTCTTTAATGAATATATATATTCTGGTCTGGCAAATACCTCCACTCTCATGCCTTTACCTTGTCATGTTGTTCCCAGCATATCTTGGTGCCCATGGGGAAGTCTCTCCCTGACTCCCTTGGCCTCTCCACACTGGAGATACAACCATGAGCACGGCTTCACGGTAGTGTTGTACTCCATTGAGCCCACAGACCTCCAAGCTAAGGCATGCCTTCCAGCCCTTGCAGAAGGCTTTACTTCCCATTTGCAGCTGGAGGACGCTGGCTGAGGCTAATCTTTGGTAGCTCCACAAGAAGAAGATGACCAGTTCTAAGTCCGTGTGGAGTCACCTTGCCATCCTTCTGGGAGTCACTGCTTCCCAACATGTGACATGGCTGGCAGCAGCAACTTGTCCAGGATGAAGCTCTGCAGATTATAAGGATTTCTTCCATCTCCCCTCTCACCCACCTTGCTGCTCCTGGCATTGGATGCCACCCTTTGGAGCAGGCCACAGTGGAGCATGTGACTGTTGTGTTTATACCTTCCTTTCTTCATCCTGGCCAGAATTCCTGATCCAAACCCACATATGGCTAGTAAGCTTCTAGCTCTCCCTCGTATCTGAGTCCTAGCCAGCTCTGGTTTGTGATGTTTTCCCTTTAAGTTCAGTCCTCCCTAGCCAGCCAAGGTGATTTGGCTCAGAAGTAAACTATGAACAGAAGGTGTATTACAGTCAGGGTGGCCTGTCCTGTCCAATTCCCCTAGTCTCCTGAGAACATTGTACACGGCTTCAGCCAGCCTACATTCTAACACAAGAGGGCAGGGGATACCCCAGCTTAGAGAACACCTCCACTGTGTCAGTGTGGTGAGACTCAGCCCTGACAACAACGGAGGTCAGTTGTCTTCAAGGGACCCAAATGATGGGACTCCGACCGTCTTTCCTATGATCGGTCCCTGGGACATAGTCTCAAAAATTGGTCTAAATTGGATCCCCAAACTTATAAAGGGAGAAAAAAAAGAAAGCCATTTTGTTTTACTTTGTAACAAAAAAGATCAACAATGCTGGCAACTTCATGGCACATTGAGCTGTAGTCAGCCGGTAGCTAAAACTCTGTAGCTAGCTCAGGGAGGACCCTGAGATGCCTTCCTGGTCGATAAACTCATGGTTTTTCCTCAAAGCTTACATTTGTGATGGGTATGCTGCCTGTGGCATACTGGAGACTCAGACACAAACTCATCTTTAAATTCAGCCCCAGATGGCACCTTGACCACCTTCCTCTGTGTGCACCCCAGCCTCTGCTCCCCCACTGGTCTCTCTGCCACCAGCCTTGCTCCTCCTGGCACCTCTGCTCTCACCTCCCTCTTTGGCTTTGCCCACATGGCACCTTGATCTTCTCCGCCTGCAGAGCTTACTACCACTGCTCTCCCTGAGAGCTGCCTTCTTCCTCATTGCTCACCCAGGAACTTCACACAGGGAACTTGGAATGATAAACAGCCATGCCCTCTTCCTCAGAGGACATTCTCCTCCTTCATGAGGTGGCTAATGGGACCTAGGCACCACCAAGTACCTGTTCCTTTTGCATGTCTGACCTGTCTCAAATATAACCCAAAGTAGATGGTTTAGTCAGTATTTTCCACCTTCATTAAGGACGTCAAAAGACCCACTGTGGCTTTAACCCAACATGGAAAACAGCTGTCTCGTCCTAACCACCTGCCGCACACATGAGAGGTCCCAGTCTAAACTTTAGCACACAGCTAGGCTGACGGAGCCCATACTCATACCCTAGTTAACAGGCAGGCCAGGCTCCATTGCAATGCCCATATAGAGCCCCAGTGGTCGTAGCAGGCTACTAATATAGAAAACAACCAGGGGGAGTTCCACCAAGTCTGTATGATCATTTATTCAGGGGAATGAAAGGTGACGCCAAACCCGTTAACTACCACTGGCTATCGGAGATAACACGGGAGCCTGGGAACCCTGCCCTCTGCGTTACAATCTAGGGCAGCTGGAAGCTGCACAGTATGCTAATGACGCCCCTGGAAGTCAGGGAGGCCAGGCCACCCTGCCTGTGTTACACAACTGCCGTTCCCAGCATTGACATTAGACAAAAGCCTGGAAAACTAGACCAAGGTCCCCAGAATCCTCCACCAACTTTACTGCGCACAGCCTTCAAGGTCTTCAGAAAATGAGTCAGCTGGGTCAGATTGGAACAAAGCTGATAACAGGCAGGCTGCACGCAGGGTTGTAACTGGCCAGTCTCTGACTAGCCCAGGCAATGCTCCAGACAGTGCTCCAGAGCCATCTAGTGGCATTCTGGTTCAGTCTAACCGCACAAGCGTATTCAAATGAGCCTGCATCGAATTCAAAAACCGTTTGCAGGCAGTGAAGGGTAAGCATGAATGTGGCCCAGCACAGAATCCTAAATTTACTTGAGATATTATGAGATTCGATTTTTGTTTGTTCGGGCATCTTGGGAAGGGGGATCTCATAGTGCAGCTGCACAGAGACAGACAACAACCTCATGTTGTAATATCGAAAGATCAGAAATGCTTAAAGGAAACAAATCCAGCCTCGGGTTTGAACAGTTTGGCTGCTATTGTTGCAGTCAGCCAGAAAAGCTCAGCTAGGAGCGCCCGAATCCAACGGGCTATATCACTCCTCTGGGGCAACTTCCAATCAGCAAAATGGGGTTCTTGAGGGAAGGCCAACCTTTTGTCCAGGACATCATGTTAAAATAAACCTTGAACAAACTCTACCAGACCCCAACTAAGACTCTATGGTGAAACTCCAGCCCTTTCTCCTATGAAAGTGAAGCTTGGGTTGCATTGGAGACCCCCAGATGTTGGAGATGCCAAAACTATGTCTGTTAAGGGAAGCTGCATATATGCAGTAGAGCCGACCCAAGAGAGAGAAGCATGCTTCAGGCAGTAAAGTTGGATAGGCAGAGCCATCTAAGCCCTTTCATGTTGAGCATGGGGCCGTAGGATTTGGTGTTTTCCCTGCCAGGTTCTGGTCTTGCTGTGGTGCAGTATCACTCACTATGCCCCCATTCCTCCCTTGTAGAATGGCAATGCATATTCTGTGTGATTGGAAGCATCTGACTTGCATTCTGATTTTACAGAGGGTCACAAATAAAAGAGCTGGCCTGGAGTCTCCGATCAGGGTTTGGACTTTTAGACAGTGTTGAGTCTGTGAAAGACTATGCCATTGAGCTAAATGCATTCTGCAGTATGACACGTTCATGACCCTATGGGAACCAGAGAATGGAGTGTGATGCTTGGGTGAGATTGTCCCCCACAGGCTCATGCATTTGAACACTTGGTCCTCAGTCGATGGCACTGTCTAGGGAGGTTTTGGCCATGTGACCTTGTTGCATGAAGAGTGTCACTGGAAGCAGGCTTTGGGAGATTAAAGGCCTTTGCCATTTCCAGTGGCTCCCTGCTTTGTGCTTTTGGTTCAAGATGTTGGTCTCAACTTGCTGTTCCAGCCACTGTGTCTATCTGCTGCCATGTCTCCCCACAGTGCTGAGATGGATAGACTCTTACCCTCTGAAACTGTAAGCCCAAATAATCCCTTCCTTCTGTAAATTGCATTGACCATGGGGTGTAGTAAGAGGCGCTTGTTTGTTCCCAGCCACTCAGACCCAAAATAATTACACAAAAACTGTATTATTTAAATCATTGCTTGGCCTATTAGCTCTACCTTCTTATTGGCTAGCTCTTACATCTTAATTTAACCCATTTATATTAATTTGTGTATCACTTCATGGCTGTGGCTTACTGGCAAGGTTCCAGCTCATCTGTTCCCAGCAGGGTCTCCATGGCATCTCGTTAACTCCACCTTCTTTCTCCCAGTATTCAGTTTAGTTTTCCCTGCCTAGCTCTGTTCTGCCCTGCTACAGGTCCAAGGCAGTTTCTTTATTAATTAATGGTAATCACAGCATACAGAGGGGAATCCCACATCAATGGTGTTTTTATTACAGCAACAGAAAAGTAATCTGTAGTAGGGGCTGTGGGCCTCTTCCCACAGCCCGGCTCATGGTCGCCTGGCTAGCTTATGCCCTGAAATAATGACACACAAACTGTGTTCTTTTAAACACTGCTTGGCCCATTTCTATTCATGTGTGTAGCACCCCAATGTGTGCTTACCGGGAAGATTCTAGCCTACGTCCATCCTGGCTCGGAGCTTCATCGTGTCTGCTCTGGAGAGGAGAGCATGGCGTCTGTCTCTCCGAGGAGCTGCCCTGCATCTGAGCTCACTTCCTCTTCCTCCCAGCATTCTATTCTGTTTACTCCACCCACCTAAAGGCTGGCCAATCAAATGGGCCAAGGCAGTTTCTTTATTAGCCAATAACCTTCCTCCATCATTTCCCCTTTTCTGTTTAAACAAAAAAAAAAAGGAAGGCTTTAACGTTAACATAGCAAAATTACATATAACAAAACAGTTATCAAATAAGAATTACAGTTACAATATTTACATCTACTTTATCTTTATCATAACTAAGGAAAACTATAACTATCTATCTATTCTTCAACTCCATCAAAGACTCCAGAAGGATATAATATTACCTAAGCAAACAAAAAATAAGCAACTTTCAAACTCTAGAAATGACAGAGACATCTCACTGCCTTGACAGTCACCCAAAGTTTCTCTGTACCGTTGGGGCATCCATCTTCGGCCTACAGACCCATAGTTTCCAGCAGACATTTCCATGAAGCAGAAAATTTCAAAGGCAGTTCAGTCACTATCTGCTGTGTCCTGCAGAATGTCTCGCATGAATTCATGTCTCTTTCATGAATCAGGAACCCCAAAAGATCATCTCACCTTTAGGCAAGTTCAGCAGTCCTCTCTCTGCGGGTTCTTTGTGTCCAGTTTATACAATAGTCCAGGCAAGAGCAGTTTCTTGCCCAAATAGCTATCAAACTCCATAAGGATCCTCTTCGATGCCCATCTTCTTCTTCTTGAAGTAGATTGGTGCTGCCAGGAGCAGAGTGTCTCATTGTCTTGAAAAACCCTAAGTTATTAAAACATTTAAAATACCATATTCTCTAGCCTTTGAAAGATATGATGAATGCCTATCTGAAATATATGCATGCACATCTAGAAAATCTAACTAACATGACTACAAACTTGACTATTATTAATAATTATCCACTAACAACCTATATACATTACATTTTGAAATGAACTATACAATCACAATACCTTAATCAATATCAGAAATACATACACATATAATAAAATTGACCTTAAATTAATATCAGTAAACCAAGATTCATATCAATGCAAATTATTCACATCTATATCATCTCCCCCTTTAAATGTAAAAGAACATTTATAAACAATATATGGGAACATGGGCGCAGTTTTTTCTCTCCAAACTGCTTCCTGCTGAATGGGGGCGCTGTTAATCAAGTCTTTCATGGTATAACCTGTGTGCTAGGTTCCTCTCAGTCGGCAGTTGAGCAAAGTAATTTTTTGAAGGTGTTCACAGCAACCCTTCAGGAGGACGTGGTCTATCATACCATATTGGGATCGAAGAAGCAATCCAAAGAGTCTCATCCTCTGTGAAAACAAAAGAAGAAACTCTTTTCCAAAGTATCATATCCTTAGATCCAAATTCTGAAGTCAAGGTATTTTGAAAATACCTATCTTGGATTAGTTCAACAGCATTTATAAACAAATATCTTTTAGCAGCTGATGCTCTTTTCTCAGCATTCAAACAATTCAAAGAGAGCATAATAGCATACAGTATCAAGATTTTCTGTGTACTTTCCATCTTTGTGCGGCTTTATTTTAACTCTATTTTGTTTATTTTTACTTTTGTTTTATATTTCCTGTATATCTTTGTCCTGGAATAACTCTGTAGACCAGACTGTCCTTGAACTCTCAGAGATCCTTCTGTCTCTGCCTTCCAGGCATGGGATTAAAGGTGTGCTACCACACCTTGAAGTCACAGAGGTAAATTTCCCTCTGCCTCCCAAGTGTTAGGATTAAAGGTGTGTACTACCACACCCAATTACTCTCTTTCTTCCTTATTTTACTTTTAAGAACTTTAATTTTCAGCCTGTATATATTTTTAAACACACTGTAAATCATTTAAAGTTTTCTTTGTCTTTGAATCTCTCTTTACTGTATATCTCTCTTTTTCTGACCACATGAGTCTTTAATTTACCAAGCAATATCAGTAGGATGAAAGTCGTGGCTTTGACGGCTGGATCCAGCCATTCCTTAGCTTTCCAGCCTCATGGCTAAGGTACCGGCTGTAGCCATGTTTATCACCACAACTCTGTGGCGTTTCAAGGTCTTTGCCAACAAGCAAACTGCAGCATTACGTCCACAGACAACAATCAAGTCCTCTCTCTGTAGTCGGCCCTCCTGCCTCCAACAGTCAGAGTTTGCCCTGGCAGGACGGCCCAGAAAGCCGGCATTTTAAAACAGCACAACTTTTTTCCTGCTACGGCTGAAAACCGAAAAGCATGCCTTCAGCTTTTCACCAACACTGTTTTAAGTGTTTAGTGGCAGGACATCTTAAATGAGCTGCACGGTTTCACAGCTGAAGCTGAGTCAGGAAGCCTCTCTTAGATGAGAGCACTTGCTTGCCTCTAGCAAGCAGAGCAGACCCAAGAAATTGTTGCTACCAAGAAAACATGCTTTACTCTATTCTTTCCCAAGCTTTCTCAGGCTTTCTGTGGATATAGTCGTCCACACGTTGGGGGCCATCTGTAGTAGGGGCTGTGGGCCTCTTCCCACAGCCCGGCTCATGGTCGCCTGGCTAGCTTATGCCCCGAAATAATGACACACAAACTGTGTTCTTTTAAACACTGCTTGGCCCATTTCTATTCATGTGTGTAGCACCCCAATGTGTGCTTACCGGGAAGATTCTAGCCTACGTCCATCCTGGCTCGGAGCTTCATCGTGTCTGCTCTGGAGAGGAGAGCATGGCATCTGTCTCTCCGAGGAGCTGCCCTGCATCTGAGCTCACTTCCTCTTCCTCCCAGCATTCTATTCTGTTTACTCCACCCACCTAAAGGCTGGCCAATCAAATGGGCCAAGGCAGTTTCTTTATTAGCCAATAACCTTCCTCCATCAGTAATCAGGCATAGTGGTATTTACACATGCCTTTAATTCCAGCACTAAGGAGGCAGAGGCAGGCTGATTTCTGTGAATTCAAGCCCAACCTGGTCTACAGAGTGAGTTCCAAGCCAGCCAGAACTGCACAGTGAGACCTTGTCTCAGAGAGGGGGAGCTAATACAAGGAGGAAGTGGCTTATTTGGCTTACACATTGCAGTTCATTATTTTAAAAAAAGAGTCAGGACGGGAACTTGAGGCTGGAGCTTGAAGCAGAAACCATGGAGGGGCACTGCTCACTGTCTTATCTCCAGGCTCGCCTTCAGTCTCCTTTCTCATGTAGCCCAAGCTCACCTACCCAAGCATGGCGCCACCCACCATGGACTGGAGCCTTCTAGTCAACTATCAATTCGTAAAAGAAAAAAAAAAAGGCCCCACGGATATTGCCATGGGCCAAGGTGATCTAGTAAATTTCTCAATTCAGGTTCCTACTTCCCAGGTGTCTCTAGGTTTGTGTCCCATCAACAGTTGAAGCTATGACAGTAGGTTAACCAGAGCTAATGGTGTATGAAAATGTCTTCTAGAAACCCACTAGTTAGTAAACCCATGTCAAAATATAACTTTGAAAAAAGTTAGAAGGGAGTTGCCCTTCAAGGCAGATGGTGCTGCTCCCAGAAGATGTGGTTTATTAAACAAAAATCAGAGTGCAAGGCATAGGATACCTCCTGAGGAGTCATTGACTAAGGTGGGGGCCTCAGAGGTCTCCACAACAATGCAGGCTGTTAGCATCACCCTTAGTTTCCCATCAGATTATACCGCAAGGCCTTGTGCTGGAGATACCACAATGCTTTGCGGAACATAGAGAAGTCAATCTCCCACTATCCAGGAAAGTTCCTCACTGTTGGCAGCTTTTGCGGTGCTGGAAGGTACTGTGTAGGCTACCAGGGATAAAAGACGTCAGTGGTCTTGCTCAGAACTGGGCAATGTGTGCTCTAATACTGACCAGCTGGGCAAGATGTCTCCACTTGTGCAACAGGGCATAACTGTTATGGGGTAACTGAGCACGTCCTGATTGAAGTTGAGGCCTGCCCCACAGCAGGGGCTCTCCTGCCTGGTACTGGACACCTGATCAAAAGTCTGTGTCTGGGGAGGTCACAGGCCCTACGGTGGAACCTCGTTGTTGTTGTGATTATGTCACCAGATTGTCTTCTATATGTTTGTGTTTATACCAGGGATGCTCTCATCTTTGGTAAGCAACGTTTCTGTTTTATTGTTTGTTTTTGCAGTGGGCTGCAATCAATGCAGAGTTATAACAAAGTGCTAATAATAAGTGACCGTGAGTGCTCAGCTCCAAACTGGATATCTATACCACTCCCTCAACACACGCACATGCACAAACACACATATGCACACATGCACACGCACACATACACACACGCACACACATGCACATACACGTACACACATGCATGCATGCACACGCACACACATACACGCATGTGTACACACATGCAGACGCACACACATACACGTACACACACACATATGCATGCACGCACTCAAGGTCTCAGACATTTTTTGAGGAGTTACTAGCAATTGGTAGCTGCTGGCGAAAACAGAATCTTTTTTTTTTTTTTTTGGCATGGTCTTACTGTGTATTCCTGGCTGGCTTCTACTCACTCTGTAGACCAGCCAGACTGGCTGGAACTCACAGAGGTCCGCCTGCCTCTGCCTCCCAAATGCTGGGATTAAAGGTGTCTGTCACCACACCTGACAAGAGAACCATTCTCGGGTGTGGTCACTGGTAGGAATCCATGCTTTAGTGGGTGGCACCACACTCATGCACACAGGAGAAGCACTAATTGGACTTAGTGGGTCATCAAAAGAATAAAGGGAGGACATGAACTTGAGAGGGGAATGTGTTGATGGGGATCTAAGAGGAGTTGGAAGAAGAAAATGGGGAATGAATAAGATTTCATTGTATGTATCTATGACACTATTGAAAAATAAATCAAATGAATAATACTTTTTAAAAAGTAGTTTCATATCTCCCACCCTGGAGATCAATTCATAATTGATCAAAGACTTAAATGTAAGATCTGAAATTTTGAAAAGTTAGATGGAAAATTGGGAAATCACTTCTAGATGTCAGCATTGGCCCGACCTTCTTGTAAAGTATAATAAAATATAGAAAATAACCCTACAAACTGACAAATAGGATATGTGAATTAGAAAGCTCTCTCTGGGACCCTGGCAGGCTACAGGGTCTCTCCAGGTGCTGCAGGTCAGGTGCTCTGGCTCCAGGTGCTGCAGGTCAGGTGCTCTGGCTCCAGGTGCTGCAGGTCAGGTGCTCTGGGGACCTGGCAGGCTACAGGGTCTCTCAGGTGCTGCAGGTCAGGTGCTCTGGGGACCTGGCAGTCTTCAGGGTCTCTCCAGGTGCTGCAGTCAGGTGCTCTAGGGACCTGGCAGTCTTCAGGGTCTCTCCAGGTGCTGCAGTCAGGTGCTGCCCCACCCCCACCCCCTGTTGCACTGTTAGTTTTTCTTTGCTTTTTGGTAGTTTTTCAAGACAGGGTTTCTCTGCGGCCCTGGAACTCACTCTGTAGACCAGGCTGGCCTGGAACTCACAGAGATCCACCTGCCCCTGCCTTCTGAGTGCTGGGATTAAAGATACAAACACTGTAAAAGATCAAGCCAGGATCTCCTCGCCAAAACCTACTGGTCCTGTAGCCATGTGTGCAATGAGAGTAACCTCGGTGAGACCAGGACAGAGGATTCTAGAAGGACAACCATAAACTTCACCAAAAAAAATTAACAGTTTAGAAATGATGCAAGCGGCTCAATGAAATTATGGAGCAAGAATGTAAGGAGACTAAATGTCTGAACAATGCCCAAGAACACAAAAACATAAGGCTGCTGCTGTCGACCTCTGAACTACACAGCACGAGCCCAGCAGGACCTCAGTCTCTGCTCCTGTAGCCCACTATACCCCACCCCTACTCCAGGAAGAGAAAGAGACTTAATCACATAAAATCACAGGAGGGAAAAAAGTCTTTAAAGCTACTTGCAATCACTCTTCCAAAGCAGCCCTTGAAGGGAATGGATGCTGCCAGCAGGTGGCAAGATACACAAATCTGTGCTGATTTCCTGCAGCCAAAACGTAGGAGAGTCTGAATTGCATTTTAACTGCAAAAGGAAATGCTAATTTAAGTTAAATATCGAATTTCAATAAGATTTTTGTAGGGTGCTAAAAATCTCTTGGTTACTAATAGTTTTGGTTGCATTCGTCTCACCAGAACTCAGCCTGGCTTCTGGCAACTTTATATTTACCAATTGAAACTGTATCTAAGATGTAGCCTGTGCAATGTATGAAGCCACGTGAAGCATGAAGTAGCTTCCTTTGTCTTGCTGCACTTCTTTCCCCCATCTACTCTCAGCGTGTTGGTGCTCTACGGTGGGCGTGCTGGGACAGAATGCTGGTCCTGTGACTCCTTCCAGGTTTTATATTAAGGTCCTTTAAGCTGATGCAGTTTTCTTTTGTGTTGTAAAAGATATCACCGAGTCACGTAGAATAGTGTCAGCTTGTCAGAAATGAGCATTCAGGGGGTAGGGGGCGTTGTCTTCCATGCTGCAGTCTCCCTGCAAATTCTAAGACATGCCCAGTTTGAACTCACACGACAGGAAAAGTCCGTGAATGAAAACTCAATGATCCTATATTGGGCCCCAAGTTCCCAGCATGCCCAAACCACAGCCAAGGGCACCAAACACAAACGAGACAGAAGCTGGCCAAGAGCAGCAACCCCAGTAGGGGAGTCTGGCACAGCACCTCCACTTGAGGTGTTGCTAGGACACCCTGAAGTGCCCCATCTTGATGCAGAAGCTGAAACGGGTAGTGCCACTTCTGCCCATCCTTGTTAGCAGAGGCAGAAGCACAGATGGACACTGTGATGCCCCGCCCCAGGGCTAACTGCTCTGCTGTATCAGGCCCAGCCGGTGGACTTGTATTGATCTAGGTCAACTTGTATTGATCTAGTCGAGCTAGAAAATCGCTATTTTCCCCCACGTCATAAGAGGGAACAAACGACAAGAGGTGGAACAATACCATCTAAAGAAAAGTCGTACGACAGTGCACATTTTGTTGCTTCGGAACCCTTCAGGACCCTATGTGAGATGGAGGACTGGAGCACAAAGAGATCAAATCAGCTCTAAATTCAAGGTAATTTGCATCTGTTTTTTGCTGATGGTGACTTTGACAGCAAGAATAAATGAGCTGTCATCTCAGCTGGGTTCTGGGGAGAAGTGTGCCGAGCTGAGCGGTTGGCTCTATGATGCCCAGCGTGCCAGGAGAATTGTGCCGCGCTGAGCGGTTGACTTTGCAATGAGCAAATGGCCACACTCACCAACTCACTGCCTTTTCAAACCCTTACTTGTGTGAATCACTAGTGAGTGGTAAAGCCTTTCCTATCTGACTGAGATGGCTTCTAAAGCCACTAGTGATCACAGGATTAACTGTCTCATCTGGCTTAATTGAGGAGTCCTGAGAAGGCTTGTCACTTGCTGCATCCTAATAAATGGGATATTTACCTACACGTCACCTGCCTCCCACGGGAATGGCACATTGAGTTATAAAATGAGAGCGAGATCCATAAAGGAACCACAAACAAAAGTACCAAGCAAACGTAGGCCTGATAGGCAGGATCAGGAGATGCACACACAATGGGCCTTGCCATCCCATAGCCCAGGAGAGGAGAGCAAGAGCTGGCCGGTGGGATTGCATGAGATTAAAAATCCACGGAAGATGCAATAAGTAGAGTGAAGAGATCCGACAGAACAAGAGGGGGTCCTTCCTTGCCAGTACTACCTCAGACAGGAGTTTAATATCTAGAATCCTTAAAGAACTAAAAATTAAAATGCCAAAAAACAAACCCATAAATCACCTAATCAATGAATGAGTAAATGAATTGGACAGTTCTCAGAAGTAATAAAATTGGCCAATGGATCTATAAAAAGATGTTCATTTGATTCCTGTATCTGTTAGGAAAACGCAAGTCAAAATTGCATTGTGGTTTCAGTGCTCCCCCCACCCCAATTGGTATGACTGTCATCTGGAAAACAAACAGCAAACCCTAGTAAGGACGTAGGGGTGAGGAGTAGGGGACGTAGGGGAGGAACAGATCACAGTGCTGGCTCAGCCACCATGGAAGAAACTCACGATAGAGCGCCAGAGCAGTGCCACCCCTGGCTGTATACCTGAAGAATATGAGGGTCGTTACATAGTTCTCTCCCATGTCCTTTACTGGACTTCATACTTAATGTAAATATTTGAGGATCAAATCAAACATGGCAATACCTATGCATCTCTCTGGAGATCTGAGTGGCTTGCCATACCGTGGATACTCTGGGAATTCCAAGTCCCCTCGAGGAAACTCTCCAGCCCTACTGGGAACACAAAGTGGACTCTGGAGTGTGACTGGTTCACAGGACCTAGGTGCCTACACTTATGGCTTGGAAAGGCTGTGATCAGAGCCCATGTTACCTGGTAGCCTCAGGGTGGTCAGACTTCCCACAGAAGTATACGTGCCTTCCCTAAGAATGCGCTGAGAATTCATTTGGTGGCCTACATGATATGGGCTGGGTAGTCCAACAATGACTATCTGCTTGCTGGAGAGGCTGAGAGCCCAGGAGATGCTCAGTTACAGGGCTGGATGCTTCAGCCATGCCAACAAAGGCCTGGAGGATTCCTGAGAGTCACTGCTCTTCAGTCCACACAGGAAGACCAAAGCAGCTGATGGAGGCATTGATAATGGGGTAGAGGGCCTCAGGTGCAAGAAGCAAAGGTCAGTAAGCAAGCAGCATTGCTTCCCCACCCCTTCAGATCGGGGCCACTGCCAGAAGATGCTGCCCACTCTATGAACGGACCTCTTGCCTTTCTTTCCTGGAAGCCCAGAGTCTCGACTATCAGTTGATTCCAGATGACTATTAAGATAAACTATCATGCAGGGCCTGGAGCCACAGGGGTTTGGTTGTTTTGGTTTGGTTTGAAACAGGGTCTCACTGTGTAGCTCTGGTTGTCCTAGAACTGGCTGTGTAGACCAGACTGGCTTCAAACTCGCAGAGATCCATCTGCCTCTGCTTTCTGAGTGCTTGCCTCAACACGTCCAGAGTGACACAGATTGATTTGAACCCAGCTACTTAGGAAATTGAGGTAAGAGACTATGGATTTGAGCTAGGCTAGCCTGGGCTACTTATTGAGTCCCTATCTCGAAATAAAAGGTGGAAAGAAACTGAGAGAAACTATTTATAATACTGAAGTAGAGGGCAATATTTTTAAAGATCCTAAAACAAACGAGTACAGTGGTCATCAGAACATCTTTGAGTAGTCACAGCTCTGGTGCGAGGTGGTTAGGGAGAGACGGACGTGGGGAATCCTGGTGGAATCTAGTCAGCAAGCCACAGAGGAAGCTCCTTTCTGCCGGTCTTCATGACAGCTGAGTTATGAAAACAGGGAAGTCCCCACCAACAGGCAAGTGGGCAAAAGAAGATGGAGTATATATACATTTCTGTGGCGTTTGTTTCAACAGAAAAAGAAAACATTCAGGGAAAGAGAATAGAACTGGACAACATCAGAGCGAGTGAAACAAAAAGACATGTACATTGTATCTTCTCTGCCAGTGGGCCCAGCGAGAAAACTGGGAGGGCACCCAAGGTCACAACACCCAGCACGCCTCAGTGAAAGTGCCATTTTACAATCCATCATGTTGGACGAGGAAAGTATGCTAATTTAAGAAAATGAGACTAGGTTTTACTCTGACCAGCCCAGCCTGGTCTGAAACTCCAGGCTAGCCTTGAACTCAGGACAATCCTCCTGTCGCAGCCTATCAAGTGCAAAGATTATAGGCAAGAGTCAGCCCTACCCAGCTTATAATCTTTTATTTTTTAACACACACACATACACACACACTGTCTTGAAGTACCAGAGGCCTGTCCAGAGTCTGTTGGCTGAAATCCACGTTAGAGCCATGTATCTCGGGAGAGTCCTTGCTCTCAGTTGCTGGTGGCCGCTTTTCCTTGGCTTGAGGCTGCATTACTTTGTTCTCCTCTTTCTTCCTCTGCCTCCATCTTAGAAACACACTGTTGACTGTAGTTAGCTGACCCAAGAACGCACTCACTCACCCTCACCTGAAGACCATTAGCATACAGTCACACCTGCAAAGTCCTTTTTCCCGGCAGGACACCCACAGGGAGGAGGATCTGCAGACTTTGGCAGCTGACCACAACACGTCCTCTCTAACCTTACCTGACTGTGTTGGCAAGGCCTCTTTGCATATCATGTGTGTGTTAACACTCAAGTGCCAATATGGCGGTCCTGAGAAAGTCACAAGCAAGAAATGGCAGCATGGTTTGTTTTCTTTGCAAATAGAGTAAACTCTCCACTCCCTTCTCTCAGGTTAGCTTCTCTGAGAACATGGAGCCTGGCAATATCAGCACATTCCACCTGTGCTGCCCCTTCCCGGCCCCCGCCCCCAGACAGTGGCTTCCGGTCTGCAGTGCTGGGAGGGACACTCTGAGGTTCATACGCGGGTCATAGCTGGTAATTCATGGACACATTATGAGTAGGAAATATAAAGTGGTGTCTCTCTCAGTGGGAATATCTTTCCTTCTATCCCGGAAGTGCTATGATCATGATTAATATCCCCCTGGGGGAGCCCGCCTAGGCCTCCAGGAAATGGCGTTTCCTCAGCTCACAGATGGTATCTGTGGTGTCTTCCTCCGTCTTCACCTGGTCATCCCTCTAATTTCATCTGATCTCACTTCACCTTAATCATCTCTTTACTCTAAACACGAGTAAACACTCTGAGATAACAGGGGGTCATGAACTTGGAGAACACAGGTCAGCCTCCATCCTGTAGCTTTGATGGGCCAGCCCAGAAGAAGCTGGGTGGAAAAGTCCTTGGTGGCGGAGATGATAATTTGAATAATGAGAACAAAACCAGTTCCAGAGGTCAGGTTCAGGCACAGCTCTGCACTCTGGATGTCGTGGGAAATGTCAGTCTGGCACCCGACTCTGTGACCTTCCCTTCTGTCCTTCTTACTCAAGACATCCAAGTGGCAATCCCCGGTCTCCATCTCTTGCTTCTCACACTCTCTCCTTTTTCTGCCAGCACTTCTAATCTCCACATTTTCTGCTCCATGGTAGGCTTGCAGCCCACTCTTCCTCCACCAGCCTGTCCCGACGAAAGCTCCAGCTTCTGTCTGCCGAGCCTTTATTAGCAGGAGGTTGGGACTTGTTGGATAAACTCCCACAAGAATGGAGACGTCTGCCAGACTCAAAGTCCCTGGTCAGTCCCAACATCACGTATGGATCTCATCCATGCCCTCATCAGCCCATCCATCCACCCACCCACACATCCATCTATCCCATCCATCCATCTAGCCATTTAGCCATCGACGGCCACTCATTAATTACATATAAGTTTAGTAAGTGCCTTCCACATTAGTCAGAATGCATCAGTGCACAAAATAGACAAAGTGGGCTGCCTCTCAGATCTCACATCAAAGGCTACGTAAATGTTTTCTATAAACAGTGAGATATTAAATATTTTAGGGTTTGCAGCCCATATGGTCTCTCATAAATACTCAATTCTGCCATAGCTGTGCAAAGGCAGCCATCTCTCCATGGATGAACGAGCATGATTCTATTCCAAAGGCCATTAGCATTGGGATTTTGTATTGTTTTTATACATCATTATTATGTTTTATTAAAGCAGCAGAAAAAGTGACTGTTTTATCCCAAGGAATCATGTTATCTGCACACCACAAATGCTTTGATTCCATCTATTTGTCCCTGAGCTCTTTGTCTTCAATAGTCTTTCGGCATACAAAAGAGAGGTATTACCTCATCTCAGTAGAAATGGGCTTTGTGTTTTTCTTGTTTAGAAAAAAATACAGTGGATCTGATTCCTCTGGCACCAGTCTATTCCCACTTAATCCAGATTCTCGAAAACTAAGGCTGTGTTTTTACACGCACGCACACGCACACACACACACACACACACAGTTTGAGGTGACAGCTTCAATTCTCCATGTTGGATACTAATGAGCTGAAATGCCAGCAGTTGGAGCAGCCGTGTTGCTGGTGGCATTGCCAGTGGTTGTGACAAGTTGAGACACCTTCATCCCTTACATTCCAACACGCCCGTCTCTTTGATCAGCAAATGTGCTTTTGTGAACTCTACCCCAGCAGGTAAGGCACATCAAGCAGCAAAAGACAAACTTAAAATTGGCAATCCTGATAGAATATTCAGGGTTTTTTTATTGGGTTCTTCTACAGAAATTAAAGCTGGTTATTTTTCCACTGTAGTTCGAGTAGCCATTCTGTGTTCCTTTTCTACCTCTTTGCAGAAAAGATATTTTGGCATTGCATGCTGGTTAAGGCAGGAGACTCAGCTGTTCTCTTTAAGGACGTTTGTTTATTGGCCCGTGTGCCAAGAGTCAAAGACACCAGAATGTGACTTGTCCGTAGCCTGAGCAACACATTCCAACAACTGGGGTTTCCTGCCCTCTGCTGGTTCCAAGTGGAATATTTATCTATTTAGGAGTGTGTACATATGTCTGTATGATAGAACATGTGTGTATGTGGGGGTGAGTGTGCACATATACAAGGCCAGAGGTCAACATTGGAAGTCTTTCTCAGTCTTTCTCCACTTCTTTAGAGATAGAGTCTATCAGTGAACTCAGAGCTCACAGCCAAACTGCCCACAAGCCCGTCTCCAGCTCCCCAGCATGGGGATTTCAGGTGCCTGCAGTCATGCCAAGCTTTTATGTGGGTTTTCGGGGTCCAAACTCTGGTCTTCGTTCTTGTACGACCAACGCTTTACTGACAGGGCCGTCTTTCCTGCCCAACAACTGTATCTCTGGTGGTAGAACACATACACATTTCCCCTTAAAAACAAAATAAGCAAAAGTAAAACAAGTGAGAATGTGAAGGCTGGTGTGGGCTCTTAGCCAAAGAGCCAAAATTCCGATTCCATATAAGACATCATCGAAGGTCATCAAAATTGTAACACTTTGCCCAGAATTTTAGATTCCCAGTAGAGTTAGTAATGATGACACGTGGGAAAAAATGTCTGCCATGCCATTTTCTAAACAGGGGTCTCATCTGCTGGTCTCGCAGAGAATGCTCCATGAAGGCCAGGAATACCAGGCAAACATAAGTCAGCCCGATGACTTCAGTCCTCCAATGCTTTTTATTTGGTGTGTGATCCCAGTAGGCTCCAGGATTTTCCTGCTGGGTCCAGGAAGCTTTCAAACTGGAAAACACAGGCAAATAAACATCCAGAGAAGGACACACAAATGCACAAGTGGAAAAGTCTCTCTCTCTCTCTCTCTCTCTCTCTCTCTCTCTCTCTCACACACACACACACACACACACACACACACACACACACACAGCTTCAGGACCAGTTACCCTGTACTCTTTTGAACTGATGTCTTCTGTTATCCTTGAATGATGAAGTGCCATCAACGGCCAGCTCTGACTTTTCTGGATATTTCTGCTGAGACGCTGCTCCTCTCCCTAAGTTCCACTTAGGATGAGCATGCTACAGACAGACATGCAGGTGGTGCCACCACTGGCCAGGCCCACACAGACTGTCCGCCCTGTGTGACCTCCCAGGGCAGTGATGCAAGCAGGGCGAGGCCCAGGCGTTCTAAACTCTTCTTCCGGTAAATGGCGGGTATTCTCTACACAGTAGCATGGCAGAGAGTCATGCTATTCCAGACGAAGGCTTTCCCACAGCTGCTGGATAAGCGTGGTAGTCTTTCTCCACAGCAAAGTTAGAAATCAAGAATCTTAAAGAGAAGAGTTAGTGTTGGCGGGAGGAATCACTTTCATCTTCGTGGGAATGCACTGAGCATCACTGCTGAGTCCAGAATGGCAGGTCTTCCCCTGTGAGGTGTGACATTACCACCTCCCACCACTTCCCACTCCAGACGAGTACCAACAAGCTCCAGACACTACTGATTAGATCTGCGCACACACACCACGTGAGGGGTGGTGTGCCTAGGGTAGCAGATACCTGCCCGCCGCTCTCCTGGGTCCACTCTGGGACTGGGACTGGTGAAGGAAATGGTAGAGACGGGTGTTTGATCCATGAGGAACACACCGTAGCTCTGAAGAGACATCAGGTCGCATCAGATGACACAGATCCAAGGATGCTGAGGAAAACATCAGGATGTGGGTTTTACTCTCTCAGGGCCACCTGTCGTCCACCTGTCCTTTCCAGTTGTCTCTATCTGTATCGGTCTAACCCATAACCATCCCTACAACCACGACACCACCCCCCCACCCAGCCTCCAGATGCTGTAAGGGCTATGTTTTCCCTACTTCTGGTAGATGTACATAGAAGGTGGGCATGGGGTGAAGGCTCCAGACAGGTAGCGGCTATGACCCCCAAATGCTTCACTGGCCCCCCGCCACTGAGTGTCAAGACCTGCACACACTGTTCATTTCTCCCTCACGAGCCTCCTTCCTGAACCCCACTGTGCATTTTTTCCTCTTCTTCTCTCTTCTATTCTTCCTTCTTTTCTTTCCTTCTTTCTTTTTTTAAAGATAGGACCTCATTATGTGGCCCAGGTGGTCTGGAACTCACAGAAAATCCTCCTGCCTCAGCCTACAAAGTGCTGACATCACAGGCTTAAGCCACCACCCCCAGCATCTTAATGAGGTCTTTAACACCCTCATCATTCAGCTGCACCCACACCTTTGTCTCACTAGTCTCCACCTTCACACTGCTGCACCGTCTGAAACCCACACACTGGCGTCTACGTGCCGGTTTGTTTTTTTTTTTTTTTTTTTTGGTTTTTCGAGACAGGGTTTCTCTGTGGTTTTGGAGCCTGTCCTGGAACTAGCTCTTGTAGACCAGGCTGGTCTCGAACTCACAGAGATCCGCCTGCCTCTGCCTCCCGAGTGCTGGGATTAAAGGCGTGCGCCACCACCGCCCGGCGACGTGCCGGTTTTAATGGTTACTTTTTTCCCTTTAAAAAATAATTAGGTGCAATCTGCTTATTCTCAGTCTTGTGAGCTTTGAAGCATAGAGGGATGTGGCACCTTCTGCCCGCCTCCACATCTCCTCCTGCACACAACCTTGTCCTACACACCCATCCCATTCCCTATGCGTATGCCCCGAGCCTGTGACTGTGTATTCTCCAGAACATCACTTGACGACCCTATGATGGAACACAGCAGGAAGAACACTGGGTCTGGCTTCTCTCATTCCACTTCATGGCTTCAAGAACATTCCGTGTGCCCATTTTTCTTGTTACCCAATAAGATCCCATCTGGGGTGGGCCATGGTCTACTTAGCCAGGAAGGAGTAAGAACATGCCTGTGTAAAATACATACATCAACCTGATATGCTAAAACCATCAAGAAACTGTAATGTAGAAGACGATCCTGTGCTTTGCCTGTCCCTTTACACCGGCTGCAGAATCCTCTAACTTCAAGGAAGAGAGTACCTTCCTCACACTAGTGGAGAGAAGTAATCTTAGCCCCAAAGACTGGGAACCTGGGGCTATGATGGACCTGGGGCTATGTGGACCTCGGCCTCTGTCCACACACTTCCTGTGAACGACTGTCCTGGAACCCACTGACTTGCACCTACAGTGTAATTTCTATCATTGTAGACAATTCATCATTTTCTGTCTAGTATGGGAGTATCTTAGTCAACCTGGGTTCAGCCCTAGCTCTACAAAATTGTTCAAATGAATTTAAACAATTCTGATGCTTTTCTCTTGTAAATCTATCTTTTTCGTATTTGGTTTCTAGAGCAGAGATGCCCTTCAGGTCAAAGATGGGTATGGGTCATTACCAGAATGCCCTATGCTCCCTCATCAGCTAAGGGGCTCACGGTGCCTCCTAATCTTGGCTAGTCAAATAAAGCTTCCATAAACACCTGCTCGATCTTGTTTATGGGCATAGCGTCATTTCTCTTAAGTAGCCACGGCTTGTGGAGAGGCTGACTTGATCTGAGAAGTCAGCCTATGCCTGAGTTGATTAAGAAACTGCCAGATTTTGGACATTTTTTGCCACATTCATTCTCTGCTGAGCAAGCAGGAGGCTCTGTTGTGGCTGCTGTCATCTTGTGCTGAGAGAGCCACAGAGAGGACGCTGGGTGCCCCTGGAGCTGGAAATGGGGTCAGTATCATTTGAGGACACAGCTGTGGACGTCACCTGTCAAGAGTGGTAGGACCTCAGAGGAACCGCTGCAGGGACGTGATGCTGGAGACCTACTGCAGCCTGCTGCTCTTGGAGCATCGCATGGCCAAGTCTGAAGTGGTCTGCAGGCAGGAGCATGGATTTGAGCCATGGAGAGGAGCAGAAGCTTAAGCATGGAGCCTCCGAGGTTGGCAAGACTCCAGAGGTCAAGAGCTAGCCTGAGAAACTCAGTGAGATATCACACACACACACACACAAAGCAAACTATTCACTTGAAGCATGCCTTATGTGACATCGAAATCCACATCAGTGCAAAACCCTGCGAATGAAGACAGCCACCTCTTAGCTGAGCTTGAAATGGCACCAAAACCCCGAAGAGGTCACCAGACTGAGGAGTGCGCTGTAGTAAACAGGCTGCTATAGTTCTCCTGAGTCTGTGCCAAAAGCCACTGAGAAATCCCACAGACCCACATTAGCAGGCATCAAATAACTTACAACAGTGAGAGCTCACTTCAAATTTAAAAATAAATGGGGCTCAGGATGTGGCTCAGTGGCAATGTGCTTTCAATATTTGTGCCGTGTGTCTACACTTATAAATTCTTCATGTTACCTTCATCTTGAGGATATAAACCCATGGGTGAGTGTTTGTAAATATAATCAGTCATGGAGAAACTGTAGCCCATTTAAAATTCCCCTTGAGCAAGGACATTTGTTTGATCATGGTGAGTTAAAAAAAAAAAAACAAAAAAAAATCTTTGCTAAGAAACATGGTGCTGAACGGTAACATACAGTCTGGCCTCAGACTGTTACTCCCGCCTCACACTGTTGCTCCCTGCTTCATGCTGTTGATCCTGCCTCACACTGTAAGTCTGATGTTAATTTTGAAATGGAATTATTATTGGACATTAAAGTCGTTCAAATATAGGCAAATAACATAATGATATAGAAAGAACGGAAGGAAGGAAGGAAGGAAGGAAGGAAGGAAGGAAGGAAGGAAGGAAGGAAGGAAGGAAGGAAAGAAGGACAACGCAGAGGTGGGTGTGGTTCAGAGGTAGGGCATATGTTTAATATGAGCAGGCTGTCGGTGGGTTCCACCCCAGAAGATAAGGGAAGGGAGGTGAGAAAAAAAGAAAGGGGAGAGACGGGGGAAGGGAGGGAAGGACAGGGGAGGGAAGGACAGGGGGGCTGTCAAACTGACTTCCAAGGTGGCGGTGCCATTTTCGGAAGTCTTAAAATGTCCAGCAGAGCCGGGTGGTGGTGGCGCACACCTTTAATCGGGAGGCAGAGGCAGGCGGATCTCTGTGAGTTCGAGGTCAGCCTGGTCTACAAGAGGTAGTTCCAGGACAGGAACCAAAAGCTACAGAGAAACCCTGACTCGAAAAATCCAAAAAAAAAAAAAAAAAAAAAAAAAAAGAGGCCAGCAGAGGCCATCATTCTGGCCAAGCCTAGGTCTCATCCACCTTGCTCTCACTCCATTCGGCAGGCAGCCTGAACGCCTCAACACCCTTCAGGACCCGTGGGTCAAGCTACTTAAAACCCCAGCCTCAGCCCTGCCTGCTGCCTCCTAGCCTGGATTGCACGGCTGGCCTTCTCTCTGCTCCTCAAACTCACTGCGCACCAGCTCGAGTCCACCCTGCCAGGGACATTGGAGCCTGTGCTTAATGCCATCCTCTGGGTGCTGGGTACAGTTACCAGCAGGGTCTCTGAGTCAGGGCAGGTCCCTCGTGAGGTCTTCACAGGCTATGTTCTGATCACCATCTGCACTTCCCAGAGAAGAAGACAGAGGCAGAGAGAAGCTCACTTGCTGGCTTGGGTGGGGCACGAGACAGAGGCACTGACGGGCCGCCGTGCCTACAATTCTGTTAGCCACCGAGCAGAAAGCATGTGGGTGCCCTGGGCCTCCTTGGGATGCTTCAGAAGGGAGGCTGTGTTTGCCACTGAGGAAGGCAACGGCCAGTGTGGCAGGCCCTGCTGACCAACGGTTAGTGACGAAATGCAGTTCACTGCAAACGTATTCATCAGATGCTAAAAACGTGTTCCAGTAACGTGGGTTTCCCTTGAAAGCCTGCGTACTCTTTGACGTAATGTGTTTCAAAGTGTTGTTCTAAAAGGATGGCACAGGGCACAGGACATTTCTAAAGCGTTCAGCAGTGAGTTCCTAAACTGGGTCTAGCGTTGACTGTGCAGCTGCTCCCCTGTGCCTCTGGGGCCAGCTTCACAAGATCCTCTTGGCCCTCCCCACCCCTATCATAGGAGCTCACCTCAGCCCACCACTTCTCTCCTGTGGTTCTTTTCTGTCTCTGGTAGGGCACCTTCCAGGTGAAAAGGGCCTGCTTTTCTGAGTGCTGAGGCACAGCCACGAATAGGAAGAAGTTCCTGCCCTCAAGCACAATGACATTTAGAGAGGCCAAAGCAACCATGGTGTGTGTGTGTGTGTGTGTGTGTGTGTGTGTGTGTGTGTGTGTGTAGGGCTGAGTGGTGGGGATGAAGGCTGGGCCCAGCATGTTGCCCTCGGCATCCTGTGTTCTACATAGCATCGATGGAGGTTCATGGAGTGCCCTCAGGAACCTGAGTGGTACGCACGAGGCTCTGTGGGATGCCATGGTACAAAATCCACGAGGTCCAAATAGGGCCCTCTGGGGCCCTCGTGCCTTCCTGCCAATCCGGTGTGTCCCCCTTTCCCTTTTGTGGAGATCACTCCCTTAGTCAGAATCCTCACTTCTAGGGGACTTGGACCAGGACTCTATGCAGCATCTGCCTCCTAGGTCCCATGAATGGAATGCTCTGGACAGCAGGAGCTGGACCTGGCTTGCTTCCCAACAGAGAGTGGCAGCTTACAAACACTTGTGGGAAAGATGACCAGGGCTCTTCACTTCTTGTATAAAGAGGTCGGTGCCCAGAGTGGCAGGCAGACAACAGGACTGAGCCCAGAATCTGGGCTTCTGAGTCCTCGCCAGCCTAAAACGAGTCCCTTCTTCATTTCCTAAGGAAGATGATGGGCCAGAAGTCCAGAGATGTCCTAAGTCCAAATTCCCCCAGCACAAAGCCCACCCATTCCATCCCAACATTAACCTCAGGTTCTGGCTCCAGATTTCAGCCACCTCTGGCCTCGGGCAAGACCATTCCTTCTCTGGTGACTGGTGGCCAGGCTTTGTCCAGGCTGGGCCACAAGAGGGGCTGCAGAGCCCTCTCTGTAGATGGGAAAGAAGCCTGTAGGCCTCACGATCCATCCACTCACTCACATGTAGAGGTGTACTGTCCCCTCTCCTGGCCCCAGGGACCCAGAGAGACCAGTGAACAGCCCGGGTACTATAGGGTTAACATCCTCAGAGGTCATTGAGGATGAACCCCACCTCATCATGGTCTACTTTAGGACCCATATCCCATTTCTCTGGTAACTCAGAAAGGTAAACATGGTCTTTGCCACCTTTTAGGATTTAAATTACCATACGAAAAGGTGGACATATTTGGATTTTGTTGAGGCCCACTGAGGCAAAACTCTTATCTCCTGGTCAGAATAGAATCTAAATTCTACCTCTGGCCTAGTGTGGGACCTGGCAGTCCAAGCTTCCCCAAACACTATATAGTATGGTTTTCTCCCCTAGGAGTCAATCCAGCTGGGCTTGTTAATCACCTAAGCAGGTATCCACCCAGCCTCACCCCAAGAAATCTGGTTCACCTGAAGACACCTAAGAGAAAGAAAGAACAAATTATCTCCTTAACGAGATCACGTATGTGTCCCTCCCAGGAACCCCTTCCCGAGTGGGGGATCCTCCTCACAGAGCTTCCACCCCGTAGCGCCGTGGAGCCTGCCAACTTTTTAGGGTTACTCAGAAAAGCATAACTTACTTTTCCTTCTCTTCGATCTCTTTCTCTCAGATAATGGGCAAAGCCTGCGAGTGCTTTTCCTGACTCTCTAGACCTTCTCACTCAGTCTGGGACACTCTTCCCCAACCCCTTTCCCATCATGCACCTGCTTATCCACAGTGTGACTGCTCCCTGCTGTCCTCCACTGAACAAGCGACCCTCATTTACACAGTGTGCCTTTTGCTCCTTCTCCCTTCTGCTGGAAGCTTTTGGCATTTACACCTCGCCTACCCTGTTGTTATCCTCTCAAATGCCCATAAGCTAATCCTCAAGTCACCTCTGAGTCCATCTCTAGACTAAGAACCAGAAGGCAGGAACCCTGGTTTTCCCAGTAACACAAGGCAAGATGGATGGATGGAGCTGCTCGAGAGGGAGGTCCCACTGTCTATCACACCTGCTCTGGAAAAGAGGGAGGAACTTCATTTACTTGCCAGGATGAGAGAGGGGAACAGCCAAGACACTTCCCACCAACCCCAACAACCTGGGCTTGACCTCCTGAACCGACATGACAGAAGGAAAGAACTGACCTCTCAAGTTGTCCTTTGACCTTCACACACACACACAATGGAAAGAGCATGCACACACACACACACACACACAAATACATAAAGAAATATAATTTTGAAGTGCTTTAAAAAGCAATCTGGAGGGCTGGAGAGATGGCTCAGAGGTTAAGAGCACTGACTGCTCTTCCAGAGGTCCTGAGTTCAATTCCCAGCAACCACATGGTGGCTCACAACCATCTGTAATGAGATCTGGTGCCCTCTACTGGTCTGCACCATATATGTAGGGAAAATGCTGTATACATAATTAATAAATAAATCTTTAAAAAAAAAAAAAGCAATCTGGAAAGGAAGCAGTTCATGCAAAGGTCTAAGGAACCAAAGGGAAGTGGGAAGTCTGGGGCAGTTGGGCAGGAGAAGATGGAGGGAGAACTGAGTGGGAGCAGGAAGTAGGGGCCATCAAGGATAGAGTAGTGGGGACCAATTGAGTGTTTACATTCAGTGTGGTAGGAAGCTGGGCGACCATGTTGGGACTGTGGTATCACAGTGGAATGGAGCGTCCTTGGAGACCCTTTGTTGTTAAGGAATACATGAGAGGCTCTAGTGTGGCCCCTTGTGCTGAGGAAGCATCATGCACAGTTCCCTCGAGACCAGGGACCTCCACCACAGTAGACAGGATGAGAAGGGCAGACTACTCACCAGGCTGTTCGTCGGCTGACAGGCACTCTGGCCTCTGCCCTTGCCACCTGCAGGCCGAGTATGGAGTGTCTGGGTTGAATGACCCAACATGAAGACAGCTTGGGCCTTAGGCTTAGCTAGATCCCATCTCAAATCACTGACCTTCGATGATCTTGGTCAAGTCCTAATCCTCTTGACAAACTTCCTCTAACACAGAGAAATGATGCCTCTTGGTTGGCCTGCCAGGGCATGGCTAGCGTCAACAGAAATTTCCAGGCACTGCGTTTGAATTTAGTAGGCACTCTGTCCGCCATTGTGACCAAGTGCCAGCTACGGCAGTCTCACCTGTCTGAAAGCAAATTCCCAGGGGATCCATTTCATCCAGGTTAGGGCAGGAAAGGGAGCTGTCCTGTGACCACTCAGGCACAGCTGTTATACCTGCCTCTCAAGTATACTGAGCACAGGGCCCAGAGCCCCAGCATAAATCAAAAACCTTAATGCTACACAATGGTTCTTCCTACCTCCCAACTCTTTCAATATGTCTGCAAGCTGGCCATTAGCAGTACCATCTTAACTGCTGGAGAGACCGCAGGTACATGAGTGCCCTGGGAATCAAGTGGCCTGAAATCTGACCTAAGCCAGGAGAGGGGATGCCGAGAAACTGCAAACTCGGAGGACACCAAAGGCAAGTGGTATGTAGCGACCAGGACCAACTGTGAAGTGTAGCCACAGGCCTAGACCTGATGGTCAGTGCTGTGGGGGAGGCTTGTGTGCAAAAATGAGGTCACAACACTTGGGCCCCAACTGGCTTAGATCCTGGTGGAAGAATCCTAGAAGAGCGCAAGGCTATGCGCCCTACCAGACCAAGCCAGGAGCTGAAGAGCGCCCCCACTCCTGCAGACCCCGCTATAGGAAAGCACTGCTGGAATTCCCCTAGACCACCATACCAGGGGCTAGAGAACACATCGCTCCTTCTCTGCTCATCTGGAACCACCTACATCTGCGGGATGAGGAGCCCCTGGGTCTGTGCTGGGGCAGAGGGTTAGAGATCTGTCCACTTGTAGAAGAAAGTTGGACAAAGGAAGGGATTCCTCCTGAACAGGCTTTGGTCATGGAGACCCCAGGGTCTGAGCCCTGGGCACAATGACATCAATTTCCAGAAAACAAACCGACACAGGTCCTACCAAGAGCATTTGTCTGCACTCTGTTCTCAGCTCCAGCCTCACTCTGGCCTCAGGTGTCACCAGTTTGACTTGTGCTGGGGAAGGGCTTCTTTCAGTCCACGGTCCTCCTCTCCCTTCTGCAAAGGAAAAATGGTTACCCATCTCAGGGCCAGGGAACCTCTATCCGAAGGAGCTCTGGGAGGGTCCAGGACACACCTGTAGGAATGGACGCTTCCTGTGTGAAAGGGCAGTAAGAGCCAAAGAATGAGTCAGTGAGGCACTGTGTGGAGGGGGTGGGGAGTGTCCACGGAAAAGGCTGAAATCCTACCCTGGGGTCTGAGCAGAGACCATGCTGCCTCTTAGCAATGTTGCTGCCATGCCCTACTCTGTCCCTGAAGATGAGCTTCCACCCCAGGGAGTGCTATGGTCCAGCCTGCAGGGGCCAGAGGATGTGTGAATGCTCGGCATGTGGCAGAGGCAGGCAGAGGACAATGAGACACACATCTCAACACAGTAGCACTCAAAGAGATCAAAATGCATTTAATGTGGTCTAGTCTCATTGCCTACATCTTTAGATACCACTATGTATTGAAAATAACATGAAAATTCTCCAGTTTCACCATTTAAAATAGATTTAACATTCTATGACCTCACACAGGGCAGACACCCATACAGGGGCCTCCCTGTGGTGTGTCCTTCTGCCCCCAGGCCCTCAGCTGGACAAGGACCAGGTGGCACAGCACCAGCATGGGCTCAGGGCAGCCACTTCGTTCTGTGCAGTTCTCACACGCTGTGCACAGCACCCACCCCACTGACATTCACATACACACACCCTGGGACCTTCATGCACTCACACATGTTCGCATGCACAGATGCACGCATGACCTCCATCAGGACCTGGTGCAGAAGCTTACCACCAGACTCCTCAGACTGCTGCACACTGTGTACAGCCTGCATAACTAGGGCAGGGCAGGGACTCACATCGGACTGTGATTGTGTCTGTGGCCAGCACCCAACCTGACCAGTTCAGGTTAGTGAGCACCAAACCCACCTTACCCCTACAAAAAAACAAGCACACACATACCTGTGGCCAGACACACACGGACTACCTGCACATAAACACCTGTGTATACCATATATCAGTATACCAAGACTCTCACACAGGGAGGCAATCATGTGAGCACATCTGTATACGCAGGCACACACACCCCGGCTTCCTTCCTCACGCACTCCCCAGGGGCCAAGCTTTCCTGCTTGGCACAGGCACACGCTCCCCTCTCAGTGGCCTCCCCCATTAGGTGCACTAAAAAGAGGGGCTAGTTTGGTCTTTAGCACAAGCAATAAATAAATACAGGGAAAGAGAAAAAAAAGAGGGCAGGAGAATTTGAAAATACAGCATCCGCCTGCCTTTGGCAGAGATGAAAGGCAGCTTGAGCTGCTCTCCAGCAGGGCCCAGAGACTGGACCATTCTGGCAGACCTGGGCCTGGGAGGAGGATGGGCCAGTGCTGGATGTTTCAGGCCACTGAGATGAGCTGGGAGCAGGCCTTGAAGGACCAGGAGCCCCTAGACCTTGCTCTGGATGCAGGTCCACCTACTCAGAAAGGTACTTAGGCTCCCACAGTGGTACCCAGGACCCAGGATCTCCCCTTCTTCCCCCCCGCAGCCTGACAACTGCACAGAGGTGGGTGACAGCCAAGCACCCCCACACTGAATGCACCCTCAGGCCCAGGGCCAAGGTTAGAAAACTCAGTGAGATGTGAGGGCAGAGGCCAGGCCAAGAACACAAAGGAGCTGAGGCCTCTGCAGCAGGTCCTGGGCAGACTCTCCTAGGCTAGAACATAGCATGAACTCTTAAGCTAGATGCCCGGGAGCAAGCCCACCTCAGGTCTCCCTAACTGGGCATGATGGGAAGACTTCACGGTTTGGGACCTCGGGGAGGGAAAGCTCCATCACAGGCCCCTAAAGGCTACATAGAAATTGTTTTATGACATTTCTCTGGTCATCTCTATGGTGGCAGGGGTGGGGTGGGGACTGGGGAGGGGTGCTCCTCTCCTTTCCTAGACTCTGCCTTCCAGCAGCAGATGACTGGCTAGGGCCAGCTGGGCTCATGGCGCCCCAGGAGTGTGGGAGAAAAGCAGGTAGGGACGTGGTGGCTGTGAGACAGGAGGGGTGCAACCTGCACCCTCGGGGAGGGGGGGCTTTCTGGGCATCAGGAGCGGAGATTGGGGCAGTAGGGAAGGATTGGACAAGTCTGATAAAATCAAAAAGACTGAAGCCAGACAACCAGAGTGTCTAAGGCACAACTCAAACTGTGAGTCCTATGGGGGTGGGGCTGACCCACTTCCTGGGAACATGGGAACCAGACCCCATGCTAATTTCCTGAGTGTCCTTTCCTAAGAAGCACCCACTCTGGTGTTTCCTACCAGCCCTCACTGCAAGGCAGACAGGGAGTGAGGAACAGGGGCACAGAAGGGGGGGCCTCCCCTGGGTCCTAAACCCAGCCCTGATCCAGCTGAGGTACAAAGGCAAACACAAATGATCAAGCCAGATTCATCCTAGTGGGCCCCCACCCCAGAGACATCCAGACACTTTATTAGAATCGTTAACATGGTCACAAGCCTGATTCACCCTTGAGCAGGACACGTGAGGGAGACACCAGACTTCCGAGAACCGTCCGGTCTCTCCATCCAGCTGCTTGCCTGGCAGCTGGGAGTAGAATTCTAACTGTCCCCACACCATAGATTTTAAAAAATGCAACCACATGTTAGTGTTTTCTTGTGTTTTGTGGGGTTTTTTGTTTTGTTTTTTTGTTTTTGTAAACAGTCTTATCCAAGTTAAAAACCAATGAGGTGTGCACACACAGCTTTCTCCCACCAGGGCTGGGACCTCTCCTGAGCTGCTTCTGAGGCCTCCAGAAGAGTCCTCCACTCCTGCTGTTCGCCTTACCCCAAGAGGTCACCTCCTTGCCCATAAATATACATCTGAGGCCACGGGCCGTTCATTCTGGTCACCCGCTCTCTCACCAACTTCCCCAGGCTATTGCGGAAAAAACATGGAAAGACTAAGATGCTACTGAGTTTGTGGCCCGAGGCATTTGGCTTGCTCTGCTCAAACCCAGGTCCCCAAGGGACCTGGGACCTATCATGGTCATGGTGGTGCTGCACCCAAGTCAAGGGCACTCAAATCTCTGACTCCCGTCTGTAGGACCGCTGCTCAAGGGCACCACTGCCAGCCTGCAGTCGGTCAAAGTCATGCTCTGGCTGAGGGCTGCGGCCATCCCGGTCTGTCGCCACCTCATCCTCCTCGTCTCGGCTCAGGAAGGCCAGTTCGTTCTCATAGCAGAAGGAGTTGGCACTGGGCAAGAGGAACTTGTTCTCCACCAGGTCCTTGGCGCTGCAGCGGGGGGTAGAGGGCACCTCATAGGTCTTGTGGAAGTGTGAGTAGTCAATCTTGTACTGGTTCTTCTCCTCGAAGAGCACTGGCTCAAAGCGGTGGCCCCACAGGATCTCATTAGCCAGGTATGAACTGCGAGCCTGTGTGGTCATGGCTGTAGCCTCTACCATGCCTTCTAGGATGACGACAATCTCAAAGTCATCTGTCTCGAGGTCCTGACGGCTAATGCCGAACAGAGGGCTGGCCTCATCAATCTCATGCAAGATGGTGATGGGTGATACCAGGAAGATACGGTCCAGGCCCTTATCAAAGCCCACGTCGATGTCGATCTGGTCTAGCGGGATGTACTCACCCTCCTCTGTGACCCTGGGCTTGATGAGCTGAGCCCTCACGTGGGCCTCTACGATGTGGCTCTTGCGAAGGTTGCCCACGCGCCACATCAGGCAGAGCTTTCCGTCACGCAGAGCCACGACAGCATTGTGGCTGAAAAGCAGAGTCTGCGCTCGCTTCTTGGGCCGGGCCATCTTGGCCATGATGGCACCAATCATGAAGGAGTCAATGATGCAGCCTACAATGGACTGTGCCACCACCATAAATACAGCCACCGGGCACTCCTCAGTCACACAGCGGAGCCCGTAGCCAATGGTGGTCTGTGTCTCGATGGAGAAGAGAAAGGCCGCCATGAAGCCGTGGACCTGCAGCACACAGGGTGTACGGCCACGGCCCTCGGCTGGCTCCAGGTCTCCATGGGCGACAGCAATGACCCAGAAGATGATGCCGAACAGCAACCAGGAGGCAAGGAAGGCCAGGGAGAAGATGAGCAGCATGTAGCGCCAGCGGATATCCACGCACGTGGTAAACATGTCAGCCAGGTAGCGCTGTGACTTCTCATCCATGTTGGCAAATTCGATGTTGCACTGGCCGTTCTTCTTGACAAAGCGGTTGCGGCACCGGCGCCGTGTGTGCACCTTGCCGTTGCCGAAACCGTTGGCGCCGGACATGGTAACCAGGTGCAGTCCGTCCTCCTCTGATGAGACGATGCTGTAGGGGTTGGCCCGGCTGGCTGCGGTCATCCCGGGGTCTGGTGGACCCTGGCCTGCCCCCAGGCTGACTCCAGGCAGGGGCACTTCTGCAAAAGAGAGGACAGTGGGTCTGTCTGGGCAGGCAGCCAGGGCCCATGACGGTAGCTGGCAGACAAAGCCCCCGTTTAGTCACCACAGATCCCGTCTTCCCCTCCCACTCGAAGCCTGCTCCTCAATCCACCTTCTCAGCTTGGAAAACAGGCTCCCCTGGCTTCCAGCAGTGCCGCTCCACTCAGAAATTTTGGCTTCCTCTCTTCTTACTCATATCTCAAGGGCTTGCAAACATATTTCTATTTCTCTCACCCTCATAGCCTAAGTCCTGGTCACCTCCAGCCTGAACCAAGGCAGGGGCCACCTCACCAGGCTCACTTGTCTCCCTTACTCCCAGTCCCTGAAAGGGACCAAGTTAGATGCCACCCTTCCTCTAGTCACAGTCAGTGGGCCCTGGAGCTGCAAGGCCTGTAAGGCAGTCCCATAGCTTTGTTGCCTAGTTGAACACACACACACATCCCCCCCACACTACCAACACACGCATACACACACATATGTGCACATATGTGTGTGCATGCTATTCACCCACCTGCCCCCCCTCCCCCAGACAAACACCCTCCCAGATCAGTGCTGCTGTACATCAGACTGTGCTCCCACGTTGCCAGGGCAGGCCTCCCCATGCCCCAGAAGAAATGCACTCATGGTTCTGACCCACATACTGCACACCCCACCCAGCACAGATCCTCGTGTAGAGCAGCAATAGCAATGACCATAAAAGCTGTGACATTGGCCTGTCTTTCCCTCACACACACTGGTCATTTACGTCCCTCACTGTCTTACCCCAGGTCTAGAACAGGTCTGCCAAGGCCCAGGCCTCATCATGTCTGACATTCTATGTTCACTTTGCCCATCTTCACGAAGTCCACGGCATCCACCAAGCACCCATAAGCTACACCCATGACTTTTCTATCATGGGGTCATATGGTATAAGAGTAGACACCCAGATTGGGTCTCTTAAGGTTTCCCTAACTTCAGAACAGGCAACTCCCCCGCCTCTGCTGAGGACTACAGGTCCAGAGACCTCACACGTGTCACCTGCTTCCATTACCACTTTTGGTCTCCTGTAGGGAGCACCGTATCTCCAGGCCAGCCTAGCACACACTCTTCTCAGAGAAGGCCTGAAGAAAGGGACCATGGCCAGCAGAACAAACCCAGGCTTTGCGCATCCCCATTGGTCCATGAGGACCAATGGCAGGCTAAGCCAGGGATCGTAGCACTGCCTGCCTCTGGAGACACTAGCCTGTCTCAGCTGGGCTGAGCAGAAAGTGGGTGTCCTCTGGTGCAGCAGAACATTGATGAGCTGGACAAGAGCCCAACAAAGCCTTGGAGCCCTCAATCACCTGATGTCACTAGGAAGACAAAGAGATCCTAGAAGATCCCATGGTAGCTGGGCACCTAGGGCAAGCTAGATGCTATCAGAGCTTCCTGCCCTTGGACTCTTGAGGGTAGTAGATCTGCCCATTTTTTTCAGACAAGGGGGCTTAGAACAGGAAGACACTCCCCCAGTGTGCCTGTAGGCACAGATAGCAATGCTAGAATTCAGTCCTATCTGGACAGCACAATCCCTGGCCACATCTACATCAGAGGCTCAGAGGGACACAGCCTGCAGACTCTGCTAGCAACACAGTGGAATGGGTAGAGACCATTAGACCAGCCAGATCGGGAAGCACTCCCCGAGTCTGTGCTGTAAGCCACAGTGCTGCTGAGTCCCTGAAGCCTGGCAGACACTGACAGGCCCATGAAGCCTGAAAACCACAGAAAGCCTACTAGGATGGGGAGAAACACACCCAAGACCCTCGAGTCTTCCTCTAACAGCCATAGGGGGTTCAAAGAGGGAAAAAAACTCCCAACCAAGATATATGGGCATCAAGCAGGAGAGCTGAGATCCAAACCTCATGTCTAACACAGTTTCCTCCATGTGACCTTAGGCTCTACAGGGCCATCGGTCCTCATTCTGACATCCTCCCCTACGGCTACGTCAGTTGACCACCTCACCATGGGTCTGTGTAGCTGAGGCTTGGGGCTGTAATGGTGGATGCTGTTTCTGTCTGGGCCAGGAGGCAGAGGGTTGGCGGGGCTGAGGACCCTGGGGACCACACTGGGAAGACATCTCAGCCCCAGATTTCTGAGCCTTCCAGGGTAAGGTGGTCAAGGTTGGGGTACTCAGACGCCGGGGGGAGGCTGCCAGATGCCAGGAGCTAGGCTTGTGTGACCTAGAGGCCTTGAGGGATGTCCAGCGGGTCATGGCGCCTCTGGCTCCCACTATGAGCAGCAGCTGACCTGCAGGGAACAGAATCACAGGCATCAAAGACTGGGGAGCCCCATCCAGAAGCCTGCTCCAGGAAGGCAGCCTTCCATCTGGCCAGCCCCATGGAGCTGAGAGTGTGGCAGCCACTTCTGGAATCATCTAGGCAGCATTACAGACCTGGGAACTCCCACTTCTGCTGATATTCCACCCAAACCACAGAGAAAATCAACTTCATTAAGTGTATGCCTGTTCTGTACCTTGAGCCAGAAACCGATAGTGAGCAAAGTCCCTTGTCCCCAAACACCCAGAGAATGTACACAAGCAACAGAAGCAGACAGAGCCCTAGAACATGGAAGACCCTCACGTGGGGGATGGTGAGGACAGACCCAAAAGGAGGACCCAGAAGCAGGAATTAGTGCCACAGAAGGCCAAAGGTCAAGAGGAGACCCCCGCACCAAGGCTTAGACAACAAGAATGTACTAAAGATCTCTAAGAAACACAGGGCAGAGCCTCTGCCGGGGTCATGCAAGCTGGCAGGCTCTTGCTCAATGGGCATGTCATGAGACTGGGAAAGAAAATCAATGAGATTTGTTTCACTTGAAGAGGTCTAAGCAAGAAAAGAGGCCCACACCCCGCTTCAGAGGTGGGGGAACTGAAGCCAGAGGAGAAAACAATGCTCAAGCCAACACTGAGGACCGCGTTCGCAAGGCCTAAGCTGGCCAGTGGCGGTTCTGAACACTGCCAGGAGGGAACGAGGAGGCTCAGTGGAATACAGTACCTGAACCAGACAAGGAGAGTCAAAACTGGACAGCACTCAAAATGAGACCAGGCACAGTGGGTAGGAGAGGCCACAGAACCTGCAGGAAGAAATGACCTGTCCTGGACCGGATTCTTGCCCTGGCATCTGCAGGCGCAGCCTCTCGGCATCCAGTAAGCTTGGAGCTCTGGCCTGGGAGGGCCAGGACTGGAGCTCTGAGTGAAAAGAGCTGCCACCTAGCCTAGGGTGGGGCCTGGGAGTCACTGGGAGGTACCTCCGGATGGAGCAGGACATCCCATGTCAGTCTCCAAGGCTCTGGGACACCTCAGGTTTCGCTAATATCCGGGAGGAACTGGGACAAGGCTTGGGCCCATAGTCCCAGATGTCACCTGGATAGTGACTGCAAAGAAACCGGCCCTGGAAAAGGAGCATCAGGTGAGGCCTCTCCCTTGGGCTCCTCCAGGATGAGGAGCAAAGGTGTCAAAAGTTATCAACTGCTGCTACCTCCCAGACACTCTCCTGAAACTCTGACATGCTCGCCCAGGTAATCCCTGTAATGACCGTGACAACTAATCCCTTTTCCAGGGAGGAAACTAAAGCTCAGAGAGACTGAGTCACTAGTCAAGAGACACACAGTCTCCAAGGAGAGGAGTTTCTGTTCTGGAGAGCTGGGATGAAAGCATCCATCACTCCGGCCTCCAAGAGCAGGCTGGGGGAGCATCACGTTCCACTACCAGTCCTCCAGACCCCATTTCTTACCCCATCTGGTAATAAAACATGCACTATGAACTGTCCCCAAGTTGGCAGTCAACAGCAGACTTTTAAGGGACAGGGGACTCTTGGAGCTCCCGCATCAGAAGACTCCTTGGAGGTCATCTGTGCAGGGAAGGCACACGTGTGACCCGCCTGAGCCTGTTCCTTTCAACTGTGCCTGGAGCAGACTTCAATCATCAAACACAGAGCCTTGTCCCCACTGTAGCCAGGAGCAGCCAATGCAGTGGCTACCCAGAAGTCTTTCCATGAGAGGTTCCACGAGGGCTCCCTGCCTCAGCCACAAAGGAAATGGGAGACCAGGCAGGCATAAGGCACAAAGTTCTCCCTTATGCCAGGCCCTGCCCAGAGAGCAAACCTGTGGCAGAGAGATCGCCCGGCCAGAGCTAGGGGACACAAGACCAGAAAGGAAGCTGGTCTCCTTGCCGAGAGTTAAATTAAGTAAGGCTGTTCAGGGGATGGAAAGTTGAGAGGGCTGACATTTCTTTCTCTAAATCTGGGACGATGATTCTCAGGCCACTCTTCCAATCCAGACTCCCTGGTCAAATCCTCAGACAACCTTTGCCCTCTTCCCCGGCAAATGTTCAGGGTCGGTGAACACACTGGACTTCTGCTCCAAGCTTATGTTTCCCTATGCTAGGGAAACAAAGGCCACTCCATGTTGGGGTGGGTAGGTCAGTGCTGGCCCCCACCCCCAGGCCTCACTGTCCTGATTCTAGCAGCCACATCAACATTTCTGCCTGAAAGCTCTCTGGCCATTAAAGCACACTCTGCCCATAGGAAGGGCAGGCTGGGAACCAAAATCACCAGGAGCTCCACTCCCTGCCCCTGGCATGAGATGGCTCTGAAGTCTATGTTCCACGTGTCACCTTGCCTGGGTCCTCAGCTAGGATCCCTCAACTGGTTAGATCCCCAGCTTGTTCTAGCTCCAATCATCTGCTCCCCCTCCAAGCAGTAACCCTATCAATAACATGTCTTTATCCCTCTTTACCTGTTCCTCCTCTGCCTTGTCTCTCTGAATTTCCTCAGCTTGTCTCACATGAAGCTCCCTACACTGGTAGCTTTGTCCCTTATCTCTGCTCATGGGGCCTCTAGTGTCTCACATCTGCAAAGCCTCCTTGAGTTCCAATATCCCCTTCTCCAGGATGATCTCAGTAGACAGTACAACCCTTCTTCTCCAAGATGTCCTCCACGCTCTCTCCTCTCCTACCCACTCTATAAAGACCTCAGTGTTCTCTGTCTCTCTGTCTCTGTCTCTCTGTCTGTGTGTGTGTGTGTGTGTGTGTGTGTTTTCAAAATAGTGTTTCTCTGTGTAATAGCCCTAGCCATCCTGGAACTTGCTTTGTAAACCAGACTGACCTTGAACTCAGAGATCTGCCTGCCCCTGCCTCCTGAGTGCTGGGATTAAAGACAACCATGCCCAGAGACCTCTGGGTTCTCTAGTCCTAGTTTCTACCCATCAGGGCCAGAAGCTGCTTCTACACTGTTTGAAAGCGGTTCTTGTCCCAGCCCCACCTTGGATCAGCCTTGGAGGCCCAGCGGGCTGGTGCGGGCCTTGACACAGGAACTGAGAAGAGTTCCCGAAGACTGGCGAGACGGGCAAGGAGGTGGCAGCGCCGTGACTGAGGAGACAGATACAAGCACAGGCGGGTAGTCAAGCAGATGGATGGCTAGACCAGGCGGACAGAGGTATGGGTGTCTGGGCAGGAGTGACCAGATAATGGGTGGTTTGGTGGGCGGGTGGATGGTAGAGCAGATGGATGGGTGATGAATGGATGGGACGGGCAACTAGCACTTCAGGGCGGATGACTGATAGGTGGGTGTTTTAGTGGTCAGATGAATGGACGGATGGGTGTGTGGATGGGGCGAGGTGGGGAAAGTCGGCGGGGTGCGGAGCAGGAATCAGGTGAGAGTGGGAGGTGGGGGTGAGAGGATGCGTGTCTGATAGACTGGGTGTCAGGAGCTACTGGATGGATAGCAACAGCTGACTAAGTGGGTGGAAGAGACCAATGGGGGGGAGCGGAGGCACCAGTGAGCATCCGTTGCTGGATGATGAGCTACACACCAGGACCTCAACCCCACCAACTTGGAGTTGTCGCTAACTCCAATGCCAAGTGGCAGTCACTGTCTTTAGAAATAACCCAAGCAGCTGCTGCCATCACTCAAAGCCAGTGGAGAGGGGTGGGGCCACCAGTTATTGGACCCAGAACAAGACAGTCACCACTGATGACGGCAAGTGTGGTGATGCTCTCCAGGCACAGGGTAGGCACCTCACACATATCGTCTTGCAGGTCTGGAATGACTACCCTTCCCTCTTCAGAGAAGCAGCAATGTCTCCAGGGTCATGAAGAAGCTTGGGATGCTATGCCTGTGTTCTAGTTACTCCTGCCAGGTTTCCCCAGTGCCACCCCCAGAGGGTGGATAGTATGATGGGCAGTATTCCCAAGGATGGTGTGTAGGTGAGCAAACGGAGGACAGGCAATAGCATTTCAAAGGTGCAGACAGGAGCATGCCTGCTTGCACACACACTGGACAGGGTACAGAATCAGTTTTCCATCTGTCAAAGGGGCCCCTACCTCCTGACCTATCTGTCAAAGAGATTTGGAGAGAGGATGATGGGAAGGGCTCCAGGACCTTGAGATGTTGTCACCTTCCCCACTTCTCAGGCAGAGGTCATGGGGACGCCCAAGCCAGCTCTGTCACACTGGTTTTTCTGGTTGGGATTAAAGAAATGGTCAGTGAGTCACCCCCACATTCTAAGCCTCTGGGGCAAGCGACAATGGCAGGTTCGGAGATGCAGAGTTATTTTCAAAGCGGGGCTCTTCCTCTTACAAGTTGTGTGGCCCTCGGGGAGTTACTTCCCCTTTCTGTAAGCCTCTTCATCCCTCATTGTCATCTTTAATGCCACCTGCGCCCATGTTTGCCCCTCAGCCCTTTTACTCTAAGAAACCAGGAATCGGGAGGCAGGGCCAAATGTCACACAACTGGGAATGTCCACGGCAGGGACATCCTGCCTGTGAATTGTGGATGAGTCCAGACTGGGCTTGGACCTACATGCACTACTCATTGCAACCCAGACTTGAAGGATGGCTCCTCCCACTGGGCACAGCAGGAGCCTGAGACTAAGAGGTCAGTCACCCAGGTCAGAACTCTGTGCAGAGAAGCTACAGAAGGTTCCCGAGAAGAGTGAGGGCTGAGAGTTGCGAATAATTTGTTCATCCCATTTCCTGTTGACCACCTGGCTACGGCCAGGCTCTCTCAATCTGACTCTTCACCGGGGCTTCCCCCAGACCCAGAACTCCAGTCCAAAAACTCCAACAATCGTTCCTCTTTTTTATGAGGAAACGGGCTTATTACAGAGAAGTGACTCACCCAAGGTCACAGAGGCAGGGTGGTGGCCGCGGATTTATAGATATATGGTCCAGGGCCCCTAGCTTACCCTACCCTGCAGCAGCTACAACAGTTTACCAATAAGCTGCCCCCTTGGCTCAGCAAGAGCATCTTCCCAGGAGCAGACACCATCCCAGATGAGAAGGCTGAGCATACAGGGCAAAGCCTCTCTAGATCTGAGGGTTGGGCCCCAAACAGTCACCAGCCAGTGAGGGAAAGGCTCAGCTGGCCCAGGACTCTTCTCATGCTAAGGCTGGAAGGCCAAGTTCTGGAGGAGACAGGCACTTCCTGAGGCTCAGGTGACACGCCAGGCTCTAGCCAATATCGCCATGAAACTGAGCACGGCGCCAGGAAGTGAGAGCCAGCCACAGCGCAGGGGATGGGTCCTGTCCCAGCAAAGAGTAAAAGATAGCATGTCAGCAATGATGCCAGTTTCTTGAGGGCCCTTCCCTGACTTCCGACTCCACACATCTCAGCAGGCGCCGCGGGATGAGCAGAATCCTAGCTCTCCTGGCGTGCAGCGGTCACACGGCAAATCAGGGTCCTCGGTAGTGTTCAAGAGTGTTGGTTCAGGATGTGACACCCCACCCGGACAGCTGAGGACAGAAAAGAGGCTCCACGTGCGTGTCTGGACACTTTTTGGGAGACATCCAGCATCTCCTCAGGGTACACTCAGTCCCCTTGCTCCCCGTTACCAGGGCACCTGAGTCTCAGATAGTGTTCGGCCAGATGTGACTGAGGAAGTTGGGGATGAGTGAGACATACTAACCCCAGTGACATGCTGTCCTAGATGGCCAGGAGGAGTGGACAGCACCCTGGGAGCCTGAAGTTGAGGCCAGGACTAGAGGTTGTGACCCCATCAGGGTGGACAACGGGCACCAGATGCCAGAGAATGTTTCTATGATATTTTTATCTTGAGAACATCCTTTGGGAGTTGGGGGACAGAGTGTCCTTGGCTCCAGGCCCCTGGGAGGAGCAAAGAACAGGGACCTCTGAGTATCCTCTGCCAGGACCATAACAGTTGCAAGGTCCCATCCTGGGGTAAGGAGCACCTGGCCAGTATTTGGGTTTCATGGGTCCCTGGGTTCTGGTCCAGCTTGCTGTGTGTCCAGGGAAGTAGATCTCAGCTCCTCTCTCATGTTCCTGCTACTTTTCCACATTTTCTGAGCCTGTTCAATGCCAGCTCAGAATGGGGAACTTGAAGAAGACAGAGTGGACCTCTGACTTCATTGGATGCTTTACCAGCAAGGGATGAAGCAAGGCAGCTAGATTAGAGACACACCAGAGCCCTGGGAGCCTAGGAAGGCTCTGTCCCATGGTGGAAAACCCAGGAGCGTCCAGGTGAGTCTCTTTAAGCCTAGGAGAAGTGCACCGTCACAGGGACCATCCATCCTGAGATGGCCAAACAACAGCAAGGGTAGGAGGGAGCCAGAGAGGTAAGTCTTAGAGTCTCCCAGATCTGGAAGCAGAATCCAGCCAGCTCTGCCTCTCTCACACTGGGCCTTGGCAAGCTCTGCCACCTCTGAACTTTCCTGAGCCTGCCAGTAAACCCAGGGGCCTTCCGACCCAGCAGTCCAACAGCCTACAGAGCCTGGGGCTGAGAAAGTCTAATGGAGCACACTGTTGTCAACCTAATTACAGGGAAGGTGAAGCTGTATTGAGAGTTCCAAAGGAAACAGGCCCTGGTCCAAGGTTACACTAACAGATGAAAGAAATAGAGGCCAGAGAAGCCTGCATGTCATACTGACGAGCTTGGACTTGATCCCAAGAGTTGCACAGATCTCGAGAGCCATGATGGAAGCTGAAAATCTTAAGTTTCAGCAATATGAACTGGATTCCTGCCCCTTCCAGTGTAGCCCTGGGCAAGCTGCATCATTTCTCTGAACTCAGTTTTCGTACCTCCGGTACAGGACTAATAATAGCGCCTGCCTCATGGGGCTGGGATGGGCTCTCAGTGAGTCAGCCCATGGGGATTGCCCACAGGAAAACCTCCTGCCCAATCACCCTGCCCATCACAGCCCAGGAAGCTCACGGGGCCCTGTAGGGCATGGACCAACCCCTGTCACAGGAAGGAGGATCAGATAACCGGATGGGTATGAACCCCAAGAGAGGGGCCCAGGGGACAAAGGCCTGCCAATGTCTAGTTTCCTTGGTGTCTCTTTTCAAACTTCAACTAATCTTAAGTCTCAGACATTTCCTGAGCGCCTTGTAGGAGCTTGCACAGAGGAGCAAGAACTCAAGAAGAAGAAGCAGCCAGATATATCAAGAAGAAGCCTGGAGAATTTGCCAACATAAAAATGTGTATCAGAACCGGAGAGATGGCTCAGCAGTTAAGATCTTCTGTTATTGCAGAGGATTCAAGTTCAAGTCCCATCACCCACGTTGGATGATTCCCAACTGCCTGTATATCCAGCACCATGGGAGTCAACACCCTTTTCTGACTTATTTCTGGGCACCAGTACACATGTCACACACACAAAACACACACACACACATAAATAAGTCTTCAAAAACTTTTATGGTGTTACTTATCAAACCTATCACAGTAAGACAAAAAGCAAGTGATAAATAGCCATTAATTGATGAGTGGATAAGGAAAATGTGATATAAACATACAATGGAATATCACTCAGCTGTAAGGAAAACAAGGGAACCACGAGAAGTTCCACCTGTGGCATCTTCAAGAAATAGTGCAGGCCCAGGAGGAGATGAGAGCTGACTGAGGACAAGAGCCACAGATATGTGGGGAGTTCCTCAGCTCAGTGAAAGTTGCAGACCCAAGCAGGAAGCCTGAGCAGACACAGGACAAGACCTGAGCCCCATAAGACCATCTCTAAAACTGACCACATATTAATGTACACAAAACAAGCTCTAAATACAAGAAAATTGAAATGACATCCTGTATTCTAGACCTGGCCACAATGGATTAAAACTAGGAGTTAAAGCAGCAGGGGTAACTACAGAAAGCACACAAACTTGTGGAAACTGAACAACACACTAGTCAATGAGCTTTAGGTCACTGGAGAGATGGGGGAGGAAATCCAAGACTCCTAGATGAAATGAATATTAAAACACAGCTTACCACAATCTCTGGGACACAGTGAAGGCAGTCTCACATGGAGCATTTATAGCAACAGTGCCTACATCAAAAATTTGAAAGATCTCAAATAAATAAATTAATGATACATTTTAAGGCCTTGGAAAAACAAGAGTAAATCAAACCCTGAGCAATAGATAGGAAGAAATTAGCAAGGTCAGGGCAGAAATTCATAAAATAGAAACAAACAGAAACAATGCAAAGAATTAGCAAGATGAGAGCTGTTGTAGGAGGCTGCTTGTTTGTTCCTGGCTGCTCAGCCCTGAAATAACCACACAAAATCTGTATTAATTAAATCCCTCCTTGGCCTATTAACTTATGCATATTTCTAGCTCACTCTTCTCTCTTAAAGCAACCTATTTCTATTATTCTATATTTTACCACGAGGCTCATAGCAAGGTTTCAGCTGGTGACTTTCATCTTTCTCCTCTGGTGGCTCTATGGTGTCTCCCTGACTCCACCATCTTTCTCCCAGAATTCCATTTAGTTTTCCCTGCTTAGCTCTATTCTGCTAAGTCACTGGTCGAAACAGCTTCTTTATTCATTAACCAATAAAAGCAACACATAGAAGAACTTCCCACACCATTGCCCCTTTTCTGTTTAAATAAAAAGAAAAGTTTTAACTTTAACATAGTAAAATTTCATATAACAAAACAGGTATCAAGCAAGAATTACAGTTACAATATTTATATCTACTTTATCTTTTATCATAACTAAGGAAAACTATAATTACAACTATCTATTCTTCAACTCCATCAAAGACTCCAGAAGGATATAATATTACCTAAGTTAACAGTAAATGCATTGTAAGCAACTTCCAAAACTCTAGAATTGACAGAGATATCTTGCTACCTGGACAGTCACCCAAAGTTCTTCTGTACCATTGGGGCATCCATCTTCAGCCTATAAGCCCATAGTATCTGGCAGACTTTTCCATGAAGTAGGAAATTTCAAAGACAGTTCTGCCTATATTGGCAGTTTGTCAGTCACTTTTTTCTGTGTCCTGAAGAATGTCTGGCAACTTTTTCATGAAGGAGGAACCCTGAAGAACCGTCTCACCTTTAGGCAAGTTCAGCAGTTATTTCTCTGTGTGCCCCTGCATGTCCAGTTCACACAGCATACCTTCAAGCAATCTAGGCAAGAGCAGTTTCTTGCCCAAATGGTTATTAAACTCCATGAGGAGCCTCTTCAATGCCCATCTTCCTCTTGAAGTAGATTGGTGCTGCCAGGAGCGGATGTGTCTCATGTCATGAAAAGTCCTAAGTTATTAAAACTTTTTAAATGCCAACGGTCGGAGAGCTGGCTGAGAGGATTGGAGCACCGCCCGCAGAGCCCGAGGTCGCTGGTTCGAGTCCCAGGTAAGGTAAGTCTGTATATACTGTACTGTACTGTGTGTGTCTGTGCTTGTATATGAATGTCTCTGTGCTATATGAGTCTGTGTGCTGTGTGTGTGACGTCTGCATGCATAATTAATTCGAAAAAAAACTTGTTAAATGCCACATTTTGTAGGTCTTTGAAAGGTTTGAAGATTATCTATCTAACTGAAATATATCTCTATACATCTAGAAAACCTAACATGACTACAAGCTTGACTACTATAGATGATTAACTTATATTTCTTAATTATATATTACATTTCTAAATGAACTGCACAAACACAATACCTTAATCAAGAGCAGAAATATACATATATATTTATGATGTGGGAGTCCCCTCTGTATGCTGTGATTACCATTAATGAATAAAGAAACTGCTTTGGACCTATAACAGGGCAGAACTTAGCTAGGCAGGAAAATTAGACTGAATGCTGAGAGAAAGAAAGGCAGAGTAAGGGAGATGCCATGGAGCTGCCCCCAGGGACAGACACTGGGAACTTTACCCAGTAAGCCACTGCCACGTGGCAATATATAGATTAATGGAGATGAGTTAAATTAAGATGTAAGAGTTAGCCAATAAGAAGCTAGAGCTATGGGCCAAGCAGTGTCTTAAATAATATAATTTCTATGTGATTATTTTGGGACTGAGAAATCAGGAACTAACTAGCAGCCTCCTTACAACACACACATATTTTATATATAATATATATATATTATCAATAAACCAAGACCCATACCAAAGCAAATCTCTATAGTATATCCCCCTTTAAATGCAAACACACATTTATAAACAATCATTTAGGGAATTTGAGCATAGTTCTCTCCAAACTGCTTCCTGACTTTTGTTGGGCAAAGTATTTTGGGGGGAGTTCATGGTGACCTTTCAGGATATCTTGGTCCATCAAACCACATTAGTCTGGAAGATATCCACAGGTTCTAATCCTCTGTGGAAACAAAAGAAGAACCTCTTTTTCCAAAGCAACAAATCCTTAGATCCAAATTCTGAAGCATGATACCTTTAAAATATCTATGCTGGTTTAGCTTAGCAGCCCATACAATGAAATGTCTCTCTGTACTTAGCTCCTTCACAGTCAAAAAAATTCAAAGAAAACACAATAATATACATAATTCATACTCTGTGTATTTTCCATATTTACATGGCTTATTTTTCTTACTCTATTACTTTTTCTACAAGTTTACAATTTATAATCTTTACTCCTTTAATCTATGGCTGTCTGTACTCTTTTATATTACATTTACTGTCTCTTTACTCTTTTTCTTCTCTCTCCCAAGCTTATGTGCATTTTTTGAACACACTGTGTCTCATTTAGAGGTCTTTCATGTCTGAATCTGTCCTATTGTGTATCTGTGATTCTTTTCTCCTGGAGAGCTTCTTAAAATGCTAAGTCGTGGCCTGACTAGGACTAAGCCTGCTTTGCCTTTTGGCTCCACCCAGTCCTACAGGTCGGAGGTCCCTTCATTCCTCTGAGAGCCGTTCTCTCTGCCCCAGATCCAGGGTCTGGTTACAGCTGGTCTGTGTTGCTATTAAGCAAGTTGTAGCACTTGGTTCACAACCCCATTTAAATGCTTCATAGCCAGACCTCCAGAAAGAGTCAGAGTTCTGCTAGCAGCATGGACCAGGAAGCCGCCACTTTGAAACCACAAGGGTTTTTGCTGCCACCCCTGAGTCAGGAAAACTTCTTGTAAAAGAATTGTGCTTCTGAGCCGGGCGGTGGTGGCGCACGCCTTTAATCCTAGCACTCGGGAGGCAGAGGCAGGCGGATCTCTGTGAGTTCGAGACCAGCCTGGTCTACAAGAGCTAGTTCCAGGACAGGCTCCAAAACCACAGAGAAACCCTGTCTCGAAAAACCAAAAAAAAAAAAAAAAAAAAAGAATTGTGCTTCTGCTTGCTTCTAACAAAAGAGCCCACTCAAGAAAATGCTTAACTTTGGTTTTTGTTGTTGTTGTTTGTGTGTGTGTGTGTGTGTGTGTGTAGAATTCCTTTTTAAGCTTTCTCAGGTTTTACGTGGATTTAGTTGACCACATTGGCATGCCAATTTGTTGTAGGAGGCTGCTTGTTTGTTCCTGGCTGCTCAACCCTGAAATAACCACACAGAATCTGTATTAATTAAATCCCTCCTTGGCCTATTAGCTTATGCATATTTCTAGCTCACTCTTATCTTTTAAATTAACCCATTTCTATTATTCTATATTTTACCACGAGGCTCATGGCAAGGTTTCAGCTGGTGACTTTCATCTTTCTCCTCTGGTGGCTCTATGGTGTCTCCCTGACTCCACCATCTTTCTCCCAGAATTCCATTTAGTTTTCCCCACCTAGCTCTATTCTGCTAAGTCACTGCTGAAACAGCTTCTTTATTCATTAACCAATAAAAGCAACACATAGACAGTAGGACCTCCCACACTAGAGGGCTAAAGAAATAGTTTGTGTTTTGGGACACCTGCTGCTCACAGTTCAAATTCCAGCCCCACATCAGATAGCTGCTTGTACCTCTACTGCAGGAAGATCTGAGCCCCTCTACTGACCTGTAGTACAGGCACCCACACAGGTGTCCACAGACATGCACACAAACACGTACATGTAAACAAATAAGAAAAAATTTTAAAAAGAGTTAATGAAACAAAAAGCTGGCTTTTTGAGAAGATAAACAAAATTGACAAAATTTTAGCCAAATTAACTAACAGGAGCAAAATACTCAAATTAATAACATTAGAGATTAAAAGGGAGATATTACAACAGACATCAATGAAATCCAGAGAATCATTATGTTATACTTAAAATATACACTCCACCAAATTGGAAAACTTTTTAAAATGGGTTGATTTCTGACATACCAAAATAAAACCAAGAGGAAATAAATAACCTAAACAGATCTATAACCAGCAATGAGATTGAAGCAGTAATAAAAAGTCTCCCAACTAAAAGAAGCCCAGGAACAGATGGAGTCACTGAAGAAAGCTACCAGAACTTCAAATAAGAACCAATATCAATACTGCTCAAATTATTTCATAAAATAGAAAAGGAAAGAAAGCTTCCAGAAATGAAGCTAGTATTACTCTGATGCCAAACCCAGATAAAGACAAAATGAAAATTATAGAAAAATCTCCCTAGTGAACATAGATGCAAAAATCCTAAATAAAATACTTGTAAACCAATTTCAAAATCACATCAAAAAGATCATTTCTGGGGTTAGAGAGATGGCTCTCCAGCCAAGAGCACTGGCTACTCCTCCAGAGGACTGGGGTTTGATTCCCTGCGCTTATACAGCAGTTTACATCTGTAACTTCAGTCCCAGGGAATCTGATACCTGGTTTGGGACTCTGTGGGCACTAGACACAAATGTGGGTGCACAAATATATATGCAGGCAAAACATCCACATAAATAAAATAATTGCTTTTACTTTTAAAGAGAACAGCATGAGCAAGTTGGCTTTACCCCAGTGATGCAAGAATGGTTCAACATAAGAAAATCAATAAATATGATTCATTGTTTAGATAGATTAAATGACAGAAATCACATGATCATCTCAATAGACATAGAAAAAACTCTTTGGCAAAATCCAAGATCCCTTTATGGAAAAAAAAAAACACACAGAGGCTAGAGGTGGAAGAAGCAACCTTAATATAATAAAGGACACATGCCAAACCTATGCCAACATCGCAATAAGTGGAGAAAAATGAGAAACATCCCCACTAAGATCCCTGGGAGTAAGACAAGAGGCCCACTGTTATTCAGTATAGTGTTTGACGTCTCAGCTAGAGCAACAGCAAGAGAAGGAAATAAAGTAGACATAAACAGGAAAGGAAGAAGCAAAAGTATCCCTGTTTGCAGATGTATTATATACATAAGGGACTGTAAAGATTGTGCAAAAACAAACAAACAAAAAAACAAAAACCTCTAATATAGAGCTAATAAGTGTGTCCGGTGAAGTAGCAGGATACAAAATAGACAGAAAAGGATCCTACGTGCCAATAATAGACTAAAAAAGAAATCAGAGAAAATCCCGTTCTCAGTAGTCACAAAAGCAAACAACAGATAAATAATAATCTGAGAATAAATCTACCCACGGCCATGAAAGACCTCCATGATAAGGAAAACACTCGTTTACACTAGCAGATGACCTTCTGTGCTGACGAGCTGGAAGACATTGTGGAAATGACTCCCTACCAAAAGCACTCTACAGATTCATCGTGATCCAAATAACAATCACAATGCCATTCTCCACACATATAAAAATCACAATTCAAAAATTTGCGTAAAAGCACAAAAGCCTAAAGACAGTCAAAGCAAAGCAAAGATTATTGTGGGAGGTGTCACAGTATCTGATCAAATTACGCTACAGAACCATAGTAATAAAAGCAGCATGGTACTGGGGCAAAACCAGGGACATGGATCAATGGAATAGAATTAAAGACCCAGATATAAGTCCACGCAACTACAGCCACCTAATTCCTTGACAAAGATACCAAAAACACACTCTGGAGAAAGGACATTCTCAACCAATGGTGCCGTGAGAGCTGGATTTCAGCATGCAAAAAAGTGAACTCCACCCTCTTCTTTCACCCTGAACAAAACTCAACAGGAAATGGGTCAAAGCCCTCAGCATAAGACCTGATAGCCTGAAACTGCCAGAGGGGAAGCCACCTACAGGCACAGGGAGGAACTTCTACACAGGCTAGAAGACCAGCAATAGCAAAGGGCATCTCTTGATCTAAAAAGCTTCTGTAGCAAAAGAAACTGCCAGCCAAGGGAAGAGGCAGCCACAGGATGGAAGAGCATGCTTCCCGCTATACATTTGATTGCCTTGTTTTTGAAACAGGGTCCCTCTAGGTAATCCTGGCTGGCCTGGAACTCCCTTTGTAGACCAGGTTGGTCTCAGACCTGCCTGCCTCTCCAGAGGCAGAGAATTTGTGTCTAGAATAAAGAATTCAGAAAGCTAAACATTAAGAAAAGAAACAACCCAATGGAAAAATAGGCAAGCCAGGTAAGTTGGTCCTTGTTTTTAATCCCAGCACTGGGAGGCAGAGGCCAGAGGAGCTCTGTGAGTTCAAGGCTAGCCTGGTCTACTAGCAGTTCCAGGATATCCCCGACTTCATAGAGAGACTCTTTCTTATAACAGGAAAAGAAAAAGGACAAGGAACTGAACAAACAAAAAAGTTAAAATTTTCAAAAGAATAAAAAATACACATGGAAATTTAAATTCCTTTAAGATTGCATCTCACACTAACCAGAATGGCCATCATCAGGAATACAAATGACATCAAATGTTGACACGGATGTGGTGAAGGGAGAGTTTTTTCCACTGTTAGTTTCCACCACACAACCAGTGGAAACTAGTGCCACCACGTTGGGAATCATTCTGGAGATTTCTCGGAAATCAGGAACTAAAACTGTCGTGTGGCCCAGCTACGCCTTCCTAGGCATATACCTGCAGGGCTCTGTACCCTACCAGAGGATCTCACATGTCCATGGCCATTGCTGCTCTGTCTACAACAGCTAGGACACGAAATCAGCCCAGATGTCCATCATCAGGTGGATGGATAAGAGAAATGTGTGACGTGGACACAATGGAATATTACCTGGCTGTAAAGAAAGACGGAACCGTGAAACTCTCAGGGAAATGCATGAAACTGTGAAAACGATACTAGATGGGGTGACTCTGGCCCAGAAAGACAGACTTGTGTGTTTTCGCTCACTTGTGCATCTTCAATCTTTTGTTCTGTGTGTTTAACTTGAAGTACAAGCCAGGCAACGAGGAAGGAGCCCTCAATGGGAGCACAATGAGAAAGGGAGATGGTAGATCATAGGTAGGTGAAAGCCAAGAGGTGGAGGCTGGAGGCTGAGAGACTTAAGTGAGGAGGATCATGGGAGCATGGGGAAACCAGGGGTACAGAGGAAGACCAACCGGAGGGAAGATGCACGGATAACCACATGGAAGCCTGCCCTCTCCCAACCCAGCTACAAAAGTAATCAGAGAGATAGTGGAAAACGTGTGACGTGAAAGAGGGGATTGCTGGGGCTTGAAGGATTAAGCCAGGATAAGGGTGAGAAAGTGGAGGAGAGAGGATTAACCCTAACTAAGGATGCATGAAATAGCCTCAAGAAAATCCATTATTCTAAGTTAACTTCAAACACAACTTAAAAAAAAAAAAAAGAGTTCAAATGGAATAACCCTGCATGGGTGGAAATGTGCAAGGCACAGGATACCTCTCTAGGAGTGGTTGGTCAGGGAAGCCCCACAGAGCTTCTAAACCACATGGGCTAGCTGGACACCATGGAACACACCTTTAATCTCAACAAAGTCAGGTAGATCTCCTAGAGGCCAACATGGTCTACACAGAAAGTTCTAAGATAGCCAAGGGCTCCATAGTGGGATCCTATCTCCAAACAAGCAAACAAGCTATTGCCATGGCTCTTGGTTATCCTCCATAACTACAGAGTAAGACCCTATCGCTGAAGAAACGGCAAACTTTGGCTGCAGGGCATAGAGAAAACAACCTTAAACTGACCAGGAGACTTCCTCCCTTCTGGTCAGCTTTCATAGTGCTGTAAGGTGCTATGACAGTGTGGGAGGAGGAAAGACATCAGTCTTACCCAGGGCTTACCTTGTGTGATGCAATAGCAACCTTCCCAGCAAGATGTGCCTACTGGTGCAGTAGTGGTTCAAGTGTTAGGGGTTAATCACTTTCTGGTGGGATCTGAGACCTGCTCCACAGGAGGGGATTTCATGCCTGGAACTGAAATATGAATCCAAAGTCCCTAGCTCAGAAGGTCGTGGACCCTAGGAGAGGACCTGCTATTGTTGTTTTCCTCAATGGCCATGCTGTCTATTTCTTTCTGTTTATGTTCACACACAGACTGTGGTGCTCTCAGCCTGGGTCAGAGGTCATTATGCAGGAGGCAGCAGTCACTGCAGAGATGAGTAACCGGTCAGTGTCAAGAGTAAAAGACAGTGCTCAACCCTAAGCAGGACACCTGCATCACGCCCACCACCAAGGCTCAGGGGACGTCACAGAAGAGGAGGCCAAAAAAGGTAAGAGTTGAAGGATGGGAAGGAGTGCCGCAAATACTGTTTTATAGCCAGGAGGGCTGTCATGAACTCACAGATGCTGTGGTTACATGCATACAGTCAAGCCAAAATTCTAGCACAGACGGAAGAAATGACCTCAAGACCCATCCGAGACAGAGAAGCCATTGGCAGTGGGTCGCTGAAAGAGAGAGAATCACTATTTTCTGAGGATGTGGCCACTGGTTGAACTCCCATATGCTCTATACCTGTGTACATTTGAGCAGCAATAAATGGACTTAGTAAAAAAGACAGACAGATAGATAGATGGATAGATAGATGATTGATAGATAGGATAGATAGATAGACAGATGATAGATAGATAGATAGATAGATAGATAGATAGATAGATAGATAGATAGATAGATAGATAGATAGTTGATAGACAGGATGGATGGATAGATAGATAGATAGATAGATAGATAGATAGATAGATAGATAGATAGATAGATAGATAGATAGATAGATAGATGATAGATAGATGATAGACAGACAGACAGAAATATCAAAAAAAAAAAAACCCATGAAGTTGAGAAGGGAGTTGCTGAGAGAGATAGAGAAGGAGTCCGATGGGAGCTGAGGTGAATACAATCATATTTCATCGTATGCATGTATGAAATTCTCAAGAAAAAAGAAAAATCATAAAATTTGCAGATAAATGAATGCAATTTGAAAAATTATACTAGTGAGTTTATCCAGGCCCAGAAAGGCAAACACCACATGTTCTCTCTTACCTGGTTTCAAACCCTTTTGTATATTTCACTTAAAGTTTATGTGATCGTCACAAAAAAAACCAAACAAACAAAAAACAAAAACAAAAAAACAGAAACAGGCCTATTGGAGGATGGGCAAAACATTCAGGGAAGGGAGATAGTCAAACATAGGCAAAAGGAAAGCACAGATGGGGATACTGGAGGTAGAGAGGGTCCGACCTGAAGTGGGGGTGGGGTAACAAGTCAGGAAGGTGTAAGCAGAGTAGAAGGTCCATGAAAAAGCTATCTAGAAACAAGCCATCTCGTCACTCGGGGGAAGTATGACAATGGTCCCTATCTCACGAGGATTTAACCGGCACTTGGTGGGTCAGCACATGCAGATGGACCAGAGGAAACCATGCTACCAATCCAACACACCTGAAGGGGAGAAAACATAAGGGACAGGAAATCATAGGAAAATCCTCCAGGAGAAAGGTTTAAGTGTGGTTGGTAGACAAGAGGGCATAAGGAGTGGGTGAGACAAAACCAAAGACACATGAGTTTTAAAAAAAAAAAAAAAAGCTAAGAAAAATTCAGGGGTTTGTAAGCTAAGTAAAAACATAATATTTTTTAAATAATTTAATCAGAAGTATACTGTTCAGCTGAACAATTCTGCTCCCAGAAGACACGGGTTACTAAATGGTCCAGTACTTCCTCACTATGCCCCTGCCCCTCCATTTTGGAATGGTAATGTGTATTCTGTGTCATTGTATGTTGTAAGTATGTAATGTACTTCTTTTCTTTTACAGGTTTACAATTAAGAGATTACCTTGAGTCTCAGAAAAGACTTTATACTTTGTGTTTTTACGCTGTCTTGAGACTATGAAAGACTATGGGGACTTTTGAAGTTGGACTAAATGCATTTCGCAATAAGATATACTCCAAAGTCTTTGGGAACCAGGGGTAGAATATGATGGTTTGAGTGACAAAGGCCTCTATTGACTCATATGCTTGAATACTTCATCTCCAGTTGATGGAACTCCTTGGGAAGCATTAGGAGGTATGGCCTTGTTGGAGGAGGTGTCTCACTGGGGACAGGCTTGACGTTTCAAAGGACTACCAATGTGTGTTATCCCTCCCTCCTGCCCCTGCCCCTGGTTGTATCTCAAGATATAAGCTCTCAGCTCCTGCTCCAGCACCATGCCTGCCTGCTGCCATGCTCCCCACCTTAACTGTTATAGACTCACCCTGAAACTGTGAGCCCAATAAACTCTTCTATAAGCTGCCTTGGTCATGGTGCCTCTTCCCGGCAATAGAAAAGTAATTAAGACAAAAAGTAATTGCGAGCGCTCAGCTGCAGATGGGACGTCTATGTCCACCTCTCTCATCCAAGGCTCAAGGAACTTTGTCCAAAAGTAGGCAGAAAGCATGGAAGAGTCAAAGGATAGAGAGGAAAGCTGTCAAATGCTCTCTCTCTTTTAGACGTGACATGGCTGTTGCACACAGCTGCTGAGGAAGCAAGAGTCATGTTTTAGAGATATGTCTGCTAGCAGGTTGTACATTTCCAGTTTGCACACAGGCAGCACTAACTGGTCTAAAGGGATGATTAATAACAAGGATGATGATAATGATAGTAATAATAATAATAAGAAGAAATAAGAAGTTGAGAGGGAGATGGGGAGTAAATACAACCAAAATATACCATATACATGCACCAAGCCTTCAAAGCATGAATGCTTAATATTCTTTTTTAAGAAATGATTCCTGTGCTCAATAGGCAGAGTACACAGAGCTGAAGCTCAGAGCATGTGACCAACGAGGGTCAATTGACTTGCCGTGTCTCTAGACCCACATGATGCAGTCTCCAAGAGGCCCTTCATGGCACAATGCCCTCCTCGGCTGGTCAGAGTGCAGTGAGTCCTTCCAACTCAGAGATGCCTCCTCCTTGCAGTCTTCCAAGGTTTCCCGACTCCCCTGTACCCGTCCAGAGCACCCTGCATGTCTCTCAGGCTGTACCCTGGGCCTTGCTTCTGCTCAGTGTATTCGAAAGTTCCAGGTGGGTGGCCAAGCAGGTTTGAGAGAGGAGGGAATCAGGCACAAGGCGCATGCTGAAGTGGGCACACAGAGGCCCTGAGGCTGGGCAGTGGCCTGGTGTGTCCCAAGAATCTGAGTGGTGGTATGCCCAAGTTGAGCATGCTGGAGAGATGGAAGAGAAGCTGAGAGCACAAAGGATAACAGGATGGAAGACAGTGACTCGGGTGGGGACACAGGGCTTGCTGGCTTCCCCTTCTTCACGAACCAAAGCAATTAATGAATAATCATTGTCGCAGAGTGAAGCTGCCCTAGCAGGCCAGGGCCACCCCTGAGGATAAGACCTGAGTCTGATTCCTCTGAGGGGACCTAACATACGACCTGGGAGGCAAAAGGAGGGTAGGTGGGAAGGTGGACACTGTCCTATGCCAATAATGCCCACAGAGGGATGGGAAGGTGGACGCTGTCCTATGCCAATAATGCCCGAGGGTGGCATTTAATACAGCAGCAGAATTCTCTCCATGCCACATTCTTTCCACGCCCACTGTCCAGCCTCGGGGCATCTGGCTGGCTGGCTGCCCCCTTCCACAAATAATCCCTTCCCACACTCCCATCTTCAGCTCCCCAATCCTTTTCAGACATGCCTGCCTGGTCTCTAGAATACCCTAACCCATGTCTGGGATTACTCAGATTCTTCTTTCATACTGTTAGCTGACCTTCCAAGACATGAGAAATTTCCCAAACAGTCAAACTAGGGTGCATGCCTAGCACCCAAGTTTCCCTCCACTTTAATCCTTGCACACACACACACACAAGGTTACCTGGTGCAGCGGTTAATCACTGGTTTTAGACTCACCACAGAAACACACCTCTTGGTGTGTCTAGATGTTTCTAGGAAGCTTAATTGAATAGAGAAGACCCACACTGAATTAATGCTGTGGGGTCCTAGACTACGTGAAAGGAGAAAGCGAGCTGAGGACCAGAAAACACCTCTCTACTTCCTGAGGATCCAACCTGACCCATTGTCTCCCACTCCCGTCGCCATCCCCTCCCACCATGATGGACGGTATTGACCAACTGTGAACCCTTTCTCCTCTAAGTCACCTCTGATGGACAATTTGTCATAGCACCAAGAAAAGTAACTAATTCACCTGACTATGCCAGTCACGATCTCTCTATTGCTCTGCCTCCGAGCCCTGAGGACAGAGGACAGAGAAGTGTGTGGCACCATCTGTGGTGGCTGGGATAGACCATCTCATAGCTCCCTCCTTGCCCCATCACTGCTAGCTGAGGCGGCACCAGGCAGTTCCTATCCACATCTGCAGATACCATCTCAATAAAGACCTCACTGCTCCTAGTTACCTTCGCAGCAAAAGCATCCTGATGAATAAGTAGATGGCAAATGTGCCCTGACTGTGGACAGTGCAGCTCACTACCAGGCAAAGGGTAGGGACCAATGGCAATTCATGAGCCCATAGGGCAGTCAGGGACCCACATCTGCTCCCCATGGCCTCATCCCTTCACCTGTTGACCCTGAAGACATGTTTATGAGCGCTAATCCTATGCAGGGTGTAGAAAGAACAGAGTGAAAGGCTCGGTCCTCTTGATGTTTGGGGTGGGACTGTTCTAGAATAAAGCCACCAGTACATAAGACAAGGAGGCGCTAGAAGGCCACCCAGGGTGGAGAGAGCCAGGATTATGGGACAAGAATGTTACAGGCAGAAGGTAAAATGAACAAAGGCTCTGAGGACAGGGTGGGCTGCATAGTGTAGCACGGTATGAGAAAAAGTGGGGGTGGGGCAGGAAGTGAGGGGCCCATTGGGAAGGCAGCTTGGTGCTCTGCCTTTGGACACATGAACCATCCTCAGTCTCCCAGATCAAATCCACAGTTGAGGTCTAGCGTGCTCACCTCTACCTCAAAGCCCTTCCCAGGCTGGGGGCCCAAGAAAGAACACAAAACTGAGGTTTCCAGAAGGTGAGCAAGGGGTATCAATAGCACCTTGTCTAGTCCTGGTATGGTATTGCTCTTGGTGGCTCCAGTCAAAGATGAGACTGGGGAACTCCACCCTCCACAGGTGACAAGTGGGTCCCCTCGTGAGGTTCTGTCTCCACGTACCTGTCCCCAGCCTCTTAACACTGTGCTTTCTAAACCCAGTGAGGTAACATCAGAGTGCAACAAATGTCACCACCCTTTTACAGACCCTAGAACTCAGAGCTCAGAGAGGGCAAGTGCCATGCCCACAGCCCATCAGCTAGCCAGTCCTTGGCACAGCAGGGGTAGGGAATTGGGGCTCCAGAGCTGCAAACATGGAGGTGCAGAGTCACTGACAGGAATCCTTCTTGGACTGTGTGCCTCTTAGCAAGGGTTTATGTAGCTAACTGATGCCACGAAGAAGCAGGGGCTGCCAGGTACCTGAGTTGGTGCCTCGGGACTTGGTGTCCATCCCCTGCTGCCCCAGCCCATAAGCACAGAGTTAAAGAAAGCGGTCCATCTATGGGGAGCAGGGGTTTTACCAGCATGTCTCCGTCGCAAGAGCCCCAGGAAAAGCCTGCTCCTGTTTGGCTCAGGAGAGTGAGAACGTCATTCTTCACCTACTGCCTGTGCTTCTTGACAACCTGAGAGACACTCCTGGGAAACCTGCCACTCTGAAAGGGAAACCTCCATTCAGAGAGAGGCTCCCGGGGAACTAAGCAAGCTAGTCATTTCAGACCTGGGCTAGGTATCTGGGTGAAGTCACTAGGGCACACTGCTGGAGCAGCTGATGAGGCTCACAAGTAAGTAAGTCTGCCTTCCTACCAGCTCCACCTTCTGGGAAGATGCTAGACCGGGGGGGGGGGGGGGGGACACGACACAACTCTTTCTACATCTGCTCCTGGTTGCAGCCTACTGTAGCCTGCTCACTTCCACCTCAAAAGCACGGTAATGTCACTAACCTTTGCCGCCTCCAAGTTCACATCTTTAGAATGGGCATGCTGCCTCCCTACCACAGAAGTTGGAAGATTAATGACATTGCTCCATGTTCAGTGCCTAGAGCAGACTTGAGTGCACAGCGGGCATCATACACACAGGGGCTCACACCGCCACCAATATATGTGGCATCTTTACTCACACATGGCCTAAGGCATGGTGCGTGTTCTCCTAGAACATTCCCCCAAGATCAGGCCAAGGGCTTGGAGACAAGAAGTTTATTCGGGAATTGGTTGGGAAGCTTAGACAGGGAATTCGAGCCAGGAAAAGACGGCAGCATGGTCAACGGCCCCAAGGGGGCACCAGACACTAGGCCTAGGAAGACCCTTGGAGGACCTCCAGGGTGCCATGGGTGTCAAGGGCTGTGGCCTGGCCTAATACCAAGTACCGAGAGCTGCCACAAGCCGGTACACTCAGCCCACAGCTGTGTATGCAGGCAGCTACAGTGCTACAAGGGGCGCAGGGCAGAGCCTAGGAAATAATTGGCACAGTTGGCCTCATACAGAGGTCAAGATAGCTCTGTGCAGCTGTCACCGTGCGGGCAGCCTGTTTTCCCATGTGTGTGCCTTCCCAGAGAGCAGATCTGGTCACACTCGTGGTGCTGTGTGCACCAGGACTCTGTGTCTGCTCTTGCACATGTGTATACACAGGCGTGGACACACACACACACACCTTGTTCAGGGTTGTGCAGAAGGGCAGATGCACACACCCAGCCTAAGCAATGCTGCAGGGTGGGAGAGATGGTCTGGTCACCTTGGCAACGGGCAGTATCTAGCTAGTCTGGGACAGCTTTGGTTCAAAAGAAAAAAATATCCAAGCATTGAATACAAAAAGAGACTGCATGAAGAAAAGGAGTTGAGGGTGAGGGTGTCACCCCAGCAGCCCCAGGCAAGTGGGCCTAGCTGAGTTCGTGGGTATAAGGGTCCTTTCAGAGGCTTGGGAAGCCTACTCAGGGGAGAGCAAACAGGGGATAAGTGTCCTAGGGTAATGCTACTGGAGGTGTGGGGTGGGGGTGGGGGACATGAGCCTCAGAAGGCATTTGGCACTCTGTAAGCACAGGCATGCTGGGCCATGCCTGCACAAAAGTCCCCAGCTCTGACAATTAGCGCACTAATTGCGCATGCTGTCCAGAGCCGGTGCATTAGCCCAGGTCATGTGGTGATTTATTCACGAGCTTCCAGCTCCTGCCTGTCCCCAGCTCATAGTCTCAGCTGCCTCTGCTGGGTGAGGAGGCTGAGATGGAGGCAGACACTTCCCTGGCCTTGCTTTAAAACCCTGCATGCTGTTTGTGTTCCATCAGCCAAGAGTGCTCGGGATGAGCCACTCCCTGCAGACAGTGGCAGCTGTAGCCTCCTGTCTGGCAGCGAGCGGCAGCTGGAAAATGCCTCCTCTCGTATCTGAGGAACTGGGGCTCAGAGGTGGCCACTGCTCAAAAGTCCATGGCTGGAATCTTCAACACAATAACAGAAATGCCCCCAGACTTCTACCCTCGGTGCAGAGCACAGCCTGCGGGGAAGATTGTAATGTTAGTCTCACTTGATAGAGAGCAAACTGCTGTTCAGAGACGGCGAAGGACTTACTCAGGGCTAGACAGTCAAAAGAGTCAGAGCTACTGGCTTTAGAGCCCATATCCTGAAGGCCCCATCATTTAGCCTCCCTAGCTCAGTTCTGAGTGGTCCTGTGGGGCTGCCACCATTATAATACTTTAAAGATGGGGAAACTGAGGCTCAGAGAACTAGAGAGTTTGCTCGGAATCACACAGGTACCAAAGGAAATAGACAGGTGACTTTGATGGACAATGGGCTCCCATGTGGGCCCTGGGTAACCCCCTGAACTGTGACTCCAGGACTAGGGTCTGCAAAAACACCTGCCTGGGAGCGAGAACAGCTCAGGGTAGTCAGTCCCCACTGCAGTCTGAGTCACAACCAGGGAGGGTGCCCTCCCCTGTGAAGTCACCTGCCTTTGGGGACAGCCCACCCACCAGCCCTGGAGGAAGACGGGACAAGTGTGAAGGACCCACGCCACAGAGTAGCAACCTTGGGTGGAAATTGCAGTGACCATCCCCCCAAATGGAGCCCCTCACTCAGGCCAGCACAGGCTCGGCATTCTGAGCCCCACCCCCATATGTTCCCTAGAACATCCTGCTGGCTTCTCTGGAGACCAATGGAAATGCTAGGCTACTCTCACAGGGCTACAGCCACCTTGTCCGTGAGGACTAACTCCCCTGTGAGGGCTGAGGTAGCCATGAGGACTCACCATCATGTAGACTGCTCATGGAGCAGGCGGCAGAGCATGCAACTGGCTTTGAAGACCAACCCTGGCTGTGTGATCTTAGGTCCCCAGATGCCCCTCTCTGAGCCTGTCTTCCCAGTGTCTGCTGGACATTTCTCTCAGGGCTCTGACAGAGTGAGACATCACAGCAGGGCAGTGGGCATCTCTGAGTGACCTCAGCCTCTGCCTACTTCCCAGGACTCTAGAGCAGCTACAAGACAGACCTGGCAGAGACCTGGGTACAATAGTGGACATCTGGGGCTGGCTACTTAGGCCCACCGCCTAGCTGTTCCTGTGTCACACAGCATGAGAGGGCAGACCACACTCTGGAGATGGCCTTATCCATTCCGCAGAGAGGTTTCAACCACTCCCCAGCCTCCACCAGACACCAAATGCTCTCTTTCTCTTTTGGCTAGTTCACAGCTTTTGCTCCAAGCTCTGCCTTTTGGTCACGGTTAGATCTTGGACAGGACACTGCCCCTCTCCTGCCTCTGCTTGCCCACATGTAACAAGCAGCAACTACACATGATTGTACGAGGACCGCCAGGTTCATAAGCAGTTTAGTGCCGAGCCTGGCATAGAGAAATGTCACCATCTTTATCCTACTTGCCACTGTTTCTGTCTGCGCACTGGGGACACATACTTTGCTGTAGGCCTAACAGGGTGTCAAAAGTTTCTGGAGAAACAGATGGATGTTTTCTGGTGGTTCCCCCTTCACAACACAAGCTCCCACAGACCATGCCTCCTGCTCTTACCAGGCCATCCCTCCCCAATGTCCACAGCCTGCCCACTGCTTTCCCCCTTCCCACCATTTAGCCTCCAGCTGAGCTTCTGGTGCTGATATGAACACAGTAAAGGCACAGCAGGGGCCCCTGACAGTTTGTAAAACAATAATCTAGAGATTGCTCCCAGATACCAAACCCTACTCCCTCAGGAAGCCTTAAGGGGCAGTATGATTCCCAGGGCGGTGGCACACATCGTTGGGAGGCAGAGACAGGCAGATCTTTGTGAGTTTGAGGCCAGCCTGGTCTACAGAGAGAGCTCCCGGACAGCCGAGGCTACACAGAGAAACCCTATCTTGAAAAACAAATGAACAAACAAACAAAAAAAGAGCAGAATGAGACAGACATCATACTTTTACAGACAGGAAAACTGGGTTCTAGGGAAACAGCCTGCAAATACTTGAGAGGTTGGGTAAACTACAGCCCCCGTCCTCAGCCTATCTTTCCCAGCACGGTCAGCAGGGCAGCAAAGACCGTCATTGTACCCACACTGAGGATGGTAACCCTAAGCTTGGAGAAACCACATTCTGGGAATCAAGGGCTTAAGTGAAATCCTGAGAGAATGTCCTCTGCCTAAGGTACCATTGCTCAATGTGGGCCTGGAGACAGACCCAGAAACTAAACTGAATACCCCTGCCCACTGTGGTCTCATCTGTGAAGTACAGAAGGACTTGGTTGCTTAGGCCCAGTGCCTTCAAACAAATAGCCATCAGTTGTGAAATGACAAGGTAAAGAGGCTCCTCACAGCCCACGTCCACCAGATCCCAGCGCACCCCACAGGGGCACTATAGTCCTGCGTTAGACCACTGGAGAGTGCTGGATCCATAAGATAAACACGTGAGCAAAGGGAAGAACTTGAACAAAGGAGGAGCCGCTTAGGCTGTGGAAGTGGGAAGGGGCTCATGAAGAGAGAGGTTTCTATCTAGGGAGAGCCTACATCCCAGGACAGGTGTGTGAAAAGAAAGGCCACATTCAGGGAAGATGCCCAGGATGGACAGAGATCAACATCACCAGCCCTGGGGTGTAGCCAACCATGGGAGCAATGTATGGGCCCTGAAGACTGGACCCTTCCATCCCAGCTCAAGAGAACATCAGAGGCCCCAGAAAATCCTGTAAGCCTCTGTAAGCCCGCGTCCTCCTAGGGATAGGAATAGAGTCCTAGCATCCTCCAGCATCGTAATGCAGGTGCAATGTGTCAGCATGCATGAACAAGACCGTGCAAGCATCCACTCTGTAGGCTTTCTGGGCCCAGAAGACCAGGGTATAGCTGGAGTAGAGGTGAACTGGAAAAGTCTGGACACCAGAGACAGCAGGTATAGACTTACAGAGAAGATACAAAAGACCCCAGAGACACATGGACTTGGGGTTATAGGCCTGGTCTCAGAGGAACAGCTCTGTCCAAATAGTGGGCTGCCTTGGCAAGGCAGAAGTTATATAGAGAGCCAGGGGAATGGTGTTCCACTGGGATCCTTGTGCCTTGGATTCATAAGCACTGCCTTCTCCTCCTACGGCTGTCTGTGCATACAGCGCCGTACCCTCCCAGCCTCCTAAGTTCAGAAACATTGATGTGCAGTCTCAGCACCCACCCTCCCATGGCTCACACCACCATCAGGCCCTCCAACTGCGTCCAGCTACCTCTACGCACACTGCACAGTGTCTGCCATGTAGGGAGTCTGATCCTATCTGCACTGCTATCTAAGGCCCCCACCTTTGAGTTCCCTGATCTGGGATCCTCGGTTTGAGGCTGCTGGATTGTGAAGAAGGCATGGTTCTGTGGCCATCTTCCCAATCCACATCAGCACCCCTAGGCTGAGGGAAGACAGGTGGCTTGGAGTCCCTCCAAATCCAGCCTATTTCACTGCCCTGGGGGAGGAAGTTCCTGTCAGTCCTCATGCCAAACGAGCTAAAAGAGGGTGGGGACCAGCTAGGGCTGTACACCCCCCAAAACAGCTGCAGTTGAAGGTGGAGCCCAGAGAGAAAAGCCCTATGGGGCATCTGTCCATCTGTCATTTCCTTGGCATCCCATTACAGCAGCCAGACCAGCCTTCCCTGAGGAGCCCAGGCCTTTGGAGCTGGCAGTACCCCGTGCACACATGCTGGCACACATGCGAAGACAATGACCCAGTCTGTAGACCCAACAGAGAAGGGCCCTCCTGCTCTGTTCCTGCTCTGCCCTAACTAGTCCGGCAGCAACCACTTCTGGCCTACCCTGCCATCTTCTCTCAGACACCCTGCAGCTCACTCCTTGATTTCACGGTCTCTGCTCACACGGAGTCTACGGTCCTTCACCCCTTGACATGCAAGTTCCATGGAGCAGGACTGCTTTGTCACCCAGTGTCCTAAGGCTATAGACTCTTTACCTCCTCTGGAAGGACTTCTTCCTAAGGAGTCTAGAGAGAGTCCAGTGACAAAAGAGAAGCCTGGATATATCCTATAGCAATAGATTTAGATAGCCAGAGGGGGACAAGGCCCTGAGGACAAGAGGGTGATCATCCATCTATAGGAAAGAGCCGAAAACAGAAAATGGGCAGCTGTGGCATAGGCCAGTGGGTTCTCTTTTGATTTTCTCAGCAAATCAAACTATCCACAAAGTCTAAGGCTTTACTGGGGAGGCTTGGGCCCAGGATCTTGAGGATGGGGACAGGCACCAAGGACTTAGATCAGAAATGAGAGACAGGTTCAGGAATGGTTGGGGAGATGAGGGTTCAGGATGGGTGCTGGCAGGTGCAGAAGTGTTTGGTGTGGATGGCCAGCTGCCCCACAGCAGACTGCAACTGTGTTTAGGCTTTGGATTCTTTGGCTCTTGTTCTCCGCAAGTCCCAGGAGACTTAGGTAGCAGTCAACTAAGAATTTCATTGTCTAGAGCCCAGAGATGTCTCTCAAGAGTACTCTAAGGGCCCTCCTGGGCTAAACCCTCCCCTGGGAAGACAGGTGTCACCATAGTCCTTGAGAAGCCAGGACCCAAAACACTCACCTCGGAGCCTTTCATTGGGTCTCAGGAGTCTGTGAATACAATTGCTTCTCCACAGGACCTGGGATCCCTAAAACCAAATGGAGGGATGGATGGATAGGTAGATGGGTGGATGGATGGATAATGAATGGATGGATTGTGGTGGGGGTGGGGATAGATGGATGGATGGATGAATGGAGGAGTGGATAGATGGATGGATGCTTCCTTAAGTATCAGATTCTTAAACTAGAGATTTACATATAGTATGGGATACATATGTGACTCCATATGGTAACTCAATATGGGTCACAAAAATGCCAACGGTAAATATTTTGAGCAGGCAATGATCAAAACTCAATGCAAAGTCAGCATGTCATGAATCCCATGCATTTTAGGCAGTGCTTTTCCTCGTTGTACTGCACAACATCACTGTAGCCTTGATTCTGAACACTTCATGCCCACTCTGCACTGAGCCACACAACACCAACAAACGCTGCCTGAAACATCTTGGCTCAAATGAATGTTACAAACTGCGGTGTTTTTAATGCACACACAATGTTCTGATCTTACAGAAACATATATTTCTCAGCATATAAGTATTTCATATATTTGGATTGTATGGTGGCTTTAATGAGAAATATCCCTTCTAGGTTCATGTTTGAACACGTGGCCCAACCACTGGTGGTGGTATTTGAAAGATTATGGAATTTTAACAGGTGGAGCCTTGGCTGAAGGACATACAATATTGGGGTGAGCTTATAGGGTTTACAGCCTCACCCTACTCCCTGCTGGTGTGCTTGCTCTCTCTCGCTCTCTCTCACCTTCCCATTCTGCCATGCTGTGCCTTCCCCACCACTGTGGACTCTAGCCCTCTAAATATGTAAGCCAGACAAACTCTTTCTTTCTTAAATTGCTTTTGGTCCTGGTATTTTTTGCAGCAGCAGAGAAGTAACTAAAACAGATTGTACCATGAACATTATATATGTGTGTGTGTGTTATAATGTATATATCACATGTGTTTATATATAACAGACATATATGTATATGTGCTATGCTATATAAAATCAATAATGTTTGATTTTAAAAATTGTTACTAGACAGATGGTTCAGTGGTTAAAGGGTATTTGCTACTTTTACAGAGAACTTAGGTTTGGTTCCCAGTCCCCAAAGGGTGGCTTACAAATGTCTGTAACTTCAGTTCAAGGGATTTAATGCCCTTTTCTGACCACCAAGGGTACCAGGTATACACATGGTACAAATACATACATGCAGGCAAAACACTCATATACATAAAATAAAAATAAATCTTTTATTCAAAAATTGTTGCCAGGCTAGGCGGTGGTGGTGCACACCATTAAACTCAGCACTCGGGAAGCAGAGTCAGGTGGATCTCTGTGAGTTCGAGGCCAGCTTGGTCTACAGAGTGAGTTCCAGGACAGGTTCCAAAGCTACACAGAGAAACCCTGTCTCGAAAAAAAAATTGTTGCCAGGTGTGGTCATGCACACCTTTAATCCCTGCACTCAGAAGGTAGAGACAGATGGATCTCTGTGAGTTGGAGGCTAGCCTGGTCTATAGTGAGTTCCAGGCCAGGCCACTCAGTGCTGCATAGTGAGACTGTTTCAAATAAAGCTGTTTGAATTTTATTTTTTTAAAAATTTCAAAGAATTTCAGCTTGAGATCAGAGCAGATTTTTTTCAATCATTCCTGAAAAGACCCTAAACATAGTTGTGCCATTTTCTACTATGTATTTATGCAAAAAAACATTCTCACCACTTGACAGCTATAAAATCAAAATATTATCAATTCTGAAAAATGTTACTCTATGTCCTAGATACTCTATGTCCTAGAGTATCTGATATTCAGCTAAAATGTAATTATTTACGTAAAAAGTAGTATGCCCAGTTCATTAGTATGCAAATTTTTTCATCTTTATTAATGATGAAATTACACACATATCAAAGAGCTGCTTTAAAATAAATTGCTTAGCCGAGCGGTGGTGGCACACGCCTTTAATCCCAGCACTCGGGAGGCAAAGGCAGGCAGATCTCTGTGAGTTCGAGGTCGAGGCCAGCCTGGTCTACAGAGCGAGTTCCACGCGACAGGCTCCAAAACCACACAAAGGGCTGGAGAGACGGCTCAGAGGTTGAGAGCACTACTGCTCTTCCAGAGGTCCTGAGTTCAATTCCCAGCAACCATCTGTAATGAGGTCTGGTGCCCTCTTCATGTCCAGCAAGCATCCAAAACTACACAGAGAAACCCTGTCTCGAAAGAAACCAAAGGAAAAAAAAGAAAGGAGAGAGAGAGAGACCTTGTCTTGAAAAACAAACAAAAATAAAATAATCAAATAAAAAAGTTTCTTTATGATTTACTACCAGTAAATGCTTAATTAACCATCTTTGATACCTCTATACCCAGAGTCACAGGGTAAAAGTGACCACAGTGGGGAAAGTGTGAAGAAACCTTGTCCATAAGCAGGGCAGCTTCCACACCACAGCGTTCCAGAGCAGCATAGCTGCTTGTGACCAAATGCTTGAGAAGTTTGCTGTGCCCATCTTCTGCACCCACCTGGTCTAGGAGGAGCACAGCTGTGAATGCCAAATGGCTCCCAGGTCAGGGAGCAAATGAAGATGTCAGAATCAGCCACATAAAAGTAGAGAGAGGAGGCACTCTGAGAACCTGCATGGCTCTGCCCAGGATCCCAGCTCCAAAGGACCCGAGAGACTGTGTGTCTGTCCTCCAACCTGGTCCAGAGCAAGGGTGAAGTTGACTAGACAGGTCCATATTCAGAAGGTGAAATCACAGGGGGACAGAAAGCTTCAGATCACTCAAGCTGGGTATGAATCCTGACCATGTCTCTTCACCATGAAGCCTCAGTTTACCTGCCTGTGAAATGGCCCTCTGCCATCTAGAGCTTTTAAGCAGTTATAAAGTGTGGCCAAGCACTCATCTGGAACAATTCATGTGAAAGGGAGCTTCTGCCCTATTTTTCAGAGTTACAGAAGTGAGGGTTAGAGAGATGACTCTACCTTCCAGTCACACAGAAAAGGGACAGCCCCCACTTAAATCTGGGCCAATACAGCTTCTGGTGCTGATGGCCGGCACTACTCCCAGGCAAGCATGATCCTTAGCCATCTCCTGGGAGAAGATCTCAGGCCAGGCATCTCCCACCAGCCCACAGTATTCTTAAGGCACTGAGGTTTCACTTCATGGCTTTGGGGTATTGATTGACATCTGGGTCGGCCCCCTGCCTCCCAACTGCTCATCCCTTTCTTGTCCAGGACATTTTGAGAATTAAATAGGATAGTTTCTGGAAGACACCAAGCACAGTGCCCAGCACCAAAAGATCTGGTAACAGTCATTTCATTGTTATCTGTGGATGCCAAATCTCAGGGCGACATCATACCACTTCTCAAGAAGCACTGGCACCAGGTGTCATGCTTGAACTCCCGCCCCCCCCCCCAAACTCCCTGGAGTATGGGGAAGGGCCATAGACACCGGTATCACCAAATAAGCACACCTCCACGGGGACATGCCTGGTGGTAGACGAGGAAATAGTTTAGGCCACAAGTCCAAAGACAATGAGCTTTTGGGGAAACCCGGGCGCTATGGATGCCACCGTTGGGCTCTGGGTACACAGAATGATGGAGACAGACTGGTCCCCGCACAACCTCACTGCACCTTGGTTTTGGAGTCTGTAGAGGAGTAGCAGATCCCTGTCCTTTAGGTCAGCTGAGAAGATCCAGAAGGACAAGAAAAGACACACCGTGGCAGACACTAACCACTTGGCTCACTGACCAGCTAGTGGGGTAAGAGAGAGATCTGAGAACACCCTCCCCAAAGGAGCTGAACTCTGGACATGAGCTACAAGAAGATACCAGCCTGGACAGTGTCTCACATCTAAACCAAGGGAAGTGAAAGTCTTTGCTGTCAAAGGTGGTACTGTCAAATACAGGCATCCGGCGGCTATGGTACACAGGCTCTGCTGCGGTGCCCTAAACTTGTGTGACACCATGGGGAGCTCCTAAAATCATAAAGACATATATAGCCCCTTCAGCCTGTGTAGAACCTATTTAGGGGGCCCAGGCACAGTGATGGCTAGGGCTGGACCGAGATCTAGGAAGTTAATGCATCAGAACGAGCAAGTTAGCTAAGCAGAAATTCGGTCTCTTGCCTGAAATACCAGGCAAATCTCAAAACCATCTTGCCATAGAAAGTAACATCTCCCACACCCTTCCATGTGCCCGGGCTATGTGTGAACTCAGATTGCTCAAAACCACTTCAGAAAGAAAGGACCACTACCATCTCTGTGCCTCAGAGAGGAGACTGGACACAGAAGCAGAGCCACCTGCCAAAGGCGCACACCTGGGAAAAACTAAAATAGAATTCTAATACTATGTGTTTCCAAAGGACACCGTCCAAAAAGTACATCTTCTCTTTCTTTTTAAATGATGGTAGTGTGTGTGTATGTGTGTGTATGTGTGTACCATGACACACACCTGGAGGTCAAAGGACAAATTTTAGTCATCAGTTCTGTTCTTCCACTTTTATACGGGTTCTGGGGGTTGAGCTTGGGTTGCTAGGCTTACATAGCAAGTGCCTTATGAACTGACCCATCTTGTTGCCCGGGATTTTATTCTTTACAATATTTTTCTGGTGCTGGAGGTAGAGATCAGTGGCAGGAGGATTTGCCTGCCATGCATGAGGCCCTAGGTTCTGTTCCCAGTTGAAGAGAGAGGAAAAAAAAAAGATTAGAATGACAAAGAAAATTCCATATCACAAAAGCTTACACAAAATTATTAAAGATAATATATTCATATTCAGATTCTATATATAAGCTATAGATAAATCAAACATATATGGATTTCGTATATAGGCTTGGGTCCCCTCCCTGGATATCTCATCACATATATTCTAAAACCTGAAAACCAGTTCTGAAATTCAATGCAGGTTGAATCTCAGCATTCTGGACGAGAGGCTCTGGCCATACTGTTTCAATCCCCAACACAGAAGCACCTGAACCAGTTTGGGGTCTTGTGCTCCCTACTGCTACCACTTCTACATCTAGAGCTCACCCTGCCCCAGACAGGACACCAGGTACGTGGGCACAACTGCCTTCCTCGCTCTAGTGTTCCCATTGGATAGAGGCAGATTTTGAGGCTCTCAAAACTCCTGATCACCATCACTCCCCTGTCCCCCAAATCTATTCCCTAACAACCTGTACCTATTTAGGGGGTTTTTGCCCAGCTACAGCTGGGCCGAAGGCCAGCGGGAAGCATCTGGGTCAGGAGAGGACCAAGCCTGGTACTGTGGGTCTAGGCATTTGCTACAAGGTTAAGGCCAAGACCCTGACTGGTAATGGCTGTGCTGGCCAGACCTAGTCCAGCTCACATTTAGCAAAAGAGAGGGGATGGTGGGTATTTCTGTCACATAGGTTTGGGGTCCTGGGACGTTCTAAGAATACCACAGGGGCTCCTGGGGACACTCCTAGTGGTCTTCAGGTTTCCTAAGTCCCAGAGAAGGGCCTGGCTGCTTTGACCAAACAGGTGTTGCCAACAGCTTGAGACCCAGCAGGTAGCAGTTGGCACGGCCAAACCTCCGGCTGCACAGTGGAGGGGGTAACAAGGAGAGGAAGCTGCCCTGCCCTGCCCTGACCACAGAGCCAAGTACAAAGGGCAGAAGAGGATGATGTCTTGAGAGAAGGGAAACTCTAGTGCCCATTTCACAAAAGGGAAAAGTGAGGCTTAGAGCTAAAGCGCATCCATGGTCATTAGCACCCCTCCTGGAACCAGGGCAACATAAAATTTCTCCACAGGGTCTTTCTTCACCTCAAACCAGGATTCAAGAATGGCAGAGGACCAAGCAAGTGGCCGGCGGCCGGAGGCAGAGTTCACAGCAGAAGTGGCCCTCCCCCAGGCAGAAGGTGGACCCTGCCTGAAGATTAGGGTGGCCCTTCCTCTGGAAGGTCCAGAAAGGGGCCGACAGGGAAGCAGAGACTCCCCCCTTCAAGGAAAAGTGTTGGACACTTTCCCCCTTCAAGTCAAAGCAAGGTTTGCTCTGTCCCGAGGGAGCTGGTCAGTAAGTTCCACAGCGCAGATAGATTAGATCTCACAGTCTGGGGAGCTGGACAGCTAGAGCTGAGCTATTGGGGGAAATTAAAACACACAGACCTCACACTCTTTGAGCCAGAATTCTTGGAATCGAGATGGTCTAAACCCCCTGGGATCCCAGGAAGAAGGTCTCCAGCAAGGCCCTAGAGCTTCTCTGGGGGTTAAGCTGCTCCAGTTCTGCAATTCCAGGTTCCCTGCCTTAGGCCGGTAAAACTTCACAAAGAACCCATGATGTGTGAAGTCAATGGCTGGGCGAGTTCAAAGGCTCCACAACCAGGATCCACAGACTTGGTGACTCAGCCCTCGTCTTGGAGACAGGAATGGAACCCTGAGCCCAGTGGGCACTGGGTACCACATGGCCAGGATCCTGATGCAGACACAGGGGTGCGGGGAGGGGAGAAAAGGGGAGAGAACCTCTACATTCACACAAGCACTGGGAAAGACAGTCGCCCAAAGAACATGAGGCATTCTGGGGAAAGAGAAGCACGGCTGAGAAGAGATTCATTTTCTACTCTTACTATTTAATTGTACCATGCAACATTCCTGTAATTAAAGACTGTAATAATTAACAAAGGAATATGACCAAGTCCATGATTTCTCCTTGGCTTGTCTGTTTTATACTCCCCCACCTTCAGAGATATCATCCCCGTGGGGGCCCTGGCAAAGGGAAGGCTTGTATACATCCACAGCCCCAGCCTCCAGGCACAGGGCACAGCACGTGCGTGTGCGCAAAGCTATTTGTCGAAAGTGTAAACGATGCTAAAATTTGACATCCTCAGGGCCTGCGTCATAGCACTTGAGAAGTCAAGACCTCTAGGATTCTCTGAGAAAGGAAGGGATGGAAGAGAAAGAAGAGAGATGCCCAGAGCTGGCCAAGAGAGCAGTGGCTATGTGAAGAGGTCGCCTCTGTGACCAGCAAGTGACCAGGTCACCCTGAGTTTGCCCTAGCCCTCCCAGGTCAATTTCTACCAAGTTGAAATGGAACCTCCCCCTCCTGCTGGAGACTCTAGAGCCTCAGGGGCCACCAGTGCCTCTGCCTTACATATGACCTCGCCAGATCATGCCAAGCCCCCACAGGCTTCACATCCTCTCACAGGCCTGAGAGGAAGGCTGGCCTTGGCCTGGAACCAGAAGCCCAGAGGCAGAGGTCGGGGCAGGGGGGTGGTGCGGCTGCTGCTACCCAGAACGCCAGCTGCTGGCGGTGATTTATTTTTGCTTTAAGTGCTGAAGAATTGCAGGGCTGGAGCAGCCAGCTTAGGGGGGCCTGAGCTACAGCTGGAAGGAGGAGGAGGTAAGCAGGGGTGAGGGCATGCCTCTGGCTTGGGCCCCATAGCTCCTCTAGACCTCTCCACTGTCCTCTCAGACTCACCAGGCCACAAAACCCAGCACCCCAGTTTCCCTTCATCCCCGCCCCCACCCCATCACCAAGTCTCCATACAGCTAAAAGGAGGCCATGGAGGGCAGAGATACCCAACTCACTACTAACGGGCTATGAGACCCTTTCTCTGGCCTCAGGGGATCTACTTCCACAATGGGGATGCCATGTCTCCCTACCAGAATACTCCCCTCACGATGGAAGCAGGGAGAGCTGCCCAGGGCTCCAGTTCAACGCTGACTTGATCCCTCCTTTGTCGCCAGGTGAGCCTCAGAAGACAGGACCCCAGGCACCACCCACTCAGTCACCAAAGAGCCTGCAAGCCTGGCCTTTTCAGAAGCCATAGGGACATCCAGAAGAGAAAGGCCACACACTGACCACAGGAAAACAGAGAGTTTTCTTCACAACAGACACTCCTAAAGTTGATCACTGAAAACCTGAGAAGTTAAACATAGAGGAAATATGGAGGCCACGTTCAAGAGACTGGAATGGAAAAGCAAGACACACTGCCCCAAAACCAGAGTCCAGTGGGAAACAACATTCTCATGCCATTGGTCAAAGCCAGGCTGGACAGGAAGGCAGATAGAAGGCCCACCAGCAAGACCCACCATCTAAGAGACCAGCAAGGAGTCAAAAGTCACCTCTCCTGGCCTCAGAGTGCCCACACTTATGAGACTAACTACTCCCAAGTAGCTGGGGTCAGGACATACTTAGCTAGGGACTGCCAGGCTCAGACAGGAGACTGGGCAAAAAGGCTCCAGCCAGACAGGTCTAGACTCTACTCTTCCTGATCAGCCACAGGATGACAGGGCAAGGGCTCAGAGCACAGCTCTGGATCCCAGCTCAGCCTCAACAAACTCCACAACAAGCTCAGGAACTAGGCTGGCACTCCCCGAGGTTCTGTACTCTCACCTGCAGATAGATGGACCACAGTTGCCACTACAAGACAAACCCAGCACATCAAAGCAGCACACAGCTGAGACCACACACCCGCCCACTGCATGCACTGAACACCTGCCGTCCACTGACTATTGCCACAGGCCCTGGGAGCACAGCTGTGGGACAACAGGACCAAACCCCTGAACTCGTTGAAAGCCCAAGACAATGTAGAAAATAGAAAAATAAAACACGGGGGGCAGATGGCTCTGAGTTCTATGGGGAGAAAACAGTAGAGCTGGGGGAAGGTAGTGGGGAGCAGCATGACTTTGCTGCTGTGAGAAGGGGGGCAGAGGGGGGCTTCAGCAAAGAAGTAACATTTGGACCACACATGGAGGTGGAAAGGAAAGTCGTGTACAGATCTGGGAAGGAATGGTCCAGATAGGGAAATGGTATGTGCACAGATAGGCCTTGATGTAGGACAGGTCTGGCCTGTGGAAAGCAGGGCAAGGAGGGCAGGGAGAGAAGCAGAAGGAAGAGTGTGCAGGGAATGAGGCCGGATTGGAACCCCTGAAGCACTGTCACCCACGGCAGAGCGAGCACACAGTAGGTTCTCAAGCAGCAATGGCCGGCCACTCCACACCTCTCACGGTCTATCCTCTAGCCATCTTGAAGTCTGAGTTCTTCCAAGAGACCAGGCTTCGGGTGAGGAGCACAGAGAACCCTTCAGCTGCCCAAAGCCTGCAGAGGACATTAGGGGGCTCCTAAGCCAGACCAACAAGGCTTCATCCAACAACTCAAGAAGCAACTGATACCCAGCAAGAGCAAAGCTGCTCCTAGGGCAGTTGAGGAAAGTATTCCTATGCCTGCCAATCAGGCTTGTGTCTGGGACTAGAGGCCGAAAGGCTAATGGGGGTGTAGGGCCAGCATCTCCTAGGTCCCCAGAGCTTCACACCTCAGCAACCAAGCAGGACAAGTTGAGCTTTAGGATATCACTGTGGATAAGAATGGACATAAAGACCAGCCTAGGGTAGGAGGCCAGCATCTGAGGCCACTTCCATAGAAACCCACTTCTCTCTATCCAGTTTCCCATGAGGCCAAAGGAAGACTGGGCTGCAATGAGATTCCCAAGGCTTGGGCACAGGGTTCAACATTCTCCTTCATGTGGTCTCCTCTGAACACTCCCAGTTTTGCTGAGCCTACGCTACTCTTAGAGGCATGTTCAAAGGCTGCTCCTCCATCCTGGGATACCCTGGGCTTCAGTTCCACTTAATGGATACAAAACTGAGGTCAGGATGCTCCACCAACCTCCCTAGTACCGCCCTACTTGCCCTCAAACCAAATGTTCCCTACACAAACTTACTGAACAGTCACTTACTGTCTGTCTATGCTAGACACTCCAGATCACACCCACTACAGCTCACGCTACATCACAGAAACACCACTACTGAGGCCTCAGGGGACATTTATGGAACACTAACTTCATGGCAGGCAGCTTCCTGGGAGCTAGGAAGGCAGGCCGGCCCTGGAGCTTAGTGGAAACTGCTGGGGGGGGGGGGGGGGGTGGAGGCCAGCTCAGCACACAAATGCCCCCAGCAAATGTGTCTGTGAGTGGCAGGAGGTGCGGCCTGTCCCTGGGAGAGCCCTAGGCTCTGGCTCAGAAGCACACAGGCTACACTGAAGCCCCACAGCCTCCTGGCCTCCACTCTCATCCGTATAATGGAGCCAATACAGCCCTCTGCACTGGCAGGCCATTAGCAAATTAAATTAGCTGGTCCATCTCTGGGCCCTCAGCTCCTTCCTGGGGCCAGTTCCTCTGGAAAAGCCCCATCATCACCACCGCGCCTCTGAAGTATCTGCGGCCCTGTCTGAAACCCCAGACAGTCCCCTTCATTCTTGCTTTAGCCACTGACTCCCCCTGCTGCCTGCCCCCCTCACCCATTGTTCACCAGGAACCCTCCCAAGGGGTGGGCTCTGCCTGCCCCTCCTGCTGTCTGTGAGCTGCCCCTTGTCTGCCTCTCTTCAGTGTCAGTCCCTGGCAGGGCTCCAATGACAGGCCAGAGGGGAGGGGCATGTGTCCATGTTTCACTCACAGCAAAGCCCTGGCCAAGGCCCAGCCACAGGGACCAGCTGCATCTGTTGCAGGAAGGGTCTTGCCCAGAGCAGGAGTTAGGAGCAGAGAATGGAGAATAACTATTGAACAAGCTTTGCAGCATCGTAGCAGACCTACTTGGGGGCTGGCAAGGACCACAGAGATTGCTGGGAGTGATGACGCAGTTGCTTCCACCCTAGCTATGTGCCAAGGCCTTTGGGTGCCATGGCTAGTCGTGCCAACTATGGCCCCAAGCACTGGAAGCCCGGCTGAGCCAGAGGAAACTGTCTGTAGGCTGCACTGGCCCGTGTCGCAGAGCCTAGAGGTGCCACTGTGACCAGTGTTGTTACTGTCATTGCTGCCATTGCTAGTTCAGCGCTAAAGGACCACTTAGTGCTACCTGGTCCTTCCTGGGGCAGAGCAGAGACAGGGTAGTGCTGGTAGGAAGGCCTTTTGATTTGAGGCCCAGCATGTTGCATGGCCCTGGAAGCACCTGCTGTAGATACCTCTCCCGGTACAGCGGTCTCCTGAACCTCGCCTTCCACTAGGCACACACCTACAGGAGACCCTGCCAAAAGAACCTGGTGGCAGAGGACTCAGCTGCCACCCCACGGTGCCCACCCAACCCAGGAGATAGGAGAATTCTTAAGTGATCAAGGGTTTGAAGTTCACACATGCTGGGCCTGTACCAGTGCTGCATTAACAAGGTGCTTTCTGCATGCATATAGCCATGTCTCCCTGGAGAAGATGGTCCCACCTACTTTCTCCCCAAGGATGTCTGACCCTCTCCCCGTTCCCACTATGCTGAGGCTGGTCCAGTGGGCCATATGCCCACTGCTATGCATTTATTCTCACAAGTGACTCCGCCTATCCGGGGTCACCTGCTATGATAGTGAACTTTGTGTCTCCTGGCTAGTTGAAGGGACCTCTTGAACACAGTGGATGATTTTGCTGAGCAGCCTCTTTGGCGGTCCCCTACAAGCCCTGGGGGACAATTCTGGGAACACAGAGGAAGGGATCTTCAAGGAGGAACCTGGCACTCAGATCCCCCCTCGCTGACCCTCTCCTGTCACACGGGCAGATTTTGGTGAGGGGTCCCAAATCAGCCACCTGGTGAAGGGCCAAGCTAGAATATAGTCGGGAGGGACAGTAGCCAGGGCGGGCTTTTGTTCATCTCTCAGAAAGTGTGTTAAGGCCGGGAGGCTAAGCCTTCTGGGTTCCCACCTTGGAGGAGGCGGCAGCTGATTTCAGTGGCATGTGGGCGCCTAGGCAATCCGGAGAGCCGAAGCCGCCTCACCAGGGCTCGGGAGGCAGATGCCAGGGCCAGAAAGTCCCCAGATCATTACTGCCAGGTTCGGGCTTGGATACAGGTAGTGAGGAAGCAACTAGAAAAGGGCCAAAGACAGTACCACACTCTGGGGACTGGCAAAAGGGCAGCCCCAAATCCCACCAGGTCCACGCGGTAAGGAGGCAGAACCTCCCAGAATTTGAGGCCTTTACCAAAGAGACACTTGCCTTTGAACTCCATTCCCAGCATTCTAAGGTATTCAGACAGACGTGTGCACAAACTAAGGCAGGGGCTGTCTCAAGGGCCTCAGCTCTCCAGCCCTCCTACGAAGCTCTCTAGGGCTCTCCACTTCCGCTGCCTCTTTCAAAGGGTCTAATCCCCCACTGGACACCAGAATAGGCCTGTGCGTGCGTCCAGGAGAAACCCCTCTGCCCTGAGCCCCCTGTTGGTTTCTCAAGACCGACTTTAAGAAGCAAAAGGTGCTCCTGGACTTGCAGACTGACTGGATGGTGAAGAACCACGTCCAGAATATTTTTACTCCATGACAGCACAGGCGGCAGGAAAGAAATGACTCCAAAGATCCAGGTCTTAGCAGGGGGCATTCTCAGGTCGCTGGCTGAGCCTGTGCACCCACTCCGTACCCCTTCTTGATCACAGGTCTCTCCGGTAAGGTCACGCCTAGGACCAATGCTGCGCGCAAAAGTGGCTCCGCCCGCTGCCTAGCAAGCCCCCTCAATCAAGCCGGCCGAGGAGGGGGATCGAGAGCTCCTCAAAGTTTCCGAGAGTGCCCCCCCACCCCGCCCCGCAACACACATACCCCGGGACAGAGGTTAGCCCGGAGCAAAGTTCCCTGGTGGCTGTAGCCCGAAACATGGCAGTGGGAAGAAAAGCTCGCAGTCAGCATTTCATCTGGTGGTTCACCACCGGAGAGGAGAAAAAGAAAAGGAACAGAAGGAGCCCTTCTGCCTCACCTTTCCTGTTGCTGTACCACCCCGCGCTCACCCGAGGCGGGAAGCTGCCTGCTGGGAGCTGGGGCCGAGCGGGTGGGCCGTGCGCCCGCGGCCGCCTTCTTACCTCGGTCAGTGGCCGGGGCGCGGCGCGTCCCGCGTCCTCCAAGATCCGCGCGGCCGTTCCCGGTCCCGGCCGCCGCTGCGCTGGCTGCATTGCCACCGTTGCCGCCGCCGCCTCAGCGCAGCCCCTGGGAGCGCTCCACGCCGAGGGGCGCGTCGCTCCCGGGCGCCGGGCGCCACCAGCCAGCCATGGGTTGGGGGCGCACGCCCAGACGGCGCCCCCAGCCACTCGGCGCTCGCTCCGGGCTAGCCGCTGGCTTCTGTCACTCAGTCCCGCGGCAAGCACCGCCGACCCACCCCCTCCCCCGCCGCAGTTATCTGATCCCGGGCAGGGCCGGGCGCGCTCCCCTGCACCGGGTGTGGGTGTCCTGCACCTCCCAACGGGCTTCGATAGCACAGGGCCCCCTCCCCCGGCGACCGTTCCCAGGGAGGCGGTGGCAGCGCAGTCGCGGCGTGGCCGGGGGAAGACGGGGAACGAGGAATGGAGGGCGAGGAGGCGGCGGGAGGCAGAAGCTCTGCGCGCACCCAGCTCCGCGCCCCGCTGCCACAGTAGCCCAGCTCGGCAACTCCTCCAACTCTCCGCCAAAAGCACGCCCGCCCTGCGCGGCGGCGCCGCTGATCCCGCCCACCACCGCCCTGGTCTGGCCCGGTGGCCCCTCCTGGCCCCAGCTGCCCCCCACACGCACCAGCCACTTGCGCACTGGAGCGCGCGCGCGCGCGAACACATACACGCGCACGCGCGGGGCACACACACACACACACACATCTTTTCGGGGACACGCGCGCACACACAGGTGCATGGCAAGCATATATTCAGACTCCACACACACACACACACACAGACAACGGAATCTGAACCGGCTGCACACAGCAGGATACCAAGCTCAGGCGTCACCTGCACAAAATGCATGTGATGAGGAGCACAGTGGCTAAGGTGTACAGGTGCACGCATAGTCACATATGCACGTGTGGAGTGGGATCAGTCAACACATCCACACAGGCAGGCTTCTAAGCTCGTGCATTCCCCTTGCACACCAAGCACGGGGTCATATGCACACTCTGCCTACTTTAATATCATATCTCTTCTTTCCATCTTGTATTGTATTTAGCTTTTGTTTTCTCCTGCGTGCTCCTCCCCCTGGCCTCTCCACTGATTTGATTCCATGTGTCTCCCCTCCCTTTGACCAATCTTGACTGGAAAGCACCCCTGGTACTCTGCTCTCCCAGGCTCCTGGAGCCTATTGTCTGGGCCTCACATCTCTGCCTCCTGCAGGGCCTGGACCTTTCAGCCTGGCAGACAGATCAGCCTTAGCTGGCCTTAGGGAAATCCCATTTTAACACAGGGCTGACCCCTAGTTCAACCCTAAGGCTGAAGAATCTGGCCAAGAAGGCAGGTCTACAACCAGAACACAAGTTTCACAAAACTCCCCAGCCCCTTGGTCTCCAGCTCCCACATAATGTGAAATAGAATTATGCATTTGAATAGCAGAGACACTAGATGCGGGATCCTAGCCAAGAAGCATGGCTTTCTGGCCACCCAGATGCCCAGGCTCTGCTGGCTTATCCAGAGCTCTGCAGAACCCACCAGCCCAACTCCAGGGATCCAATGTCTCATCCAGGCCCCAGAGTCCCCAGAGAACTCTCCCACCTCAGGCTGTGCGTATCCTACCTCCTTGACGGAACAATCCTCCACACAAGGTACTTCAACACTCAGTGTCGGGATTCCCTGCGCTCACATGGATGTTATGGGCTTACTGGGTTACAGGACTGCAGTGAGGATTAAATGAGATCGGTGTGTGTACAGTTCTTAACCTGGGAGAGGGGCTGAGTGAAACAGCTCGTGGATCTTGGGTGCTCAATCTATGCTGGCCTCTACGCTAAGGCTTTAGCTGGAGTATTTTGCTGTACCCCTGAAAGGTACAACCATTGACCCACTTTGCAGATAAAGAAACTGAGGCACTGAGGAATAGTTGTTTCTCTAGTCAGAAAGACAGACTGGTAGAGGGAGTCTCAAACCAAATGTATTCTTAAGACGGCCATGCCTCCCTGTCTCACCAACCACTGTCCAGGACTACAACAGAGAGAATATGTTTATTCCCAGGGTCTCCTCCCCAGGCTCCCAGACCTAACTTGGACAGGCACATGATGTCCTGATTTCCACCTTCTCCTGAGTGACCAAGGAGGAAAATGGTTCAGGTCCCCCTGCTCCATTTTACCCAGCCCTGGTACCCAGAAAACAGAAGCCAAAGGCAGGAGTAGAGAAGACTTCCCTTGCCTACAACCTTCTCTACCCTCTCAGGGAGAGCAGACACATATCACACTCAGGGGACTCCACCACAGACACCCCAAAGAGCTCACAGCATGCTGGTGGACAGAAAAATGGACAGAGCTCTATGATGCTCCCTTGGGTCTAGGATCGTTGTTTTTTGAGACAGTGTTTCTCTGTGTAACAGCCCTAACTGTCCTGGAACTCTCTTTGCAGAGCAGGCTGGCCCTGAACTCACAGAGATCTACCTGCCTCTGCCTCCTGAGTGCTAGGATTAAAGGTGTGTGCCACCACGCCTAACTTCAGGTCTAGGATCTTGAGCAGCTCCTGTAATGAGTTCGAGGGCCTTAAGCTGGAGCATACACGCACATATACAGCCACTATCAGCTGCTGCCTGTGTAAAGTCAGTGCTGGGGGTCTTCCCCCAGGATCTATTAACAGATACATTTCATGGATAGGACAAGTGTCTTGCCCATGGTCATCAAAAAAAAAAACCTGCCAGAGAAGTGGCCCTGATTTCCATAGCTACTGCCTTGTAGATGTCACATCCCGCCCTCTAGCTTACGAACAGGGACCAACTTCATTTCTTCATCATAACATCTCCTTCTAGAACGTTACAAGTCTTCTACCAGGCTCATGTTCACAGCCTCCTCCAGAGGGCTGTCACACAGGAAGGCTCTCTCTAACCAGGGTTCTAAGTGTGGACATGTCATTCCTAGTCCACACACACACACACACACACACACACACACGTCATCCTGCCTTCCTCCAGAGTAGAGGGGAGGAATGTTCAAGAATGTGCCCAGTCCCAGTTAGACTGCTCCCAGCTTAGGGCCCATGGACACATGTCCTCCTTCCTTCTCTGTAAAGCACAGATGTCCATAAGCACAGAAAACAATTTCTGCCTTACATGGCATGCAGCCTGCAGGTATCCCCAGGGGCTTGTCTGGCTGTCCTTAATCCAAGAGAATCCTCCTGTGCAAGCATACAGCTGGGCCCTGTCTGTTCTCTCAGTCGCAAGTCCTTCACCCTTAGAGCCTCAGGCTGAGATAGTCAAAGGAGGTCATCTGTTCATTTGGAAACTCCTTCCTTGTCATGATCATAGACATCCAGAGAAAAGCCCCAAAGGCTTGGCTATGCTGTCCCCATAGGAGGTAACAACAGTCTGGAACGTTGGCTTCTCTGCCCAGTAATTCTAACAACCAACTCCTATGGAAACCAAACAGTCTATGCTCACGGTCGATCCTCATGGTTCATGCTCATGGTCCATCCTCACAGTCCATGATCATGGTCCATGTTCACAGTCCATCCTCATGGTCCATGATCATGGTCCATGCTCACAGTCCATCCTCATGGTCCATGCTCATGGTCCATGCTCACAGTTCATCCCCATGGTCCATGCTCACAGTTCATCCTCATGGTTCATGCTCACGGTCCATCCTCATGGTCCACGCTCACGGTCCATGATCATGGTCCATGCTCACAGTTCATCTTCAGTGTCTTTGCTGGCCTGGCAGCACCTGGAGCTCCCCAGGAACACCTTCTCCTAGAGGCCCACTTAGGATTTCTTCTACCCATCCTAGATGTTGACCCAACCTCTGCCCTTCAGCCCTCCACCTGCTCCATTCTCCCTTCCGGCACACTGGCCAGCCACCCGCCTGATCCTGTCCTGGCCACCTGCTCACATTTCGAGCAGGAATGCTGTTTTTCCATTGCTTTTCCTTCAGGGCACCTCAGGACTCCCCTGGGAAAAGCCACCACTAGGACATCCATACTTCCCCTGTCTTGCTTTGCCTTCTCACCAGATGTCTGGTTTCCTGTGCAGACTAGGGCAGGCACCTGGCTGATGTGCAGACTACGGCAGGCACCATGGGCATGTGGCTATGTCTTCAGAACAAGAATGATGAACACGGTGGAGAATCCCACTCATGGACAAGTCTGCTCTGCACAGTGCTCATAAACAAATCTAAATCACCTGCATAGACACTGTGTGCATGTGTGTGTGTGTGTGTGTGTGTGTGTGTGTGTGTCTGTGTGTCTGTGTGTCACCGTCTGAGGAACACGCCTGGCCTCCTACTCCAATATTAATCCTGCCTCTGATTGATAACCTTCTAAGAAATCAGAAAGAACTGTGCTTGTGGGCCTCAGGATAAGCGCTTGTGGTAGGAGCCATGGGCAGGAAGTCAAGAGGCACAAGGAGGGGGGACATTCTGCCTGAGCCCTGTCCACAGTCTAGGCAATCAGTCAAGTGGGAAGAGGCCTGTCGTTCCAGCTATGAGCCACAGAGTAGAGCCTAGGCCCAAGAGCTGTGCCCTTAAACTGGCCTCTCTCTTCAGCACCATTTGTCCCAAGATGCACATTGCTGACAACTATAATAGTGATGTGTATATTGGCCAGTGCCAGCTGCTTGTCTGCCAGGCATCACACGATAGAGGTAAACGCCCACCAACCTACACTGGAGGTGATGGGCAGGTAGGTACCATCCAAATTAGATGGGTAAAGCTCAGCAGGGACAGAGGCCTTGCCTCCAGGAGAGCTACGGGGGAAGGCTGGAACTTCACATGCCATCACACACCACACACACGCGCGCGCGCGCACGCGCCCTTCCCCTGCCCAGATACCCATAGACTTCTGGCTGAGCCGAAAGCATTGATTTGAGGCACCGGACTTCAGGAACCATTACCATACTGAGAATAGGACACTGAGTTCACAGCCCCTCCCACCTGTCCGGAAGCTCACATTGATCAGCTGGCAGAGCTGGCAGCTGACTGCTTCCCTGGGCAGGGCTCAGCCCTACTCCTGCTCCTCTCCAGGACGCAGCAGCCAGGGGCCAGGCTGATGGCCAGGACTGTATACCGTGTTTGAGCCAAACTCATAGGCATCAAAAGGCAGGGGTTTCAAGCCTCTTCTTGTCCAGGCTGTGACACTTCTAAGACAGGCCACTAGTCTACCTACTGCCTTAGAGTCGCCCCCCTTTCCGAGAGCCTTCATGCTCTCTCTAGTCCCACCTCACACCCCACTTCCTGCTTTCCTCGACCATCCTCAGGGCCAGCAGTGAGCACGACAGTGATTGGCTGAGGGATAGGCATGTGTTCGAAGCCAACAAAAGAGAACCCACCCCAGGGCTTCTGCTGATAGGTAGCAGGTGCCAGAGGGCAGGGGCCCTGTATCCTGGGCTGCTTGCTGGGAGCAGGGAGCTGCTGTGGACACTTCTACTGAAAGACCCTACAGACCCCCTCCTCAGAACCCGCAGCTAGCAGGCTCCCCGGGAGGACGTCCTGTTTGCTTGAAAGATTCTCAGGATCAGCAGCTAGCCTGCTCTCAGGAGAGGAAAACAGTATATCTGTAAGATAGGACATCTACAAAGCAGGATGCCTGCAAAGTAGGATATCTATAAGATAAGAGCAGGATGTCTGCTGCCAGACATCCATGCTGGGAGAGGAAAACCATTCATGCCCCCCGCCTCATTCCTATAACCAAGCTTCTGCTTCTGTAAATTGCTTTTTGCTGCCCTCTTTCCTATAAAAAGTCCTCCTCCCAGTCTGCAGGCGCGCAAGTCCTCCGAAAGACTTTGCCGCCCGCAGGTACCTGTGTCTACCTAATAAACCTCTTGCAGTTTGCATCCGACCCGTGGTCTCGGCCTGGTCTCTGGGTCCGGGGGTCTCCACCTGAGGGGATCTTTCATTACCACCTGAAGTGACACACCTTGAGAAAAGCAGAGTCGAGACTCTGAGAGGAACTGTATTCCAGACAGGTCTTTTGAGCCCCATGTCTCTACCCCTGGGCTTTTGAGTGTGAACCAAAACCCTGCTTTAATTTTGGAAATGTTTCCGTATTCTCAAGAGACCGTGGAAGCCATGGGTTTGCAAAGAGCATCAAGGCTTCCAAAAGGCCCCGCCCACTCTCCCTCTCTCCTTCCTTTCCCTCTTCTGCCTCCACAATGAGTAAGAGGTGCAGACCCAGTGAAGTCACAAGGGATCCAGTGAGGAGCTGACTCTCTTCTCCCTTTTCCTCTCTTCCTCTAAAGGGACGAGCTTCCAGGCCTTCAGGCCCCAGGAGGACAGAAATAAAGGGCAATAAAGGGAGGAAGGGAGGGAAGTGGCTTCAGTCTCTCAGAGCTAAAAATAGCCTCCCGAGGAGGCCTCCTGCGGGTTAATCTGGCCAATTATCCAGCCCCTCTCCACCCTATGAGCTCTGCCTCCTCCTTGCTATCCTCCAGGTGGTCCCCACATGGGGCCATCATTCCAAGGACATAGGCCTCTGCCCCAATGTGCCCCCTACCCCCACAGCTGAACCCTGGCCCTCCTTCCTCAGCATGGGTTCAAGAAGGGTGGAAGTCTTGGTAAGTCTACCCAGGCCTGACCAACAGAGGTCTGTGTTTATCCTGACATGAAGAGAGGATGCTGCAAAACACTCTGCTTCCCTGAGAAAGAAGATGGGAGACCGACTGGGGGCTGCTGGGGTCCATCTGCATTAGCAAACTGAAAGTCTACGAATTCACAGACACAAGTGTCCGTGACTTTGTCCTGGGACAGGACTTTGACTCCATTCATTTCTGCGTCTTGACCTTCTTCCCAAGGGCTCTGCCTGATGGGAACCTATTGTACGGATAGGATTGCCACATGAGGTGTCCTCCCATAGGCTCCATTCAGTTGGCCAGGAAAGGGGAGGGGGTAGGGTGGTGGCAGGCATAGGACATATTGGCACATCCTGTGGCTCCAGGGCCGTTTGGTTTGATTTGATATTGATAAACACTGATTGCTTCAGGGATTTTTTTTATATCATTCAAGTGACTCTACTAGTGAAATAAAGGCCAATGGAACAGTGATGGAGAGAGACAAATCTTTATGGGGGGACCAGGAAGACTAAAGGCCAGTCTTGTGTCCATGCCCTATGGCCTAGTTCTCTTGCCTGCCCCAAGATCAGGGTTATTTGCTCCATATTGAAACACTCCCCCTGGGAGAGCAAAGGCTCCTAAGACCAGCTAAGCAGAAGCAGTCTGCGCATTTCTTAGAAGGCTCCAAGCTTCATAGGGCCCTTCCAAAGCCTGTGTAAGTGAAAAGCAACTGCTGGAGAGTGGAGATTCCTTTAAGGGAAGCTGCCACCATGCTGGGGTTGACTTTTTTTTTTTCTTAGTTTTTCAAGACAGGGTTTCTCTGTAGCTTTGGAGCCTGTCCTGGAACTAGCTCTTGTAGACCAGGCTGGCCTCGAACTCATAGAGATCCGCCTGCCTCTGCCTCCCGAGTGCTGGGATTAAAGGCGTGCGTCACCACCACCCGGCTGGGGTGGACCTTCTTAATGATACAGCCATCTTTGAATCATTTGTGCTCCTAAAGGTGACCCCAATAAACCAATTTGCCAACATGGATTTGGTGGAATTGTTCTTTCTTCTGTTCAGGAGTCCCAGCCACTGTGAGCAGAACTCTTCGGTCATGTCTCTCCAGGAAACAGCACGCGGCAGCTGATCTGGACTAAGCATCGAGCTGGACAAGTTGGGATGGCTGGTCAGGATAGAGCTGGACAAGTTGGGATGGCTGGTCAGTCTTCTCACAGCCTTGGCAATCTTTAGGGGGGAAGCAGGCTAGCTAGCTGGCTACCAGCTTAACCCCTGCTTTAATTGGGGATTGAGGCCATTCCTGCAGGGAACCTCTCGGAGGGTGATTCTCTCTGTGTGAAAGACAGACTGGGGCTTCAGGAGGGAAAGCCAGCTCTGAATCTCTACAACCTGGACCTCAATGTGCCAGGGGCTATCCTCCTGAGGGGCCACTGCTCTGTGATGGTCCAAGGAGGCTGGTGATCAATTGAGCTATCTTGAACACAGATGGCATAAACTGGGTCAGAGGTGACTTCATAGGACCCCACCCCTTAGGTGCCAGTTGGCCCCCCGAGGCATAGTCCTAGGAGTCAGCTGAGGCTCCTGTTTATAGGAGCATCTTTGGTCTGGGCTAAGGAACAGACCTAGGAAGGAAGGAGATGGAACTTCAAGGCCCAAGACTTTGCCTACTTCTTCACAGCTTCATTTTCCTCAGCCATAGAACAGACATGGTGGCCCATGGGGTCCCTGCATTACCCCAGTACTTTGGTGGCTGCTCAGTGGTCGAGTGCTCTGACCACTCACTGGATAAGTGAGTAGATAGCACAAAGAGCCCAGGAGACACCGCACCGAAGCCCCGGCTAAGTGCCTAGCAGCAGGGCCTGGTGAAGAACCTCAGTTGGTGGTCTCTAGTGGCCCCACAAGCCCTCAGGCCACAGCATGTCCCTCTGCTTGTCCCACCATCACAGAGCTCTGGGAAACACCCCTCTACAATTCCGCTTGTCTCCTCTGTCCTCCCTGCCTAGCCAAGTCTCTCCTTTTGGCCCCACCTCCCAGATTTGCCTCAAACTCCAGCCACCGTAAACTGGTGGCTTCTTACTCCCCAAGTCCTGGAGCAGCCAGCTGTGTGTCCCCATCCTGTCTGCGGTGATTAATAAATACAACAATGGCCTGGATCTTACAGGAACTCCAGGGAGCCCGTGTCTTCTCTCAAGGATGCCCTTATAACACAGCCCCGGACCAGAAGGCTTGCTCACCTCGGGGATACTCAAGGTACCACCACCCTTTTGCCCAGACTGCAAATGCTCTTCCTGTTGGCATCTTGATTTTTTTTTTTTGATCACAGGACTATTGAGGATCCCTGAAATGAAGGAGGCCCTCCTTCAAGCTGGCCCAGCCACAGCGTGGGGGAACCTGAACCCCATTAACCTGGCTAGAGGTAAAGATGAAATATAGAGCCATGGGACCCACAGATGAAACGTCCCTTGTTGTACATGAAGAGTTCAGCAGGGACAAGTAAGTAGGTCAAATATGTCTTCTTTTTTTCTTTTTTGTTTGTTTTGTTTTGTTTTTTGAGACGGCCTCATAGAGCCCAGGCTAGCCTCGAACTTGCTATGTAGACACACAACCCTGAACTCATGATTCTTGTGCCTCCATCTCCCAAGCGCTAGGATTAGACAGGCCAGTGTCATCATATCCATATCTTATACTCTACTTCTGGGCCGTTCCTCTAGGAAGGTATAGCTCGGGCTCTGGGAGCCAGGAGACTGAGTTCAAATCTTAGCCCCATCATTCACAAGCTATGTGACCTACGACGACTCTCTAGGCCTCACTTTGTCTCACTGTTCTCCTCTGCTAGACAGACTATGCTATGTTAGTGCCTGCCTCATGGCGCTACGGCGAGGGTCATACGAAGGGGAAGCAGGGTCGAGCAGCTGGCACGTAGCAAGTCTCCATAAATTCTAGAAACTGTTATTCCATTGCTGTCATTTGCTGCATGTGGAGTTGCTAGCGCTGCTGGATATTCCGGTCAGGAAGCTCTGGAGAGAGGAGCAGGGTAGAGCCCAGGGGCTTCCATTAGACTGGGGCCATAACATTATTTCCACTACTAACCTTAAGCTGAAATCCAACTATAAACCAAAGCGGCAAGCCCCAGGGGTCAGCAGCACCTGGTACTACCACTTAGTGAAGTCATGACCCACCCAGGCCTGGTAGATTCCAAATGTCCTTCACATTCACTTCCAGTTCACCATGGCCAAACCTCGAGCACATGCCGATGAAGGCGCCATTCCCAGATGGTCTGTATTTTCTTTTTTTCTCTCTTTCTCTTTCTTTCTTGTATGCATGCATGAGTGTGTGTGTGCATGTGTGCGTGAGTGTGTATGTATGTATACATGTGTCACTTAAGACAGAGCCCAGAGCCTCCTACATGCTAGGCAAGTGCTCACCACTCAGCGACTTGTTATTTCAAAATAGAATCTCAGAAATCTGCCTAAGCTAGCCTGAACCTTCATATACCCCGTCTTAGCCTCTGGTGCAACTGGGATCATAGGTCAGTGCCACCATACCAGCTACAGAAACATTTCTAAACCCTATGAACACCTGGCCTCCTCTAGAGTCCCAAGGACTGTTTATAACTAGGATTCTGCAGAAAGGCCAATAGCACAGAGAAAGAACAGGATGTCTCAAGCAATGACCTTGGGGTGCTGAACACACTGACCATGATGCCCTCAGCCCAGACTCCACCACTTTGGTCCTCACCTTGTCACTGTGTGCTTCAAGGCCCAAGTCAGTCTATCTTCTTGTGCATCTTGAAGTCCCCCTGCATAAGCCCTCAAATCTCTATAGCCATCAGGGAACTTGGGTGAAGGGCGTATCTAAGCCCTGGGCCAGGCAGCTTCTGCCGACCTTGTGTCTGGGATATAGTCTTCAGTATCTAGCCTGACCCCAGCATCCTAGCCAGGCTTTTATTCCTCTGGCCACTCCAGAGTCTCTCTAACAGCTCCCCCCTGCCCAGCACACACATCATGTAATCAAAACGGATACTCATAGAACAAAGGAGAAGCAAAGAGTGACGTCCGTGAGGTCCTTCCCATTGGGTCCTTCAGCAGGGTCACCCACAGAAAAGGACTCTGGAATGAAGCCAAAAGCTGGTCTGGAGGAAGTAGCTATCACCCACAGCAGAGCTGGTGACTGGGCTGAACCTGGTCCCTCATCCCTCCTCAAGGTGACCCCAAATCCTATGGAGCTCTGATCACCCCCGCTGCCAGCACACTGATTTTCTCCAGGTCACCAGACCGTTCCTGCCATGGCATTTTAAAGATGTGGAAACTGAGGCCCAGAGACGTTAAGCCCAGGGTTGCACAGCCATGGAATCACTACCTCCAAAGTAGATGCTCAGAAATCCCTCGCTGTGTGATGCCCGAAGGCCAGTGGGGATCCGTTCAAGGACTCCCGAGCCCTCAGGTGTCAGCTGCCTGAGAGAAGAGAGGACAGAATTTGCACAAAATGCGTGCTCGTCCATCCATGTCCTTCCTCATCAATAGGAGCACAATACTGAACACAGCATGAATGCTGTGTGAACCATGGCTGATACTGTCTGGGGAACAAGAAATCAACTTGTACACATTCAGACAGATTCTATGGTCCCCGTCGTTGCAGCTGTGTGGGAACGGAACCCGAGGTCTGGCACATGCCAAGCCAAGCCAAGCTCTCTATCACTGAGCTACACCCCAACCCTTCTTAATTTTTAAAAAGCCATTTCATTTTGAGATAGGGTTTCACACAGTCTCCCTGTGGACATAGAAACTGAGAGCCAGGCACAGCTGGCCTGGGGGCTAGTGAGTGCTTCTTTACAGGAGGGTCCCAATAGCCAGGACTCTGTCTCGGGGTCTGTGGGGGGGGGGCTCCAGGCAGCTTGTCAAGGCATGTGGGGTGAGGCGATGGTGCGATCAGGCAGGCAGGGTAGGGCCATGAGGTCAGAGACCAACTGAGCGCCATTGTCCCTGGCTCCCTCCTGGGCCTTTGGCCACGCAAGGGCTTAGGCACAAAATGAGTGCAATGAGCAAAGCCAGATGAGGAATTCAGGGCTGTGTCAGCACATAGCCCCACTGTGCAGGCTTCCCCCCAGCCTCTCCAGTGCCCCCCAGCTCCCCTCTCCATAGCTGGAGAGGGCAGCAGGAGACTGAGGGAGATAGTTTGTCAATTTGCTTTTGAATGATTTCACTTACTGCCCGGCTATGCTGTGCCGGTCCTTGGGGACTCCTGTTGTGGGAAACACTGACCACAGAATTACCAATGGAAAATTGGGTTTCAGAAGGCCAGCAAGGACCCTGATCACACTCCACAGTATAGCCTCTGTGCCCGTCTTGCAGTCTCCTTTCATTTTAGAGCTGGAATCCCACTTTAGCAAACAAGCCCATCTAAGGCTAGGCGCTTGCCTGGACCTGGTGAGACAACAGCCATGAAGGGGTGAGAACGTAGAGGTGGTGGGCAGGCTGAGTCCAAGCACCACAGGAAGTGACTGCTCCAAGCACCCTCTCCTAGAATGTGACAGGCTGGGGAATCCCACTGAATCCTCTATTCCTTGTGTCTGGAGATGCTGGTCAGACCTAACTAACCTTGAATTCAACCACAGAAAAAAAAAAAAAAAAAAAAAAAAAAAACAGCTTAGCCGCAGCCTAGAGGCCCTCATCCCCTCCTTGTCACCCTCCCTAGTGTCTTCTCAACATAGACCCTTACCACAGGGCCTTTGCGTTCACGGCAGCCCCACACACTGCACACCCGAGACTTCTGAATGACTCACACATCCCCTCCCAGGGGGGAGGCTTCTTTTGGATACTTTAGATAAAATTGTATCATTGCTGCCCTATGTTCCTTCCAGGGCTTTGTTTTGCTAAAGCTCACTAATCCAGACCTGACATGGTGTCTAATTTCCTCATTTGTTGTGTTAATTGCCAGTTTTCTTTAGGAAGCCAGTGATATTTGTTGTATTTACTGCTGCGTCCCTGGTGCCTAAATCAGTACCAGGATAACTGGAGTCAGAACGGAGTCTTCACAAAGAAGCTTCAAGGGAAGACCTTCCCTATTTCCTGTCTTTTTTCTATTTTCTTTCTTCCTTTGTTTTCTTTTTTTGACAGGGTCTCCCTTTGTAGCTCTGGATGGCCATGAACTCACTGTGTAGATCAGGCTGGCTTCTAAGATACACACTCTGCTGGAAGAGTGCTGAGCTTAAACGTGTGTACCATCACACCTGACCACTCTGTCTTTTTGTTGGTTGGTTATTGGTTGGTTGGGTTATTTTTGAGACAGGGCTTCACTCTGTACCTACTGATTGTCCTGGAACTTGCTATATAGACTAGACTGCCTTTGAACTCACAGTGATCCATCTGCCTCTGTTTCCCCAGTGCCGGGGGGGGGGTGTTAAAATCATCCTCATCCACCGTGCCATACCTGTTTCCCCATTTTAAAAGGAAGGAATGTAACCAGCACCCCAAACTGATTTGCGACAAAGTCTTGGACCTTCTCTTGATGCCCACAGTCATCTTGACGGACGACTATACACAGGAGGGAGGAAAGTCGGGGTCTTTGCTTTCTTTCTTATTTGTTTCTTTTACTTCGGCTCAGACTCCCACTTGATTCCATATAGCTCATCACTAAGGACTGTCTCTCTAACCTGTCCCTTTCCCCTTCCAGGCTGAAAGCATGAAATAAGTCATGTCCTAAGCCTGCCATCACCTTGGATTCCAGGAATAGCAGAGCCTCTCAGGACAGACCACCTCATCTGGTACATCTAGATTCAAACCTGTTCTCACCTGCTCCTAAACTGAGGCCTCAAAAGGAGATTTCTTCATCCCTCCCTGACGCCATTTCCCATCAGCAGATGGATACAGAAATGGCCTCCTCTAAGACTGTAGGAACTTTTACATAAGGTAGATTATGAAAACTGCAGTAGGGCATAAGAAGACACAGAGCAAGCACTGTGTCATCCTGCTCGTTACCTGTTTGCTCATCCATTCACTCCCCTACCAACTGCCTCTCCACCGACCCTCCTCCTCACCCACCCACCCGCCCACCTAGCTACCCACAAATCCGTCAATCCACCCATCCATCCCCATCGGCCACTCATTGTTGGTGGGAAACTCTTCACATGTCCCTCCCAGTGCCCTGGCTTCACGTCCACTTGTCTGTCTACCCATCTGTCTTGAAACCTATAGCCTCAGCTTTCTCAGCCTTCCTGTCTCTTACTCCTGGGGACTTTTCCAGCTCCTAACCCCAACTGTCTCTGTATAAATCCCCTCTGCCTCCTGCTGCTGGCAGAGAAGAGCCAACCTTCAAATTTAACTGGGTCTTCACCTTCTACACTAGCCACCTCAGATGCCTCCAGTTCACAGAGGGGAAGAAAGAGCAGAGGGATGGGAAATGCTCATGAGTGCTTATGGGGATTGTCTGCCTCCACTCTTGGCTCATTGGAAGATCTTAAGTATAAAAGTGATAAGAGCTTACAGCTTTAAATAGGAGACAAGTAATGCCCTGCCCCAGTGGGTGCTCTACTGCCCCCACCCTACACTAGTGAGGCTAGAGGTATCACAGGCACCTGGGGCATCTGAGTCCCGGGTCACAATTTCCAAGTTCTTGTGTTTCAGGGCAAAGAGTTGGAGGAGGGGCACATAGTTAGACACAGAGAAAGCGTATTAAGAAAGAAAAAGAGGCAGGCTGTGGTGGTGCATGTCTTTAATCCCAGCACTGGAAAGGCAGAGGCAAAAGAATCTCTGAGTTCCAGGTCAGCCTGGTCTACAGAACAAGTTCCAGGACAGCCAGGGCTACACAGAGAAACCCTGTCTCGAAAGAAAGAAAGAAAGAAAGAAAGAAAGAAAGAAAGAAAGAAAGAAAGAAAGAAAGAAAGAAAGAAAGAAAGAAATCCTGAGAGTGGAGGGGAACCAGTGAGCTGGAAACGTCCTGGCCATGAGGCTCACGGCCATCTCTTCATAGGTTATTTATGTAGCACCCATCTCTCCCACATTCATACAATGCATGCTTTGCAGTTTGCAAGGCAAGGCTTTCCAGTCTTCCTTTGCCAACCCTTGTCTTTCACCCGTTAATCTTGATGTCTCCTGCCACAGAAGTGCTAAGGGCAGAGACTGTGGTGGGGACATTTTTGCTGAGAAAAGAGGAAGAAGGAATGGGGATGGGGTGGGGCTGTAGAAATTAAAGAATAAGTGACCAAGGCAAGGGAGAAGGAGGCAAGAGTCCCCAGACTTGACCTCAGTGCCTGCTCCACCTGTGAACCGGTCACTGTGGCTTCTATGGGAAGGACATCAGAGAGGCCTCTAGTGGCAACTCATTGCTCTTCTGCCTCTGTGCACTTCCAGCACTCCTGCCCACACCAAAATCTCTCTATCCCAGACGAAGGTCTTTCCTGAGCTTCAGAACCTCAGGTAGAGGCAGGGGGAAAAGTGGGGAGGCCTCCAAGGACACCCATGCTGTCCCCATTCCCATGTACTAGGCTATTCCTGTCTCCCATCCCTGCCCCTCCAGCCATTAGTGTGTCTTTCAGCAATGATGGAGGCTCTAAGTAAGTTCAGTTCTCCTTGGAGACCTCCCCCTGCCCAGGACCTTAGGAAATTAGCAACTCAACTTAATGGAGCAGAAAGTGGAACCTCTTGCTGTTCTCGAAACCCACCCCACCCCCAGGAGCTCTCCACCATGCTCCCCTTTCCCAGACGCTATTCAAGCACCAGGCATAGCCATGAAGTCAAATTAGTTTAAAATTCAAGATTTTTCTATGAAAAATGGAAATAACAGTGTAACCTGTCTTGGTTGGAACAGAGATATTCTAAGGATAAGTATTTGTCCCCTCCCCTAAGGCATCAAACTGTTGAGATACTGGAGCCCCCTCCCCATTCCCCACCTCAGATGAAATTTCTTTAGGAATGTCATGTTGGGAGAAGGAAAAACTGAAGTCTGGGACAAGCAGAAAGGGGTCTCATACAACCAACAATCTTCTGGAGGGGATTTGAGCCTAGGCAGTACCGGGTCATGTGGGTGGGACTATTCCTTAGTAATGCATATTTCTTGCTTTCTATCTAAACCTAACTCTTCTGTCATGACCCAAAACATAGACTCAGGGGCCACTGGAGCTCTTTATGTGTTCTCTCAATGTAGCCACATTGAATAAATCTCTTTTTTTCTTTTCCACTGTCTTTTTAATTGATTTATTGAGGATGCTGGCCGAGTCTAGCTGGTTAAGGCTGCGGGGCCCTGAACAACCCTACTACAGCAGCATCCTTTTCTGCTTTGCCCAAGATCAGGTTCTTCTGGGGTGCAGAGTTCTGCTGAGACCACTCCAGAATTCCACAGCCTTAGTCTGCCTCACCCCACCCTATCTCTGGGTTAGATACAGACAAGTGGGGACATCCTACTGGCTGATGAGACAAATTAGAGAGCTCTTTGAGAAGCACGAAATTCAGCCACCATGTCGTGAAGAAAGCCTTGGTAGGAGTCCTCATCAGAGCCAGCCAGCTGGCTAAAACCAGAGTGACCCAGAGTAGGCACAGAGGAGGGGATGAAGTGGGCTTGGCAGAGTGGGTTATAGGAGATGACAGACCAATGGGGATCTACAGGAAGGGTTCAGCTTGGGGACACCAGCACACAGTTAACTGCGGACTTTCCTTCCAAGGTGTCTCAATCTCTGACCTGGAAGCTGGCTTCCCCACCCTTCCTCATCCACCACAGGCAGAGAGGGTCTCCTAAGTTCAGGGATCTCCACGAAAACGTCCTCTCCTGCCACAGGCCTGAGATCCCACCATTAGTGACTGATTAGGGGAATGACTAAAGGGGCAAGAGGACCTCCCTTGTGACTAGTGACTGATTCTTTCTTACAACCAAGAAAAGGGACTTCCATCCATTCTGCAGCCCCTCCATCGGCAGCACACACACACAAAGAGAAACATACAGTGATACGTACAGATACACACACACAGGAACATACAAAGATACATAACACAGACACAAACAGAAACACACGATGATACACACAGAAACATGCAGACACAAATAAAAACATACCCATACAAATACACACAGAGACATACATACATAGAAAGACACACAAAACAGAGATTAACATAGGCACAAACACACATACCATCCTGTCTGGTCCAAAGAATGAACTATGATGACCCTGCTTTCGTCTTAAATGAGTGAGTTTATAGCCAGCAAAAGTAAAGACTAGCTAGTGAGTATCCTAGAGAGGAAAGCGGCTGATACTTAGTAAAACATTGTCAACAGTCATGGCAACCAGCAAAGGTGATTAGAGCATCCAGACTGAGAGAGGAACACCAGCAGATGGACAGGGGAAGCCAGTGGAGTTTTCAGTGGAGTTCCCAGTCAGTCTGAGTTCCCAACTGAGAGAGTCCTTGGTAGAGGGTCCTCACCGTTCTTGCCGTGGCACAGCCTCGGCATTGGCTACCCTGGAATAAACAATAACAACCTGCATTGGAAATAGTCACTGTCTTGCTGTCAAGGACACAATGCTTTTTAACACCCTTAGTGAGCTGTTTACTTTGTCCTTTCTCCTTGTTACAGAGTTAGGTGGCCAGCCTGACTCAAGACAACAAATTCTGGAAGCAACAACAGAGGATCTCCTTTTACCTATCTGAATAAGTTTATTTTGAATAAGTCCATTTTGAACACGCTTAAGCAGCCCATGACAATTTACCAATATAATGTACATTATAGACAGTCATACATACACATACATAGACACAAACACACAGCTATGCATACATAGACATAGGCACAGGCACACAGTTATACATACATATACATAGATACAGACACAGTTATACATATATGCACATATACAGACACGTACACAGCCACACATGTACACACACAGAAATATGTTCAGACACACACATTTCAGCTTTAAAAATGCTTGCAGCTCTCTTTACACACTGGTGGACTCATCATAAAATAAGCTCTTGGAGCAAGTTGTCTCTGGAAGGATCCCAAAACAGTACTGTCAACTCTTCCCCTTCGCAGCTCTTTGGTCCTCCCGACTCAGTCACAGCAGGCCGTGCTGAAAATACCGTGCCAGCCCCTCCCACTTGGCAGGGCCCACCCTGCCTTGGGTCCTCCTCCTTTCCTGAGGTCAGAGAAGACTCTAGCACATCTCTCTGACGGCCTGGAACAAGAGAGCCAATAATTCCGTTTCTCCAATCCTCTGGTCCCACGAGGAGCCAAACGAGGAGAGTGTTGAGAGTGGACGTGGCAACATAAAGACAAACATAGGAAAAAAACCAAAGCCATCAAGGAAAGTCTGGAAACCTTTCCTTCCCCCAGATGCACTCAGCAAACAGAATGCATTCAAGAAAAGCCTGCACTATACAAACGGGAGAGACAGGTGCTATGTAAATGACCTGAAAAGGGTCCTGAGCCTTGGGGCCCAGAGCTTTCTCAGTGCATGCTTTTCCCTCGGCTCACTGGCCCGCTCCCATGAGCAGAATGCTCTTCCCGTATCTCACCCTGTGTCCTTCATCCCTTGCTAGGCTTTGGCACACATGAGCCTCAAAACTCCAGGGAGTGAACTCGTGACTCAGATCCAGACCTTTAACAATGAGGAACACCAGCATGGAGGATCCTCTGTGGGGGCAGGGTGAGCACCCAGCCTAGCATGGGAGACAAGGCGGACAGCTCAGTGTCTCAGCAGTTGCCCAGGAAGAGGCGGGACCCTGCTGAGCTGCCAGCCAACCTCCACCCTGGAATTCTGGGAGGCACGTAATTCAATTCTCATTCTAATTAGGAAAATCTAATTCTAAGAATCATGAGGACTCTAATTCCCCATGACTCGAGTGGATTCAAGTCCACCCTCTGTTCTCCGCTACCACCCAACTGGAGCCCCAGCACCTGCAGGCTCTACACGCAGTCCCAGCCAAGGACCCCAGAAACCCAGAGCTAGCTTCTGAGTCTGGGGCTACCTTCTGCTCAGCGGTAGGAAGCTGTCTTCCTCCCCCACCCAGGGTCTCTGACTGCCCATTCCAGGGAAGGGCACAGAATGTGCACTCAGTGGATAAATGGCAGTGAATGGATCCTGTCATTATGACAACCTAAGACAGCCACCCTCCTGCCTGAGATGCAAAGCTCGGAGAATGTCCTTAGATTGGCCCACAGAGTGGAAGAGTTCCTCTGTGTTAAGAGGCACTTCGCAGAGGCCAAAGGTGGGAGGAAAGCTGAACGACCACCCGACACCATCTTCCACTCCCTCTGTAACTGGCTGACCAGCTGGCCCAAGGCCCGCCCCTCCAGACTCCCCATCTCCTACAGTCTCTGAACCCATTGCAGCCCCCGCCATAGTGGCCAGCTGCTTGTGGGTGACTGTTCCTCCCACAGCTTGATACCTTTTCTCAACTGTTCTAACAGGGTCTGCCCCAAACCTACACAGGCTGACAGGTGCGGATCCCTCAAAGATCTGAGGACCTCTGAAACCTGAGGGGTCGGGGTCAGGGAGTAGGCACTCTGCCAGGAAGTAGAGGGTAGGAACAAAGGCCCAGTGGGGGCTGGGGCTAATGGACTGCTAATGGCCTTGCAGCTGGGCCCTGGTGGCCCCTGGTTCCCTAGGCTCTCTTAACTCTGCTAATGAATGTGCCCCTCCCATAGCAGGCCCTTCTTTGGGGGCCCAAGGTCTGCAGAGCCTAGTGGGTAAATGGCAGGAAGGCCCAGCCCCTCCTCCATTCCACAGTCCCCACTTCCCGCCTTTGTACTTCAGGGCACTCAAGGAGCCAGGCATTAGTTTGTAGTGCTCAAGAGAAGGCTACAAACCCATCTCTCATTACGTGTTGTAAAACCAAGATGTAATACATAAATCCAGTATCATTCATACCTTCCCTGATCATCTGATGCTTTAGGCTCCCTTCTTTCTGGGTTTAGGCTCCCAGTCACAGACACACACACCCCCATCCCCACCCCCGCTTCCAACCCTGGCCAGAGAAAGAAGGCTATGACAGCCATCCTTGTGGCACAGAAGACCTAGTGTCCAGCTTCGAATCTACTCAGAGCCACAGCAGTGCAAAAAGAGACGAGATAACATGACACAGCCTTGAAAACCCAGCTAAGTGGCATTTGTGTTTGAAGCTCTTAGACAATAGGAACCTAAAAATGGGCTTCTGATAAGAAAGATGACGCCTGGTGATGGTTGTAGGAGATGCACGCAGAGCCAGAGGTGTAGACTGGATAGGTAGATGGGTGTACGGCAGATCGGTAGGGGAGTGGTGTGTTGGTAAGGCAGTTGCGGGATGAAAACGTGTGGGTAGATAGTTGATGGGTGAGTGGGTAGAAAGGCACATGAGTAGATAGTTGGGTGGGTGCATGAGCAGGTAGGTAGAAAACTAGATGGGTGAGCAACCTGGACTCAGAGGGATACCTGGGTAGACAGGTGGATGAGGTGTTAGCAGACAACTGATTCTACTGGTCTACTTGGGTACGTGCAACCACAGAACAGAATGGTTAGGATTTTCCCATGCAAGGACAGGTTGGAAAAGATGGCACCTTTCTGGAAGATTGGGGGTCACACTGTATCTCTGAGGTGCCTGACAGACCCCTCCTGACCTTCTAGGGCCCTGGGTTTAGTTATTGTCATTTTATCTCACTTCTTTCGGCTAGAGTCAGCCTTTGCGAGGTCTGTTTCCCCACACAGACTTTACTCAGGTTATTTCCTCTGCTTGGATGTTCTCTTAAGCCTACACTACTCCTTTCTTCCTCCTACAATGCCCTCTAGACTGGTTCAGGGCTGTCTGGGCTCCTACAAGCTTTTGGTCTATACCCAGTGAATCTGAGGCCCATGGTCTGTCCACAAAGACAAAGAGCCCTGGGAACAAGAAATAGCAGCCCATTATTCTGATGTTCCCAGCCTTGACCATTTGCCAGTCCTTCCAGCCTCTCAACACCCAGTTTTTGAGTGGGGCTGAGGGACAGCTGGTAACCACCCCTAGCTCTCTAAGTGGATCCTAAACCCAGACCTTTGTCCAAAAGCTTTGGTTTTTGTTTGGGTTTGGGGTTGTGTTGTATTGTTTGGGGGTCTGGGGCTATTTTGTTTGGGTGTTTGAGTTGTTTTAGTTTTGGTTTTGAGACAGAATGTAACTGTGTAACCCAAGCTAGCCTCAGACTTACAGTAATCCTCCTGCCTCTGCCTCTTACGTGCTGGTAAATGAGTACCATGCCCCTCAGGTTGCCCAGAAGATCTTTTGGATAGGAGTATTGAGGGAAAAGACTCCTGAGGACAGAGCCAGGGATTCTGGCCACTACAGCAACTCCATCATAAACAAACATACAACTCTGTCAGCCATGGCCATTCTGTCCCTTCCCTGCTCTGTCTGACCTTGGATAACTTCCTGAAGGCTCCACCATCTGCCAATAGTGTCATAGGAGGTTGGAGAAGACCAAGGCAGTGGCTGGGAACCACGGAATAAAGACTCTGCAGCAGGAAACAGGCCAGGCCAGTCCCAAGGCCCCATGTTTGGAGGATAGCTAAGGAAGACAAGAAGCAGCTACTCTGGGAGTGGGGTCAGCATTGGCAAAGGTGGGGACTAGAACCTGCCGCTCCAAGACAGAAGTCGAAACAATGTGGGCTTCAGGGGAGAGTTTGGCTTTCCCAGACCACGGGCCCTGCGGGATTTTGGTTTGTGTCATGGGTAGTGACTGGACGATTTGAATCTGGGATAGGAGAGTCTACCTGATTTTATTTAAATTGAGGGCCGGGCCGTGGTGGCGCACGCCTTTAATCCCAGCACTTGGGAGGCAGAGGCAGGCGGATCTCTGTGAGTTCGAGACCAGCCTGGTCTACAAGAGCTAGTTCCAGGACAGGCTCCAAAACCACAGAGAAACCCTGTCTCGGAAAAAAAAAAAAAATTGAGGTATTCTTTACATGACATAGAAATTTTAAATTGTTAACAGATCCAGGCAAGGCAGTTCATGTCTGTAATACAACACACAAGAGACCGAGGCAGGAGGATCACCATGAGTTTGAAGTCAGCCTGGACTACATAGGAAAATCCTGTCTTTAAAAAAAAAATTGAGGAAAAAGTAAAATATAACATAATGGTATTTGGGGATATGTATAGAGTTATGTGTTGCCTAGTTCCAAAATGCTTCATTTACCCTAAAGGAAAGCTTATACCTATACCCCTTACTCTTCCTACCCTAGAAAGGCCATTAGCCTGCTTTCTGCCCCATGGGTCTTCATGGGCACTTCATGAGAGTGGAGCCACACAGGTGGGCTTGTGTCTGCCTGACTTCCCTGGGCACCCTATCTTCACAGTCTGTCACATGAAAACGTCTTCCTGTACAGGTCTGTGGATTTCACAGTGTCTTGCTTATGTGTTGGTGTGGTGATGGACATCACAATTTAGGATTGTCTCCACCTGAAAGAGGGAAGTGTGGCAGTGCCTGGACTTGTTGGGAGGATTTGCTGTTTTCTGAGATGTTGATGGGGACGCTAGAAATGGCCCAACTCAGGGCCTTCTCATTCACTGTTCCCTATGCCGTGAATACTGGTCCCCAGATGGATCTCGCTTCGTCCTCACTCGCTCCACGTCTTTGTCCAACTGTCTTCTGCTCAGGCAAGGCTAAGCTGGCCCATTGTTTTTAAGTTGCCAGCTGCTGCTTGATATTTACCAGTCTCCTTAGCTTGAATATTAACTCCACAGCTCCTTCACCTTTGCACAGGTGATTGGCACACAGTCCTTCTAAGTGTCATCGAATAGAGAGGACTCACAGGGGGCAAGCTCCAGGCAGACGCCACCACGTCCCTGGGAGCTGATGGCATTTGCCCCTTTCTTTCTGTCACTGCAGTCGCTGAACACTTGCTGAATAAAACCATCCAGACACTGTCTGGGCTCGGGTGGGTAAGTCGACAGTCACACACTAGTGGAGACAAGCAATTGGTGTGCCTCTACATCCGTGGGAACCCAGAGGACTCAGACAGGTTCCCTAACTAGGCCAAGACCTGGCCTGGAGGACCAGGGGTCAGGCACACTCTTTACTCCAACTGTGAGACTGGGCTTCTTTCACAGGCCAACTCTGGAGAACTCCCAAGCAGAACCCAATGTTTCCTGCTGAGCCCCACCTCTTCATCCTGGCTCTAGCCCCTCCCTCTCTACATCCCAGTCCATCTACGGGACCCACATTTCACTTCTTCTAGATCTACTTACCCGTGGGCAGGGTGCACTGAAGGGAGGGCCTTCTCGTGTCTTCAGGGTCTCTGCAAAGTCTCCTCCCAACCCCAGATGCCCAGTTGGTGGGTGGCAAAATGACTACTTAGAGGAGTAAGGGTCCAAGTAGGAAGCAAGGCTCTGGGGCGACTGGATTAGGAAACCCCTGCCCATGGGCTTTGGAGCTGCATGGGAGGACGTGAACTCTGACCCTCCGTGACTGTGGGAGCCTAGCCATGTCATCATACCTTTTTGAACTGTTTACCCAGCACTCAGTGGGAGCACACCTTTCTGCTCTTTCACCGGCCCACAATGAGTGCCCCCTACCCTAGACAGGGAGAGGCCTTGATGATGGGGGAGGTGAAGCCAAACCCAACCGAAAATAGCCTGGGATGGCAGGATGATGAAGGCCGTGCCCAGCTGGATGGCAGGAGCTTGTAATTGATTACTCTGCACCAGACATGAATAAAATATCGGCCTCCGCTCTAGGCTGGGTTCGGTATTTGCTAAGGGGGACAGGGGCTCACTTGTAAGGTCACCTCCACTCACTCCTTCTCAAGAAAGAGAAGACCCTGCTCCTTTCTCCTGTCCTCCCCCATACTAACTTGGCTCCTTGGTGCCTAGAGGGAACACTGAGACTCTGGGCAAGATGGCCTGTCCTCATCCCCTCCTGTCAAGCCCACGGTCCCACTCTACTTCCTACAAACCATCGATGGTCACATACCCATGGCTTTGCCTGTGTGCTGGCCGTACTTCTTTCTTCCTCTTCCTGATGTAATACCCGCCACTCACACCAGGCTCGGTGAAGGAGGCTGTTTGAGACACTCTAGCCACCCCTAAGCAAGAACTTAAAGCACACAGTTCATACCCACCCTGAGCATTGTAGCACTGCCCCAGGAGGCCCCACTGCCTGGCCCCAGGGTCTTCCTCCTCTCCTAGATCCCTGCACCCAGCTCCAGAGCAAACCTGATTTCGTCCTCCTGGTTCCACCATCCTTCCCCCATCAAATTTTGAAGGACCTTGTGTCACAAATAGGTGAGTGGACGCACATGGGTGAGGGTCGCACAGGCCTGGCTGGCCACGCTGGGGATCAAGATTGCCATAAATGACATTCCTACAATAATGATAAACTTCTGATGGCTGAACAAGAAAGCTAATGGCAGCGTATTTACACAAATAGGGTGCCCACAGCTATGAATGAGGTGACCAGGTTCGCCCTGTTAAAACAACAGAGTGGGACAGCATTCATACAGGCTGCCTCTTCTGTTCAGAACAAGGGCCACAGGAAAGCTCTGCAACCAGTTATGCATACTCTGGTATTTTTTTTTCTATTAATACACCCAGGACCACCAGTTCCAGATGGCTCTGACCCACAGTGGCCAATAATGAATCAAGAAAATGCCTACAGGCTAATCTGATGGAGGCGGTTTCTCAGTTGAGCTTCCCTCTTCCCAGATGGCCTTAGCCCTTGTCAAGTTAGAAACAAAAAAAAAAAAAGCTAAGCATCAGAGTGTGTAAATCTCTAGAAGTGTGCATGGAAACCCGGTGCTTGTCCCTAGAGCAAAGCTGTAGGACTACGGACAAGGACAAGCAGGGTAGGCGATCCTGACCGCTCCAAACCCAGCAGGCATCTGGGTTTGGGATCCCCCACTCCGACCCTGGTATTTCATAGAGAAAATGATGAGGATAGGGAAGCCTGTAGCATAGGGATGAGCAGTGACAAGCTAGGCAGCCCTGCCCAGTTCGTCCACCTGCGGCAGCTGCCACAGCTGACCACGAGGAAGGCACTGTGGGATAGAAAGGTGCAGGCGAGAGCTGGGGGAGCTGAGATAGAAGCAGACTGCAGGGCCTGTGCAGAGAAGTGTCCAGGCCAGTCAGTACTCAGAGGTTAGCAGAGCACAGAGTAGCTAAGGGTGCCTGCCATTCTCTTCCTGCTGCTTCCCCAGGGTTTTTGAGGATGTGCGTTGCCTGTAGTATAAAAGTCCTCACCCCCAGGCCTGCTGCCTGACTCGGGATGCAGACCCCATAGTACATACCTGCACCCTGTCACAGACTGGGCTGCATGGGTATGTAGTGCTGTGTGTGTGTGTGTGTGTGTGTGTGTGTGTGTGTGGAGAGAGAGAGAGAGAGCATGCACACACACCTTATGTATATATGTGCGCACACACTTGTGTACATTTGTGTCTATGCAGTATGACTGACCCTAAAAATGATCCCTGACCCTACATGGATTCTACAAATACAACTTAAAAATAGTCAGGGAATTTGCGGAAGTGGCTCAGTGGTTAAGAGCCCTTGTTGCTCTTCTAGAGGACACAGAACCCATTCCCAGCAGCCACACTGCTGCTAACAACTATCTGCAACTCCAGTTCCAGAGGATCCAACAACGTCTTCTCACCTCTGAGAGCAAGGCCTGCCTTCAGTTCACAGACATACATATAGGCAAAACACCCTCACACATAAAATTAGAATATATAAATATTTTTAAATAAATAAAAAGTCAGAAAGTTAAACACGGTAGCTCATACCTGCAATCCCCCCACACACACAGTAGAGGCTAAAGGGGGCGGGAGGAGTCATAAGTTTGAAGTCAGTCTCACCACCTAGACAGTTCAAGGTCAGCCTAGACAACAGAATAAGACCTTGTCTCAAAAAAACAAATGAGTAAACAACGGAAAATAGCTGCAGGGATCCCACATACACAATCACACGTGGGCAGAGCCTGTGCCAGCTCCCGACATCCTAAAAACTCTCCACCTCACTTCTCCAGCATGCCGTAGCTGAGCATTGCCAGCCCTGGGTCTTCGTGTGCTGTGCAGCCAGCCAGTGCTGCTGTCTCCATATCGAATATAGCATTTTCTCCTCTTTATTCCTTAGACAATGCCACAGACTGTTTATACAGGATTTGCATTGGGCCAGGGATTAAGTAACCAAAATCTAGCAATAAATAAATAAATAAAATAAATAAATAAATAAAATATGTAGGAGGACAGTGCAGGCTGGATGCAGATACATCATTTTATACACAGGACTTGAGCAACCATGGCTTTGGGCTTCTGGGGATATCTGAGCCGGTTCCTCCAGATGTGGAAGGGTGACCCTATGTGTCTCATAACACTCCTCCGATTGTAGATCTGTGTTTGTCCATGCAACTATAGACCTGCACCTGTGTATCTGTGTTGATATGACTGAGTGTCTTTGCAATTGCATATCTATATCCTTGTGTATCAGTATGTGTGTTGTGTGTGTTCCCTATGGCCAAGGCCATGTCTGATGATGGCTGTCCCCCATACAGCCTTGGCCCCAGGAAGAAAGCAGCTTAGACCCTCAGACAGCCCAGCTTTGGCACTGCTTTCCCTGGAAGAACTGCCCCCTCCCTGCTTTCAGACATGGGTGAACCCTGTCTTCTGTCCCCCATTCACCGAGACTTTCAGAGCACACGGGGAGACCACTGCACACACCCCTCATTCCACAGACAGACTGCTCCCCCCACCCTGAAGACTAACACACACAGACAGAGAAGGGCCACAGCTCTGTGATCACCATGTGACCTTGGGAAAGTCTTGCTTTCCCCACAAGCAGAAGGATCACATTCATTTTGAGCCCAAAGGGTCGATGAACCTCCTCTATTCCAAGCTTCTGGGAAAATAGGGGAGACAGAGGAACAAGGGCATGGCAGGGGTTTAGAAACAAGGAGAGGCAAATAAGTGGTCCTGCCTCTATAATAAGGAGCAGTGGGACCGACAAACCTATAGGCTGAGCCCCTCCAGGACTCTTGGAAACACTGGGAAGAAGGTGGGGAATGGAAGCAAGTTGGGAGTTGGCCATAAGCCCGGGATACAGAATCAAGACCACAAAGGAATCCCTCTGTCTCCAAAAAGCATTCTCTCAGCAGGGGTGGACACAGGGACACGTAGGCAGCAAGGGCCAGGAGGGTTCTCAAGCTTTGTAAACATGAAATAGAGTCCCAGTCAGGAGTGGCACACATGCCTGTAATCCCTGTGCTCCAAAATAGAAACTGAAGAATGACAAATCTGAGGCCAGCCTGAGCTGCACAGCAATTCTGTTATTAAAAACAGAAAAAAAAAAGTCCAACTTGATCACTCAGAAAATAAGACCAATAGTCGACAAATGAGATCTTATGAAATTAAAAGGCACCTGTCAGCAGTGGAAGCTGTCCATCAGATAAAGAGGCAGCCTACAGAATGGCAGAAAATCTTTACCATTATACATCCAACAGAATTGGTATCTAGAGTACACTAAAAACTCAAGAGACCGTCAATAAAATAAAAAACCTAAGCAAATCATGGACTATGGAACCAAACAGAGTTCTCAAAAGAAGAGATATAAACAGTATATATATGGATTTGTGTGTGTGTGTCTTAGTCAGTCTTCTAAGCAACTTTTTTTTTTTTTGGTTTTTCAAGACAGGATTTCTCTGTGTGGTTTTGGAGCCTATTCTAGAACTTGCCCTGTAGACCAGGCTGGCCTTGAACTCACAGAGACCCACCTGCCTGCCTCACAGTGTTGGAATTAAAGGTGTGTGCCTCCATACCTGGCCTTATATTTTAAAGTGTGTTCAACATTACTAGTCATAAGGAGACTGAAAATTAAAATTACTTTTAGATTCCATTTCACTCCACTCAGAATTGCCACCATTAAGAAAACAAATGGTGACAGATACTGGTGAGGATGTGGAGAACGGCTCAGCTTATCCACTGTTAAAAAAAAAAAAATGAAAATTGTGCCAGGCGGAGGTGGTACAGGCCTTTGATCTCAGCACTCATGAGGCTGAGGCAGAGGCAGAGGCAGAAGAATCTCTGTGAGGTCAGTCTGGTCTACAGAGCTAATTCCAGGGCAGCCAAGAATACACAAAGAAACCCAGTCTCAAAAAATTAAATAAATAAATGATAAAAAAGAATTTGTATAGTCACTAAAGATGGCAGTGTGTGTCATATTTAGGGTTTCTATTGCTGTGATGAGACACTGTGACCACGGCAACTCTTAAAAAGAAAAAAGCATTTAATTGGGTTGGCTTACATTTTTCAGATTTTTAGTTCATTATCATCATGGTGCAACATGGTGGTGTGCAGGCAGACATAGTGCTGGAGAAGGAGCTGAGATTCCTTTATCCTGACCTGCAGGCAGTAGGGAGTGGTCTGAGACACTGAGTGTGGCTCGAGCATATATACATATATATATATATATATATATATGAGACCTCAAAGCCCACCCCTACAGTAACACATCTTTTTCAACAAGGCCACACCTCCTAAAGTTTTCATCTTCCCCCAAAAAAGCACCACAATCTGGGACCAAGTCTTCAAACATTCAGACCACAGTGCTCTGTCCCTAGCCCCCATGGACTCGTGGTTATCTCATGATGCAAAATTCAGTTAGCCCAATTTCAGAAGTCCCCAGTCTTTAACAGTACCAACACTGCTCAAAAAACCAAAGTCTCTTCTGTGACTCAAGGCAGTCTCCTAATTGTGACCCATTATAAAATCATAAACAAATTACATTCTTCCAATATACAAGGACACAAAGTGCATCCTTCCTTTCTAAAAGGGAAGAGAAACATAGCAAGAGAAGATTAGATCATATCAAGACTGAACTCTAGCATGGTTTAATGGTTTGAATAAAAATGACCCCCAAAGACTCATAGACTGGGCCAGCAGATTAGAATACAGTCTTAGCTGCTTCTCCAGCACCATGTCTGCCTTTTCCGCCAAGCTTCCCGCCAGGAATATAAAGGATCAAACCTCTGAAACTGTAAGCGATCCATCCATTAAATGCTTTCTTTCATAAGCTATGGTATCTGTTCACAGCAATAGAACACTGATTGAGACAAACGGCAACCACTGAATCCTGTACCTCATGCAAAGCCTCTGGATTGAGCTGTTTCCAATTCCTGTGTGCAGCCTTACTTGGTAAACATCCCACAGCTCTGGCATCTCCAATGCCTCTGGCTCTCCGTTAGAATCAAAGCCTCACAGCTTCACAGAGTGACTTCCCAGGGCCTCCTCACAAGGATTCTGACCCTGCCACACACAGTTTGGCCATGGTGGCTCTCGGAAACAGCAGAGAAAAATCCATTATGCCTTCAATATTGCGTTTTTTATGCCTCCAAAACCAGGGCCACACTGTTGAAATTGCCAAATTCTGCTGTCAACTTGGTAGAAGCTGCTCCTTGGACCACAGAGCAGACGCTGTCTGCTGACACTAGTGATGATGTCTGTCTTTAGTTAGGGTTTCTATTGCTGTGAAGAGACACCATGACCACAACAACTTTTATAAAGGAAACATTTAATAGAGGCTGGCTTACAGTTCAGAGGTTTAGTCCGTTATTGTCATAGCAGAAAACATGGCAGCATGCAGGCAGACAGTGCTGGAGAGGCAGCTGAGAGTTCTACATTCAGATCCACTGGCAGCAGGAAGAAGACTGCAGCACCCTTCCTCCAACAAGGCCAAACCTCCCAATAGTGACACTCTCTATGGGTCTACAGGGGCCATTTTTATTGAAACTACCATCCCTAGACAGCTGCTCTTTCAGAGCAAGAACCTTAGGTTTCCTCTTTTATGTGTTAGAGGCTTAGCTGGCTGAGGCTTTGTCTTAGGGCACCTTTCCTCTAATCCCAAACAGAATAGGAAGGTTTTCTTGAATGGTGTTGATCTTTTAATGACAGCCTCTTTTCTATCGCCTGCCTCATGCAGTCTCAAGCTTCCCTGTAATGATATTTCATTTGTGTTTTAATAAATAAAGCTTGCCTGAAGACCAGAACACAAAACAGCCACACTAGTTAGACATAATCATAGAGATCAGGTAGTGGTGGTGCACACCTTTAATCCCAGCACTAGAGAAGAATATAAGATGGAAAGAGACAGGAACTGGATCTCTTTCAGTCTGAAGATTGAAGGTAAGAGCTATCTAGTGGCTTGGCTATTTTTCTTCTCTGATCTTCAGGTTGAACCCCAATATCTGTCTCTAGGTTTTTATTAATCGAGCTATATTTGGCACCCAATGTTTGGGGTACAAATTCATGGAACAGCTGTTGCCTGTGGCTTTTTAGCCACCAGCACAGGCTGGAGCTACACATGAGGGTCTCACCAGAGCTGCTTATGGGGCTCCAGCCCCACCTGCCTAGGCTTTCTTTTCCTTTTTCCCCAAGCCCCTGAGCAAGTTCAGGATTTTCCTGTTGTAGCCTCTCTGAAACAGTCTCCAAATGCCACCCAAACTCACAGCATTCATCCGTCCTAGACTGGCTGGTTCTGCCTTCAAGCAGCCACTCCCCCACCCCTGCCATACATACCTTTTCCGAACAATCCCCTCCCTGTGATCTTTTCAGTCTCTCTCTCTCTCTCTCTCCATCCCCCAATGGGTTACAGGATCTCCCTGAACCCACTTCTCAGACTGCTACCAAACCAGGTAGCTGCCTGGAAATCTAGTCAGGATTTTACTGTCCTACAGAATGTAGAATAAAAAGGAATATTCAAGGTAATCATTTGCCATCGGGGAACTCCATGAGGGGCTTCTTTCAGGCCCCTATGCCAAATCTGGTTCAGTCATTTCCTGCCATTGTAGAGGAAACTCCTTCCCAGAGTAATTAAAGAGCCTAATGTCAACTGTAAGAAACCATACTGCTCTGGGTAATAGAACAGCTATAGAAGAGAGAACAAAAAATTAGGAAAAGCCAACAAGCAAGTATTTTGGCAAACTTCTATAAGTGAACAAAGACCAAAATTAAAAATATGAATAAATGACTTTGTCATTGAAGGTCTGGTAGATATAGGTGCAGATATAACAATAATTTCATCAGAATCTTGGTATCCAAGTTGGCCTCTTCAGGATGTAAATGTTTAGTTTTTAGGGACTGGAACTTTATCTTGGGTAAAGCAGAGCACAAGGTGGGTCAAATGTATAGGGCCAGAAGGACAGAGAGGAAAATCAAAACCTTATGTGACTCACATAACAATGAATTTGCAAGCACACGATTTGTTACACCAATGGAATACTCATTTAACATTCTCCCAATCTTAGAAACAAGCCATAAATTAGCATATGTTTTGGGGAAAATGTTACAAGATATTATAAAGAACAGTCATTGACCATTCAGGTTGTACAAGAACAGGGTACAACAGCTGCTGATATTTCAAAGGCACCAACAGCTCTACCTTTAAGATGGTTGACAGACAAACCTATATGGGTTAAGCAATGGCCTTTAACAATAGATAAAGTGAAGGCTTTAGAACAGCTGGCACAGGAGGAACTAGATGCTCATAGTGAAGAATCAACCAACCCCTTGAATTCTTCTGTATTTGTTGTTAAAAAGAAATCTGGAAAATGGAGAATGGTAACAAATCTAAGAGCTGTTAATAAGGTGACTCAGCCAATGGGCTTTCTACAGTCTGACATTCCTTTGCCTTCTCTCTTGTTTAAAAGATGGTCTCTTATACTTATTTATTTAAAAGATTGTTTCTTCACTATACCTTCATAAGAAAAAGACAGAGAAAAATTTACCTTCACATTGCCTACTTATAATAATTCTCAGCCTGCTGAAAGAATCAGTGGAAGATTCTCCCACAGTGAATATCAAAAAGCCCCATCCTGTGCCAGTATTTTGTAAGCCAGCCATTGGAAATGATACATAAGCAATTTCCTGAATCTCTAGTTTACCATTACATGGATGACATTTTGCTAACTGATTCAAATGTAGATACTTTAGAAACAACGTTTGAAAAAGTAAAGAGAATTTTCCCTTGTTGGGATTACAAATAATTTCCGAAAAAATACAAGGAGGAGATTCTGTTAATTGTTTATGCTAAAAAAAAATAGGTTTACAAAAAATTAAACCCCAAAAGTTGCAAATTAGGAGAGATCAATTGCAGACTCTTTTTCTTTTTTTTTTCTTTTTTTTTCTTTTTTTTTTTGGTTTTTCGAGACAGGGTTTCTCTGTGGTTTTGGAGCCTGTCCTAGAACTAGCTCTTGTAGACCAGGCTGGTCTCGAACTCACAGAGATCTGCCTGCCTCTGCCTCCCGAGTGCTGGGATTAAAGGTGTGCACCACCACCACTTGGCTCCAATTGCAGACTCTTAATGACTTCCAAAGATTGCTAGGGGACATTTCCCACTTACAGCACACTATTGGGATAGGTCCTGATGACCTAATAAATTTAAACAAAACATTGCTTGGTGACAAGGACTTCAACAGTCCCAGAGAATTAACAGCTGAAGCAGAGAGAAAATTCGCTTTGATTGAAGAGAAATTACAGAAGGCACATGTGGATAATGTGGATCCGAATCTTAACTGCATTCTGGTCATATTAACCTCCAAACATTCCCCTACAGGAATTTTAATGCTGAGGGAAGATATTATCTTAGAATGAATCATTTTACCACATAAATCGGGTAAAAAAATAAAAACTTATGTGGAAAAGATCTCTTGAGTTAATTCTAAAAGAAAAATTGAGACTTCATCACTTAGCAGAAGAAATTATAGTATCTTTTAAAAATGAAAAAAAATTGACAAATTATGGGCAGAAAGTGAACCCTGGCAAAGAGCTTCTACTAATATTTTGGGAGAAATTAACAACAATTATCCCAAAAGCAGTAGATTTCAACTTATGAAGAGAACTAACTGAATCCTTCCTCACATTGTACAGGACACACCCAAAAACTAGAGCCCCTACATTCTATGATGATGCAAATAAATCAGGAAAGGCAGGTTATAAATCAGAAAATTTAAGTAAAGTGGATAAAAGCCATTATGATTCTGTCTAAAAATCAGAATTATATGCTATTCTCATGGTACTAAGGGATTTTAAAGAACCTCTCAACATAGTTACCAATTTGCAAAATGCCGAAAGAATTGTTTACATACTGAAACCACTGAATTTATACCAGATGATACAGAATTGACTTTATTATTTATTAAGTTGCAAGGTAGAATCAGGAATAGACATCATCCCATATACAAAGCACACGTCTAATCCCATATGGGTCTGCCAAGACCTCTAGCACAAGGCAATGCAGAAATAGATCAATTATTAATTGGAAATGTGCTGACAGCCTCAGAATTCCATGAAAAATGTCATGTCAACAGGAAAGGTTTAAAAAAAAAGACTTTTCTATCACGTGGCATCAAGTCAAGGAAATTTTAAGGAAATGTCCCACTTGTCTTTTATACAACAAAACACCAGTGCCTGCAGGAAGTAACCCAAAGGGTACTTACTCAAAGGAATGAAGTCTGGAAAATGGATGTTTTCCGTTTTGTAGAATTTGGAAAACTAAAATATGTATACCACATCATTGATATTTATCCAGGTTTTCAATGGGCAACTGCTTTGAGTTTGGAAAAGGTTGATTCAGTAATCACACACATTTGCTGGAAGTTATGGCCATCACAGGTATACCTGTACAAATAAAGACAGACAATGCTCCAGTATGTGTCTCTAAGAAAATGAAGCAGCTTTTTTGCTTATTATAATATAAAACATATTACAGGTATACCACACAATCCTACAGGCCAGGCAGTTAGAGAAAGATCAAATCGAACTCTAAAGGATATGTTAAATAAACAGAAAGGGATGATAAATAGATTGCATAATGATTTATTAACTTTGAATTTTTTAAATACTAATGAGAAAGGAATAACAGCTGCAGAGAGACATTGGATGGTAGAAAAAACTATAGAATTAAATCAGCCAATATTCTTTAAAGATGTACTGACTCAGAATGAAATCCAGGACATGTGTTATGTTGGGGAAGGGGTTTTGCTTTTGTTTCCACAGGAGAAGAAAAGCTATGGATACCATCAAAATTGATAAATATTTCAATTTGAACAAAAGACACCTCTTAATTAGAAGAGATGATAGTTCATTAAACACCATGGACATTTAATCTAAACTAACCTAGAAAACTAACAGATGCTTTTCATTTGATCACATATAGCTTGTCTAAAGAGAGCCTCCCCAAAATTAGGGCTGGGGAAGGGTTTTGTTTCTGTCTTTTCAGGAGGATAAAGGTTCAGCTAGGGAATCTGAAGACCATTGGACAAATGAGACATCTGAAGGAACAAATCATCCTGAAAAAATGTCTCAAGAAGAAGAGTAAATTGGTCTATTGGTATATTACATTTCCAAAAGGATAAAAATTCATAAATCTTCCCAAATGTTTGTTTCTGCTGTTCTCTACAGATATGTAATGCAAATAGCATTTTTGTGGTCCCAGTCTAATTAAAGATTAAAGCTGGCTTTGGAGATGGAGTGTGGCTCTCTTCCGTCTCTACTCCCAAGCATGCTTATTAAAGTAATGTCCAAAATCTCTGCCTCATGTCAGAAGAGCCACCTGATATGGGACAGAAACAAAACAAAAATTTAAGGACCATTTTATTGCCACTAATCTCATAATCGTTTGGTTTTATTTGACTCTTTAACAACTTTTCTTAAGGTATAAGATTTCAAAGATTAATATATTCATATATACATATAATTTAAACTTTTTGTTATGATATTAATGGTCATATAGAGTACTAATTAATCCTAGAAAAAGGTCTCATCTACATTCCTGTACATGATTTTAGATTTGAGTCTGTTTTCTGCAGTGAACCATGAGCATGTCTAACAGCCACCTTTGACATCTCCAAAATGAGGATGGGGCCTCACAATGAGGATTCCTCTGGGTCTATGATGACATCACTAAGCTGAAAGACATCACCTAAAGATTGGCCTACAATGCAGAACAATTTTGAGGCGACTAGCTGAGATGATCTAGCCTGACAGACTACTCCAGCCAGGCCTTGAGACAAGCCCTGCACTTCCCCATTACACAGAGACTGGACAACAAATTGTGGGGACCATTTGGAGTCCTGGCCTTCAGCTGCTCTTCCTTGCTAGAGATCTTTACTTTTCTTCTGATATGAGTTACTAAAAGCTGTGTCAAAGTTGTTTACCAGCCCTGCTTCACAATCACGTGTTGCCTTGGCCTTGAGGATCAGAGGATAAAGTTTTCACCTGTTGGCCCACTTGACTGTTGGGTATATAAGCCTCCGTGGTGCTATTAAATAAAGGGCTTCTTACCAGTGACTAGAGGTCCATGTCTCTGTTTGTCTGTGTGTCTGTGTGTGTTTCAATCTCCAGCCCCTTGCCCAAAGCTCGTGAACTGTATGGTAGCGCACAGAGCACAGACGGGCATTGTGCGCTACAACAAATGATACAGCTACCTTTCCCCAGACTTGATAATTAACCTAAATTTCTTCTTTTCAGGATCCCCTAAAGATGCCACTTTCCCCAGACAATAGGAAGTAAATCTAAGAACACAACAACCACATGACCAAGAGGTAGAGTGGGTGGTTTTGTTCTTTCATGGGGTTATGGATATTGTCATTGTTTAGGGGGATTGGTTACAAGTTGTTATTGATAATGGTCAGGGAAAAAGCTAAAAAAATTTAAATTCAAGATTCTTGCTTTGAAAAGGAAAAAAGGGAATATAGAGATGATAGGATAGAGGGTAAATTATTGAATCTACTCTGAAAAGAAAAAAGGGAGGATATAGATATAAGATAAAAAGGTAAATTATGAATCTACTCTTAAAAAGCAACTACTAGTTTTAAATATTTTACACTGGGTTGGACTTTTGTAGAGTGTATACAAATTTTGTATATTGATACGAATTTGAGATTAATTTTGTTAGAACATACTGTACATACATTTCTACTCTTGTTCAAGTTATCGTACCTATACAACTCATTTAACAATGTAATGCAAATTTCTAGTCCTTGAAAGCTATTACCAACTGTTTAGGATAATAAGGAAATAATGCAAGTTAGTAATTAGTCACCCATTACAATCAAACTTGTAGTCACATTGGGTATGTTTTCAAGGTCAAACAGAGATATATTTTAAATAGATAGTTTTCAAACACTTCAGAGATCTACAAAATATGGTGTTTAGGATGTTTTAATAGCATAGGTTCTACTTTTTATGACAATGGGACATGTCTGCTCTTGGCAGCACCAATCTACTTCAGAGAAGATAATGGGCATCGAAGAACTTCCACATGGAGTTTACTTTCTTTGTGGCAGGAGTGAGTCATTGAACAAGAAAATGCCCTTGCCTTGACTGCTGACAGTATTCTACCCTAACTGGACAAGTAAGACACAAAAGAAAGTGCCTGCCACACATCATCTAGACAGAGGGACAGCCCTTCAAAATATCCTGCTTCACAGAAAAGTTTGTCGGATATGCTAGGTCTGTAAGCCGAAGATGGATGCCCCAACATTGCAGAGGAACTTTGGGTGACTGTCCAGGCAGCCAGCTGTTTCTGTCATTTCTCACATTTTTGGAAGTCACTTGCTTGCACTTCCTGCTTACTCAGTTAATATTATTTCCTTCTTGGGTCTCTGAGGGAATTGAAGACTTGAAAGTTATAGTTACAGTTTTTCTTGTTTAAGCCAGGCAGTGGTAGTGCACGCCTTTAATCCCAGCACTCGGGAGGCAGAGGCAGGCGGATCTCTGGGAGTTCGAGGCCAGCCTTGTCTACAAGAGCTAGTTCCGGGACAGGCTCCAAAGCTACAGAGAAATCTTGTCTTAAAAACAAAACAAAACAAAACAAAACAGTTTCCCTTGTTTACCAGATGCAGAAAGGAAGTTACGATAGAAAGTAAATTAGGTACAAGACTTTGAACTCACCAAGACAGGATACATATAGAATATTTTCTCTGAATTCATCAAATACAAGTGAATTGGACATTGTTGATATATTTGCTGCCTGTATATATTGTCTATAGTTATTGTACTTATTGTATATAGTTTTTCTTCTTTTTTGTTTTGGACAAAAAGGGAAATGTAGTGATATTTCATGTGTTTTCTATTAAATAAAGCTTGCCTGAAGACCAGAACGCAAAACAGCCATATTAGTTAGCCAGAGAGGCCAGGCAGTGGTGGTGCACACCTTTAATCCCAGCACTAGAAAGGAATATAAGGCAGAATGAGACAGGAACTCGCTCTCTTTCAGTCTGAAGATTTCATAGAGGTAAGAGCTCTCTAGTGGCTTGGTTGCTTTGCTTCTCTGATCTTCAGGTTGAACCCCAATACCTGTCTCTGGGTTTTTATTAATTGTGCTGTACTTCCCAGTGTGCTATTTTCCGCTCCAAACTGTGCATTTTAAGTTTCTTTCTCTCCCACTTGTTACTATTTTCCATTATGGTTCTGTATAAAAGGAATTCGCAATAACCAACCACAGACTCAATATTATACTTTTTAAATATCTCCTCCATCAGAGAAAATAGTCCATTACCTTTAGATTCAGCCTCACCCAAGTTCTCAGAACAAGGATAGAATGCAGCCAGGGTCATTGCCAGAACAGAACCTGAATGATTGACCTCTAACCCCAGTTAGTCTTTGTTCCCCTCTGAAACTTTATGTCCTAGTTAGAGTTGCTATTGCTGTGATGAAACACTGTGGCCAAAAGCAAGCTGGGGAGGAAAGGGTTTATTTGGCTGGCATTCCACATTGAAGTCCATCATTGAAGGAAGTCAGGACAGGAACTCAAACAAGGCAGGAACCTGGAGGCAGGAACTGATGCAGAGGCCATGGAGAGGTGCTGCTTACTGGATTGTGTTCAGTTGGAAACTCCAGCTTGCTCCTGCATGTCCTGAGAAGCCCCATCTCTCTCTCTCTCCAAACCCCATCCTCTCAGAGAATCTCCACAAAGAAAAGGTGCCAACAAGCCCAGTTCTGAATTCTTGGCTGCTGCAGCACCACCTTCCCTGAAGCCGCCACCAGCCGAAGTCCCCACCTAAAGTGTGCAGTTTTTGACCATACTTGGGCAAACACATCATCGCCCCTTGCCTACAGGCTATATAAGGGGCAGACACATCATCACCCCTTGCCTACAGGCTATATAAGGTCTCTGCTTTAGTTAGGATGCGTGACCTCTCTTCCCTTGTTCTCTGGGGCTGAAGAACTCACTTGGGAGTTGCTTTACTCAAACCTGTTCTTTTACTTTTTCAATTCAGCTTGATCTGGCTTACTGCATAGGTGGAGAAACCTATAATCCAGACAGAAAACTTACTCGATTGTTTATCATGGCTTGCTCAGCCTACTTTCCTCTAGAACCCAGGACCACCAGCCCAGGGTGGCATCACCACCATGGGCCGGGCCCTCCTTCAGCAATCACTAATTGAGAAAATGCCATATAACCAGATTTTACAGTGGCATTTTCTCAACTGAGATTCCCTCCTTCCAGATGACTCTACCTTATATCAAGTTCACATAAAATTAACCAGCACACCTCATGAGCCAGGCCCACATTTGGCCTTCTGTTCTTCCAAAGTCCCATCAGAACAGCTCTTTAAGCTCTGCTTACTGCCTTCAAAGACTCCCTAGCCTGAAGGTCCAAACTCTCCTTGTTCTTCCCATAAATTGGTTTTGGAACATGGCCAGGTTTAACAGCAACATCCCCACTTCTCGGTACTAATTTCTGCCTTTGTTTCTTTCCTATTGCTGGGATAGGAGAAAGGGTTTACCCTGACTCACAGTTCCATAGGGCATACAACCCACCACAAGGGGAGAAGGCACTGTGGCGGGTGCAAGAGGCAAGCCCTTCGTCTTACATTGGCAATATGGAAGCAGAAAGGAAACAGGAAATGGGGCCAGGCTACAAAACCTCATGACCTGCCCCCGATGACTTAATTCCTGCTATAACCTTCCTAACCGGTGTCACCATCTGTGGAAAAGTATGCAAATGCATGATGGGTGACATTTCACATTTAAACCACAACATATGGGTAGCTGTATGAGACCAAGTCAGTCAGCATTCCAGCATGGATGGAAGAGAGACGCATGAGGCTCCAATGCTAGCTGAGGAGCTATTAGGGATTGAGGGGAAGACATTTTTTTCTTTGGGAATGTGTCCACCGACAGACAACCCAGGCTCTAGGGGATGACACACACACATGGAATTGGACTCAATGAGTTATGAAAATGGAAAGGAGAGGCCAGAAAGTGAGAAAGCATGTTGGAGGAGTCCAGGGCAGAGAGATGAAGAGATATGGCCATGATACATTCATGAAATCATCAAAGAATGAATTTTAAATACTCTTTTCTAAAAAAAAAAAAAAAAAAAGGGGCAGGATCTAGGGACCCAGACTTTCCCTCCGTGCTCCCAAGAGGAGAGATATAAGAGATGAAGGTCCTTCTGGGCAGTGGGTATGCATGCCTTTAATTCCAGAATTTGGGAGGCAGAGGCAGGCAGATCTCTGTGAGTTCGAGGCCAGCCTGGTCTACTGAGCAAGTTCTAGGACAGCTGGGACTACACAGAGAAACTCAGTCTTGATAAGCCATGAGAGAGAGAAGAGATGAAGGGCCACACAGATGCCCAGCAACTGCAGAGAAGATGTCATTGTTCATCCTCCACCATCACTGATCTCAACCCTCTCAACCCCTTCTGGAGCCTAGGAGAAAGAAGCTTGGTCCTCGTGGGCAGATGCCAAGTATACTGAGAAGTCGCCAAAGGGCCTGGAGCTGGACCAACTCAAAGGGATGCTCAAGGAAGGGGTTGGCTCTCCATGACATCCTGGATTTCCAATTGACCCTGTGTGTGCCTGATGCAGTGATATGCCGTGACATGACCAAGTGCGACGTTATCAAAGACATCCTAGAATCTCCAGTCTGCAGGGTGGTGACTCCCGTGTGGGGCCTGGAAGATCCACGTGTCTTCCTCCATCCTTTTCTCTCCACAAAGACTCACTAGCCTGCAGTAGGTAGGACTTTAGGGTAAGTCAGGCTTGGCCCTGCCAACTTGCATACAATCAGATGAGCTGTAGTCTGACAGAAAGAAAACCCAGCTCCCCAGTCCTGGAAGTATGGTCAAACACACTGGTAGCTACATATCAGGGTCATATGGTAACCTGCCACCCTGGCACTGGCCTCTTCCCTGCATTCTCACACTCAGGAAACTGGGTTGTTTTGCCTGAGAGATAAGAGTTCCTTCCGGAACCAGCTCCTAGTGCCTGGCAGATTTCCCTCAGCTCCTCAGCACTCACCTGCTGTAGGTTGGACACCTGCTGCGGGAGACATTTAGGCATCTATGTAAATGCGTTCCTTGTCAGGTGTTCTTGTGGATTTAAGGGACAAATGGTACACCAGGAAAGGCTAAAACTGGATGAAAATGAGAAAGGATGCCAGCATTCAAGAAAGACAGGACGGAAGAGATGGACTAAAGTCACCAAGACCACGGTATTGAAGGGCAAGGGGTCTGGTGTTTACCCTGAAGGAAAGTAAATCTGTTTTTCAAAATCTACCGTCCATCGGGTCCTGCAAGGATGAACCATAGGCGGGTTCTGGCGGGAGTGAGGCACTGATGGATGCCTCTGTGTTTTCCGGCCTAGGGCTCCACGCAGGTACTCAGTCCTCCCACCTAACTCCCAGCATTCCTTGCCCTCAGGTCTTGGGCTGGGAGTATAGGAAGAGGGTGCAGCTCCATTGCAGACAGTCCACAGCTGTCAGAACTGAACTTTTTTTTCCTCACAAAGCCATTTTACTTGGATTTTACATAAGTCAAAGCAGATGAAGCTTCAGCATAGCCACTATGCGTCAGGTCACTGAGTGACAGCTGCAGATCCAAAGTTGTGGTTCTGACCCTAAGGCCACCTTATGGAGCCCTTTGGCTGGCATGGCAAGGCTTCAGGGTCCCCATTGTCCAAGAAGGCCTTGCAGCCCCCAGTCCGCTGCTTCTGGATGCGATCCTTTCCCTTGTTCACACCCATGCTGTCCGTGAGGGACTGGTTTGTTGAGTAAGGAGGTTGTGTTCACAACAGTTCTGCATGGTGTTATTTTTTGAGACAGGGTCTCTCTGTGTAGACCTGGTTGTCCTAGAACTCATTCTGTAGACAGGGCTGGCCTTGAACTCAGAGATCACCTGCCTCTGCCTCCTGAGGACTGTGATTAAAGACATGTACCACCTCCCCCCAGTTCTGCATGGTATTCTATCACTCTGGGGGAAGCTATTCTCTCTGGGGGTCGTTAGTCAGAAATAGAGAAGCATAGATCCCATCCTGTAGATGTTCAGGTGCCATATCTTAGTTAGGATCTGAAAAGCTAAATAAGATTAGGGGTGGTTGATGGGTAACAAGGAGAACCTTGAAGCAACTGTCCTCTGTGGCAAATGTTGGGAACCTGGGATATACAGGTCACATCCTGTTGCAAGGGAGAGGCCACTTGTTTATCCCAGTCACCCAGCTAGTTTACAACCGAAATAACCATACAGAAACTGTATTAATTAAAACACTGCTTGGCCATAGCTCTAACTTCTTATTGGCTAACTTTTACATATTAGTTTAACCCATCTTCATTAATCTGTGTATCGCCACATGGCAGTGGCTTACCGGAGATTCTAGCTGGCATCCATCTCTGGCGGAGGAACCATGGCTTCTCTGACTCTGCCCTTCTTCCTCCCAGCATTCAATTCTGTTTTCTCTGCCTACCTAAGTTCCACCCTATCAACTAGGTCAAGGCAGTTTCTTTATTCATTAACCAATGAAAGCAACACACAAACAGAAGGAACTCCTACACAACATCCTCCTCAAAGCCCACAACTCACTCTTCCTGCAGCCTCCTGAACTCTAACAGCAGCACCCTAGGTGAAGGAGGCACCAGTAGCCAGGCCAGGGGAGCTGCCGTCTTGTACCCCAAGTGGCTCCTCCTACTCTCAAAATCATTGTCTGTTAATTGAAAATAAAAGATTCTCCTGGCAGCTAAGTCACCAAAGGCAAATTGACTGGACCAAGTCCTGAAATTCTCTCAAAGGAGCTGAGCATTGCTACTCTCTCCTGGAAAGCTAATTTCCCAGAATTCCTCTTGCCTACTTTCTCTAGGTATCTGGTCAGACTGATCTCTGAGGCCTTGCCTCACATCCTTCTGCCCCTCTTGCTTTGTGCTTCTTCCCATCACTCTCCTCTACCTGCTCTCCATTTTAGCATCATCTGTCCTCCTGCTGAAGACATCAGCCCATCAGGAGGAGTCTCCGACTGTCTGCAATGCATGTAATGATTAGCATTTGTTAGCAGGATCATTCAGTACTTCGGAATCCTAGGATATGCCCCTGGAGGTAGCAACAATCTAGGACTACAGAATGCAATTCATTGGCCCCAGGGCCTGCTGCAGGGAGGCAGCTTGAGATCTGTCAGAAGTCGGCTGGCCAACTCACCCCTACCACACAACCTGGGTGGAAAGCTCTTGGAACCATCTCCCCACTAAGGACTTAAATTCCTTACCTGTGCAGTGACTGGCTTAAAATAACCATGGATAAGGGCTCTTAAGACTTCCCAAGAGGGTACCATTGCCTGGCAAGCCAGGGTATGAGTAGTGAATGGCAGAGACACAGTACCACACTGCCAATCTCAGATCTCCAAGGAGTTCCATAATTCCTTAGAGATCATACCAGGATTTATGACTTTGATACCAAAAAAAAATAATAATAATAATTTGGGGTCTTGCCAATATAATAAATCAGAGTTGGAGATTTTATTGAGGCTATTTTAACATAGGCTTGTCTTTATTACTTTTCTATTGCTGCAATAAAACACCATGACCAAAGCAACTTACAGAAGAATGAGCTTATTATTTGGGGCTTATAGTTTCAGAAAGTTAGAATCCATGACCATCATGGAGGGAGCATTGCAGCAGGCAGCAGGCAGGCATGGACTGGAGCTGCAACAATGAACTTGCATCTTGAGGCACAACTATGGACCAGAGAGAGCTACCTAAGAATGGCATGACCTTTCAAAACCCACTGCCAATGACATATCTCCTCCAACAAGACCACACCCCTTAGTCCTTCCCAAATAGTTCCTCCAACTGGGGACCAGGTATTTAAACATATGAGCCTAGAGAGGCCATTCTCATTCAAATCAACACATTCCACTCCTTGGTTCCCAAAGGCCTGTGGCCATATCATAATGCAAAATACAGCTGGTGGAACTTCAAAGGTTCCCATAGTCTTTCATAGTCTTAACACTCCTTAGTTAAAAAGTCCAAAGTCTCTTCTGAGACTCCAGGTAATCTTTTAACTCTGAATTTCTACAAAATCAAACAACATATATATATACTTCCAACATATAATAGTACAGAATATACACTGCCATTCCAAAAGAGAAGAACTGGGATATAGTGGACCAAAGAAAGACTGTGACTCAGCATGGAAGACTCTAAATCCTATAACTCCATGTAAGAGGGTTTAGATGGCTCCATCCTCCTGCTGTGTTGATTGCAACACACTTCTCCCTCTCGGGCTGAAACTACTCCCAGTAGTTTAAAAAACTGTCTAACAGCTGATTTTTCATTATAGACCTATGTAAGAAAGATCACTAATAACCAAAAGACAGGGTCAATATTAGGCTGTCTTGAAATCTCCTCTGCCAAGAAAAGTAATCCAATATTTTTCAATTTATCCTCAGGCAAATTCTTAGAACATGGGCAAAAGGCAGCCATGTTATTTGCCAAAATATTACAAGAATGGTCTCTAGTCCAGTTGCTAATTTTGTTAGCCTCTGAAACATCTTGATTTGGGCCTCCATAGTCCACATTGTTCTCAACACTGTTGTCTTCCAAGTTCCTACTGAGAAGGCCTGCTAAACAAACCCTGCTGACAGAGTTTAACAATTTTCCTAGTCCAAAGTCCTGAAGACTTCTACATTCATTCAATACAGTCAGGCCTGTCACAGCAATAACCCACTCCCTGGTACCAACTTCCACCTTAGTTACTTTTCTATTGCTGTGTTAAGACACGATGACAAAGCAACTAATAGAAGAGATTATTAGGGGCTTACAGTTTCAGAGAATTAGAGTTCATGACCATCATGGCGGGGAGCATGACAGTAGGCAGGCAGGCATGGACTGGAGCAGTAGCTAAGAGATCACATCTTGAGGCACAAGCACAAAGCAGAGAGAGCTAAATGGGAATGGCAAGGACTTTCTGAAACCTCAAAGCCTGACTCCCATGACACACCTCCTCCAACAAGGCCATATCTCCTCATCCTTCCCAAATCATTCCAGCGACTGGGAACTAAACGTTCAAGTATATGAGCCTATGGGGCCATTCTCATTCAGTCCACCACAAGGCATGAGCGTGAGCATTAGGAGAAAGCAAGGTGCTCAGAAGGATGCGCATGGGTGTGGAGATGTCTTCCCATGGGACAGTCAGAGAAAGTGGGACACACAGAAGTATAGGCTTGGCTGCTCAAGGAAGAAAGGCTTGTCCAATCAGAGCACAGGCTCCTCGGGAGAGGTACAATTAACTGCCTTAGCATTACCTACGTATGCTCTTTTGGTGGCTCTCAATTTACACGTCAAAAGTTTCCAAGAGATCTTTCTTCTTCCTTTTCTCTCTTTGCAAATGGGATTACAGGGAGGGTTGGAAATGCCTTAGATGGAAATATATCTAATCTGAGAAGATAAAACTGGAGGCTACGAGGGCTGCACAAGGAGTTTAGTAAATGTCCTTTCCTACAAATGGGTTTTCTGTAAGATTCCTAGAAGAAAATGCAGTGTCCTGGCTTGGAGGGGAGGAAGAACATTGATTAGCAGTTGGTGATTGTGGTGGAATGCTCCCTTCCTGGTCCTGAGTGGCTTTGAGTCAATTCCAGTCTGAGGAGTTCCTCTCTCTGCCTCATGTACTTAAGGTTTTTCCTGTCTTTTTTGGTGGCATCAAGAGGACATGCCAATTGGTCAGTCAAATGTTTTTGAGTGCACAAGGCTGTTTGGAAAGCAATAGAGGGTTTGACCGTTGAGAAATCATGGCCACTGGAGGGTGGGGAAGCAAAGCCACAGGCCTGGTTCATGTCTACAGCAATGGCAAAGGGCTGCTTAACTACCCAGGTGATATGGGCCAGTGGTCTCTTTCCTGTTGCTCTGGGGTTCAGAGGCTCAGGGCAAGTGGTACAAGCCCAATTGTGTTGTTTAGTTTTATGTCAAATTGACACAAGCTAGAGTCATTTAGGAAGAAGGGGCTGTAATTGAGAAATTTTCTCTTCTAGATTGGCCTGGGAGTGCTTTTCCTTAACTAGTGATTTACGTGGGAGGACCCAGACCACTGTGGGTGTGCTAACCTTGAACAGGTGGTCATGAGTTGTATGAGAAAACTGGCTGAGCAAGCCAAGAAGAAACGTCCTTCTGTGGCCTCTGCTTCCCTTCCTGCCTTCAGGTTCCTGTCAAATACCTGTCCTGATTTCCCTCAATCTTGGCATGTGACCTCAGAGTTCTAAGATGAAATAAACCTTTTCCTCCCCAAGTCGCTTTCGGTCATGGTGTTTTATCACAGCAATAGAAACTCAGAAATTGGTACTAGGAATGGAGTGTTGCTATGGCAGACCACCATGTTTTTGAGAGGATTGTGGTAGGCTTTTGGAACTCAGTCCAGAAAGCCAATGCATTCTCAGAGCATCATGAACTGTTACGGAAACTTGGAAGATATTACTGATCAGTGCAGACAACAGAGGCCTAACTTGGGAAGCTTCAAGAAGAAGCAAGGACTCTATCAGAGCCGCTTACATGATATTTTGCATTAAGAACCACCAAGGTGAAACCTTTGATTTGCTGGGACAATTGATTCTGGTAAGCTAGGGCTGTGATCTATTACTAATAAGAGGCCAGCATCAATGAGACAATTTTTTTTTTTCTGGCAACTGTTTTCTCAGGGTCAGCACACAGAAGCTATGGTCCAGAGGGTGCCAAGGATATACCACATGGCAGCAGTCAAACCTGGTAACGTGTAACAGTACCCCCAGCTGGTACTGGTTCTGAAGGCAGGAAGGGGTCATAGAGAGCGGCTGAAGCTTGGTACTATGAGAAACTGGGAGAACCATTGGTGGATGTGCAGCCACAGCTCAGTAAAAGCTCCAGGACTAAAGGTGTCATGGAGAGAAATTGAAACTTGGACCATGTGACAGAGTCAGAGTCCCTGAAGAGATCCCAGAAGAGGCTGTGTGTGAAGGCACAGACCAGTTGCAGCAGACACCCCAACATTTTGGAGAGGCCAGCACTATGAGACGACTGTGAAGGATGGTGGCACTGTGGAGTGGAACCAGCCTGGTCCTGAGATGGGCCGTGCTGTGGATGGCAGAGCTGGAAAGCTGGGCTACGGCCTTTGGAGCCCAGAGGATCATGTGTGGGTCCCAGATGCTGAGATTTACATGGTTGGGACTTGATTATAACTGTGTCCTGGTTCTTCGCTCCTGGAGTAGAAAATAAATATGTGATTTATTTTGATTTTACAGAAACCCACAGCTGAGAGACTTTGAACTTTTAAAGAAACTAGGGAGTTTCAGAGAGATTTGGGGATTTTAGAAAGACTTTGGATGCTTTAAAGAGACTGAACTTTTAAAATATTTGAATTTAAAAGAAATCGGTAGGAGCTTTTGAAGTTGTGATGTTTTATTTTGTACTAGTGATATAATATATAAGATCTCCAGGTCAAATAAGAAAGGGAAGTTTATGGTTTAATAGTGATGTGCTTATATATCAACCCCACACAAGCTAGAGTCATTTGGGAACAGAGAACTACAATTGAGAACATGCCCCCACCAGATTGGCCTCTGGACAAGCCCGACAGCATTTTCTCAATAATGATTGATGTGTAAGGGCCCAGACCACTCTGGGTAATGCCAACCCCAGCCAAATGGTCCTGGATTGTGTGAGAAAGGAAGCTGAGCAAGTCATGGGGAGCAAGCCAGTAAGCAGCACCCTTCCATGGCTTCTGCTTCAGTTCCTGCCTCTAGGTTTCTGCCTTGAGTTCCTGCCCTGACTTCCCTCAGTGATGGAGTGTGACCTAAGAGCTGTAAGATGAAATAAATCCTTTTCTCCCCAAGTTGCTTTTGGTTATGATTTCTATCACAGCAATAGAAAACTTAACCAAGACATTCGCCTAGATACCCACTACAGAAACTGATGAAGAGCCGTGACAACCTCGTGTCCCTGAGCAGCCAGGAGTCGGTAGGTGAAGGGAGGACTCACAGAAGGACACACCCCACTAAAGGACGCAATGCATATATAGTCAGAAAAGTCTACCTAGGATTGTTCCCATGGGTCTCGCCCAGATCATCTAAGAAAACTAATCTCCAGAAAGATGAGTTGTGTCACCTGTGGCTTGGCCATTCTGGGGGAGCGGGAGTCCCCATTGAAGATAGACAGCTTCCATCAAAACTCCCAAAACTCCAGGATCAAGTGACGTGACAGAACTGGGGCTCAGCTTCTATTTGACTGTAATTCACCAGGCCAGGTCCACTACCCTATGGTCTTGACATCCCCATTGGAATCTTGTCCCAGTGGGCTCTAGCTTTGGCTGGAACTCTGGGAAATACGAGGAAAACTAACAGATGGGGCAAAGTGTATACCGTGGATGCAGCCCTGGGGTAGACACCTTCAGTGCCAGGAAGTGGGGTGGAGCTTTATGACTCCACAGAGTCCAAGAAGGGAGGTAGGGGGTGGTGGGACTCCTGAGGATTGTTGCAAGGCTTCAACCAGAAAGAAAACAAGCCCTCACAGCATCAGGACTAAGACCCATAACTGGATTTGAAGGTCTCTGTTTAGGAAAACTGAAACATGTATTCAGAGAAAATGTGAGTCCCAGCTTTGGCAACAGAGCCATGAATGGCAGCCAGAAGGCAAAGCAAGCTCGGTCTATCTGTGATGAGGCACGAGTCATCGTGTCTGTCTACAGGACAGAATCATTCAGTCTCAGAAAGGAGTGACTGAGCAGTGTGCTCACCACAAAATAATGACAAGAATATGTGGTCACGCTGTGTTACTCAGCTGGAAGCAGCCATTCCACGAGGCACACATTCCGGCACCCCGAAGCTGGGTGTGGTGGCACACGCCTACAGTCCCAACACTCACGCGGTAGAGGCAGCAGAGAATTGAGCTCCAGGCCGATCTCTGCTATACAACAAGTCTGAAGCTAGCCTGGGCTAGGTGAGACCCTGTGTCAAAACAGAGACCAATGACCACAAAAGTAATCAGTTAATTAAAAATAGGTGGAAGGTGAAAACAGTATAGGCAGAGCAGCCAGTGACACGCCTAGACACACCTAGACACGCCTAGACACGCCTAGCTTGTGAGAAGCCCTGAGTTTCAACTCCGGGGCTCAAAGGACAAAAGAAGGAAGGGCAAGGAAGGGGAAGACGACCCACCAGGACCACGGCAGCGGCAGTAGCTTAATAGTGAAGCCACCCAGCCCCCACACACACCCACTTACTTTCGCACGCTCATTCACTCTCATAGACACCCTCACATGGAGAAAGAACCTCCAGGGTGGGGGTGGGGGCAGTGTGCCATGTGCTGGGGGCGGTTTCAGCCTTGCCAGCCACACTTTATAAATTTTGCATCATCTTGGCTATGAATAGCTCCTTCTGCAGCAAGGCAGACAGATCAAAGGGAGGAGAAGGGCCCGAGGAAAGCTGGGGGAGGGTCAAGATGCACACTGAATCCCTACCGAAGGGTTTGGAGCCTGAGGGAAGGCAGTGTGGGGAGATGGCATTGGAGGAGGAGAAGGTATCCCCCCCCCCCGAGGCCAATAGGTGTACCCAGCAGGGACCTGGAGAACCCGTGTGCTTCCGAGATCATGCCATAGGGAGCGTGGAGTAATACCTGAGCTGACCTGAGGCCCAGAGCTCTGGCCAGTAGAGGCTATTTTAGGATGAGCACCATGAGCAGCTTGGCCAGTCAAAAGGATGCATGATGGGGCGCAGGTATACCGTAGAAAGGTGTAACAGGAAGTGTGATCCAGTGAGGTACAGGCCACAGGGGTTAGGAAGGCAAAGCTGATGATGTCATAGCCACTTTTATAGCATCTGTGACTAGGGAACCTGGGTTCAAATCCTAGCTCTATTCTTTCCTAGGTGTGTGACTTTTGGCAAAATACATGACCTCTCCTTGCCTCAGTTTTCCCAATGGTGTTAACTTAGAAGAAAGTTACAAAAGCCCCTGAGCTGGGTGGTGATCAAGAGAAGTTCCTGGCCCCTCACTGCTGTCAACTTGAGGCATCTGCATGTCAGCCCACTTTGCCACCCCACCTGAGGGGAACTGGCATAAAACCCTAGACACAAGCTGGTCTCGTACCCGGCCACATGAGCACATGTCATCACGTCACCAGGGCTGTGGCCTGCCGGTTAGAGCCGAGGAAGCCACTGCCCAACAGCCCACCCCACCCAAGAGATGTCCAGTTTTCAGAGCTTATAGCCTGCCTCTGCCAGCTTACCACCTAAACCACCTTCTCGTGTCCCCTGATCAGGGTCTCAGGCCACTCTCAACCTTCCGTCTTCCTCACTGGACTATCACACACATAAATGTTCCCGGTTACCTGAGTTGGCCATACCTTTACCGTGTCCGAGCACCTGTCCACACCAGGAGCTGCTCTACTTCCTAACAGATCCTCCAAGGGAAAGGCCATTGCTATCCTGACTCCTCCCGTGGGCTGAAGGAAGGTGGGCAAGGCTCGGACCTCACCACACACCTGGCACCTTCAGTTAGGGCTCTTCCATGCATGTGCTGGGATGGTGGGCAAGTCCCTTCTGATCCTCGGACCTGAGTTTCCCAAGCAATATCAGACCCAGGTGCAAGCAGCAAGGCCTCTAGAGTCCAACCCCAGCCTTCTGCTTACTGGCTGGAGAGACGAGTACCCAGCCAAGCATGTATTTGTATTCCTGGGGTGGCTGTTTCTACCTCCTAAACCTGGACCGCCATTCGAGAGCTGAGTCTAACACTCAGTAAGTGCTTGGAAGGTAAGCGTTACTTCCCTCCATTATTGCCCTCCTAGGCCACCATCATTCACCCCCAGGGCAGGGTTCCTACAGCCAGGCTCTAGTTACCCTTTGGTGGTCTGGGTCCAAAGTGAGGGCAGATGAGGAACCCAGCCCCTCCAAGGGACCAGTGATCACCCTCCTGCCACTCTTTGCTGGCCTCCTAGGGGCTCCACCTGGGAACTTCCTCCAAAATGAGACATGCCTTCCCTGAGGGGAAGAGGTCCATGAGACTAAGAAAACAGATGAACAAGTCCAGGAAAGCTGGCCTTACAGACTCACAAGGCCCCGTCCAAAGGTTCAGGGTTCTGAGCACAGGGGGAAAAGAAGCAGCTGCTAGGCGAGCAGACTCCTTCGCCCACAGAGCTGCCTGGGAGACTCTGGCCTGGCAAACTGCAAGCGAGTCCTTAGGAGGGACTTGGGTATGCCGCTTTTGAGAGTCCTCACCCATGCTGAGGTAGACTTTTCAGTGATGTGGCTGTCTTAGCATCATCCCTGCTCCTAAAAGTGACCCTCACTCATACTCCTGTGAGATCCCAGGAAATCCCTGCTTCACCAAGTGGGACTTAAGTGGCATTGCTGCTTTGGTCTGTCATCGATGTCCTGTGTAGGGTGGGCACACATGTGTCATGTCTTCCTGAAGACAGGCCACATAGTCCTACCTCCCCAAACATCTTTCTTCCCCCCTCTGGCAGGTCAGAGGACCTTCAGAGATGCATGATTCAGAGATGAACTGGGAAAGATGGCTTCACTGTAACTCAAGGCCCCTTTCCCAAACTGACCCTAGTGCTTGGGATGTTCGTGGCATGTTGGTCTTCAGGGTTCTACTACAGCCACTTCCTGGCCCTGACACAAGCTATGTGACTATGGGTACACAGTCTCATGTCCCAGCCTCCAAATCTGGTCAACTTGGTGGGTGTGAGGTGGGTTGCTGGTATTAGGGCCCTTCCAAAAGCCACATACTTTTTTCTGTATTTTTGCTTTGAGACAGAGTCTCGTTGTGTAGCCTAGGCTGCCTGAGAACTGCTGATTCTGCCTCAGCCTACGATGCTGGGAGTTGTGCACTACCACACTTGGTTCCCAGGGCTACACCTTGACTCATTCCGTGAGCTTCAACAGGCCACCTCGCCTTGCTCTGCCTCAGTTCCCTCACCTTCCAGACAATCCCAATACATATCTAATCCTAGGATCTCACCATGAAACTTAAAAGGACAGAAACTGAGAAACGTGCTCAACAGACAGTCGTGGCCCTATCGTTGGGGACACCACCATTACTTCCCACTCCTGTGCCTCCCTCTAAGGCAGACCCCAGCCACTCAGCTCAGGTGGAAACTTTCCTCTCCAGGCATATCAAATACCTCTCCGCAGCTGTGATCAAACGCCACGACCAAGACAACCTACAGAAGGAAGAGTTCGTTTAGATCTGGAGTTCCAAAGAGATGAGGGCTCATAATGGCAGAAAGGTGTAGCGCCAAGTGGCGGCTCTGTCAGCATGAGCAGGAAACTGAGAGCTCCCACCTTCAGCCACAAACACAGCAGAGAAAGAGTGGACTGGAAGTGGGGTAAGGCCATGAACTCTCAAAACCCACTCCCATGGACATAGCTCCTCCATCAAGGCTGCACCTCCCATAACCTCCCCAAACACCACCACCATCGGGGAACCAAGTATTCAAATGCCTGAGCCTGTAGGGGACACTTCTCCCTCAAGCTACCACACGGGCTGACATTGGGGGTACCTTCATCCGCCACAGCTGATGTGCAACAGACACATCAGGAAGAAAGGCAAGGCTTAGAGACCACACCCAAGACCACACCCACTCACCCATAGAGTGGACAGGGAGAGGCTGGCAGCAAGGTCCTGCGCATAAGTCTGGACTGAGGTCTCTGATGTGCTGTCTAGAGGCCTTTTTCTTTCTGTGTGTTGAAGGCTTAGAGCAGGTCCACCTCAGCTTTCAGTCCTCTGCTCCCCATCCGCCTCCCAAGCCTATAGCCCAGACATCTAGGTGTGGGAGCCTGAGGTCACAGCTCACCTGGGAATGTCTCACACTTGGGAATCAAGGCCAGCTGGCCTGGGACAGGTGCAAAAAGCCAAACATAGTTGGGTTCCAATCCCAAACCCACCTCAAAAATACAGTTGTACGCACTCTGTGACATGGATGTTAGGAACGGGGTTGATAGGCCTCTCTGGGGAACAATGGGTGCTCCCTGAGAGAGAAGCCCAGTCACCCCCAGCCACTGGCATCTATAAGGTCTGCTGGAATTTGTTCTCCATCCATATCCCACTTTATGAGCCTTCTTTCTGATGGAGCAAACAAACCTTCCACTAACTCTGGGCACCTCGGATGACTGGTGTCTGACTGACTGTCTCTTCCATCAAACCAGAGACCTCCCAAGGAGCAGAAACTGTGGTTCTGCTTTTCTCTGTGATGACAGTGGAATGAGCAGAAGAGCTCAGAACATGCATAGCTGTGGGATAATGATTGCGTTCAGCACGGGTAAACTGCAGTATGGCTGCAAAGGCGGTGTTTGCATTAAACAAGGGCTCTGTCTTCCCAGATCCTGAGCATGCAGCCTGGGGGAGGAGGGGAGATGAAGTTCTGCATGTCTTAAGATCAGGACTCAAGATACCTGACATCTTCTACCCCGGCCCTGGGACTTCCTCTGCCGTCTCAGGAGCCAGCCTATGCCAAACTGCTGCAGGTTAAGTTTAAAGAATGTTAGTGATCATGGGATACCTAACTGACACCACTATGTCCACATGTCCCCATTTTGTAAGTTAGTAAGTTGACAGTTTAGTGGGGGGAACCCTAGGTTTCATCTCCATCTGGAACGTACACACCCAGGACTAGGAGTAAGAGGACAATCTCCAGCCCTGGGTTACACCATCAAAAATACCAGCAAGGGGCTGGAGAGTTTGTGCAGCAGTTAGGGATGCTTGCTGCTCTTGCAAAAGATTAGGGTTTTGTTCCCAGCTCCAACAACCACCAATAACTACTGTTACAGGGAATCCTACCTGCTTCTGGTCTCCACAGGCATCAGTAAACATGTGGTACACACGCATACACTCAGGGATCACACACGCACGTGCACATGCGCGTGCACACACACACACACACATATTCTAATGTAGACATACTGTTGTAGAGATGCTCAGGTCAAAGGCACCTTCTAATTTTGCAATAGCTGCTCATGGGGTCAAACCAGCACATTGGCCCCAGAGAGAGGAAGGAAGAGACACCAACTTCTCTCTGTCAGCCTTGCTGATCCAGCTGTTTAGGAAGGCAGCTGTGTTCCTACTCCAAGGGTAGAAGGGGGTTGGCGACAGGAAACTCAGCTCCCACATCTGGCCCCATAGTGCACCTGCAGTTCCACTGGCTGCTGTCACCGTACACACCTCTGCAGCAGCAACGCCTTCAGGCAGGTGACCCACTCTTTGATAGCTCACTACACGCTCATACAACCCTCAAAGCCTAGCCAAGGTAATTTCTTTCTAGTCCTGCTCTTTGTTCTTTAGCCCCAGGCTGAATCAGCTCCTTTGAGAGACTTCCAGGGCCATATCGCTCAGAGCTAGAAGCCCAGGGCGGAACAGCTTGTCCCTCCATCCCGTGAGATTGTGTTAAGACATCTGTTTTGCAGATGAAGAAACTGAGGCACAAGGTATAAAGTAACTGGCTAAGCAGAACCTAGTTGCAGAGGCATGAAGGTTGAAATGGTGTCCTCTAAAACCTGAGGATTTCCCTGACCAGCAAGAGGGACACTGTGGTACCACAGGCTGCTATTTCTTAGCTCTGCGCCCAGCTCATGAGGCAATCTTAGCTGCCATCCTTGGTCACATAGCCACCCTTGAGCTTTGATCTCTCATGCTGAAGTCCTGGCTCATGGCTGATTCCCTCATAGGGAATCACTGTCCCTGAGACAAAAAGACAGTGGTAGGCTCCCACTGACCCCCCTGAGCCATGGCCCAGAAACAGCCCTTCCACTCTGAGGCCTGCGACTTTCAGGGCACAGGGTGACCCCACCTGAAAGTTGCAGCTATTCTTCCTCTGTGGTGGTTAGAGTCACCGACCCAACACAGGACTGGTGATAGCAGTCTGGGACCTCATAGGAGAGAAGGACATTTAGTGGACTTTCAGACAGCTCCTCATCAGGGGACCCTGAGCATCAGGGTCCTCCTCGTCTACCCCCCACCCAAGAGCTGTAGCCTGGTCCAAAAAGGTCCACCAAAGCCTACAGGCTTACTCTCTTTAACTTCCTATTGCAAGGAGGATACACTAGGCCTCCAGTATCCTCCCCTGCCTCTTCCTCGTGGGATCCTGGGTGTGAGAGCTTCCCTCCACTGCTATTGCCGCTAACACATCCAGATTCCCTGAGTGTCCAGCCTCCAGGTGGTATTGCTCTCAGAGCCTCACACCCCGGCTGCTCGAATTCATATTAAGCCACACCCCCTCATCGCAGAGTCGGTGCCTCAGGTGCACTTGCAGGACAGCTATGGGGCTGGTAGATGCCGTGGGGAGGAGATTGAGAACTTCTCCATCACTACAGAGAGTTCTGTTCGACAGATCTGGAGGACGAATCCTGACTAACCCGAGGCATTTAGAGGATTGCACTCTCGGACGTGAGGGCAATCCGGACGCTGCATTTCTCTCCCCACGGACTGGTTGATTCTGCTGATCTGGCTGGCTCAGAGAGTGTCCCTCCCCTGTCCCCTGCATGTGTACCTCTCTATAACTTGCTTACCTTGTTAAAGAGGACAATCTCCCCCAATACAAGAGGACTGTTCTTCCATCAAAGATACCTGAATACCTGCAACCCTGCCAGAACCTCCATACTGCAGGAATTACATCCTCCGATGCCAGTGGCTAGTGTATGGTTACCTTCAGGCACACAGGGGCAGCTGGTGAGGATGTAGAAACAAGAGAAACAAGAAAGGGATATTGAAGTCTGTGGAAGGACACGATGGCTGGAACTGAGGTAGTCAGGCAAAAAATGTCGAAACACAAGATGGAAGCAACCTGGCTCTCCCTTAAGCTGTGGAGCTGTCTCTATCCTTGCTCCTTTCCTTTTCTTTCTTTCGAGACAGTCTCCCTATGTAGCCCTGGCTGACTTAGAACTCTGTATAAATTCCAGGTTAGTCTCTGCCTCCAGATCGTTTGGGTGGCACACATTTTTAATCCCAGCACTCAGCTCGGTTTTAGTGCTTATCCAATGCTATTTCAAATTTTCACGTAGTTCAGGCTATGCCCATGGCTCTGGTATTCACTCTGACTGGGACTTCGTTACCTGAGTCCTGCATGAAGGTTTCCCCTTCAGTCTGACTGTCTCCCCCATTTCACTGCACTCTAGCTCCCAGGCCCTCAGCTGGGAGTCCTCCTCCCGAGTGTGTGCAGGTGCTGCCTCCATGCTCTCTGATTGACAGCCTTTCCAAACTTCTAGCACATCTTTTCTGCTCTTCTCACTTCCGTCCATTCTTCTCTTCTATCTGTAATGGATTTCTGAGCTTTGGTTGGCTCCTTTTAAATGGTTTTTTGGGTTTTGTGGCATGTGTTGTTACAACACCTTCTCTGTCCCTCCCTCTTTCTAGAAGGACTCAGGCTGGCTTCCAACTCCATCCTCCTGCCTCAACAGCCCCCTCAAGCGCTGAGATTACAGGTGTGCACCCCCACCCCCCACTATTTTCATTTTGCATGGGGTTGAACTGTGAGCCTTGCGGATTGTCTTTGTGGAAATGGGTTTTCTGGACTCTCGGGGAAGGTCGAGTCGGAATCACCTCCACTCCAGTTTTCTGGACTCTCGGGGAAGGTCGAGTCGGAATCACCTCCACTCCAGTTTTCTGGACTCTCGGGGAAGGTCGAGTCGGAATCACCTACACTCCAGTTTTCTGGCATTTTGTGGTTTTATTCTCGTCTTTTCTTTCACACACACCACCTTCTCTTCTTCCTGCTTTCCCATCTGTGTCTCTTTCCTTTCTAGTTTAGCTCTTACTGCCTCACTGTGTCCAGTTAGGATCTCGCTTTCATCTGTCTCTGTGTATGGCTGCCCTGGGGGCTTTTGCTCCAGCATCACTGAGTGCCTGGGGCCTGCACTGACCCAGCCCTCCCTGCCTTGAGTGGACTCTGATGACCTCACATGCAGTTTCCCCTAATGGCAGTAGTGCAGGCCACTGACCTGAAGCGCTTTTGGCCTGGTGCCCCTCCTCTACTTCTTTCTTCCACTGCTCTGGGTTTCTTGGAAGACAATATCAGTGTAAGAGGAAGGAGCCTGATCCTCAGGCCTAGATCTCCATCCCGCTGCAGGGGGCTGTGCAGAGGCAGAATAAGCTCTAATATGAGCCGTGAGGGTACTTTGTTAAGGCAGCCTGTTCTCGTGTTGCTGACACAGAGCCCTAGAGATGTGGCTCAGTGGCAGAGTGCCCGCCTTCAGTGGCAAGGCTCTGGGTACCACCCCAGCACTACAAGAGACAACACAAAACAAACAAACAGAGCCAAGAGAATATGCAAAGCTGACATAAGGAAAGAAATACTGCCATCAAGATTCTCACAATAGCAGCCTTTGCCTAGTTCTGGTGGAGACAGCCAGGACAATAACCCAACATGGCTGAGACCCATCCCACAATGACACTGTGTCCGGTGATTACCTAGAAAACCACCAACTTGGTCCTGAGTTCCTAACTCTAGTGCAGAGAGAGCTGAGTGAAAGTGTGCCTACGGCTCTCAACTGCATTGAGTGAGACTCTAAGGAGGATGAGAATTTGAAAGGAATCAAAAAGGGACCAGGTAAGTCAGAAATCCACAGAGATGGGGTGGGAAAGAGATTGGTTTCGCTGATGCTATTGACAATGATTCCTGGAGACTCTGGCCATCCGGAGATCAGGGTCAGAAGAAGGACAGTCTTACTGTGGCCTCAGAGCAGAAGCCATGGAAGACTCCAGGTGGTAAAGAAAGTCTCTGAGCGGCTTGCAGATGCGTGGAAGTGCTTCTGAATCAGCCGTGAGTGCAGGGCTGGAGTGCTGATGGGCGCAGCTTCCAACCTTGGTAACTGTGAGAAAATCAAGGCAGGCTTGTGGAAATTCTGGGATTCCATGTGAATTCCAAGTAACATTGGCCCACAACGGACTGGGTGAAAACAGAGGACTCAAGCACAGTGTGAAGGGGACGGCAAAGCTGCCATGTTTGTCACAGTGGCGGGCAGAAGCAATGGTTGCTGGTGATGTCTGGTAGTATTGCACATCCAGTTACCAGTGGTCCCCCCTGCATCACAGAAGACTGGGAGCTCAGCATGTGTGGTCATCTCTCGATTGCCCAGTGGTCTTGGCTGTGCACCTATCTAATCTCTCCAGAAGGACTGGCCCATGTTTAGGTTAAACAACCATTTGGTGTGGGCCAAACTTCAAGCAAACATATTGACCATGTGGATATCTTTAGAGCAAGCTGAGGATAAAGTCAGAGAATGCAATTTGTTAAAAGGTAACTTAATTTTTAGGAGAACAGTTACACATTCCTAGTTTGGATTAAAAAGAAAAGAATTCAAGAAAAATCATTTCACATCAGAAAAAGCAGTTCGATTTACTAGTGAACAATTGTCCTCTAGATTTATGGGTTGACAAATTGTCAGTATTTGTTATTAATATTTTCTAGCTCCAAATAGTGATGGGTCCCTGTAACCTCAGCACTCAGAGGCTGAGGCACCAGGACTGTGTGAATTAAGACCCTGTATTGAAAAAAAAAAGCCTTTATAGTTGGCAAATTTGGTATGACACCGCTCAATTACATCTCTCCACTGCACGGTCATTGTTAGGAGGTACATAATGTCAGCAAAGAAATGTCATTCATGGAGCTGGAGCGATGTCTCTGTGGCTTAAGAACCAGTGTGGTCTCTTGCCGAGGACCTGACTCACAATCCCTGTAACTTCTAATAAAGTATTTCTTCTAAATGCTAATAATGACTTTTTATAAATCAGTGTTACGGCCTGATCTTCCTTAGTTTACGTTTTAAAAATTAAAATATTTGTATTGTTTATGCTAATAGCAATATATACATATTCTTCTCCCTGCATGGTCTGGATATTCTAAGCCATTACCTAAAAAAGTACATGGCTACATGAATCATCAATATATATATACATATATATATATATATATATGGGGGTGGGGAAAGGGACCATTCCCGCAGCTTCTAGGCTCCTCCCAGGGAGGGATAGCTCAGCAGTTCAAACACTTGGAAACTTTAAAACCCTGCAGACCTTCTCAGTGGGTGAAAGTGTCTCCGGCTAAAGGTTGGACTAAGGGTGTGGCCTCCTACTTGCCCTTAGGCTTATCAAAGCCCTTGAAGATTTGAAATTTAAAATAGGACTAAATAAACCATCACCCTTCTAAGAGATAAGATATCAGCTGGGAAAGGCAGGAAATCTTTTCTCCCCAGGGGGCCAAGACAAGAAGATAAAACAAGAGAAAGGAGTTGGGGGGGGGTGCTCTGAAAGACCCAGGGCAGGTGGGCTCCTCACCAGAGAGTGACAATAGGCCTCATGGGAGATTCCCTGGGTGGCCAGACTGCCTGGAATGGGGAGTCCCAAAATGGCTTGGGATTTGGAATGTCTAAATGGTTTCTGACGGGGGTGATTCTCATGCCTCTCTGGTTCCTGGGCTATGTGGAGAATTAGAGAGCCTGTTTTCCTTTGGGTTTTGTTGTTGTTGTTGTTTGGTTTTGTTTCTTGGTGTAGCCTTGACTGTCCTAGAACTCAGTAGACCAGGCTGGCCTCGAACTCATAGAGATCCCTCTGCCTCTGCCTCCTGAGTGCTGGGATTGAAGGCACGCGCCACCACCTCTGATTTGAGGAGCGGGTTTTCTTAGCCCAGAAGGCTATGGGGGCAGAGAGGAGTCTTATGAATGGACCGACAGTGCTTAACACCCAGGGAGGCCATATGCTAGCCTGTGGCTAAAGGCTGTCGGGGACAGGTTTTAGGAGGGAGGACTAGGACCTACACATAAGCAAAAGAAGTGAGCTGGGGAAGTGCCTGCGTTTGCTGTTTATCTATCTCCCCGGCCACCTCCCAGCCTCCCTGCTGTTGAGATGGAGGCACACGACTCAATTCTTAGTGAACACTCCACGCAGGGCCAGTTGAGTGTTCAGACTGCTGCCCCCACTATTGCCCCACTTGGTGATGGTCACTAGGAAAGCCTTCGTTGAGTCCCAAGAGGGAAGAAAGTGTCACCTCAGGCAGTCAGTTCCATCAGGATAAGACCGGAAAGCAAAACTTAACTTAGTTCAGCCCAAACATGCACACACACGCGCGCGCGCACACACACACACACACACACACAAAAATTGAAGCACCATTAACTATGCTATTTTGTAACTGACTTTAAATTTAAGAAGTCCTTATTCATAGTTGGATAAATGGAATAATATTTTTAAAAGAAACTTTAAAATTGAGCTTAGTTGGGGCATTTTTTTTTCTTTTTTGGCAGTGGTGGGAATTAAACCCAAGGACGTTTGCACACGAGTGCTCCCGCTGCACCTTATTGAGAAGACTCGGCAGCTTGAAGGGTCACTAGCAGGCAGCCTTGGGGCCGTCACCACATCATGAAGAAAAGAGCGCTTCCTTTACCCCAGAGGCTCCGTCTACCTGTTTGTAGATGATCCCTAACCCTGGCAAACTCGTTTCCTGTCACTCTAGTTTGCCTTTTTCAGAACAGCATGTGTGATAATGGGAACACTATTCCATCAAGAGTTTCGTCTCAACACTTCGGAGACAGATTCAGAAGCCCCCTCCATTTCTTTCCTTTTTTTTTTAAGATTTATTTATCATTCTACCTGCGTGTATGCCTACATGACAGGAGAGGGCACCAGAGCTCATTTTAGATGGTTCTGAGCCACCATGTGGTTGCTGGGAATTGAACTCAGGTCTGCTGGAAGAACAACCAGTGCTCTTAACCTCTGAGCCATCTCCTTTTCAGTGCTGAATCCTATTCCACCGCGTGGCACACCACAGCATGGCACACCACCGCGTGGCACACCCCAGCATGGTACACCCAGCGTGGCACACCACAGCGTGGCACACCCCAGCGTGCTCACCACTCGCTCAGCTGCTGATACTTAGGCTGCTTCCTGGTTTGTTTATTGTAAACAAAGCTCCATGAACTCTTAGTCTCAGCTGCATGCTGTCACAAGCTTGGCTCTCTAGCGGGTTAGGGGCTGAGATTAAGTTTTCTAGTTGTGCAACCTAAGTGTGTTTGCCTTGAAAAGAGGGTGTCAGAACGCTCTTCAAAGCATCTGCACCATTCTACACTCCAGACAGCAATCTATCCGCTATTGCCTGCTTTTGTCTGGAAACTAAACTCTAACCCGTTCCCTGCTCACACAGACAGGTCTCTGGACAGCATTTCTGAAACTTTGATGTTTAGAACTGTCCCCTGCTGCCTAACATTTGGGTCACTTCCATTTTGTTCCTGATCACAGATGTGACCAGGAAGATGTCTTGTATATGAATTACAGTGCATATCTCTGGCTGTTTCCTAAAAGTAGGATTCCTTGGCAAAGGACTGATTTGTTTGCTTATAAGCCTTCCCAAGCATGCCGGCATGTTATATGAGAACGTTGGCGGCAGAGGGTTCCGACAGCCCGATTTGCAGGACACACATTTTCTCTCGCTTTCTTTCTAGTTTTAGAGTCACATTCCTGCTTCAGGCACATTTTATCCTCAAGCACATTAAGCTGTTTCACCATCCAGCGTGTCAGTCTGTGCGCTGTGACCTCTGTCTTTGGTGTTATGCTTCTCTACCCAGAGGCTATAAAAGCAGTCCGGTTTTTTTTTTCAAGGTGTCAGCTTTAATATTTAGCACTTTACATATTTATATCTAACTGTAAAATACAGGAGAGCTTAGCAAGGAGAATATGACATGTGCCCAAGTTTAACAGATAATAACAAAAAAAAGAAAAGAGAAAAATATTCCCAAAATATCCATGGAGGACAGGAGCCACGGGGGATGTGGATTCACATCATCCCCTGCCTGAAGAATGTAGAGGCAGAAACGATCACCTGACCTCCAAAAGGGGAGCCTTTGAGAGCAGGGTGGGGAGAAAGTTGATGATGCATTTAGGGCTTCAACGGGACCACTGTAACATTATTTCTTTAGGCAAGAGATGGACCCTGAGGGATTCATCTTAGAGCTTGGTTTAAACCAGACTTTGATTGATTCCCTACACTCTTTGGATGGATACATGTTGTGTGTGGCATATAAAGATTGAGCGATGATAAAATTTACATGACAGTCAGCCCATCATCTTAACTGGTTTAAGTATGTGGTTCTGTGGTATTGGATATATTCACAATGCTGTGTGGCCATCCCTACCTTCACCTCTAGAACTCTCTGCTCTCCCTAACCTGAAATTCCAGACGTATTAAACACATCTCCAATAGTTCCTCCAGCCCCAACTCCACCCTTCTCTTTGCCTCCACAAGTTTTATGCATCTGTCCATCCTATGAGTGGAATTGGGTTGTGTTTATGTTTTTACAGTGGGCTTGTGTCAGAATTCCCATTCTTTTAAAGGCTAAGTAACATCTTATTGACTGTATAAATCATATTTTTATCTTTCTATTGATCCAAAAACTCCATTAGAATTTTAGAGAAAGTTTTAAAAATTACCTTCTTGCTGTAACTGGAGGTATCTCACCCACCTACCAGTTCCTGAATAACCACTCTGAGGCCTTATATTAATTACAAACTGTTTGACCTATTAGCTCAGGTTTATTAATAACTAGCTCTTCCAACTTAAATTAACCCATTTCTATTATTCTATATATTTTACAACAAGGCTCATGGCTTGTTGCCTCCCATCTTGCTTCTCTGACAGCTGCTAGTGTCTCCCTGACTCCACCTTTTATCTCCCTGTATCTGTTTGGATTTCCTACCTGGCTCTATTATGCCTGACTATTGGTCAAATCAGCTTCTTAGATTAACCAATGATAATAAAACATATTCACAGCATACAGAGAGACATCCTACATCGTCTTGCTTCCCCGTATGTCTCTTTAATTTGACAGGAAGGTATATGGTGTGTGGTGTGAGCAGGGGTTGGCAGTCTACTTTGAATTTCTCCACTTCTGAGTGTTGTGAGACCTTTACTCCACTGCAAAAGTGTTTTTTTTTTCTTTTTTCTTTAAACCTATACTGGGAGTGCTAGAGAAATGGCTCAGCAGTTAAAAACACTGACTGCTCCTCCAGAGGACCAGGGTTCAATTTCCAGCACCCACATGGGAGCTAAAAGCTATCTGTAACTCTAAGATCTGACACCCTCACACAGACATATACACAGGCAAAACCAATGCACATAAAATAAAAATAAATAATTTTTTATTATTAGGAAACCTATATTGGGTAGGGCATGGTGCGGGTGATAAAATAACATTTGCATTATCCCCAGATATTAATTGAACAACTACTACTCTCCTGGCACATCTCTAGGACTTGGGTACAGCTCTACAAAGGAGAGATAAGGACCCTTCTTGCTCTGCCAGGGACTGGTAACAGGGCCAGGGCCAGGGCCAGGGAGACAGGGCAAATTGTTTGTCAAAGGAGGGAGTCACCACCCCAGCTTTCTGGGGTGTGCTTAGAATAGACCTTCTGGAGAAGTCACTCGTTGTTCTGAGACCTAATGAGCATAGAACCTGGACAGGGTGAGTGGGAGCACTGAGTGGGAGCAGGCTTCACTATGATTTGGATGGTATTTATCCCCGCCTACCCACCCTGGCTTCATTTATTAGAGGTTTGGTCCTCGGTGTGGTTATGTTAGGAGATAAGACCTTGAAACAATAGGCTGTTGATCATTGAGGGGGCTGTGAAAGCCATGTAGTTCTCATGAGTGCTGTGTAGCTTTGTGAGAGGGTGGGACTAAAGGGGCAGACTGACACTTCCCACTCTGGCTTCTGGCCGTCTGCCGTATGACAGATAAGGGCCCTCAATGGGCTCAAGCATATATTGACACCATGCTCTTGGATCTCCAAAACTGTTAACCAAATAACCTATCCTGTATACAGCACCAACAGGAAGATTGTAGTAATGGGAAATAGATACTTAAATTTGTTTAGTTATGACTTCTAGTACTGTGAAGACATACCACAACCACGGCAACTCTTATAAAGGAAAATATTTAATTGGGTGGCTAACAGTTTCAGAGGTTTATTCCATTATCATCACGATGGGACATGACAGCGTGCCAGAAGACATGGTGCTGGAGAAGAAGCTGAGAAGTCTACATCTTTTTATCTTTAGGCAACAGAAAGTGAACTGAAACACTGGCGTGACTTGAGCATGTGAGACCTCAAAGCCTGCCTCCACAATGACACACTTCCTCCAAGGCCATACCCCAACAAAATCACACCTCCTAATAATTCCCCTCCCTATGAGCTTATGGGGGCCAATTATATTCACTATCATACATTTACTCCAGGATTATCAGCTGTTCCATAGTTTATCAGTCAAGAAGTACTCAGCTTCAGGTAGCATAATCTCTCAATTATAATGCTAAGATCATAAGGACATTTAATAGCCTCCTATCAAGAAAATTTCAGCCAGCACTCAGGAGACAGAGGCATGCAGATCTCTGTGATTTCAAGGCTATCCTGGCCTACATACAGAACTCCAACCTATCCAAAACTGTGTAGGGAGACCCTGGGTACCGGATAGTTTTATGTCAACTTGATACAAGTTAAAGCCATTTGAGAGGAGGGAACCTCAATTAAGAAGATGCCTCCAGCCAGGTGGTGGTGGTGCACACCTTTAATCCCAGCCCTTGGGAGGCAGAGGCAGGTAGATCTCTGTGAGTTTCAAGGCCAACCTGATCTACAAATCAAGTTCCAGGACAGCCAGGACTGTAACACAGAAAAACCCTCTCTTGAGAAAAAAAAAAAAAAAAAGAAAGAAAAAGAAAATGTCTCCATAAGATCAGGCTGTAGGCAAGCCTGTAGGACATTTTCTTAATTAGTGACTCATTTGGGGAGGGCCCAGCCCATTATGGATGGGGCCATCCCTGGGCTGGTGGTCCTGGGTTCTATAAGACAGCAGGCTGAGCAAGCCTTGAAAACAACTCAGTAAGCAGCACCCTCCATGGCCTCTACATCATCTCCTGCCTCCAGCTTCCTGCCCTGTTTGAGGGACTATCCTGACTTCCTTAATGATGAACTATGACATGGAAGAATAAGCTGAATGAACCCTGTCCTCCCCAAACCGCTTGGCCATGGTGTCTCATCACAGCAATAGTGATCCTAACTAAGATACCCTGCCTCAAAGAATGAAGGAACACAAGAGAGAAGGCAAAGGAAAATCTGACCTAGAACATCCCACAGAAGGATGATAGGCAGAGACAGTCAATGACGTCACTGAGTCAGGGAAAGACCACGTCCTGAGCAGGAAGAGCAGCTCATCAGGCTCACCTCCGCCCCACCCACAGCAGAATAGCATCTTCTGTAAAGGGACCAAGTGGGAGGCAGGGATGCTAGCATTCAGCCAAAGTGCCAACTGAAAGGCTGTGTGCAGAGCCTCATGGGAACTCCAGGCCCCTTGTCCTGTGAGCCTTCCAGCGGACACCCGAGAAAGTAAGGACGCTGGGCAGTTTTTATTGTAAACTCAATGCTTCGTTTGCTAGATCTTATTTCAAAATAATGTAATCACAATACATATTTATTTTTATTTTTTTAGCTCTGAGTAATTTATTTTTCTTTTAATTTTATAATTTGCAATACATTCCAACCACAGCTTTCCCTCTCTCCACTTCTCCCAGTCCCCTTCACCCCAAACCTCCCTTCTCCACCAAACCCACTGCTCCTGCTTCCCTTCAGAAAAGAATAGGCCCTCACAACACATATTTATAAAGTGCAAACACCAAAAACACAGAAGGAAACAAATGGGCCTGTGCACCCCAGTTTTGTCAGCACGAAGAATAGAGACTTCTGTGAGCCGTAGCCTGACAATACATCTCTGCTGCCAGGCACCCTAACACTGAAAAGGAATCCCAATGTCTGACAAGATGGCTCGGTGAGTCAGGGTGTGTGCTGCCAAGACTGAGGACCTGCATCCAGTCCACAGGACCCACGTGGAAGGAGAGAAACAGCTCACAGTGGTCGTCCTCTGCCCTCTGCCCTCTGCCCTCACGTGCACATTCACTGCCCCTCCATAATCAACTAAATTAATTAATGCAATAATAAAAAGAAGCAGAAAACAATCATTTACAGGTTCTCCATCACATCTCCTTATTGTCCCGGAGGTTAAATAAAAACCCGGAGGCTTAAAAAAAAAAAAAAAAAGGTAGTGAATGTGGATCCAAAGTTGAACCAATGACATAAAACCCATGACCTATGCCCTGTGCAGTAGCTTTCTGTACTGCTGGTACCCAGACTATGGTTTCTAAGAACAAATTCCCACTATCAAGGCCCTGGGCTCCACAAATGTTGCGGGAGGTCCTTCCGCTCCTCCAGCTAATAGCCGCTGAGATACCAGCCCATTGGGGCGTGGTCTCTCTCCCTTTAAAAAAGTGGCCACTTCCCTCCTCACGCTCTCTTACTTTCTGCTCCGCTTCCAGCGACTAGACTCCCTTCCTGATTGCACAGAGGGCTGTTGTCTGTGACGGTGATCTGTAAGTTTTTTCCCTTTTAAATAAATAACCATTTTATTAATCATAATTTCAAACTGGTGTTTGTGACTTACGCCTTCGCCTTCACACAAAGATACGGCCGAGTCCCAGCCAATAAGAAGGATTCTAGATGAGCCTGCTCCAGCACTTTTCCCAACCTGATAGCAGGCAGGCTCTGAAAAAGCACCAGAGTCAAGGCCAAAGACTCCATGATTGACTGGAAAGATGGGATAATTTGAGCCTCAATAGCAGCAATTACTTCAACCATTTAAAACACACAAAGAATCTCTGAATTCATGAGTTCAGTTATTTCTTAACCTTCTTAGGCTCCTGGGAGAGCGGTTTTATCTAGAGAACTGTGGGGTGGGACAGGGAAGCACGAATTCTGCCTTTCCTTCACCAGCCACACACATGGGGAGCCAAGGAGCACAACTGACTGAGGGGTGGCTGCTCCCTAGAGGATTATTTCAACCACAAGCACAAAGGGAATGATAGCGTCTGAACCATCATTGTGCATCTACTAACGAATTTGAGATTTATTTGCAAACCACTAATGAATTAATGAAGCCAAGTTCTGACCGTCAGAACAAGAAAAGCTCTAGGGAGAAAAAAAAGAAAAAAAAAAGCTCGAAGTTCCTCACACTCACAAAAAGGCTGCAGCCTCAGAACAAGACCAGTCTGTGCCCTCACATCCCAGCTCCTCTGCACAACAGAATCCTACTAATGGGGGATAATGAAGGTTATTTGACCAGACTTGGTTAAAATATTTGCTCTCTGGAACTCAGGGCACTGGTCCCCTAGAATTCTCATGAGTTTGGCCACTGTGCCGCCTGAAGACCACCTCCATCGGTCCAGGCCCTCAGCACCACTGCTGCTGTAGTAAGCTGCCATCTCCAGTAATGCTCGACGTGGCAGGTACTGGAGACATTCCCTTATTGCTACATTCCTGCCATTGCCATTGCTCCAAACAGTGAGGCTCACTCCTGGGGGACCTCCAGACATATCCAGCATGCTCCAGGCTTTGACACTACAGTTCCCCCAGCAGAGACACCCCCTAAAGTGAAGACTGCAGAAGGACACAACTCCAGACTCAGGAAGGTCCCTGGCAGCTCTAGATCAGACAGGGTTAGTGTCCAGAATTTACAAAGTACTCCAAAAATCAAATAACCCCAGCCCCCCAACCAATAAATGGGCAAACTATCTATTTACAGTTCTCAAAAGAATAAATGCAACTGGCTAATAAGCACATAAAAGGATCAACATCCTGAGCCATCAGAAAATGCAAATCCCATCCCAGACAAAAAGGTTCTCATTGAGAAACGAAGAGCTGGGCATTGGTGGCACACGCCTTTAATCCCAGCACTTGGGAGGCAGAGGCAGGAGGATCTCTGGGAGTTCGAGGCCAACCTTGTCTACAAATTGGGTTCCAGGGCAGCCAGGACTGCTACACAGAGAAACCCCCATCTCAAAAAACCAGAAACAGAAAAAGAACAAAAGAAACAAGCAAACAAACAAACAAGTGCTGATCAGGGTGTGGTTAAATTGGAGTTCCTGTGTATTGCTAGTGCGAGTTAAACTGGTAGGTGCCGCCACTGTGGAAATCAGGGTAGATGTTCTTTAAAAACACTGACAACAGAACGGCTCAGGCCCCAGCACATGAACGGATAAAGAGAACGTGGTACATGCACATGTAGAAATATGGACGTCCTCTAGTGGTAAAGAAAAATGAGCCATGATATCCATAGGACAATAAGTGGCACTGGGACCATCATGTAATATGAAGTAAGTCAGATGCATAAGGACAAATACTGTTTTTGTCACATTTAGAAGTCAGACTTAAACCTATGTGACGTGAGAGCAGAATGGAGAGGAAGCAGTAGGAGTGGAGGAGGGGTGGGCAGAAACTAAATGTATGCATGGAAGTATCACGTGAAGCCCAGTTTTCAGCTCCAACTGTCGAGATAAAGTTCTTAGAGAGGAAGAGAATCAGATGGGGGTTTCCCAGGACCGTGGGGCACACACACACTGTTTCCATATTCCCGGAGCCATCACCCCCACTTTAGAGTGTCCCTACTGGCAGTAGTACTTGGTTCTGCTAGGCCTGAGGACATGTACCCCACTGCCAGAGTGACCCTGTCACCTGAAGAGTCCCAGCCAGGCCCAGTGATGGGTGCTTGCTCCACTAAGTCGTAAGGGACAGAGTCAAGGAAACAACAGCAAAGGAACAGAGAGGCCCCAAGAAACAGAGAAAAAATTCAGGGCGTTTCTAAAACAGACCCTAGGACCTAATGACCCTAGGAAATGCAGGGAAACATAAGAGAGTGCAGAAGGAGGATTCAAGAAACTGAAGAAAGCAACTGATGACCTAGGGGGAAAAAGTAACTCAAGAGCAGGACAGACATTGTAAGAGCCAAACAGAAATCCAGAACTGAAAAATTCAATCGATAAAATAAAAAGTACAATGGAGAATCTTGACACAGAGTAAACCAAGCAGAAAAAGTTTCTGAACTTGAAGACAGGTCTTTTGGAATAACTCAACAACAACAAAAAATAGTGATAAAGAATAAAAGGAATGAAGAAAGCCTATGAGACTTGTGGAACACCATTAAGCAAACAAATGTTCATTCTATGGGTGTTACAGAAGAGGAAAGCATGGGAAGCTATTCCGAGAGCGAATGACTAGAAGCTTCCTCAGCCTTTGGAGGGTATAAACATCAGAGACCAGCAGGCTCAAAGGATTCTAAAGAGAACTTGTCCCAAGCCAGCTCCTCTGCAAAGTATGGACAGCCCAAATGTCAAAAGTCCAAGACTAATAAGAGAATCCCAGCAACCACATGGTGGCTCACAGCCATCTATAATGAGATCTGGTGCCCTTTTCTGGCATGCGGGCCTACATGCAGACAAAACATTGTGCACATACTAAATAAATAAATCTTTAAAAAAAAATAAAAAATAAAGTAAATACAAAAGATCAATAGCAAGTTTTTTGAAAAGATGAATAAAATCGAATAACCATTAGCCAGGCTCGTAAGGGCAGAAGAGGGAGGGGATACTCATATAAATAAATTCAGAGATGAAAAATGAGTCAACAAATACCACAGGGATACAAATGACTGGTCCTCAAAGACGACTGCAAGCCTCTGTGGACTACAGATTCTAAGACTAAATAAGGCATCACCTTTTGTACACACACAAAACCAACCCAAACTGAAGCATGAAGGTAGAGCTGGAGGCATCGCAATGACTAATGTCAGAATACAATACAAAGCCCTACAAAGCAAAGCAGCGGGATGCTGGCCTGAATAAAGGAATATACAGATCAATGGAAGGAGTATAAAATCCAGAAATTAATTCAGGCTTTTATAGCAACTGATTTCAGCAAAGGCGCCATGAATACACGGTGGAGAAAGAATATTTTCTCCCTTAAATGGTGCTGGGGAAATGGAATACAGAGACAGACGACAGACAGACAGACAGTGTGAAACCCAGACATCGACTCAGAACAGGTCATGAATCCAAACCAAGTGAGGACCAAGTCAGAAGCCAGAAGGAAGCCGATGAAAGCGGAGTGGGAATACTTCGAGACACTGGCAAAGACAGTATTTTGGAGAAAACCTCAAATGCGCAGACAACAACAGCAAAAATAGACAGATGGGATTGTGTCATTCTCCGAAGCTGTGAATGGCGAAGGAAACAATCAGCTGGGTGAAGGGGGAGTCTGCAGAATGACGGAGCGTGTCTTAAACTATTCATCTGGAAAAGAACTAATAGAAAAAAAATCGGTTTTTGAATGGGGACTAGCCCTTTCTCAGGTGAAGATAAGACAAATGGTCAACAACTGTTTTAAAAATGTTCAGCCTGGCTGACCACCAGGGAAACATAAACGGAAGTAGTCACAGGGAGACATCACCTCATCCCAGTTAGCACAGGTATTACCAAAGAGATAAAAGACAACAATAAATGCCGACAGGGATGCCGGCAGAATGGTGTTAGCTCAGCCACTGAGGAAAACAGCACAGAGACTTTTCAAACCTGAAAAGACAATTACCACATGGTCCAGCAGTCCCACCACTGAGTAAGCCAAAGGAGGTCACACCACAAAAGGAGCACCCGCACGGCCATTGGGATTGCAGAATTACTCACAGCGACCAGGGAATGAAATCTACCAAGATATCCATTGGTGGATAAGTGGGTTTAAAGATGTGGTCTGGGGTGATGGGCTGGAGAGACAGCTCAGTCGTTGAGAGCATGTCCTGCTCTTGCAGAGGACCCCATCCAGTTTTCAGCACCGACATCAGGCAGCTCACAACCGCTTGTAATTCCAGTTCCAATGACCTCTTCTAGCTCCCATGGGTATCGGTACTCATTCGTGTGTGTATGCACACACAGAGAGAGTTTAGAAAAACAAAATAAGCCTTCAAAAACGTATTTGAAAAATAAAGAATGTGGTCCATGAACCCAGTGGAAGATCATCACCCACTAAAGAGATGTCTGTCGAAGGCAGCCAGCAACGTGGATGGAACTGGGTGTTATTTCGTTACTGAAATAACCCAGACACAAAAAGGCAAACCACACATCCCCGTTCATTTGCATAAGGGGACTAAGAGCATTGCTACATAGTAGAGAATAGAATACAGATCCGGGACGCTCTGCAAGATGGGATGAGGGATGCAGAGTATACAATGAACATCAAGGCACTACTGGAGGAAGCATTCGATGTTGTGGAGCAAGCATGGCTGGAGGAGAGCTTGGAGGCTCTCACACATAGAAGCCAGGCGAGGAGATGGAAACGCTCACACTACACATTGCATGCGTGTACCCGGTTTAAAAAAACACACCCACAGATGTGTGCACAATGTGTCAAATAAGGATATATTTAACAAAACAGCTATTAATGATTTGCTTAATGGTAAAATAATTACTTTGTTACATTTTTATATCATGTTATAATGAAGTACAACTCAAGTAGGGTTCAGAATCTTAGTTGTTTTGTTTTTAAAAGCAGTTTCATGCCTCCCAGGCTGGCCTCAAACTAGCTCTGTAACTGAGGATGACCATGGACTTCTGATCTTCCTGCATCTGTCCCCCAAGCACTGCAGTTAGAGGCATGGGACACCACACCTGGCTCTGAATCTGGTCACTCTGCAGATGCTGCTAACAACTTCCAGGAGACACAGGGTGTGGGTATCTAACACCTTGGTTTCTTCAACAGATCAGTTCTAAGGAAGAACATTCAGAGACATGTCTGGAAAACACTGAGCAGATGTGCCAGCCAGCTGCGCTGTGAGCCATATCAGGGGCCTTATTTCACTTCTTTTACTGATTTTGACATTAATGAGACGATTAGAAGTTTGAACAGAAGCTAGGTATTTGCCAACAGTGAGGGATTGTTGTTACATGTATGAATACTAAATAATGCTATTGTTATTTTTAAAACCCTAATCTTCCAGAAATATACTGGAATATTTGAAAATTAAATTATCATGTCTGAGATGAGTGTCATGGATGTCCAGATAATTTGAGGAGAAAGTGGGTGTGATGGAGCCAGGACAAGGTGTGATGGAGTCAGGATAGGGTGTGATGGAGCCAGGACATGGTGTGATGGAGCCAGGACAGGGTGTGATGGAGCCAGGACAGGGTGTGATGGAGCCAGGACAGGGTGTGATGGAGTCAAGACAGGGGGTGATGGAGCCAGGACAGGGTGTGATGGAGCCTGGACAGGGTGTGATGGAGTCAGGACAGGGTGTGATGGAGCCAGGACAGGGTGTGATGGAGTCAGGACAGGGGGTGATGGAGCCAGGACAGGGTGTGATGGAGCCTGGACAGGGGGTGATGGAGCCAGGACAGGGGGTGATGGAGCCAGGACAGGGTGTGATGGAGTCAGGACAGGGTGTGATGGAGTCTAGCTCTTGTAGACCAAGTTGACCTCAAACTCACAGAGATCCTCTTGCCTCTTTCTCCTGAGTGCTGGGATTAAAGACATGTGCCACCACCACCCGGCTATTCTACAGTTCTTTAAAAATCCACTTTTCAACCACGCACAAACTTCTCTGACCCTGTAGGACGTGGAAGAATTGGCTCAACCTGGCCCTGAAGCCATGTGCTCACACAAGCTGTGACCCTCACAGGCAGATGTGATTCCACTAACATGTGTCTTTTCTGTGACACGTTTGAGTCCTGCGTGCACAGGATGTCTATGCTGGGAAACCTGGAGGCAGGGAACACAACCAGCCCAGGTATGGTGTACAACGGGTTGATGAGAAGATACCTAAGACAGTAATTAGTGAACAGAATGTTTCAAACTTCCTGTGAGGTGAGGAGGCATAGCTGTAAACCCCACATGACTCTAGTTCTGTCAACCCCAGAAGCGTGAGTGGAAACCGGTCCCAGCCTCACAGGGCAGCATTCGGGGGTCAGATAGAAGCTGAGCAGTTAGGGAAGCTGATGTATGCTCACTGTGCCTCCTCCATTCTCAAAAAGCTTCTGGGGAGCTAAAAAGATGGCTTGGTTGATAAAGTGCTTGCCAACTTTGAATCCTCAACACCCATGTAAAAAGCTACACCTGGCAGCATAATCCTGCAGCCCAGGTGCTAACGAGGAAAAGTTGGAGGATCCCTGGAGCCCACTGGTCAGCCAGTCCAGATTCAGGAAGGGACTCTGTCTCAAAAAATAAAGTGGAGAGTGACTGAGGAAGACAGTCCGTGTTGGCTTCCAGCCTCTACCCCGCATACATGGCCACACCCACACACGAAGGCCTGTAGACTCCCTAACCTCCACTCCAGACTTACAAGGTTAGGTTTCCAAGTGAGGGTCTCTGCCCAGGAACTCCTCACTGGCCATGCCTTGTGCTTCCTCCTCCAGTATGCTGACTGGGACTTGAGACACCTCCCAGAATGTCCCCTGGGAGGTGTCTTCCTGCATAACCACCCACAGAGTCCTCAGCATGTTTCCTTAAACAAAGATAGTCTCTCTATGGAAAACAAATCTTCATGCTCTAAAGTAAGGTTCTTGTGTCCTCCATGGAAAGGTAGCTCCTATGTCTGGGCCCCTCTCTTGTGGCCACAGAGCCCCAAGAGGATAGCCAGAAGATAGCAACAAATAGAAAGACTATAATTCCTACCCTCCCTTAGCCATGTGGCTAAAAGATGACCAAGGGGCTGTAAGCCCCATGACGTGTCCCACTTCAAAGAGAAGGGAACACTGGTTTCTTTCTCTCCCAACGGCCACACACAAGGCAGGCTTGCTCTTGCAATCACCTGGGATGTGTGGATTCGGGAGTCAAACACTCAAGGAAAGGCTGAGCAACCCAACAGAAGGGAAGAGGGCAATAGCCCTATACAACCCCCAGTGCTGCAAACCTCTGATCCTCTAACTAGTGAGACAGAATAAGTGCCTTTTGTTTAAACCACCACTCGGATGGGTTTGCTTTGCTTTCCAGTAAGCAGCCAAGCCTAGACCATACCAAGTTCTCTAGTTTTACTGACCCATCCTGGTACCCAGGCCCACAGATTACCTTCGACTGGGTTCCCAGAAGCAGAGCCGGAGGCAGTTTCTTCATGCACAGAGGGACCTCACTGAGGGCCATCCCCCAGTGGGAATCAAGTATAGAGTGAGGGCTTGGGGTGAGGAATGGTTCTATCCTGCTGAAGCTGAACCCTAAAGAAGCTTGGGGCTCATCCTGTGGCAAGCCACCCCTCTAAAGTTGGTTTGAGATTCAGGGTTTGGGATTAGGTGTGGGATCCCAGAAATAAGGTCTCAGTGGGGTGCTACACACAAGGAACCCAGAAGCCTCATAGCTGGGTCCTTTTTGATTCCTGTTCACCTTGGCCCCCAAAGGTGAACATTCCACTGGACCCCTCAGGAGACAGCTACACTACACCATAGGGCCTGGGATTCAGCTGCTGGGTAGCCTGTGCTGGCAGTACATCCCAACCCAGAACCACAGAGGTACAAGGACTTCCCCAACTCAGCTAGCATGGAGGAGCGGGGTGCACAGGAAGAGGGTGAAACAAAGCTACAAAGTGGGTTAAGCTGTGAGGAAACCCCAGGGGGAAAGACCCCAAATTCTCTAGGGCTGGTGCCTAGGTCAGGGTCCCAGTGGCTGCTCTATCAGTCCCTAGAGGTACTGTCTCACGTGGTCCCCGCTACGCTAGGACACTGCTGTGAATTCAAGAATAAGAGGACATAGAGTATCAGGACCGAGAGGTGAGAAGCTGGCGAGAGGCACGTGACCAGCACAGTCATTCTTGTGATGAATGGAGCTCCTGCCGCTCAGAAAACTGAAGGGACAGCACAGAACACAGCCACCAAGGCCTCTCTCGTTGCCTGTGGATGCTTCTGAGAAACATCAATTCCTGGCTGACCTGCTTCCCACTCTCGCAAGCAGCGCCGGCCCAGAGACAGCCCTGGAGAGAGTGGCTAGGAAGCTGAGCAGCCACATCTTCAAGAGGCACGGGTCATAGGGCAGGAGAGCACCGCAGTGCCTGATGCAGGGTGCTGCTCCTGGAAGGGGCAGCAGAGCCATGGGAAGGGAAGGATGAGTGGGTTTCCACTGGCAGGCAGAGGCAGGTGAATCAGAGTTGGGCAGGCTGGCTGCCCAGCATCCAAAGCCTGCCTGGGGAAGGCACCCTCCTGTGTGTGGTCCTGGGTGGGCAATGTCCTCTCTCCCACTGCAAGAACTGAAAGGACCAGGCTCATATCTGGGATTCTGAGGCTTCAGATCTGGAGCACAGGCCAGCAGATACTCGAACCCCTGAAAGCCAAGACAGTCTTTTCGTCTTAGTCTGGATAACAGCTCTCTACCCAAACACCCTGAAGGCTTGACAGGAAGGTTAGGTGAGAAGTGATGAAGGATGTGATGGCCCAAATGATTCTTGGCCTGTGTCCTGTGAAGGTACTTCCCCAGATTGAGGCCACCTTTGAGGCAAGCTGCACAAGGCCTCTCTGCCAGTAATCCTGAGCCCTGAGATGCATGGCAACTCACTAAAGTTTCCTAACAGTCACCACACTCAGTGAGCCCCAGCAGAGTTTGGGGACCTGATCAAGCTTCTGTCCTTGTCCCCACACTGCTGAAGGCCTGTCCTACTTGACCCAGCAGACACTGAGAGCAAGACTCAAAGGGCAAACCTGGCTCCACACAGAAGGCTTCAGTCAGCAGCAGCTGTGGAAAGGGATAGTGAACTGGGGTCTGAGCATGAACTAGAGGAACAAGCAGAGGAATGTAGTGCCCAGCTGGCTGCCTTTAGTGGGTCTTTGCACTTTGCAGATATTGCTGGAAGCTACCACGGTCCTAGAGGATCAATATTTGGAGGAGAGGTCGGTTTGGAGCAGAGAAAGTGATATTTCAGAAAGATGCTAGGACATCTTCAAGGTCAGCATGGGACACAGGGCTCTCTGCCCTGGGGGTGGAGAGTAAGAGACACTGAGTGGAGTTCTGAAGGCAAAACGGTGTCACCCGGCTGAGGCAGGGACATAGCACAAAGCAATGCTGTCACATGTCTCTTTCTCTAAAACCCTTCCTTGGAAATCAAGTCTACCCTCTGTGTAGTCCACAGGGGCCAGTGCCACCTGTCTTTCAACTCCGTGTCCCCTCAGTGCCAGTGAGAGCCCTCCCACCTGGGAGCGTTTAAATTCAATTTAAATAATTCAATTAATCAAATGGAATGCCTGAATTGTAACTGAGCTTCATTAGTTGTAACGACCGCAATAATTAATTGAATGGAACCAGATGTTTCTCCCTGGGGACCAATGACAAGAAAGGTGGGACAGTGACATCTGAGATGCTGGCTGAGTTGGCTGAGAGCAGGCTCAGGACTCGCAGTCCGGCTTGGCTCTCCAGGGAAAGAAGGCTGCCGGCTGCACGGTAGGTGCTCAGATAGCATCTACCATGTGCCCAGCCCCACGGAGCACACAGACGCCCCTGCTGTAGAGATTTTGTTATCTTTAGGTGCTGTGGGCAGTAGAGCACCATGGAAGGAAGGTTTGGGAGATGAATGAACACGGCAATTGCTCCATCCCTAACCAAAGATGGCAGCTCTGCTACCTCCCCAAGTCAAGTCTCCCACGTCAAGTCCCCTGTGTCCCTTTCGGTATTCAAAAGAAACAGAGCAGTTCATGGCTCCTGCTGAACCACAGGAGGTGACTGTGACCAGCTAACGCTGGCTTGCTTGGTAGCCCAGTTGCAATGGTGCAGAGCTTGGATCATGAGGACATCTGGTTTCTGAGTCCTCTCTGATTCTGCTCTCTCTGAGTGGCTGGAACCTGTTTGAGCCTCTGTGAGCTTCTGAGCTTCTAGAGAGCCCTACAACCAGCTGCCCAGGGAGTGAAGACAGAGGGGGCTCTATGTAGGCAGCTAGTGTATACACCCTCCCATGTGCTTCGTGGGCGGGGCTAGAGAAGCAATCGCTTCACATGCCAGAGCGTGTACACAGCCCACATGTTGCAGGCTTCAGGAAGCAGAATGGGGCCAGAAGACAGACCAGGACCTTCTGAAAGCTTGTCTTCATGGAGTGACCTCTTTGGCAGGGGTGAGGGGTATAGAGGTGAAAATTGATGCTCAAGTCTCCATGGGTGTGAGAGTGACTGGGCAGAGCCTTAGGTACCCACTTCTACCTTTCTGCTGGGAGACGGGGCAACTTGGATCCTGTTGCCCACAAAACAAAACCAGAAAACAGGTTGAGAATGAGGAGAGCAAGCTCCTGGCAGCCTGTGCAGGTTTTCATGACTGGAGGGGAGAGGAGCTGCCAGGTTCTGGGCCTTTGATACTGGCAACCACATAGCCAGGTGAGTAAAAGGCTTCTCCTGGCCCAGCCTCCAACACAGAATTGGATCACCCTGAGTGTGCAGGAAGACCCCACAGAAGACAGCCATGGTGGGGCTGGCTCCAAATGAGGGCTGTTCAGACTTCACACAGCTCTGTCAGGACCTTCATTTAGGTCTGTGCCCCGCCCCCTCCATCTCACACACACACACTGAACCAGGCTCTGAGCAATCAGCCCCTCCTGGTCCAGTCCCAGAGGCAGAGAAGGGACAGGAAGGAAATGAAGCAAGCCACAGGTTGTCAGTCAGATTTTCTGGGGAGGGTGTCTCTGAGCAGCTCTCCAGGGAAAGGATTGGGGGAGATGGAGAAGAGTGTGTTTGCATCTGTGGAAACAAAGAGAGAAACAAGAAGCAGAGTGCCAGAGGAACCAGCGGGGACACCTGAAGAGACGAGCTATTTTTCTTGTTACTGGGACAAAATGCCTGACAAAAGCAGTTTCGGGGGGTGACTTTTGGCTCAGTTTGAGGGTACAGTCAATCCATTGTGGTGGGGAAGCCATGGTGGTAGGAGTGTGAAGCATTTGGCCACAGTGCATCACCCACAGTCAAGAGGCAGAGGGAGATGGATGCTGGTTCCTCTTGCTTTCTCTTTTCCCTTTGGTCCCAGAGGCTACACCATAGAATGGTGCCACCCACATTGATGGAGGGTAGGGCTCACCCACTTCAGTTAACTGTCCAGAAACTGTCACAGTCATGCCCGTTGGTTTGTCTCCTGGGTGACTCAAGAAGTCAACAGTCAGTAGTAACTATTACCACGAAGATCTGAGCAGGAGCTACAGTATGATTCTGAGGGAGGAGAGACAGCTGGTGTTTAACAGCGCTGCCCGCCCTGGCCTCCAGTAAGCAGTGGCCAAGAACCACGTGTCTTCAGAAGCAGTTCTAGAACAGGCCTAACCACTGTAGTGTCGTGTTTGAGTCGTTTGGTGGCCCTTGTGGTGTGACTGAAACAGAAAAGCCTCTATGTCCATCAGTCCAGAGACATTAACCCCAGACCTAAAGATGCCCGCTGGTCCCGCCAGCTGCCTGATGAGAAACAGAGACAATGGGCCTCTGTAGGGCCCTAATAGGTTCCTAGTCCCCCCCCACACACACCCTGACTCAAGGAGTGGAAATGCAGACAAGAGGAGCCTGCCACTAAGCAGGGAGCCTGGTGTGGGACGTCACTGTAGCCATGGGGGCTTTGCAAAGTCAATGTGATTTGCATACTGGATGGCAGACTAAAGGTCTCCAAATGTAAAACCAAAACCACTATTTGCAGTACAATATGCTCTAGAGGAATATACTATGAGGTGCTAGCCAGATTTCAGCAAGCAAACTGTTAAGTGCTTAGTAAACTAGTAAATCCCCTGGAAGCCCACAAAGGCTTGCAAATTTTTATCTGCTTTGCAGAGCCTGTTTGGTCGGCCGCTGAGAACTCTGTAAAGCGCTGCCCTCTAACCCGGCGCCTGCAGATTGCCCTCCATCAGTTACGCGGAGCTTGGCAAGCACCCTGCAGAACCTACAGAGCCTAGACGGACTGGACTAGGTCGAGGCTCTGCCGCCTCCTGGCGGCCAGGGAAATGCGATTCGGCCGCGCCCTACACTGAATACAGCAAGGAAGGACCTGCGCATGCGCGAGCCCAAATGCACGCCTGCTTTATCCTGTGGGTGCTCACTACTTCACTACACACGGCCATGATATTCTCATTCGTTATACAACAAAAGTTAACAAAGTCCCCTTAGGGGTTGGCAGTTTCCTCTCACAGTGGCGGGTCACATCTGTGCTGATGACGCTGAGCCTGGTAGGCCACTCTTTTAAGTCATGGCCATCCTGTTAGGCCTCCCTAAGGCAGTGACAGGAAAATGAGACAGGGTGACCCATGCAGACCTCTGGGATGAGAAATAACCTTATGTCTAAAGGCAGGAGGCTCCATGAAGCTATGAAGGCTGAACCAGGAAAGTCACTGCAGAGGCCAGTGAAGAATGGTAGTGGAGGTTCCCATGAGATCCTGTGCTCTCCCAGGGACACCAAGGCCCTGCCCTCACCTTTGCGATGTGCCAACTCTCCCCAGGGTCCACCTATGCCTGAAGCCACACTCCAGTCTTCTGGCCTGGGCATGAGCATTCGCCTCCATCCCAGCCAGCACTAACCCTCCAGAGGACCGTAAGGACCTAGGTTTGTCAAGCTGGGAGAAGCCACCAGGTTCTGGTGACCCCCCCCAAAGAATAGTGCATGGACACAAGTCCTTTAGCCAAGCACCTGAATACCCAGTGCCTAAGACCACACACATCCCTCCTTACGGGAGGACAGGGCCTGTGGGTGGCCTCTGTCCTAGTCCATATTTCGAGGACAGGGTTACACTGCCCTAGGAAGGGCTTTATGCCAAGCAGCATTCTCACAGTCTTCCTCTGGGCACCACTATCTGCCTGAGCCTCAGCTGGCTTTGAGTAAGTGTGGGGGCTCTGGGCACATTTTCTCATCTGTAAACTGAGACAACATAGTGCAATCAATGTAAAACCTGCCACTTCCTACCCAGCCTCTCTCTACCTCTGGCTATCTGCAGACTTTGTTGGTAGTGGTCAGGTGGCCTCTACGGGATATAGCCTGGGTGGCCATGGCATGAAGCACCTCACCACAGTGCCGTAGGAACCTGTGTCCTCCTGTGGCTTGTGGCCAGGAAAGTGTAAGATCCCGGTGGGTTGGCAGCCTCCAGGCACGCTGTGCTGCCACACTCCCAGAATAAGGATTCTGCCTAGGGCCCCACAACTCCCCAAGAAAGAGCAGGCTTGCCAAAGTCAGTATTTTTGGTTTGTTTTTTTTAATTAAAACAGCAATAGGTTCCTGCCCAGGGAAAGGCTGGGATAGGCAGGCCTTTCTTCACAAAAATATATTTTCTTCCTTTTTTTTTTTAAAAAACACCACCAAAGTAAACCTATTAGCTCCAATGAGCTGGTCACACTTGGAGAGTTGGTATGGCTCCCCCGGTGGCCTTGTGCAAAGAGCTTGAGCCATCCTGTAGACTCCAGTCTGAGCACAGGGGTAGCTGTGATATTGCTGGTACCTAGGGTTAAGTGACCAGCTTCAAACCATGCAAGAAAAACCAGCGACACCCATAAAGCAGAAGGCAACGAGGATAACAGTTTAAAAATAAAGGCAGATACCATTAGAGGTGGAGGCTAGGGGCTAGGTCAGTGGACCCCCCAAGAGACCACTGGCCAGTGCTGGGTGAAGGCCAGGAAAGTCTTTAGGGGATCCACATGGCTCATCCCCATAGTGTGTCATCAGCACCCGAGACAGGATAGAGATGTCCCTGATCCAGGTCAGTGTACACAGTCCATTCAGTTGTGATTTAAAATATATATACAACCTGGGTAGCATCCAGGACAGAACCAAGGCTATGGCCTGTCCACAGAAGCACCAGCTGCCTCCTCTTCAAGAGGCAGTAGCATCTGCAGGTGGGGAGATGGGTACACGGACCTCTCCAAATTCATCCTTTGATTGGAGGCCTGAGACTCTGGGAGCAGCGACAGCAGAGGCACTGTGGGGCCCATATGGGCCTGGCTAGGAGCCCCCCTGAGGTCTGATTCTTTGGCACTTGGAAGAGCTAGTTGCCGAGCCAGACAGGAACAACCCCCTCAATTCCTCCTGGAATGCCCAGGACCAGAATGGCAGTAGCTTATGGCTGTAGGGAAGTGCTGCCCCAGCAGAGGGATATGGGATGCTGGCAGGCCAATGGGGTCCTGGGCCTGGGCCAGTCTCTATGAATCCTCTCCCAGGATCTCCTTCACAAAGGCAGCAATGTCCGTCTTCTTCGTTTTGTGCAAGGTGAAGAAAGGGTGTTCCTGGTAGGAAACAGAGGCACAATTTTGGGGATGAAGGGGTACAGGAGGAGGTATAAAGGGAGATCCCCCATGCAAGCCTGATCCACCCTGGCATGCTTCTCCTGCCTGGCCAGCTCCTGCAGTAGCTCCCACCACACAAGCATCTCTTTCCTCAAGGGTACGGGGCCTCTGCTCTACCAGACCCTCCACCCTTCCTTCACCAGCAAAAGCACATATCTGCCCTTCCAGGCTCAGTTCTCCGAGGCCACACTGACTCCTCTGCCCTACTGTCACAGCGCAAAGCACCTTTCTACAAGGTCTGGGTTGTGCGCTGTGCGCGTGAACCAAGGCAAAACTACACAAGTGTATGCAGAAGACAAGCGCTACCCCTCCACCCTCAGACTCAGCCCTCTTCCAGACAGCGCCACCCAGCTACTGCAAAGCCCAGCGGGCAGGGCAAGCACTTCCCATGCACACTCACCATCAGCTCCAGGTAGCTCATGCGCTCCGCAGGGTTCTTCCTTAGGCTAGGAAAGAGGGCAGTGAAGCCAGGCTCACACGGAGGAAGCGAATCTAGACAGGCTGGGCTTGCCCCCATTAAAGCGGCACACTCCTGGGGCTCAGAGAAGGAGCGAGACTGTCTGGGGGTCTCGCAAAGTGGCTTAGGGTCCATGGGTCCAAACTACAGTCTTGGCAGCAACTTTCTCTGCCTCTTGGGAGTGCAGTTGTCTCCATACTGATCCAGACTATGTCCAAGATACCAACCCTGACATGTTCTGCCTAATGACCACACACTAAATTATCCTTTATCAGAAGGGAAGACGTCAATCGATGGTTCTGGAGCATGAAGGTCCAATCAGAAAGGGTCAGACCAGTCAATGAGCCTTGCTACTGGACTCATCTGCTTTCAGTTTTTCTTTTCTAGTGAGAGGCTTTGTCTTGTTCTCTGAGCACCTCCTGGCCCACAACACACAAACATTGGTTTGCCCTCACTAGTTTCTTCTTAAAAATGCATTTTCTAAAGCTCTTTAGTATTCCCAGAGTCATTTACAAGAATCTACTTTTACTTTCCATGTGGTCATTTAATTATGGTTAGAGAACATGGTCTGTATAATTGCTTTTTAAAATTCTTTTATAACTTTAAACATGATTTTTATAAAGCTTCCACGAACATTCTGTAATTTGATAAAAACTTCTAGGCACCAATAAATGCAAACTTCATTATGCATTGTAATCTTCCATAATATATAATCACATACACACTATTCCGGATTCATCCTTCTCAGGGAAGTCTAAATGAAACCTCCTGCTGGGACTCAGGTTTTGCTCACGCTGGGGCTGTCACCACTTCCTAACTTTTGAAACCATGTGGTTCAAGGGTTTACTTCACACAGGAGGAGAGGACAGAGCCCAGACACTCACCACTGGCTAGTGAAGTCCACAAACTCAGGGGAGAACTGGTCAGCTGGGAGCTGTGGGGATGGTTCCTCCACTACCTGCTTCAGCTGCTGAAACGGTGTCCCCCAAGACTCATAAGGGAATCGCAGAATGGCCATCTCAATCTGCAGTAGGGATAGCAGAGACAACGGGCTCCAGACATCAGATGACCCAAACTTTGTATCCAGAAGCATGAAGTGGAAGGGACCCCAGGCCAGTGGTGCTGTCCCTGACTGCCCTCACATCTAGCAGTAGGTCAAGTACTGGGATGCCAGTACTAAGCTCCTCTGACCAGGTTAGCAGAGCTAGCTCAGACTAAGTCTAACCCTGGGCTAGACTAGGTTTGACTACCACTGTCTTTTCAAACAATCTAAAATTGTTAGATTTTATCTAACAACTCGGGTTCCAGATAGTGTGCCAGACATGAGGAGTGGCAGCCACAGACACCTTCCCACAAGGCAGCAGTCAGCAGAGTACCTCACTGTGTCAAGTCCAAGGCCTGCTGGCCCAGCTACTCCCTCTCCAACACTTCCCCAACACAGATGTTTGAGTATTCAGGGACACCAATCAGTGTTGTTTTTACTAGAGGGGACAACAGAGTATAGCAGACTCTCCTGCATGAATACCTCCTGATTGGTACGGCAGGCTGTAGCCACCATAAGAAATCGAAGAGACACCACTCAAACAAACATAACTGGCACCAAGTGGAGCACTAAAAACTAAACCAGGAAGGAACTTTCCTGTCCATCTCCAGGCCTTTCCGGCCAACATGAGAAGACCATGGTAGGAGGGGAGTGTGTCACCTGTATGTCTGTCCACAGGACAGAGTCATGCAGACTCAAAACTGCCTCAGCGTTTCCAGAATCTACAGTGGCCTTTCTGCAGACTACAAAAGAAAGTTTGGTGGCACCCACATACCAAACCAAAGCACCAGAACCTGGGCCTCAACCATCTTTAGAAAAGGTCTGATGATCTTCTTTTTTAAAGAGCTTAGAAAATAATAAAACTACCTCAGCACAAAGATGCATAAGGCAATCACCTATCACAGCAAATTACTTAGAAAAAGACCCACCACCCCCAGGAGGGAGCCCCCTGTAACAGCTGAATGTCTGGTAACATACACAGAAAACGTGTGCTTTGAAACATAGATGTGTGTGCACAGAGCTCCCGAGGCCAGAGCCCACTGAGGGGGGGTGACTGTTCCAAGGACAGCAGAATTTTAAGTGGAAATGTTGGGCCGAAGATAAATGTGAGTGGTGACCCTGGAGGAAGAAGTTCTAGAAAACCTAGAAGACAGCCCAAGCCTTGCTCCTATTTCTGCAGCCTGAAAAGCTACTGTGAAACTGATCCCGGCTGTCAACATAAAGCCTCTTTAAAAATGACAAAATGTCTCATCCAAAAGTCACGAGCTCAATCTGGGACATCTCAAAACAATTAGGCAGGAGGGAACCAAGAACACGGGCAGCATATCTTGGTACCTGTGACTCCTGACAGTCATAAGGTCTCTTTGCTAAAGGTCATTGCAACGGCAGATAGTTGTTCTTGCTGTATCAAGAGCTAAGGTACCAGGGCATTTTCCACACATGTGCAGCAGAGAAGTGTGCCCATCTTCAAAGAATTCGGCTTCACTGTAACACTGTGCTGGCTAGTTTTATGTCAGCTCGGTACAAGCTGGAGTCATTTGGGAAGAGGGGAACCTCACTTGAGAAAAGGCCCCTGCCAGACTGGCCTGTGAGCAAGTCTGTGCATTTTCTTGACTGATGATTGATGGGGGAGGCCCCACTCACTGTAGGGATTCAGCTCAACCTCTGGGCTGGTGGTCCTAGCTGATGTAACAAAACAGGCTCAGCGAGCCTAGAGCAGCAAGCCAGTAAGCAGTGTTCCTCCATGGCTTCTGCTTCATTCAGTTCCTGCCTCCAGGTTCCTGCCCTGACTTCCCTCAGTGAAGGGATATAACCTGAAAGCTATAAGCCAAAATAAACCCTTTCCTCCCCAAGTTGCATTTTAGTCATTGTGTTTTATCGCATCAATAGGTCAATTAGAGCTCTCTGCCAGGCAGGTCAAGAAGGCAGAGGTCCATCCCTACACCTGGACTCAGAATTATCTGGTTCAACTCCATCCTAATGGGCTGGCCTCTGCCCCTCCCTTCCAAGCCAAGGATCCTTTCAATCTCCACAAAGCCAGGATCCAGAGCCTCACCCACCCTACTGAGCCTAGAGAAATACAACCGAACCTATAGCAACAGGTGTGTGTGTATTAAGAGGGGAGGGGAACCTCAATTACTTTTTTTTTTTTTTCTTTTTTAGGGTTGGGAAGGGTATTGAGACAGGGTCCCTCAAATTCACTATGAAGTTGAGGATAACCTCCTGCCTGTGCCTTCCAAAGAATCACATTACAAAAGGGTGCTGCTACCACAGGAATCACATCTGAGGAGGGTGCTACCATGCCCAGCTAAGAGTTTACCTTTGTGACTTGGAAATCACTTGCATGGCAAGAACTAAACTTAGCATCAGCTGGGATTTCGTGATCTACCAATAGCTCTAAGTAAAAGGCTGACATCACAGAATACAGAGAATGGTCGTGATGGTTAAACTGAGCCATCAGGAAAGGGGTACTATAACTTCCAAATATCCTCTTACCCAAACAGGAAAGTTTGATGGCCCCTTTTTCCCCTCTTGGACACTAAAAACAACTCTTTCTTCTGGGATTTAAACGACTTGGAGCCCAGGGACCCCAACACAGACACACCCCACCCCACTGGACCAGCAAGTGCTATGCCCAGTCCAAACAGTACCGCGGTGATGCTGAGCCCAGGGACCCCAACACAGACACACCCCACCCCACTGGAGCAGCAAGTGCTGTACCCAGCCCAGACAGTACCATAGTGATGCCAAGGCTCCAGACATCAGACTTGACATTGTAGCCCTTCTGATTCAGCTCAGGGTTGATCCTCTCAGGCTGCAAGAGAAACTAGAGGGCTTGAACACCCAACTAGCCAAGGCCCCCTCCGTTAGACCTTTCCTCTTCTACTAAACATAAAATTAGTTCCCCTGCCCACATGATACAAGCAGCAAGAGCCAGACCCAATCCCTGCCTTCCCAGCAGGCCCCCAGTCCTAAGGAACCTATCTTCCTCACAACAGGGATCATCCAAACAAGGATCTTGGAGTGCAGGTAAATGGTGGCAGGGTCCCTATGGCAGGAATCCTATGGCAGGTACAGCTGGAAAAATTCTGCCCACTACATAGAAGCAGAATCTTGTTCTGTCCTCCACCTAGCCAGGATATCCCCACTTACAGCCATGTAAGGCTTGCAGCCAGCATCCATTGTCTTTGCCACAGAGTCCACCAGGTAGCCACTAATGCCAAAATCGCACATCTTCACATGCCCCTCCTTGTTGATGAGGACGTTGGATGGCTTCACATCTACAAGTGGAGCATACTTTTCTCAGTCCTATGCCAAGTGAGATGCTGCCCCTTTAGTGCCCTGTGGTCCAGCGGCAGGTCACCCAATGCCCCAAGGATAGGACAAGGAAACAGAGGCAGGGAGATGTGCAGCTCTAGGCCCCATCAAGCTAAACAAGGGATCAGAATGTACTTCAGTCTGTTCCCACCAAAGAAAAACATAAGAGCTCTGGAGACACCACCTGGGGGCTACTCATGCACATCACCTTCTAGACACAAATCTAGCAGGCAGAAGACAGTGATCAATAGGGCAGGTGAAGGTGTGAGGATGGGTCTGTGTGCAAATGAGGAGCCCCATCCCTGCCTCATAGGAAGCAAGACCCTCCAAGCAAAGGTCATTGTGGATGTGTAAAGACAAAGATGCACAGAAAAGGACAGGAAGGTTCCATGCCAAAGGACCAACAATGATAACTTGAGGATAGAACTGGGATGGGCACTGGGCAGCAAAGTCTATATGGCCTCCTTCACTTTCTAAGTGCAATGCAACCAAGTTAATGGGAGATTATGTTTTTGGTTTTGCTTTGTTTGGGTTTGGGTTTGGTTTTTGGAGAAAGGGTTTCTTTCTGTAACAGTCTTTGCTGTTCTGGAACTTACTCTGTAGACCAGACTGACCTTGAACTCACAGAGTTCCACCTGCCTCGGCCTCCCAAGAGCTGGGATTAAAGGCGTGCGCAACCACTACCAGGCAGGAGACTGATTTTAATAACTATAGCCCCGAAGGGGAAAAACCAGACTAGTGGCCACAAGGGCAAAAAGAGCCCAGAAAACCTCAAGATGGTGGTGGGGGAGGGTTAATAAGAAAGAGCTTGTATCAGACAGTGTGACATGCCACAATCTACGTGTTTCACAGCACATGAACTGTACATATAAATGAGAAGTGGACAATGGAGCCCAGGAAGAGTGGGGATCCAGTTAGTTCCTCCTGTTGAGCACAGCAGACCCAAATGTAAAAGTGGCCCATGCCCCACCAGATATAATCTCAGTCTGCCCCTCCCTGAGCCTCAGTGCAGGTGGAGGACACTGACCTCTGTGGATCACAGACAGTTTGCTGTGCAGGTGCTCCAGGGCCCGCACGATCTGAATTGGGGTGGGAGAGGCAGGAACGCCGTTATTCCAGGTAACACCAATGAAAACAAAGCAGCAAACCTCATCCCCTCTAAACACGCCCCAGCCCCTTCACCCAGCTCCTGCCCACACCCCAGATGTGCCCATCATCCTGGTTGTCCTAGAACAGACTTGACAGCTTCCTACTCTTCCTCTTACTCCACAAATTCCAAGTAGTGCTACCCAAGGGCCATCACTAAGACCTATCAGGTCCTCAGGTTCCTCTCACTCCCCTAGTAGAGCTACCTCTGGCAACAAGGAAAGAGAGGGGCTGGAGGCACAGAATGATTTAAACACTTCCAGGTGCAAACAGGATTAAAAGGCATTCTTGATTCTAGTGCCCCCTCCCCAGCTGTAGCAATGCTCAAATAAGAGTTGTTGCCCTCATCTAGAAAGAGTAGACTCAGAAGGCAACATTTCTAAGGCAGCCTGGACCTCTGAGGGCTACCATAAGGTGTCTTAGCATGAGGCAGTCCGAAACTCCTTTCTTCAAAATGGGCAGGAACCTGAGGACTGCATTCAGTCTTGGAGGCAGGGAGTGGCCAAGCCTAAGGAGTTCCAGCCTGGGGCCTCTCAGGTAAGGTAATGGTCCAAGGCTTCAGAAGTACTGAACCTTCAGGGATGGCTGTTCTGCCAAGACTCAGTCAGACAGAAGGTTCTGTGCATGCTGGGCAGAGCCAAGTCACTCACGGACACGGCGATCTCGCCTAGGATGTCCTCTGGAATTGTCATATTCTTGTCCAGCACCTTCCGGTAGAACTTGTCCAGGGAAGTGTCCATGAGCTCCATGCAGATCCACACATCTCCCTAAGAGAACACCCAGGGCTTAGCTGGTCCACCAATGCTACCCAGCCCTGGACAATCTACAGGCTCCCAGTGGCCTCCCCAGCCCTGAACAGCATGGCTTTGAGCACCAGGTCTAGCCTCCACCTAGAAGGGACATGATAAACCCCTCACTCGCACACACACCTGAGATGTTCCTGAGCCCCTCCCTCACCACCCCTGCCTGCCTTCCTGGCCCCGCACCATGCAGTCTGCCATACAGCCCTAGTCTCTTCCACCTGTGCCCTATTGCAATAGTGTTCCCAGAGAAGGAGCCTAGTATGTATTGAGACTTTCAAGTCAGGACACAAAGGGACAAGAACCAAATTTCTTCACTGGCAAATGACTTTTCTTCTTCCCAGAAAACGTGCATAGCCTTGGGACAGTCTCCAGGGGAGGTTCAGGCCTCCAGTCCAGGACCTCCTGAGCACAGAGCTGGCTGACGCTTGCACGTCGGGGGGGGGGGGGGGGGTGTCAGCCCACCACACGAGATGCACAAAGTGGGGTCTGAGCCACCACTGGGACTTGAAAGAGATCCAGAAGGAAAGCCAGGGAGAAGAAACATCACAGACCACTCAAGAGCTCCAAGATAGTAGGTTACCACGGGAAGCTCTGATCCATCCTAGCAGCTCAGCTCACACTTTTCCCAACACTATATGCCTCCAGCTGGCTCAGGGGGCAGCTCCATGCTCATGATAAGCTCTATGGTCTAGATCTTATACCTTGCCTCAGCCTCCAGTCCTCCAATCTAGAATCTAGCCCAGATCCTCATCCCTCCACAGTGCTTCCCCCTTGGGGCTCACCCTGCATGCCCACTCAGGTGCTAGCAGAAAACAGCCACAAGCATAAGTCTCAGCTGCTACCGAGTGCCAGGCCCCAGACCAAGACCCTGACCACAACCTGAAGAGACCTGCTCAAACACCTGCTTCATCTTCAGACAAGGAAACTGAGGCACAGAGTTAGCCAGGAACAGGGAAGCCCGGCTCCCAAGCCTGCCTCCAGTGGCAGGGAGCTCAGTGTGGCTCTCCTCTCAGCACACAGCAGGAGTGGCAGAGCAGCAGTGCCTGGCAAGAGTTGGGCAGAGGGAGGCTCTTACCTCTCTGAAGAGGGCGCCATAGAAGGTGACAGTGTAGAAGCAGTCGACCGTGCGCATGTTGATGTCTAGGTCCATGAGCAGGCGTTTCTGCTCCTGTGAGTTCACAGTGGCCCGGATGCGCTGCGGGAGGGAAGCATGTCAGGGTCATGTGTAGGCTGCACCCCTTACCTAGTCCATGAGGTCCCGGAGCCTTGGGGATTCATGGCTTGGCCTGGTCTGAGAAGTTCTGCCTCAACGCTGGTGATGACAGCAAGGGACAGGGCCACAAGGTAGGTAGTCAACCTGCAGCTCAGTCCATGCCTCCTTAAGTGCTACTCCAGGTAAGGAAGCCCTGTTTACCTTTACAGCCATGATGGTGCCGCTCTGAGCATGCCGCACCTTCTCCACCACCCCGTAGGCTCCACGGCCCAGCTCTGAGATGGTCACCAAGTCATCAGCCTCCACCTCAAAGTTCTTAAGAGGCAAAGAGAAAGGGTGATTAGTGAGCATCAGGTTGGAGACTGGCTCTTCTCCCTCACCCAGAAGAAAGGAGCAGAGGACAAGCTAATCAGATCTGAGCCTGAAGCTGCTCTGCGTCATGCTGTGCAACCCTGTGGAAATCACCTAGCCAATCGGAGCCTGCCGCTGGCCTCTACAAAAAGGGTTCAAAACCAAAGACTCAGAGACTGAGAGAAGCCCTTCCCTCTTTCAGACACATCTCGGCAGAGGGAGACATCAGTCAATCATCTACTGAACCTTTCGGTGAGTTCCCTCCCCTAAATGAGACACGCGGGATTATGCAATCAGACTAACAGGACACTGGGCACTGACAGGGGTTGGGTAGGTAGGATCTGCCAAGAAGAGGCTCCCAGCATGCTTTGCCCTGGTGCATATCCCCAAGTCAGGCTTCTCAATGGCAGGCGGTTCTCTGAGGCACTCGGAGGAATGAACAATACAGAGGCTAGGGTCTGACCTGAGGTCTGGGGGCCCGGATGCCTGCATGCCCAAATGCTGTTTGCAGGTGATACAGAAGTGGAAGACTCATAACCCACCCTCTGGGGTAGGCAGTTCAGGGCTCCCCACAGCCCTAGAAGGCAGGTGGAATGTACTCCACCCAGATGGGAGGTCTAAGGGCAGGTGGCCCAGGGCCACAACCAGTAAGACAGCAAAGAAGTTCTTCCCCAGAGCCCAGCAATGTCTACCACCCATGGCCACCTCTCACTGGCACTGTGAGATAAAACAGGAGGCCTCCCAGGGTCCAGTCACCTACTCTGTCTCCAATAGTGATGAAGGTCCGGGAGTCCAGGTTCCGGGGGGGTCTGTGGAGAAAGCAGATCCATAAGCTTCTCTGAGAGAAGAAACAATGGGGTATGAGGGTGGAATGCAGCCTGGCCATGGAGGCCGCTTACACAGTCGCCTCTTTCACTGATTACTGAATGTCTACTAGGTGTACGTGCAATGGTGTTGCCAGGTGGCCCTGACAGAGCCCCCAAGAAAAGGACTGGGAAGGAAGGCACAGAGCAAACAGCCAATGTTCCCAAGTCTCCACTGGATGAGAAGAAACAGCTCTCTCACCCATTTCCGACCCCCACATCCCTGCTTCTTACACTCCTGACCTCCTTCAGAAGTCTCTCCAAGTCTGAACAGAGTGAGAAACTTAACGTAGACTCACGTGGGGTTGGGCACAGGTGGCTTGCACACACAGGCTATCCGTAAATCCTTTTTCCTCTTTGATTTTCCTGAAGTGGAGAGAAAACAAGGATCTAGTCAACTCTTAGTCCTGGGCTGGGCAAAGCTGGGGAGGGAGGTGACTCGGGCCCCTGGTCTTCACTACCTGTCCCTCCAGACATAGATACCCAAGAGACAGGCCAAGAGGAGCCTGAGAGCCTTGAGGTATACAGAACATGGTCTCACTCAGGCTGTGGGTCAGGCTCAGGCTTTCTCCCTACCACAATGGCAAAACCAAGTCCCACCCTCCTAGGAGTTGCCCTGCAGCTGGGAGGCACCAGACAGCTGTGCCTATAAGACACACACACTCAAATACTCAATTATGCATGAGTTTCCAGGCCTCTTACCACCAGGAATGGAATGTAGTCTGCCCAGTACCAATGTTCCCAACCACACAAAAGCTCATGTCCTAGGTCTCTGTTATGGGCTGAGCTGTGTCTTTCAAAACTTAGATGTTGAAGTCTTGACACCCAGAACCCAAGAATGTGACCTTATTTGGAGAATAGTTTTTTTTACAGAGTTAATTAAATCAAAATGAAGTCATTAGAGTTGGCCCTAATCCAGTGTGGCAGGACTGGTGAGTGTGTCTGTGTGTGCACATGTGCATACACAGAAGTATGTGGGGGGTGACATCTAGAGCGTTGTGCCTGCCAGGTCTGTAAGTGCTCTCCCAGGACAACTGGTATCCTTATAATAGAGGAAACTGGGTACAAAAAGAGAAGCCAAATGGGGCACAGGAGATGCCACCTCTAAGTCAGAGGGAGGTTTGAAAGAAAGCACAGGTGGAGCCTTCCTGCACGGCCTCTGGGGAATGCACCGTCCTCTCAGATTCCTGTTGCAGAAGCTGCCTGCTCAGTGGGATTTTGTAACAACAGCCCTTGCCACACGGTGCCCTTCCTCCTTCCACTAGGACCAACCTCGGTGAGGGAGTGACTGAGACTGAGCTCCATCCAGGCCCCGCTCACTGTACTTCCACTCTCTGAGCCTCACACCAGAATAGACCCCCACTGGGGCAGTGAGGGCTTGGCCTGGTGCACAGCCTGAATGGACTACCCCAGGATCTCCATCTCCCACGCAGGGCTCAGCGCCCTCCACTAACAGCAAGCACTAACTCTCTCGGCCTCAGCTTCTCCAGACAGTGGAGGCACTGAACCCCAAACAGGGAGAAAACTCCAGGGAAAAGCAGGATAAGAAAGGAAGATGCAACAATCTCCTCAATGTCACACAGGACAGAATGTCTGCCCTTCACAGAGCTTCCTGCAAACTGCCACCACCTGCCCAGGAGACCCCAGACTCTGAAGTCATGTCTAAGTCAGATTCTGGCAGAGCCGGTCGTAGCCACACACAATCCAGAGCTTGGGATGTGACTCGGGCAGTAAGGCCTGGTGTTCAGGGCAGTCTAGGGTGACTCTCGAAAGCACTGACCAGGACAAGATGGGCAGCTGGGCTCACTGCAGACTCCTTGGGGAGGGGGTGTCTCCCTGTGCTGGGGGAACAGGCCCTGGGTCTCATGCACCTGTGGGTCCAAATCTCTGCCAGGTATGACCTCTGGCTACATGTGCTAGGGGCAGAGTTAGGCAGCTGCTACGTAGCTCACCCTGCAAGTACCCAGATGGGCATGTGTGCAAGTTTCTCTTTACACTTTGGCCTGTACTATCTAGTTTTCATTCCTGATATGAGGATCTTTGCAACCAAAATATAAAGTGTTCTGTAATAAAATGCACAAGTCTGCTTGGAACATACAGAGCCACAGCCTGACCCGCAGCCCTGGCAAACCTGCCTAAGCGGAGCTCATAGTCCTACCCGCCCATGTCATCTCCACCTTCTGTTCTCCTGTGTCTCCTGCAGCGGACTGGGAGGTATTATGAGATGTGCCCTCTGCCAGGCCTCAACTGCCCCATCTGCCAAGGTCATGTCCACACCTGCTGTTGGGTATGGTGGTGAACTCCTCTTAACTTCCCAGGTTGGGCAGCACACAGCCAACTACCCTACAGGACCAGCAGCCTATGTTAGGAGTGATCTGAGCTACTGGAGCAGCTATGCCAGCTGTCAGAGGGAATGGCAAGGCCACCATGGAGACAGCCCAGAAACAGGCCTCAAGCCACCAGACACCAGTGGCAATATCCAATGCCAAAGTCAGGGCTGGGCCCAGATGGTCAGGCAGCCTGGGGCTACCCAGGTGTGGCCCAAGGTGGTGACTGTCACCACAACAAACAGAGGCTCTTGGCCACCATGCGCAAACCACAAGTCTGCCAGGATCGCAGGGTCCTTTGTGAGGTCAGCCTAGTGCCAGGCTTCTACGTAGCTCACTCCAACCTCACGGCAGCTCCTCGGGGGAAAAAGTGAAGAAACTGAAGGGAGAAGGATTCAGCCGCTAACCCGAGATTCTACCACTGACATCACACCCACAGATGAGGGTGATTTCTGGCCCCATCTCCTCCCACATGACCCACTGTCCCCCTCGCACCTTGCTTTCCATTATTCTCTTTGCATATACTATTCTCTCTGTCTTCCACCCCATCCAGTCTGGTACCTGAACCTGCCAGCTGATGGCTGCAGCTTAGTCCCCTTGCCATCCATGAGAACTCCCAGCCTCTACTGCCATGTGTCACAGACACTTTCCCAGACAGGTCACTCTGGAGCCAAGAGGCTGGGTTCACCTGTCATTCTGTCATTTCTCTGCCATGCACTCTTAGGCAAATGATTATGCCCTCTCAGTACGATGGGTAGAGGACTGGCAGACCTCCCAGGACCCTGAAGTGCCCAACAGAGGATAAGAGGGAGCTATCTGAGGCTACCACCCACGTTACACCCCCTCTTACATGGCTCCATGAAGGAAAGTTTTTCACTGATCCACTATACAAGTCAGGTGACGAGGAGAGATGGCTTGACAAAGGGCATTGTAGCATCTGGTGGGGTATGGATATGATCCTGACCAGGCTGACTTGCTCCAACATCCAACTATCAGCAGGGATAGCCTGAGAGCATGCCACTTGGAGAGAGCCCTGCACCATAAGACAGTAAGGCCCACCCATCATTTTCAATGATAAAAGTGACATTTATGCCTTAACTTTCCCCTCCCCTACCACCAGTGCTTAATATGGCATCTGGTTTCCAGGAGAAGTCCTGGGCCTGGGCAACTAAGCCAACCAAACTGGGACCTAATATTGATGCTTAAATGTCAGAGGCAAGGTGTCCCACCTTCCCACTCAGCTGGCCATCTTCATCCAGCAACGTTTTAGAGAATAAATAAGGCCATCCACAACTGAACAGGGAAAACTGAGGTCCAAAAAGAAGGGTGAACTCTTTGGTAAGCAGCTTCCCCTTGGTAGCTAAACTGTGCCAGCTTCAAGTGCCTGGAGGTCAGCTGAGAACCTGATATTGGTTGCGGTAAACATAGAATGACTGAGCCAGAACCTCTGGGCATGGCAGCAGGGTCAAGCACAGATAGGAAAGGGAAGAGACTACGGCTGCCAAGGGTACAGTCCCTACCAATTCCAGGGCCCAGTACTGGCTTCACAGGTCAGCATGAGCAAGAGTCCTTCTCTAACCGCACTGTTCTATGTGGGACCCATCATCCTGGGGGTTATCAAAATGCCCCATTTCTCTTCGGCTAGAAATCATGCCTCTGGCAATCCACCCAATCCTACTCCCATTCCCATGGCAATTCATTGAGTTATCATGAGCCAGGCCAAAGTACTGGCCCTTGGTTCCCCCCAACACAACCAACCTCTTGATTATGCCCAATCCTAAGGCTATAATATACAGGGCCCTTTGTGGCCCTGTCCCCAAGGGGCCTAGCCTGTCACTGCACACTTGCTGACTCAAGACAAGCTCCTGAACTTGGTGACATTTACAGTGATGCAGGTAACCAATGCCAAGGTTGTCCATGTAGCAACACAAGTTGGGGCAGCCAGAAAAACACTCACCACTATAGACTCTGAGCTGTCGTAAACCAGCACCCTCATCATCCAGCACACTGAACTTCCCTTCCACTGAGGTCCCAGAACAAATGAAGCCAAAGCCAAGAGTGAAGTATTGTGATCCTAGCCAGCTGACTTCAGCTTCCTCCCATTCTCATCAGGGCTTTCCTGTAGTGCACAGCCCTGTAGTCCAGGCTGCCCTGTATCCTGTGTGGATGCAGCCTCGCCTTAATAGGACAGAGAGCTAAGCACACCTTGGGCACGCCAAAGCTCAATTTTATTTATCTATGTATTTTGAGGCAGTCCCATATAAGAACTCACTGATATTATACAGCTGAGAATAGCACTAAATTTTTCTTTTTGAGACAGGGTCCTCTGACTCCTAAGAGCTAAAATTAAAGGTATGTACCACCATGCCTACCTGCAACATTGAACTTCTGATCCTCTTGCTTCCACCAATGGAAAGCTAGCAAACTCAAATTTTAAAAACAATTGAAGGAGCTGGAGATGTAGCTTAATTCGTAGAGTGCTTTCCTAGCATGCATGAGATCCTGGACTGAATCCCCAGAGACCCTGAGTTTGATCCCCAACACCACATAAAACCAGGAATGGTTTTATGAAACTTAATTACATCAAAAAAAAAAAAAGGAGGAAGAAGAAAAGAAAAGAAAAATGAGCAGTTCTGGGGAGATGGGGAGTAAAGGGAAAGTGGGGAAGAGGGAGGGGGGAAAAGGAAACTTAACCAAGAGGGTCCACAGAATAGGCTTCACCCTGGGCCTGTCCATGGAAGGAGGGTCCAGCAGAGTCACTCAGGGATGGGGACTAGCTGTGGGTGCTGCTGGACACAGCATCCCTGAGAAGTCAGCGCAGCCCTAGAACTGCAGCTAAGCAAAGACACGCAATCCAGCAGGCAGGAAGAAAGGTCAGGGTAGGAAGCTGTTGACTCTCCCAGGACCAAGGATGGCTAGGCTTGTCTCTGTGCCCAAGTAAGAAAGAACATTGTCTCTGTTCTTTAAGTGAAATTGGGAAGAAGTCTACAGGGGCTGCTGGGCACACAGGTCTGACGGATATGTGCAACATGGAAAGACAATCAAGGGGAGGTACAAGGGAATTCAGAATGAGCCCTGCACTCCCCAGGCTGACACCTGAAATCCTAAGCCCTAAGAAACTAGCCCAGAAGCTTCTACCCTGAGGTCAGTCCCACACTTCCCAAGTTTCCCCCACTTATCCTTTCAATGACACTGGACAACAAAGCTGAGTGACAGGGACAGACTACAGAAAGACCCAAGCACCTCGGTTCTGTAATCCCTTCTTAACTTCCTCAGGATGCCCAGGCAGAAATAGCAGCCTACAGTTTCAGCTTAGGAAGAAGAGGAGAAAGACAGACTAGAGCAGAGGTTCTCAACCTGCGGGCCAACACCCCTTCAGGGGTCAAATGACGCTTTCATGGGGTCCCCTAAAAGCATCAGAAAACACAGATATTTATGTTATGATTAATAACAGCAGCAAAATTATGATTATGAAATAGTAATAAAAATAATTTTATGGCTGGGGTCACCACATCACGAGGAACTGTATTAAAGGGACACAGCATTAGGAAGGTTGAGAACCACTGTCCTAGAGCATAGCAAGTCTGTGTCACAGATCCCATGAGTACATCATCAAAGGCTATTGGTTCACCTCCCAATGAAAAGCAGCCACAATCCCACCAATTAAATAATAACAGATGCCATCTGTTTGGGAAACACTATCTCCCATCTTTACTACCACCCTGGAGGGGAGAGATGCTTCCTCCCTCTACTGAAGAAGACAGAGAGTCAAAGAGAATATGCCATTTGCCCAGGTGAGGAATGGAGTCAGGACTAGATCCCAGGTCTATTATAGCTGCAATGACCAGAACCTGACACCTGGCCACTGGATAAGGTTATCTGCATCCATATAGGTGGGACTTGCAAGCTCATTTTGCTGGAGGGGAGGGGGAAGACCTTCGGCTTCTCTGAAAGAAGGGCCAGACCCACGAAACTGAAACCTATACAAAGTATCGTGAATGTACCAGATACAATTTGTTTAATGTCACATTGCAAAATGGGCAGAATGGCGATCTGACCACAGGCAGTTCAAACTGGCTGACCCTGCAAGGCCACTGCTCCTGGCTTTCCCCAGGCCCTGTTCCCTGGGCCAGGGGCACACACCAGCAGCTGCCACCTACTCCTAAGCGGTGAGCAAGAGGAAGCAAGAGCCGTTTACCTAACAGAGGAAGTTTCTGGACGGGACAAGATGACCTGCCCAGAATCCCAGCCCAGCCCAAGAACAGACCACCTGTAATGTCCAGTTCAGGGCCAGGGGCAGCCTACAGGGCCAGGTATGTAACCCCGACCATTGCCAGCTGGGCATTGCCCCTTTAAGCTATAGCAGTGACTGGCATGCCTGTGGTAGTCAGCAGGCGCTGGATGCTGACTCACCCACCGGAAGCCTGGCTGCCTCTCCCCACACAGGCTGACTGGGAACTTTACTGCCTTCAGGCCCTGAGCCACAGGCTGGCTGATAGAGAGTTTCCTGTGCGTCACACTAGGACTGGGGGAAGTCCCCAAGGTGCCACCCTCTAGTCTCTCCAACTCCCAGGACAGGAGGAAAGCTGTAACTATAGCAGGCAGGGCCAGGACAAGACATTCAGGGCTCCATTTAACTCGCTGGGCCGCCAGATGCATCAGCCACCAATGAACTCCAGCGATAACATCCCAACAGAGTACCAAAGGCCATCCCTAACAATACATACAGCGTTCCCCAGACCACCCTGAATACATGTGCCCTGTATCAACTGCCCTTGGCCTCTGACCGCAGCCAGTGGCCCACCACTGAGCAAGGAGGCAGGAGTCAACAAAGCTGAGGGAACTACGGGCCTGTCACATTTGGGGAAAACTTCCCAGGCTTGGGCACAAAGGACAGGCTGTCAACTGTCCAGTGGGAAGTTCACAGATAAAATTCCCCACCAAAGGTCAGGTGCTACCACTCCCTGCTCTGTTCAAAGTCCTCAGCAAACAGGCTGGCAAGATGGCTCAGCAGGTAAGGGTACTTACTATCAAACCTGATGACCTAAGTTCCATGCCCGAACCCACATGGCGGAAGGTTGATCCACATGGCTAATCAACAGAACTGACTCCCACAAAGTGTATTCTGACTTCCAGAGAAACCCCATACATGTGCTATGCTGTGGCATACATATATCTATACCTACATATATAAGTGTAATTTTTTTTTTAAGTCTTCTGCAAAAAGTTCCTGCCACAGTCCATACTGGTACAGACTCACCTGGGCCTCCACCTGCACCTTTGCATCTGTTGCAGGGTTACACTGGAGGAAGCATCCACTGCTAAAGAATGCATGCATAATAGGTAGTCCTCTGCTTCAACAGGCCTCCAGGTCAGGTGGCCAGGAGGGTGATGGCCAGGATGCCAGTGTCCCACTGTCCCCCTAAGCACCTCAGATAGGATTAGGATGGAGGGAGCACTGGGGAGATCATCTTAGAATCCTGCTGTAGCCACACTCTGTCCATCACTGTGTAGCTTCTGTAAATGGTTAGTGTCCCTGAGCCTCTGTTAATGGGCAAATGGGGCTATGGGGAATAAACAAGACAATGTATAGCATGTGGCAAAAAGCCTGGTAAGTGACAACTTGAGAGTTTTGGTGCATGGATATTGTCACTCTGCCACCAAGATGTCTCCAAACCGCTAAAAGGCTACAGGGATCTTGGCACTGGAGAGAGTCTGACCTCCACCCACCCACCCAATATCATGTTATCTAACCTACAATCTGCAAATTTATACTGGCCCTCTCAGAAAAAAGGCCCAGAGAGTCCGGTGCCAGGACTCAAGTCACCCAGCACATGAGGGTCAACAGTACCGCCAATCAGTGCTTTGCTATGTCACCCACAATCTCTCTCCTCGTAATCTACAACTGCAACCTCTATTTTGAGGAGGCATCTCTCGCCTGGAAGAGCTGAACCGCCTCCAAAACAAATACTGCTTCCAAACCCTTCCTGAGTGGAGCAGCATCTAACTTCCTGGTTCTCAAGTTCCACGAGGTCTGCACAGCAAGTCCCTCCCCAGCCTCCTCCCCCAACAAGTGCCTCCCTAGTTACTCACAGAAGTTGGGCAATGGTCAGAGATCTGGCCTCCCACTTATGTAAGATGCAATTACCCCGCCCACTGGGCTCCTGCACAGCCATGGAAGCCAGCTGCAGGGGACTGAAAAGGCCCCCGCCTGCCCAGGACAGCCTGCCCAGCACCAGGACTTCTGAGGTCGAGGTTTCCTAGGTCAGAAGGAGAGAAGGCCACCACTGCCCAAGCACCCTCTAAGTGCCCACCATTCCTGTCATCTGCACTCTGCAGCTGCAATCCAAAGCGGGGCCCTGACCCCACAGGGCTAAGTCTTTCCAACAAGAAAAGCTGGAAACAGTCAAGGATGTGCAGCAACTTTTTCCCCTTGTGCCTACTGTGTGTCGGGTGCTGGGCTGGGCTTCTGATCATCTTGCCCATGCTTGCTTCAAACCATTCTCCATTCAATTTCACCTCACACCCCTGATATCCGATTCATTAATAGGGCCCAGACATGTCAAGAGACTGGCCACGTGAGGCAGGGGCAGGTTCAGAATGCTGTAGGTGCAGTTTGGAACTCTCTTTTCTGCAGCCCAACCTACTTAGTCTCTGACAAGTCAAAAAAAAAAAAAGTCTTTCTCCCTTCCTGGAAAAAAAAAAGCACTCATTGCCTTCCAAGTCTGGTCCCCCTCACTTCCCATGACAAATGCTGCTGCTGCTGCTGCAACCCACGCAGCACCACTGCCACCTCACAGAAATTTCCAGGAAAGCCAGTTAGTTACTTGGAGAAGACAAGTCCCAGACTTGTACAGTTAGCCCCCGGCTCAGCAGCTAACCCAAGTATCAAAGAGCAGCTCTGAAAGCAGCCAACCAAGAAACACTAAGTGCAGGAGAAGGTCGGCTCCTAAAAGCGCAGTCAGAAGACTGCAACTGAGTCAACGAGCAGCAGGTAGCATGGGCTGAGCGGCGAGGCGGAGACGCCAGGAAGTTCTACAGAGACAGCCCCAGGGAGGAGCGCAGGCGGCCAGTGTGCAGGCCAGAAAGTCATGGGCCAAGGAGGACTCAAAAGGATGGAGTTGGAGGAGAGGAGGAGTTCTGAGTTCAAGACTAGGCAGGTTTCCGGCATTGGGAACACAGCCCTAGGGCCCAGAGGAGAGTAAATTCCAGCCTGGACACAACCCAGGAGCCTGGCCTGAGGGGCTTGTGCAGCCCAAGGACCCTCTAGCAGGGATCAGTGAAATCCCGTTTGGGTCCAGGATGCAGCCCAGAAGCCTAAACAAGGAGCTCCCGGTGGAGGCTCCAGACTTGGAGCGGGGTAAAGAGAATGAGGTCCTGCCTGGGTGCAATCCCACGGCCTTAGATCCGAATTCCAATGAGGTCCCGTGAGGTCCCGGACTTGGGCTGGATCCAGCCCTGGGCTGGAGTGCCGGTGCCCATGCCCGGCCCGGAAAGGAGTTCAGTGTCCCGGACGGGCTCGAACTGAGTATGGTTCGGGCCGCGCGGTAGGGCGGGAGCGCCTACCTTTGGTCTGAGGCAAGCTGGCCGGCGGGCTCGCGGCGGGCGACTCCATACTGTGGACGGTCGCAGCGGAGAGCACTAATCTAGAGGACAGCAGACTACACCGGGGCCGGGCGCGCTCATGGCTGCTGGCGGCGGGCGGCGGACGACAGGCGACGGAGAGCAAAGAGGCGGCGGTAGCAGGCGTCCGAGGCGGGCGGCGCCACAGCCACACTGGGCAGCGCCGGACGCGGGCCGACGGCGCCACGCAGACCCCGCCCCCCGCGCTGATTGGCCCGCCTGAAAAGGCCCTTGCCTATCAGACACCGACCGGACTGTCACGCACAAGTCCCACCCTCCAGAAGCCGGAATCCAACCCTGCTTTCCCCCTGTCCAGCCCGGCTCCGCCCTCTTGCCTATCAAGATGACAGCCCTACCCACTCGCAGGATTGTGCTAGCGTGGTCCTGGGTGCCCCAACCTGTGGCCCCCTACGATGCAGCGTGTGCGGGTCGTAATCTGAAAAAGCTGAAGCTCTCTAGGGTGGCATGGCCGGGCTGATGCGGCTGGTGGGGTTAAAAGTGCTCCTTCAGTGACACTGGACTCCTAAGTGACTGTGCCTTTCTGAGGGTGAGCTTCCATGTGCTCCCCTGTAGAGAGCAGCGACCTCAGACCTGCCTCCTAGGGCAGCGAGGGAAAACGAGATCCCGCCGCGGCGCGTGCCAGGTGAGTGTTGACCGACTGTGGGAAATAGTTTACTGCGCCTTGCTGAGCGCACACGCGTTTAAGTCCGAGTAGCGGCAGCAGCCACGAGCACCTGACACGCCGGCACTTAGGGAGCGCGGGAATTCAGTGGCTAACCTGGTGGTGCCTACTGACAAAGTAACTGTTTGGGTTGTAGCATTATAGCCGCTCTACTCAGAGGGCTGGGGGTAGTCTAAGATAGTAAGATGTCATTCCAAACATTGAAATACCTTTGGCCAGCCTTGAGTGGGGTTCCATCTCAGCCGTCGGTCGGTCGCTGAGCCTCTGTCCTCACACTAGCCAGGAGTCTCTGGGATCGGATGGAAAGCCAGGCGTAGTGAGGGCTAGAAGCACAAGGTCAAAGAGACTGTCACAGCCCGGGTGAGTCTTAGCTCTCTGGCCAGCACTCAGGCCACCAATGCCTTGCTTGCTTAGTTGGTTGCTACCTGCCCCTCCCCATTAGGAATCCTGACTGTCTCATCTTCTGTCGTATCCCAAGGCTTAGCCCAGAGCCACACACATAGTAGGTACCTAAGAACTATTTCAGGAATGAACAGAGGAAGTAGGAAAGCATGCCATAGACACGGGTAAAGTGATTCTAGTCCCGTGCCAGTCTCCCAGACACCAGGGTGACTCAGACCAAGTCCTCAAACCGGAGGAGTTTAATGGGTTAGTCAGAGAACTTGACAAACAGCCCAGGAATCACAAACTCCATGTGGGATGCTATAAATAGATTCAAAAGTCCTAAGCGGAGGCCCTACCTCACCTGGGTGGGGTCAAGGAAGGTGACCTTCATGGACCAGTAACCAGACAGACAGATAAGAGACCCTCCTTGGAAGAACAGGAAAGCCAGTTCAGGCAGTGGGGAGCTGCTCACAAAGCTAGGCTGCACCTGCAAGCCAGTCGGCTGCTGGGGTAAGGGGCATGACGGAAGGCCACTAGGTTTTTTCTCTCGGACCACCTCTGGCAACAGCATCCATTGCCCTCCGGTCTCTAAGGGAAGTACATGGCCACTCAGAAACTGACCAGAGCATTGGAGCCAGCCCCCAGCCTCTTACTCTGGCTCCTAGGGGAGCAGACCCCTCTGCAAACTCAGAGAAACCGAGGCTTAGGGTAGGAAGGGTTCAGCCTGTATTAGCATGTAGCTTGAAGTACGTAGGACCTGGAGTGATAGTTGTAGAAAGAGGGTGTTCCAAACCCAACGGGGGAACCTCATTCACTGAGCACATACTGTGTGCCTAACTAACGTTGTGGGGTCAACACTGAACAAAACAGGTGTAACTCTGCTTTCGGGAGGAAATGAACTTCTGGTCTAAGTTAATTTGATAGGATGTCTCAGGTTGACAAACCCTGTCAGAAAAAAAAACAGGAGCGAGACGAGTGTGTAGAGAGGTGGTGGTGTCGTTTTAATGAGGGTAGTCAGAAAAGGCCTCCCTGTAGGTGGGATGGAAGCAGAGACTTGAGGAGGCAAGAGAAAGGGCGATCATTCCCAACAGAGGGAGAGAATATTAGTGCAAAAGCCCCAGGGCGGTTGTGTCACTGGGTTTAGTCAGAGGTGAGAGGCCCTCTTCGCCCTTGCACATGCTGTTACATGTCATCCCCATGTGCTGATCATACACCCCCAGCACACCTGAATACTCGCGAGGGGCACAAGTGTTTGTATGCATGTAACATGGCTGCACAGAAACAGCAGTCATGCACAGCTCTGTTTGTGTGTTCAGTACCTGCCACCTGCAATGCCTCCAGGGCTTGCTGACCTGGGGTGGGTTCCTTCTCACGACCAGACCTAGTGTGGCTGTGCTCTGTCGGGGCCCTGCACAGAATAAACCATCCAGCCGTCTCACTTCTGTGCTAGCTGCTGCAGAGTCTCCCCAGCGCTTCAGAGGAAGCTTTCAGGAACAGGGCTGGCCAAGCTCCAGACACTTCCTGGTTCCCTAGGTAGGGAATTTCCAACACTCTGGCCCTGTTGACATCTCTAGATACTTCCAGACTAAGCTTTCCTTTTTGATCCTGTCTTTGCAAAGGCTGTTCCCTCAGTCAGGAATGCCCCTCGCTGCCTTCATCTGAAGCTTCCCGCACTTCTTCTGCCATTCCTGTACTACTTCTGCTGTGTGAAAAACCACAGGGGAGATTTTTGTAGTAGTACTTCCTCGTCAGGACCATCAGCCTGAAAATAATGACAGAGACTTACTACTCAGTATGAAAGCTTGGCCCTGAGCTTGGGCTCCTATGACTCAAATTAACCTGTTCCTATTAATCTACGTTTTGCTACATGGCCTCTACCTTTCCTCAGTATGACATGTCACTTCTCCAAGTCTACTGGCAAAACGCGTGTGCCTAAATTCCTCTTCCTCTTCCTCTCTCTCCCCGGAAATCCTGTCTTCCTCTCCTGCCTAGCTTTATTCCACCAATCACAGCAATTCATCTTCACACAGTGTACAAATACCCCACAACAAGGCATACCTGCCAAATATGTTTTATTTTTTGTTTTTTACTTGCTGTATTTAAATGGCCACTGGTGCAAGAGCAAGTGCCATTTTCACAGCCCTAGTGTGTGCCCATCCCTCATGAGGACTCCTTACGAGGCAAGCTGTGAGGAGAAGTGCCATACTTGGCTACTGGCCTCCACGGTGCACAGCAGGCACTCACTGGACACTTGAGCACACCCCTTCCAAGGAGGTGTGCATTTTCATAGACACAGAGCACAATAGAAAGCAGAGGATAAAGACCTGTACACAAACACACACACACACACACACACACGACTACTGCAGTGGCAGGCTATTGTTGAACTCCCGTCTGGCAGATCTTGATATATTCCCCTGCTTTTTTCTGCCTATGCTCTTATTAAAATGCTTCACAGTGCTCTTCTGAGCTGCACAGGTTTCCCTGAGTTTCTTCCTTGGCTTTCTAGACAGATAGTAGCTCTTTGCTCTTGGATCTGAACTACCCAGGTCCTTGCAGGGTCGTGTGGAGCCCTCTGGCTGCAGCAAGGAAGAGTTCCAGGCTGAGAAATATCCAACAAGGCTCTTCCTGCCTAGGACACAGAACACAAGCATTTATTGTCACTCACCCCATGGCAGGCCTCATAAGTTCATACCTTGGTAAAGCTGGCATAGTTGGAAATTCTCCTTGCAGATGAGGGAACTAAGATCCAAGCATCTTGCCCAGGTCTCATGGCTGGAAGGGAGGAGACCAGATCCTAACCCAAACGATTGAGGTTGGCTCAAAGTATCATGTACCAGAGTGCCTGTTTGTCCTGCTGTCTGCAACCCAGGACTGCCAGGATGTTCTTATTGCCATGGTTTGGTGAGAAGCATCAAAAACAGAGACCAGTAACTTGCCCATAGTCACAGAGCCAAGAAAAGAGAGGCAGAAGTATATTAGCCCTGCATCAACGTTACCATGTGGGTAATCACAGGGTCCACCTGCACAGGGCTGTCCTCCACTAAGCCACAATGCAGCAGACTAACCTGGAGTGAATCATTTGTCTCTGCCCCATGTGCACATGTGCTTCGTGTGTGTCTGTGTGTCTGTGTATCTGTCTGTCTGTGTCTTGGGAGATAACATCTCAAGATGTAGGCCAGGCTAGCCTTAAATTCTTGATCTTCATGCCTTAGCCTCTCTAGTGTGTGAATGGGGCTTTCTTTCCCAGCCACAGGCATTATTGCTTCTGCCGGGCCCCCTCAGCCATCCCCAAGGCGCTTGACTCCTTCCACAACTTAGCTGCTGCTGGGAAGTTGTGGCAGCTGGCGAGGGGGAGGCCAGAACACCTAGCAGGCCATCTCATAGGGCCACTGCCACCCCCACTGAGATCATCACCAGGACTGCCACTGTTTTTTTTTTTCGGTGATAGTCAGCTGCCTTGTTGCTTTCACAGTTTAGCTCGCCACCTGCTCAGCTGTTACTGCCACTGCTGTTCTGCTACCTCTTGTTGCCTCTCTTCTGCTGGCTTCTGGTGCGGTAATCACCGCTTGCTACTGTCCCTGCTTCTTACCTCTTTAGGTAACAACCAGCTCAGCCCACACTACTGAAAGCAAGTCTAGAAAGATCATGTGAAAGAAACCTTTTCTTGGGCCCGATTTTAACGCCTGGGATGGTTGCACAGGAGACTGGAGAGCCTAAGCAGCCTGCCGGTAGTTGAGCCAATCAGGGCCGCTTGTTTGAACCGATTTTACCAGCCTCCGCAGTCCCCCAGGAGAAAACCGAGGACTTTGCGCCCCTTCTGGCCAGAGTGAGAATAGCTGAAGAGTCACAGAGCGCTTGGCAGCACTAAGGATAGCAGTCTGTACAGTGACTACAGTTGTAGTTCGGTGGAGCTTGCCTGTCATGCAGGAAGCCCTAGGTTCGGTCCCCAGCACGAGGGGTGGTGGCATAGGCCTGTAATTCCAGTGATTAGGAGGTGGAGGCAAGGAAGAGCAGAAATTCAAGATCATATGCTGTGTAGGAAGTTTGAGGCCATTCTGAGCTTAGAGACCGTGTCTCAAAACAGGGTCTGGATGAGGCTGGAGAGATGGTTCAGCACTTAAGAGCACTATATCGGGGTTCGATTCCTAGCACCCATATGGCAGTTCACAACTGTCTGTGACTCCAATTCCAGGGGATACAAATGCATATAAAATAAAAATAATATAATATAATATAATAAGGGGAGGTCTGACACAGACTGTTCCAAACATCCCTGACTGTGGCCGCACCTTCAGAAGCCAAGGTGTACCCATGCTCTCTATATAGTTTGCTCTGGGTGTCTGTGAAGTATTCAAGATGGCTGATACTGGCATAGGGTAGCCTGCTTGGCTGTTAGACTAGCAGTCCTTTTGCTCAGGGCATCAAGGGAAATCCTGTCTGCTGCTACTCAGGGAACATCATTGCCCAACCCAGTGCTTTTTCATTTACAAAAGTGAGCATCAGGCTTGGGGGTGGGGGTATGCGCCTTTAATCCCCACACTCAAGGCAGAGGCAGGGAGATCTCTGTGAGTGTGAGGCCAGCCTGGTCTCTGGTCTACAGAGTGAGTTCCAGGACAACCAGGGCTACACAGAAAAACTCTGTCAAAAAAAAAAAAAAAAAAAAAAAAACATAGGAAAAATGCTTACAACATTTTCTTAGTTGGGATTACTATTGCTGTGATGAAACACGATGACCAAAGCTAAGTTAGGGAGGAAAAAGTTTATTTTGCTTACAGTTCCACATCACTGTTCATTACTGAAGAAAGTCAGGGCAGGAAACTGGAGGCAGGAGCTAATGCAGAAGCCATGGAGGAATGCTGCTTTCTGGCTTGTTCAGCCTAATTTCATATAGAACCCAGAACCACCAGCCCAGGGATGGCACCACTCACCGTAGGCTGGGCTCTCTCCCATCAATCACTAATTTTAAAAATGCCCTACATACTTAACTGCTTACAGCCCGAACTTATGGGGGCATTTTCTCAACTGAGGTTCTCTCTCAATGACTCTGGCTTGTATCAAGTGGACATAAAAACTAGCTGGCACAAATAGAGCTTCGAGTGTATTAACACTAAGAAGCAACTTTAACAAAATGTCTTAACAGTCATTGAGAGAATAACTTAACAGCTTGGTGGTCAAGCTGTTAACTCCAGGAGGTCAAGGAGTCCATTGGTCTATCTAACTCGCAAGAAGTCAAATATAGGGGGCTAGAGAGATGGCTCAGCAATTAAGAGCACTGACTGCTCTTCCAGAGGACCCAGGTTCAATTTCCAGCACCCATGTGGCAGCTCACAACTGTCTGTAACTCCAGGATCCAACACCCTCACACAGACATACATGCAGGCAAAACACCAATGCACACAAAGTAAAAATAAATAAATCATTTTTTAAAAGTCATATATACAGATCCCTTTGCAACAGAACTGAGTCCTTACTGTCTATGGTAGGAAGCTGCTGGATGCTGTCTGAGCTGGAAGAGCGGCAGGAAAGCAAAAGCAGTATTCATGTATAATAGAGAATGAAGGAGCAGTTCAAACAGTTCGAAGGTAGAAATTTGTTCAGTTTGGCTCCCTGCTTCATCTCCTAGGTAAGAAACTTGGCAGTGATTGATGAGGACTCTCTCTTGGCAGTAGCAGCAGACTGCGGAGCCAGTGGCTGCTTGTTATTATGTTGCTCTTATAGTGCTGTTTGCTATGGACACGTGTCTGCAAAGCTTTAGTAAGAACAAACAAACAAAAAATACTTCAAGGGAAATAAAAGGCCACCATGCATGAGATACAAGACAAATGTGGATAAAGAAAGAAAGTGGAAGGAAGAGATGCCAAGGAGTAGATGATGGGGAAAAAAACTTCGAGAATCTAGCGCCATGCTGGAACCCCACCTGTAAACTGCATGCCCACAGAAGAGCCACAAGCTTGTCAGCAGAGCCACATGGGTGAAGATGCCATCACTACTTTGGGCTCTGCACTTGGAGCCACAGTGACTAGCTGTACCCACCTAGTCACACTTCTAGCCAGGGGGCCATCCCAAGCATATCATTGGCTGCATCCCAGTAGCAAGGTTGGCTAGGAAACACTGTATCCGTGGTACCCAGCCTCCCCAGCAGAACATCCCTCTAAGAGGAATCTGAGCTGGGCAGTCAGAAGGAGCTGCCCAAAGGGTTCCAGTTACACCCCTCAACTTTAACTGGGAACATGGCCCTAGACCTAAATTGTAGAGAGTCAGCCTTGCTAGCCAGGCCTTGGAGGTCTTGGGGGGTGGATCTCACAGGGATATCAAGTCAGAGAGCTAGCTAGACACACCCCCCAGGTCAAGTCACAGATCTGTCTTGGGAGTGAGTACCTGATGGCCCAGGAAAACACTAAAGGAGAAGTGATATCAGTTCCTGGGGTTTCTCTAAGCATCTTCTACTGCCTGTGCAGAGAGGAGATCTTGAAACCCCCATCTCTTTGTCCAGTGCACCAGCCCTGAGCGTTCCTCTTGCCTGGGATCCAGGTCTCAGGCAACACCCTGTGTACCCTCTTCATATTTCCAGTGTGGAGTTGCTCTTTCTTGTGTCAGGGAAGAAGCGTGTTCTCATGTTTGGCCTTTGGATGCATACGGGTCTGAGAGAAGAACTCCTCTGGATTGGGGGCTGGTGGGAGTCCCTATGGAAATGAATTTTCTCTCCTGGGCACAGGGCTCAGATGAGTGGAGATGTTCATCAGCCGAGTAGCCAAGAGGACTCAGGTATACTGAGAGCAGGCCCCACCTTGCCCTCCCGATTTCCACTGTTTATCTGTTGTTCTGAGGGCTGTCCCGAGTCTGAGTTTATTTGTTTGAGGATTTTGAGAGCTAAGAACTGACAGGTTTTAGGAACAAATGCTGTCACCACCCCTCTGGTAGAGCCACACCTCCAGGGAGGGGCTGGTACCGTAGGAACAGAAGGGCCACTGTGATAACAGGGAGGCAGGGAGGGGTCCTTCAGAGGCAGGGGAGTTGATAGCGGACAAAAATTATACCCATGAAGTCCTTTTTATCTATTTTTTTTTAAAAGACAAGGTCTCTCTACAGAGCCCTAGCTGTCCTGGAACTCAGTATGTAGACCTGATTGGCCTTGAATCTGTCTCCCAAGTGCTGGGACTAAAGGTGTGTGCCACCTCACCGACTAGCCAGAAGTTCTTTTTTTTCTTTTTCTTTCTTTTTTTTTTTTTGTTTTTTTTTTTGTTTTTTTGGTTTTTCAAGACAGGGTTTCTCTGTGGTTTTGGAGCATGTCCTCGAACTAGCTCTTGTAGACCAGGCTGGTCTCGAACTCACAGAGATCCGCCTGCCTCTGCCTCCCGAGTGCTGGGATTAAAGGCGTGTGCCACCACCGCCCGGCGTAGCCAGAAGTTCTTTGGTGGATGATTGGTCTCTCCCTTTCACCAGCTAGTGTCTTCTCCACTAAAGCCGGAGGAGTTTGCCACAAACCGTGGAAAGTGAGGTGCCTGGTAGAAACAGGAAAAAGTTACAGCTCAGCCGTGACAGCTGTGTCTATGCGTGTACATGTGTGCATGTATGCATGTGTACACACATGTGGAGGTCAGAGGTCAGCATTGGCTATCTTCCTTTATAGCTCCCTACTTTTTTTTTTCCTTTCGTTTAAAGATAAAGTCTCACTGTGTAGCACCAACCAGCCCTAAGCCACATCCTGGCGATTTCTCTTTCAACTTTATCCATCAAATATTTCTGCAAGAAATATGTAATATTTTCAGAATATTTTAGGTATTTGGGATTTAAATATCAACATAACCAATTAATATAAATAATGTTAATAGTGCTTTAACATAAATAGATGAAATATAAATTAAGTCTGCCTGTTCTGTATAGGTCAAATCTATTCCTTCCATGTAGCCTTCCTGAATCACCAACCCAAGATCTTCAAAGGCAGGTTGGACCCAAAAGGGACTTTAAAGATCTCTTTTAGTGATTCAAAACCCGAGACACAAATGGTATCTATTGGATATGGAGGAAGAAGATGGGATCAAAGCAAATCCTTCCTGATTTTAGTGTTGCCCTTGTTGTGCAGGGTGAACTGTAGGCTAGGGCTTGACCCAAACCAGTTTCTAAACCACTGCTGCCTCAACAACTTTGGTCTCTGGCAGGTCACAGCAGGTGTCTGTCTGTTAGTTAAGGAATAATGATGAGGAGGGAGAGTTTCTCAAGTCACTGCCTAGCTTATGCTCTTTCCTGGTACAAAAAAGCCTACATTTGTTCCAAAAAGAACCTGCTTCAGGGGCTGGAGAGATGGCTCAGCGGTTAAGAGCATTGCCTGCTCTTCCAAAGGTCCTGAGTTCAATTCCCAGCAACCACACGGTGGCTCACAACCATCTGGAATGAAGTCTGGTGCCCTCTTCTGGCCTGCAGACATACACACAGACAGGATATTGTAAATAAATATTTTTAAAAAAATAAAAAAATAAAAAATAAAAAAAAAAAGAACCTGCTTCATTTTGAATCCCTAGATGCAGCTGCCAGCCCTGGCCAACCCAAAGCAAAAGAAGCCCTAACTGACTCAGCAGTTGCTGAAGGTTCATCCTCAGCTGAAGCTCACTTTCCATGGTAGCTGCAGCCCAAGAGACAGAGGATGTTCAAGTTCTGATGCATCTTCTGAGGACTTGGATGCATTTGAGGACTTGGAGTTACACCTGAGTCTACACACCTGTACCAAGAACCCTTGGTCTCGGCTGATGGAGGAGGGTCATTTGTCTATCTGTTGCTTTCATTGGTTAATTAGTAAAGAAACTGCCTGGCCTTTAATAGGACAGAAAATTAGGTAGGCGGAATAAACAGAACAGAATGCTGGGAGGAAGTGAGGCAATTGCCATGCCTCTCCTCTCTGGGTCAGACGCGATGAAGCTCCAGCCCAAGATGGACGTACACTAGAATCTTCCTGGTAAGCCACCACCTCGTGGTGCTACACAGATTATTAGATATGGGTTAAGCAAGATATGAGAGTTAGCCAGTAAGAGACTAGAGCTAATGGGCCAAACAGTGTTTAAATGAATACAATTTGTGTGTTGTTATTCCTGAGGCTAAGCTAGCCGAGCAGGAGCCGGGTGGGATGAAAAGCAGGCCTGCCCACAGCTCCTTTCTACATTCGGCCAGGGAATTTTGATCTCAAGGAAGAAGTGGCCTTTCAGACAAGAGCCATGCATTTCTAAATGTGGGGGGTGAGGTAATGGTTGCTCCTGTTTCCTAAGGACTGCAGGTCATATCCTGGGGTTGGTTTGCAGAGTTCAGCAGCTCACTGGAGCAATAGCGTTAGTTCCACTGCCAAGTTAATGTGCCCTGGCTGAGCTATTATTTCTTTAGTTTTTTTTTTTATATGAAAATTGCTGTCCTGAGACTCCTGGAACTTCTCAGTCCTATTTCCAGAGTGTAGGGTTACAGGTGCTCGCCATCAGCCCATCTGGATCAGTTTGCTTTCTTTGACAGTGGTTCCAACTCTTGTTACCATGATGGCCAAACATTTTCTGTGACTCTCCTTTGTCCCTTGAAGGCTAGAAATTGATGTGTTGACTGGAATTTGGGCAGCAATTACCAATTCCTCAGGTACTTCCCTCATTTAATTGCCTAAGTTTTTGTGATATACTAAATAATTGCATAAATATATCCATATATTGACCTAGTATTTACATATGTAGCCTAGGTAGGCCCTGGGTTCAGGTCATACTTTGGCCTCCTTAGTGCTATGATTCTATATGTGTGTTAAATGCTTATTTTGCTATGTATCATTTATCCGTTTGCGTTAAATAAAGTGTTTTTGCTTTTTAAAAAAAGCCTACATTTGATAACACAAAACAGCTAGTAAAGCCAGGCATGGCTGTGCACACACTTAGTGCCAGCATTCAGGAAACAGAGGCAGGCAGACCTGTGAGTTTGAGTTTGAGGCCAGCCAGTTTTACACAGGGAGACTCTGTCTCAAAGAAAACAAACAAAAACAGCTAGTATAATAGGGTGGGTCTACTCTGTCCCCCAGAGTCCAAAGTACCACTGGGATTTACCCAAAGGCCCCATCACCTGAACATCCAGCAAGAATCCCAGGGGCCCCACCGTTAGCCCCATCACTGTAACAGATGGGTCTCTGTGGTGTGTTTAGCCAGCATCTGGATGGCTCCAGTAACTCGCAGTGACAGTGACTGTCCTTGTGAAGACATTCCCTCCTCACACGCGGGAGTGCATCCCAGGAAGACAACCCTAGAAAGGGGCTGGTTAGGGCAAAGCTCCTTTGCATCACAACAGAGACAGGTCAGGGCAAACTGCCCTCCACACAAGCACCCATCCTGTTCCCCTGGGAGATTTGGGTAGATAACAGTGATGCCAGCTTCAGGACGGGAGGACAGCATACAGCACTGATAATGGGGGCCGTCATGGAAGCTTGGGGACAGTGGGACTCTGAGGACAGTTGTGATGATGACTAAAGATGCACCCATACCCTGCCTGGCGCCTCTGAGACTGTGGGTTGTACGTGGCAGGTCCCATTTGAACCAGCAGTCAAGCTCTGGGTCTCTAGCCCTCCACCTTTTAGTCTGTCAGACAGAAGAATCCCACTAGGGCAGGAACTTCCCTGGTGTGTGATTGTTCTGGAAGAGTCTGCTGTGTGGTGCCTGCCGGGTGTCCTGCAGTTGTGTTCACCCACAATGGGTCTCCCTATGACTAGGCTGGAGTATGTAGGGGTGGGAGTAATGAGAATGATGGCACCAGTGATAGTGTCTGAGAGGATCTTGGTCCCGTACCGCTGGGCTTTAGGAATTTGTATAGCCACATCATTGAGCCTCAGTGAACTCCTGTACCAAACAGGAATCAGAAATGAGCAAGACAGGGCTCTGATGAGAAGACCTATCTTCGGGCACCCAGCAAAGGCAGGCTGCCAGTGTGGGCAAAAGGTTGGAGAAGACTGTGACTGTATGTCTCAGGCAGGGCGGGGAGAGTGGGAGGGTGATATTCCAGGACCTCCCTTTCCTCACATGAGCAGCTCCTGCCATCAGCCTGGGCCAGCTGACAGGTTTTGATAAATGAGTATCTTAAACAACCATGGCCTTGGCTTCCTCAAGAAGGTCTAGCTGGAGGGATGTGAGTGACAGGTTTGGGGGGGGTGCCAAGAAGAACTGGTGGGCCGATGCCGCTGGCAGCTCGAGCTCAGGGCTCATGCCCCTAGCCACAGTGTCTTAATGGAGCAATGAACTAATTGTGGCAATATTGACTGTGATAATAGCACCCACTTACTAAGTAAGTGCTAATGACCTCGTTTAATATTCAAAGCAAGCTGAGAAAAAAAATCTTCACAAAACATTTCAGATGCAGGACTTGTGTTAGAATATGTGAAAAATGGGGCTGGAGAGATGGTTCAGTGGTTAAGAGCACTAACGGCTCCTCTGGAGGACCCAAGTTCAATCCCCAGCACCCTCATGGCAGTGCTGTCTGTAATTCCAAGATCTAGAGTACATGCAAGCAAAACACCAATGCACATAAAATAAAAAATTATTGAAAGAGAAGAATATGTGAAAAACCTCCTACAACTGGAGAGTGAGAACATATCCAGCCAATGAAAATGCATGAAGGATTTGAACAGATACATCCTCCAAAGAAGGTTTGTGTGGGTGGCAAATGAATAGCCTCCTTGTTGCTTGAGGTACCAGCAGGCATTGCCCCTCCTTCAGCTACCACAGTATGGACCATGCTGTGTTGTTATTGCCACTATGTATGCACAGAAAGCCCATACCAAAGCTTGCTTTCCAGTTCCTGTTGGCAGTGAAGAACTGGAACAGTCTGCGTGGGACAATCAGCTCAGTGACCAGATCCCACTCAAGGCTGGCAGCCTTCCAGGACCACGTGGCTCTTCTTGTTGGATCCTCAGATGTTGCCCTCCTCTGAGCAGCACCTCACCTTTACCACCTCCTGAGGGCCCAGGTCCTTCTATATCCTTAGATGCTGCTCTTGCCAAGGAATGTTGGGACAGGCCAGCTGCTTGATGTCAATGCTTGTTCAAGGTGTCAGATTCTGGACTCAGTCTTGCTGGGGTCATGTCCCCACTGCCACCAAGAGGCCTATGGGAAGTTGTCAGTTGCTCTCAGGCCATGACCCTCCTCTCGTGACCCCAAACTCTGCAGTAGGCAAACAGAGCTGATCAGGTAGCACCAGGAAGCTAAACATGAGAAGCGCTGACTCAATGCTGTTTCTACGACCTTCTCAAGAGAGGATGCCTGGGGAAGAGAGGTCTACCTCCTTCTCAGGAGGAGATGCCTGGGGAAGAGAGGTCTGCCTCCTTCTCAAGAGAGGATTCCTGGGGAAGAGAGGAAAAGAAATATAGCAACATAGTCACTCAGAGATGTGAGAATTAGGAGGTGACCTAGGATTCACAGCTAAGACAAAGATGTTCCACTTTATAATGTTTAAATGTGTTTATTTATGTACGTGTTGTTGTAATACTGGAGACTTGAACCTAGGCCTTCCTGTGGGCCGGGCACATGCTCTGTAACCGAACCACGTCTCCAACCCTCTTTAACTTCTTTAATTTGATGCCAGCCTTGAGCTTGTGATTCTCTTACCTCAGCCTCCCAAGTTGCTAGGATGACAGGCCTGCCCCACCAGACCCAGCGAGATGCTGTATTTAGACATGACCCAAGCTGCTGTCCATTGGAGCCTGTTCAAATGAATGACTGGAGCCTTGCCAGCCTCTGATGGTCACAGCCCATCATTGTGGAGCACTTCACAGCAATGGAAGAATGGGGACATGAAGGCAGTGGCGCTTCAGGCAGCTCCACGAAAGACTGCTAAGGGGTGGGTTTCACTTTATGATTATATACTAAATGTTAAGTTGAAAAATGAGGAACAAATATAGGTTTGTACTAACTTGTATTTATGGGTATAACATTCTGGAAGAACATGTAAGGGAAAGGTTAAAAAAAAAATTCCATTGCCTGTGTTTAGGGAGAGCTAAGCAGATGATAGACAAAACGGGAGGCAGGTTTTCCTCAGTTCTGAACTTTGCAGGAAGCTGTTATGCACACAAATCTGTGTTTCTAGCCAACCATGGGCCAGAGATATTCAGGGACTGACTGTAGTTCAGTAGTAGAGCCCTGGTTAGTGCCCATAGGGCCCTAGGTTCCAGCCCCAACCCCCCCACACACACACACATCACAAAGACATTACATCTGTGCTGAGCATGTACAGAGATTTTTCCCTGATATTCTTTCCTAAAAGGACAACACAGCAGCTATTTCTGAAACATTTACACTATGCCAGGGATTACAAGTCATCTCTATTATAAGATAGATTTTTATGCAAATATGAGGTCTATCATAGTTAGCATTGACTGTCAGTTTGACAAAGCCTAAAGTCCTCTGAGAGGTACTGCCTCAATTAGATTGGCTTTGTAGGCATGGTGTCTGCAAGGGAGTATTTGTGCCAATGCCTCACAGATAAGAAACGGCAATGTTTTATTTTTTGAATATGACTTTGTGGGGGCTGGAGAGATGGCTCAGCGATTAAGAGCACTGGCTGTTCTTGCAGAGAACCTGGGTTTGATTCCCGGCGCCACATGGTGGCTCACACCCATTTTACCTCCAGTACCAGGGGATCTGTTTACTGCTCTAGAGGTTCTGAGATCGAGGAATGTGGGGCCAATGAGCGAGGTGGACTAAAGTCTCGTACAGCAGTCAGCTTTATTCAGAGCATCAGGTAATTTACACTCTGAGGGTTAAAGAGTCCCATGAGTTAAAGGTCGATCACAAGGGCAAGCTTCACATGGCGGACGTGAAAGCAGAATCTAATAACAATTCCGTGGTTTTGAAGAAACTGAAGTCACAAGAGTCCTGCCTTGGTGTTTTGGAATTTCCTCACAAGCACTCAGAAATCCCACACAACTCCATTCTTGGACCATGTTCCAAAGGGGTCCAAAGCACTCTCCTGCCTTCCACAAACATCAAACAGGCTCCGACACGGTGCACAGACATACGTGCAGGCAAAACACTCATACACATAAAATAAAAACAATAAAGATTTTTTTAAAAAATAAATATGACTTTGTTACTCTGTTAGCCAGCTTTCTGCTGGTGTAACAGAATCCCTGGTATAATCAACATATGAAGAGAAGAGGTTGGGTGTGGAGGCCTCTCATCTGGGGCCTGTGGCAGTATACCGTGGTGATTTGTCACTCATCTTATGGCCAAAAAGTAATAGAAGACAAGAAAGAGCCAGGGCTTCACAGCCTTCTTCAAGGGTACATCCCAGTGACTTAACCTTCTTTTAATAGGCCCTGCCTCCTGAAAGGTCCACCAACTCCCAATGGTGTTGAGCTGGTGACTGACTTCCAGCCTGTGGGCCTTGGAGGGAACACTTCAGATTTAAACTATAGCAATGACCTCCTTAAAATGGTATTGAAAGTGAGGTGTGGGGGCTGGAGAGATGGCTCAGAGGTTAAGAGCACTGGCTGCTCTTCCAGAGGTCCTGAGTTCAATTCCCAGCAACCACATGGTGGCTCACAACCATCTATAATGGGATCTGGTGCTCTCTTCTGGCAGAACACTGTATACTTTATAAATAAATAAAATCTTTAAAAAAAAAAAAAAAAAGAAAGAAAGAAAGTGAGGTGTGGTAGCACACGCCTTTGATCCCAGCATCTGGGAGACAGAAGCCGGTGGATCTCTGTGAGTTCAAGGCCAGCCTGGTCTACAAAGTGAGTTCCAGGACAGCCAAGGCTATACAGAGAAACTCAATAAATAAATAATAAAGTTACATGCTCACAATATATTGTTAAATGGAAAAACAGCAGGGTGTAAAACAGCAAATATGAGCCGGGCATGGTAGCTCATACCTTTGATCTGAGCACTTGAGGGCTGAGGCAGGGTTGCAAGTTTAAGGCCTGCCTGGGTTTTATAGAGAGCCTATCTCAAAAACCAAGCCAAAGTAACAAAAACAGAAAACTCAGCAAAACCAATAGGACTTGATTACATTTTTGGAAAAAATATTCGTGACAAAGTCTCTGTGTGAGCAAGTACTTTGCCTCGTTTTTGACTGCATCTCTGGTCCAGAACACGCAGTTGCAGCTCAGAGGACCACATCCCTGCATGCAGTTGCAGCTCAGATGACTGCATTCCTGCATGCAATTGCACCCCAGAGTACCGTACCCCTGGTCCAGACGTGCAGTTGCAGCTCAGAAAGCACAAGTGGGAGCAGGTCAAGTGAAGCGATGGGTGACAAGGCTAGGCCGCTAAGGACATGGAGCCACATGGGGCTTGCTAGTGCATATGAGACACTTCTTTCTTCTTAATATTTTCCTACTTTTTTCCTGAGCTTTTAAAATGAGCATCCCCCATGCTTCTAATCAGAAAATGAAAATAGTTGTAGAATTGAGAGGTGCAGTGGGGGTGAGGGGCTCATTGGAAAAATATCAAGCTGCTGAACAGACGGGCCTCTGCCATCCCAGGCATGCCCGTGTCACTCAGGACCAAAGATGTGTGCCCTAGGAGGAAAGGTGGGTGGGAGATCGAGGACAAGAGCTGGAGAATGCAGACAGCCAGGTCTGCAGGAGCCTGGTGAAGGAGATTGCCTGTGACTGGCCTGAGACCATACAGCAGGCCAGGGACAGATGAGCCAGTCTTGTTCAACCCTTACTCTCCAACATCAAGATGCCTGGACACCAGACAAGCTTATGTGCCCCAGCCCTGTTTCACAAATGAAGGAAAACTGAAGCCCTGTGAGTACAGAACTGGGGACTCCAGAGACGAATAGACCCAGGAGTCCTTCCAAGACCCGGTACTCAACTCCGGTGGGCACCTCTCCTGGTGGAACTTCAGCTCCCTCCTATGGCTGGGTGAAGATACCCACATCAAGTCAAGTGACTTGTGCAAGACAAGGAGGTTTCCAGCTCGTTCAGACCCCAACATCAGGTCTACCTCCCTGGGGTTGTGTCCTCTGTTTACTGTTATCAAACTTGGGGGTCACAACCTGTGCTCCAAGGCAGGTCTGGCCACTCCTCCTCAAAAAGTCAACCAAAGGAGCCAAATTAAAAATAGAAATCAGAAAAGAAAAAAATATATATTCAGTGTGGCCATGGTCCAGTGGTGATGCTGCACACCTTTAGTCCCAGCACTCAGAAGGCAGAGGCAGACAGAGCTCTGTGAGTTCAAGGTCACCCTGGTCTATAGAGAGAGTTCCAGGACAGCCAGAGTGGTTACACAGAGAAATCCTGTCTTGGGGGAAAAATAATAATATGGTCACATTGGGGAGAGAGGGAGAAACAGTTCCAGAAAACCCCCAAGTTTTGGAATCCTGAAGTGAGAGCAAGGTTTAAATTGAGGGCGGAGAATAAGCACATCTAAGCAGTGCGGCCAAGGTGTCAGTCAAGGGGGTCCTGCACATCCTTGACTGTCACTGTCAGGACCTCAGCCTCATCCCGTAAGGTGCTCTGACAGCTTGTGACCTGTGTGAAATCTTTCAGGGAGACAGGTTCCCCTGTAGCTAGTGCCTTTCCTTCTCCCAGCAGGAGATTTCTGGGGAAATTCCTATTTCTTTGGGGCCCATTGTTTCAACAGTCTGATAGTCACAATAGTGTCTTTAGAATTCTTCATTCCTTCCCAGACAGTTACAGTACCACAGCAAAGAGACAAAGTATCCATAATGTTCAGGGGCTGAGAAGACCTCCTATTCATGGCAACAGACAGGGTGGAGGCTGCAACTTTCCTTCCTTTCACTAAGATGGCAGAGCACGGAGACTGTGAACAGCAGCTATGTTGTCCTTGGGAGCATTGCAGAGTCCCTAATCCCTGTTTCACTTCTGGGCCACCCTCATGCAGTTAGCAGAGGGGCACTTAACACCATTTCTCAGATCTTATGTAGCCGTGAAGGGACAGGATGCTGAGTGGTTCAGTGTATCAGTCAATTGCAAGGACATCAGAATGATGAGGGGCAGGCCAAAAGGTCACAAGCTGCAAGGTTCCTGGTGGATGACACTCTAGCAAAGGCAAAAGGACAAGGACTGGAAACTGGCCAGGTGGGTGGGTCAGGGCTTGAAAGAAGTGTCACGGCAGGACATTGTTTTGGACTGAGAGGTGGTGGCGGCTCATTGGCTTGTAGAATGCCTGCTCAAAGAAGGGGTCCTTACTGAATGTAAACACCCTTTAAATTTTGTTAAATGAAGATAAACAGCAATTGGGCAGGCAAGTAGGACTGTATTTTACTTACTATTCTATCTACAAATGTGGAAAAATTTCAAAACAACAAATAAAATCATGTCCAAGCCCTCCCCCATCCCCTCCCTCAGGCTCCTTCCCAGCTCATGTCAGGGGCCCTTGCTGTAGGGACCCAGTGGTAGTCAGTGGCTTCCCAATAGTGCTTTGTTTTGTTTTTCAAGATAGGTCTTCTCTATGTGGCTCTGGCTATCCTGCAACTCTGTAGACCAGACTGGCCACAAACTCACAGAGATCCACCTGCCCCTTGCTCTCTTAGTACTAGAATTAGCCGTACGCACCTCCACCGCCTGGCCCCACCAGGGCTCTTTATCTTAACCCAATGCCTCTGCCTCTATCTCAGCTGAAGTCTGCCTGAAGCCAGACTGCCTCCAGGAGTGCACTGACCCAGAACCAGCTGGATTGGGAAGCATTGGCACCATCAACCCATTCCTTCCTTCTTTGATTTCAGTGCACCCCTGTGGAGCTGTGCTGTGGGGATGGGGGGGTCATCTGATTTGCTCATTTTTGTCCTCTCAACATTCCCTGCCCCCCAGGAGATTTTCAGTACATGCTTGGCAGATTAAAGAGCACCCAGATAAGTCAGATCCACACCCCTACTCTAGTCCTCATGCATGAGCAGCTTCCAGTACTGAGTCATCCAGATCTTCAGTCCAACAAACATTCATTGCTCTGTTTTGTGTTTTGTTTTGTTTTCTGAGACAGGGTTTTGGTTCCTGTCCTGGAACTAGCTCTTGTAAGACCAGCCTGGCCTTGAACTCAGAGATCCGCCTGCCTCTGCGGCTTGAGTGCTGGGATTAAAGGCTTGGGCCACCACCGCCCAGCACTCATTTTATTCTTTTGTTTTCTGGAAAGGACTTTACTTCTTTGGTTTGGGTGGGCAGGGCTGCCCATAGCTCAAGCTGAGGATGTACCTGAGACTTGCCTTGAAAGCCCACCTCCACCTCCCAAGTGCGAGGAGTACAGGCCAACACTACGCCTAGCTTCCAAGATGGATTTCTGCAGGGCTCACAGACCCCAGCATGTAGGGAAGAAAGAGTCTAAGAGAAGTGAGCTTGTCATGTGCCCTTGTCTGACCCGCATCAGGCCAGACTCTCCCCTAGTTCAGACTGGCAGGTGGGACACCTTGTCAGTAGGCATAAGAGCAGATGAAGGCTTCTCCAGGAAGTGCACTAGGGCCGTCATGCAAAGGCACAGTGGTGTGCAGATGAGTGGCCTGCTCAGACACTGTCCAGGAACGTGCTCTGGCCGCCTCCACTCACATTCTTGGGGAGTGAGGTCACCTGAGACTCACAGGTCTTATCTTCCAAGTTCACAGTTGCCTCCAGCCCTGACTCAGCCAAGCCCTAGCCCTCTCTGATCACGTGATCCCTTTCCGCACTTTGCATATCATGACCCACCTCAGCCCGCTTTTGTTTACAAATGCTGTGGTACAGCACACACTCGTTTTTGTTTTTTTTTTTTTTTTTGGTTTTTCGAGACAGGGTTTCTCTGTGGTTTTGGAGCCTGTCCTGGAACTAGCTCTGTAGACCAGGCTGGTCTCGAACTCACAGAGATCCGCCTGCCTCTGCCTCCCAAGTGCTGGGATTAAAGGCGTGCGCCACCACCGCCCGGCTACAGCACACACTCGTTAAGAAAAGGAAATTATTTGCTCAGAAAAGACACTCTCAATAGTGCATCTGACCTCTAACCAAACAATAAGAAGGGTCAGAAGAAATCGAAATGAAAACAGAACCAGACCAGAGTGTTAATTAATGGATGTGTAAGTGGCCTGGCAGCCTGGGGAAGGGTTCAAGAGCCAATTGCTGCCACTAATAATGAAATGTCCACTGCAACTTCCAAAATTATCAGTAGCAATGTAAAACTGCGCATTTAGAAAAGGATCCTGTAGGGGCTGGAGAGATGGCTCAGAGGTTAAGCGCATTGCCTGCTCTTCCAAAGGTCCTGAGTTCAATTCCCGGCAACCACATGGTGGCTCACAACCATCTGTAATAGGGTCTTGTGCCCTCTTCTGGCCTGCAGGGATATGCGCAGGCAGAACACTGTATACATAATAAATAAATAAATAAATAAATAAATTTTTTTAAAAAAAAAAAAAAGAAAAGAATCCTGTAGTTTTTCACAACACTAAACATACACCGGCTATACAACCCAGCCACACATTCCTTGGAACTACCCCAGGGGAGTACTGGCCAGAGGATATCCACAACATGTTACTCATAGCAGCCCCAAACCAAAACAACAACCCATTAACATGTGACGGATAAACTGGTACGTGCTCACCATGGAATACCTGACACAGCGGTGAACGTGATAGCAGCAACAACATGGCTGATCACAGGTGGATGCCAAGGAAAGAAACTAAATGCTAAGCTAGGGAGTGGTGGCACACGCCTTTAATCCCAGAACTCGGGAGGCAGAGGCAGGCGGGTCTCTGAGTTCAAGGCCAGCCTGGTCTACGTAGGAGTTTCCCTGACGTTCAGGGCTACACAGAGGAATCTGGTCTCAAACAAAAAGAAAGGAACTAGATACTAAAAGGTCAATATTGTGCAGTTCCATTATATAGGACGTTCTTGGAGAAATGTTTAGTCAATAGTGCTAAAAATCAGGGAGCATAGTTCATCCAAAGGAAGACACCAATTGGCAGCGGACCCACGGGGATCTCTTTTTAGCTGCCAAGTGCTTCCTTATCGTCACCACCACCACCACCACCACCGACGTACACTTTGTGACGGTTTGAACACACAACTTCAAGCACTCTACCACTGAGGTACACCCAAGCCTTCCGTATGTCCACTTATATGGTGGTCTTATAGATGTGGACATCAAATTTGCACCTTAATTAACAGAATGTGATTCTGTGAACTTCCATGGCAAGCTTTCCAAATACTATTTGCTGAGGAGTAGTTCAAAAACCGTGGTTTCTAGGGAGACACTGGTTCCTGGGGAGCTCGTAAATCTGCCTTTCTTTTGGGAAAGGTGACTTTTCACCCACTACCAAACACGCCTGGGGGTAATCTCTCAACAGTAGCTTCAACAGCCCCAGGTGGATGAGCTGCACAGCGCCAGTCCCAGCAGAGTTCCAGCTGGAGACTAGGTATGCCTTTTGATGCCCGGTCCCAGTAAAACGGGGTCTGGGTATCTGTGCCTGACGGTGAAGCCAGTGCCTAATATTAGATGACTGTCTTAGAGAGGATCAGAATTGCCCCACGGGTCGAAGTTACGTGTTTTTCAGATAGGTCCAGGTGGGTCCTACAGATGCATCTGGGGCAAACCCGAGAACAATCGGCATCCTTGAGGGGCCAACCCGTCATTGTTGCGGCCGCGGCCTCTTTAAGAGACGCGAGGAATGTATCCAAACAGACCGTGCGCGCGGCGCACGTGACTCACAGCTGATTTCCGGCCCCGCCCCCCTCTCCGGCCCGCGCCGCCCGAGAGTCAGTTCGCTGCGGCCCGCGGTCCCCAACCTCGGCGCGCGCGATGGCACACGCGACCCCACCGAGCGCGCTGGAACAAGGCGGCCCCATCCGCGTGGAACACGACCGCCAACGCCGCCAGTTCTCCGTGCGCCTCAACGGTACCGCGCTGCCTTTGTTTGCGCGCGCGCGGGCGGGACGGGGCGGGACCTGCGGGCGGACGGATCCCGGGGCGGGAGGGCTCCCGAACCCCGATAGGCACCGCCGGAGCGCGCCCGCCCGGGCAGCCGCACCTGCTAGCGCTGCCGGCTTCCGGCATCGCGGACGGAGGGCTGCCACCCTGGATCCTAGAGAGCAGGTCGCTGGTGGCCTGTCATCCCTCCCGGGTGTTCGGTTGCTTCCTGCCGCCCTGGAGGAGCCTGCGCGGGCCTGGGGCATAACCCCGGGAACTTGTGGCCTGGAGGAGGCGGGTAGGTGGCCCTGAGATGTTAGGCCAACTTGCCCAGTCGATGTGTGCCTCGGCCTCCCAGAATCTGCAGTGGGGATAGTTCTAGTGAACACCGCTTTGGCTGGCAGTGAAGATGAGATACTGTGACAGTAAAGGTTCAGAATAACACATTCGGTGCACAGCGAGTGCTGATAAACATAGGTAAAATGGCTACTTTTCAAACCGGAGAGCTAGGTCAAGGCCTCTTCTGTAGCATTTGTCCCAGAGGCCGAAACTCCCGTTGATCCTAGGGACTGGAAACGAATATGAAATAGGGGACCTTGAATTCTTTGTAGCCTACCCCTCCCATCTCTCTGGGCTCGTCTGTGACCTAACTTAGAGGCCACTGCGCCAATCAAAGGACACACTTGCTTGAGGTCTGCCAGTGAGTTGAGCAGCAGAGAAGGTACGGATCGGCCTGTCCTGAGTTTCTGAGCCAGTCTTCTGTGACCAGCACTTGGTCACAAGCAGAAGAGACCTGGCCTCCCATTTGTGCCTGTCGCTTCCTTGTTGTAACATACCGCCCCACATTACACATGAGTAAACTGAGGCTGGGGCTCAGGAAGTGACTTGCCCAGCCTTAACAAGACCAGAGTCATATTCAAATCTGGGTCCAGCTGCCCCTATGCTGTCACGCTCTTTCCATAGAGAAACAAGTCCTGTCGTCATGCTGGTGGTGGCTCAGCTGGCGGTGACACTTGGCGCCTTGTCTGGGTTTTGTTTGTTGATTTGTTTGTTGTTTTCTCAGAATCTCTTTTCTGAAGTTTTCTGAGTTCCAGGGAGGCTGTGTATGATTCTCCAGGTGACTCCGGAGACCCATTAGATCCACAAAGAGAAAAAACAGGGATCCCTTGGGCTTCTTTTTCCCTTTCTCTTCAAATGGGTCCAGTCAAAGGGACAGCACTCGAATGCTGCCTGTGAGCAGACTACAGCTTTAAACTTGAGCCTTGTGGAACCTGCTGCCCTGTCCTAACCACAAATGGTGCCCTAGGGAAACAGGGTGCCTAGAGGCTGACAGCCCCTCCTCCACTCCTCCTGCACAGCCTAGGCCAACTAGGGTTCATTCAACTAGTATTTACTGAGTACCTACTGTTTACCAGCACTCTTCAAGGTGCCCAGGGCTTGTGAGACGGACAGTCTATTAGGGAGAGGTGGGTCTCAAATAAATTACATAATGTCTTATAAAACAAAGGCCCTTGGGAGAAGTGACACTGGACAAAAGAAGCAGTTGAGAGCAGAGGTCCTGCAGTCCCCATTGTGTGTGTGTTCAGAGCAGCCAGGAGCAGTGCCTGGATAGGGGAGCTTGGCGGGTATGGGCGGGTATGGTGAGACTGAGCTCATAGGCGGCGAATAGTATAGGGCCTGAAAAATGTTGGCTTATATGAGTTTGGCCTTGACCCTGAAAAGAGAACAGATGACATGGATCAGGAACCCTAAGGCTGGGCTAGTGGGGAACATACTATGGTGCATGATAGAGCAGTGTAAGCAGGGGTGGAAGAAATGCCTAAGTCCTGAGCAGAAGTGGCAGGAAATAGCAAGAGCTTGCTGATGCGGAATGTGAGAGGAGACTAGAACTCAGGTATATATGAGTTCTGAAATACAGGATGTGTGGCCACTGTTTCCTAGGTGAGATACCAAGACAGGAGGCTGGTGAACAGGTAGTCCAGAATGAACCTCAGTCTTGTCATCTAAAGGTTGGACGAAGTTAGATAAGGCCCCTGCCTCCAGCTGCTTCCTTGCCTTCTCTTTCCTTACCTCAGCCAGGGTGAGCCACTTAGGTCTGTGTGTGTGGTTTAAAGATTTGGTGTGTGTGTGTGTGCACGCACATACTCATGACATGTATTCCAGTGCCTGTAGAGGTCAAACGAGGGCGTCAGATCCTGCAGCTGGTGTTATAGGCAGGTGTGAGCTGCCAGGCATGGGTGCTAAGAACTGAGGGTTCCCTGTAAAAGCAGAAAGCCCTCTTCACTGCTGAGCTAGCTCTCCACCTCTGGGACAGCTACTGGTGGCAAGAAGGCTCACTTAGATCCCTCCCAGAATCTTTCTGCCCTCTACTTTGCAAGTAGGAAGACAGAACCAGAACTGAGCCCAGCTCATTCCTCCAGTTCCTGGGTGCCCATCACCGTCCCCAACATGCTTGTCATCAGAGGTCTGGGTCGCCTAGACTGAGTCCAGGTGGTTCATCCATTGCATGGTGTTGGGGATTGTTGTAGCTGACAGTGTCACGTGAGCATTGTGTCCCGTGATGGTGGGCAGTCAGGAGAAGCCCCTAGTGAGGAAATACCTGGAATGAGAAGGCGGTGCCCACCTGGGAGGCTCTGGGTACAGATGTGGCAAGTGGGAAGACCAGCAAGCAGCTAATCAAAAAAGTGGCTGCTGTAGGGAGGGGCTGCAGTTAGGGTGTGGCTGGAGCCTGCTGGCATATCTGAAAGCAAGCCCAAGCAGACACCTGCTGGGGACTTGGCTGTTCTCTGGGGATCCCACTAAAGGCGCAGGGGCCAGGCCTCGGGGCTCCCATATGCAACTAGTCCACCTCTAGTCTCATGCATCTGGTGGGAAGAAGCAGGTTTTTGACAGACTTTTCCTGGGGGCTATGGGGACAAGGTGTTGATTGTCCTGACCACAAGACACCAAAGGCCACCGGGCTGTAGTGGCACACACCTTTAATCCCAGCACTCGGGAGGCAGAGGCAGGTGGATCTTGTGAGTTCGAGGCCAGCCTGGTCTACAAGAGCTAGTTCCAGAACAGGCTCCAAAAGCTACAGAGAAACCCTGTCTCGAAAAAGAAAAAAAAAAAAAAACCAAAGGCCTAGGCAGAGAATCACTGCGATATTCCAGGGTTGCCCATAGGCTAAGTAGGCTCTATGGGATTGAGAACAGGAAGAGTCTGAAGACACTAGCAAGTTTGCAAGAGCTCAGCCCCTGCCTCCCAAGACTGCTTGGGCGCATAAGCTAGTCTTTTGGTGGCCCTAGGATCCCTGACACACTCAGAGCAGCCACTCTGGCCTCCTTGTTCTGAGCATCATGAGGACCACCTGGACTTCTCACACCAGTGGGCCTTGTGTCCCCCATCCCTTCAGGACATTTGCACAAAAGCCAGATACCCTCTTTCTAACAACTGTGCCCTTCCCAGATGACAGGCTTTGTCCTGAGAGCCCCCTGGCAACCCCTGCCATAATGGCTCTGCCTCTCCCCAGAGCCAGCTTGAGCACTTTTTTCACACACAGGCAGTCCCTTCGAATAAAAATTGTTGGGTTTGCCTTTGGTTTCTTTTGTCATTGAGCATACCTCAACTGCCATCAAGTCCTCCAGAGTGGACACCTCTGGAGTAGTCTGGCCTCCTCTTCCCGCCAGGACTAAGGCGGCTGCTGCATTGAACTCTTTTGCCCTAGATTGTCACACAGCAGCCAGAAGATTCTGTGAAGCTACAAATTACCTTCCTTCCCTCTACTAAGGACCTAGTCCATGATGGCCAAGAAGGCACTGCAGGACCTACCCCTGTCACTTCCCGCTCCCTTGGTCTACTCTCGCTAGCCACACCAGCGTCCTCACTGTTCCTGCTGGAGCATCTCCCCGAGCCCATTCCCCATCGACTGATGCGTTACACGCTACTTGCTTTTCTTGCTTACCTTTGCTCCCCTTAGTCATGAGGGCAGATCCTTGTTTCTTTCTGTATGCCCAGCACCTGAGAAGTGTTTGCGACTTGATAAACATTGGGTGGATGAGTGGCTAGGCAGTCAGAGAACTACACATTGTGATTTGAAGCAGCTTCCCCAGGAACATTTCCAGCAGGATTTTAGCAGACTGGTGAACTCTTGTCCTGGCAGGGCAGGGAGGGTGGGTAATGATTTGTTCCTGCTTCCTGTGTCTAATGTTGATGCCTTGTGGACTCTGATTCAGCCTGAGTCTTGGCTGGGTGATGGGCAGGGCTTATGCTCTGACTGATAGTGCCTCCTGTATCCTCCCTCCACTGAAGTCATGGGTTTATTAGGCTCTATTGTGCCCCATGCTGGACCTGAAAGTGGGGGTTAGCTGAGAACACAGGGTTAGGGTCCCTGGAATGACAGTAGCAAGGTCTTGTGGGTAGTTGGGTGTTTTGGACACCACATTGAGCAGAGAATGCCCCATTGAACTCTACACACAGCCCTCTGAGGAATGCCATCATGCCCCTTACTCTGGGGATATGGAAACCAAGGTACAGGGGTTATTCAAAATTTAGCTCTTGTAGCGCACTGGTAGTCTGGCTTCAGATACCATCCTTTACCGTATCCTCCACACCTGGGAAGCTCCGAGGACCCCTGGAGTCCATGCCTCAGCTCTTTCTATTCCCTGCTCCAGGATGTCATGACCGGGCTGTCCTGCTCTATGAGTATGTGGGCAAGCGGATCGTAGACCTGCAGCACACAGAGGTTCCAGATGCTTACCGTGGGCGTGGCATTGCCAAGCACCTGGCCAAGGTATGATGGGCAGCAGACCAGGACACAACTGTCACTCTCCCCTTGCAGGGAAGATCGACTGGTGGCTAACTCTAGTTTGTGTCTAGGCCACAGCTGCACAGGCCCATCTGGCCAAGAGTTTGCAGTCAGCAGTGGGAGAACTCTGGAGATTGCTTATTGTGCCCCTAGGCCTGCTGTGGCAGGTGACAACTCTTTTGAGCATAGGGTCCCTATAGCCTGATTCCACCTTGAGACCAGGACTTGGCACTCAGGATTTGTTTAGTAAGTCCTGATAATGCAAAGTAAATGAATGTCCGAGTCTGTAGGCTCATGCCCTGGTCATCCACCTCCACCTGCCTCTCCCAAGCACTTCAAAATCCCAGGCTGCCTGGGAACAAAGTACAGGTGAGACAAAGAATCCTTTTTGGGTGCAGCCCCCACCCCTGTGTTTCTAGTGAAGCCCTCTGCTGGTTTCCCAATCCTGTGTCCCTCTCTTCCCCTCCCTGCTCCCTTACTCCCTTATTCTCCTAGATTGGAGGCCTCTTTTCCCTTCCTGTGGGGTTTCCTAGGCCTCGTGCCCTTACATACAGGACCTGGTCACAAGCTGGTCTGTGAATTAATCCAGTTACCAGGGAAAGAACTTGAGACACTGAGCTAGGCAGAATGGGAAGATAGCCACGTGGGGAACTTGGGAAAATAACAGAGCGCTGATGGCCCCCAGTCATGGACCACAATGGGCCTCAGTCCCCAGTAAGCTGCAACTCTTAACAACTGTTCTCCCTCTGCTGGTCCAGGCCGCCCTGGACTTCGTGGTGGAGGAAGACCTCAAGGCTCACCTCACCTGCTGGTATATCCAGAAATACGTCAAGGAAAACCCCCTGCCACAGTACCTGGAGCACCTACAGCCATGACCCTGGCCACTGTGTGCAGAAGTGCACCCTGTGGGCCTTCCACGTGGGCCTCAGCCAGCTCATGTGCTCTCAGGAACCTGTTCCCATGGGGACAGGCTCAGAGTTATTTTTGCAAGGACACTCATCTGCAGCCCTCATCCAGAATTCTGGGGACCAGCTGCTGGCTGAGGATGTGTGGATATCCAGAATGGAATGAAGGGCAGGCCAAGTGGCCAAGACCCTCTTCCCACAGAGGTCTGGCTTTGCTGAGGTTCTTCTTTCACCAGCCACACATCCCGTCTAGCCTGGCTACTGGGTCCCTGCTCAGATCAGCAAGAGGGTGAGGTAGAGTCCCCGCCACCACGTCCTGGAGCTGTGTCCTTCCTGCAAATGAGGAGGGTGTTCCTGGAGCCAAGAAGAACAACAGGAACCCTATGTGCCAGCTTCCCAAGGAGGGGGTGCCAAGCCTTAGCCACTGCCAGTGTAACCCTTTCTCTTTCTCAGACTTGTGTGCCCTGGCACAGGCGGTGGAGTGGCAGCAGAGAACACGTTCCTGGTGTGTGAGAGCTGTGGCCCTGGCCCATGTGTGGGCATGCACACCGGCACATGAGCACAGAAACAGGGAAGGTGACAGTGAATGCCTTCCTCTCCTTGGTTACTCACACTGTCTGGCTTATCATGTGGGTTCTGTAAAGAAGCACGATCCTTGGCTGAGGGTCTGCTTTCCCATGGATTCAACTGCTGGAGTCAGTTCAAAGGACAGTGTTGGTCTGCTGAGCAGTGCGGTATCCTTGGCCCTCTCTGACCTTCCAGCAACACTACCAGGCCTTTCTTGAAGGTCACCTTGGAGATGGGTGGGAAGGTAACACACAAAATCCATTTTGTATCCTCTCTTGTGTTCCTGGCTTCTGGTCGTCTCCACTGCTGCTTAGCCACTCCAGATACCTTCCCACTCTGCAGGAGTACTGAAATCTGTAGCAGGAGACCATGTATCCTGACTGGGAATCCTTAAGCTCAGAACCCTTGAGCCTCACTCACCACTGCAGTCATGGCATGGGTCTTCATGGTCCCCACCCTTGGCATTTCCCTACCTCTTGCGCCCCTGACTCTTACCTGTTCTTGATGCTCCTTTTCCAGCCTCCTAGAACTCTGGGATGACCCAACATACCTCCCCTGCCCTTCTCTGTCTGCCAGGAACTCTTTTCCGGGTCCGGACAAACCCTGGGCCTCTAGGAAGACATTGCTGACAGTATTTTGCCAGCTGTGATGGCAGTGTGTCTACAGCACAGTACTTGAATGAGGGTCCCTGACTCGTGGACCCAAGAAGAGTGGCTAGGCTTCCTCGGTGAACTTGTTTCAAGTCGCTACAGGGTGGCCTGAGCATCCTCACTGCCTTGGCAGCCTTAAAATCCCACTGCCCACGTCCCGAAGGCTTCCCAGCCTTGCGGTGTAGCAATAACCATATCTCTGCCTCTTCCTCTTGGCCAACCAATACTGCCCAACTGGGCCACTCTGGTGCTACCCCTCTGCCTCTCCATCCCACCTGCTCCATGTCCCGGCTCACTCCAAGAGTCCATGGTTAGCCACTGGTCGCTCGGCTTCATGTTCCTTCAGTAGGTCTGTGCTGTGGTCAGTTTTTACCCTGGGGTTTCTCTTCCTTGCCCAGTCTACACAGGCAGTAACTCATGTGCCTTTCCTACTCAATCTGCCACCAGTAGTATCTGGGCCAAGGCTGGTCTTGGGACCTACATCCCCCTCATTTTTCTGACTTTTGAACAGATTGAATGATCCTGTTGGTAACTCATAAAAGACTAAGGCATAGGCAAGGTCAGGGAGCCCCAGAGTGAAGGAATGGGGAAGAGATAGATTGTGTAGGAAGCGGTCCTCCCTGGTGTCCAACCTGTTTCTTGGTCCTCAGCACTACCTGCGTAGTGGGACCCGCCACTTCAGGGGAGCCTACGCTCTGAAGGCTACCCTGGGCCGATGGGTCTCCCAGCACAATAGTGGTAATTAGCATCGGGATCCCTACTCCTCATTACCTGGGCAACAGCTTTATAGGGATTCCTAGAAGAGGTCATGGTCCCACACTAGCCTCTCATACATGAGCTGCTCTTTGCCCTGAAGTTGGTCATTTGGGGATTCTTGGCCCAACATTGGTAAACACAGGAGCAGTGCAAGTTTTCCAAAACAAGAACACAGAATCTGCTCATGCCAGCTCCTCTTAAATGGGACCTAACCCACCAGGGCTTGGGTAGCTAGTATACATTGTGGGCCCTAAAGTGATTTTACCTTTAATTCTCATGAAAAGCCCAAGAGACACCAGTTATTGGACCTGTCCTGCAGATGAAGGGACAGGGTCAGATTGAGGGAGTCACCAGCCTGTAACCCATACAGCTAGACAGCCCAGGATCCAAAACTAATCCCTGTCCTCTAGATGGTTCCCAGCTCATGTGTTGTGATCAGATGTCTACTTTGGGAAACAATACGTAAAGTTTTTAGCAGTTCCCTTATTCCTTTGAAGGACTGAGATAGGACTCTGTCTTGAATTATAAGGTACATGGCCAACATCCAGAAGTCTGGCTTGAGAACAGGAACACTCCCCTGGAGCACCAGGCCACTCACCTATTGTTCCTCAGATCAGGACTTGGGTTGGTCAAGACCTCCCACAAGTCCTTCTACTCAGGGTCCTACTTCCAGCTCATTGTCCTACATTTCGTACAATGAGATCCTGTGCAGCTGTGGGCTGAGCTTTTAACTGCAACCTCCAGGATCACATTTAGGGATTTCAACTGTGTCCTATGGCTTCAAGATATTAAAGATGCTTTTCTGGTTGTCAAATTGTGTTCTCTGGTTCTCTTTCAGTGCCTTGGGATAAACAGTTGATGGTCTTTCTGTCAGTCTTCAGTTCAGTCCCCAGTTACTATACCCCAAGCCAGCTGGGAGGTCTTTTTCTTTTTTTTTTTTGGTTTTTCAAGACAGAGTTTCTCTGTGGCTTTGGAGCTTGTCCTGGAACTAGCTCTTGTAGACCAGGTTGGTCTTGAACTCACAGAGATCCGCCTGCCTCTGCCTCCCAAATCCTGGGATTAAAGGCGTGCGCCACCACCGCCCGGCTCAGCTGGGAGGTCTTTGAGGCAAAGCAAGTGATCGTTGCAGCACTTGTATATTAGTCTGCTGTGTGATATCACAGCAGAACCAAGGCTGGACGTTCTATAAAGAACTTGTTTGCTTCTAGGATTCCCCAGGCTAGAGAGTCTAAGGTCAGGGTCACACCTGGCTTCTTGCTGCACCGTTTGTGGCAGGCAGCAGAAGAGCAAGGGAGCAGACAGGCTTTACAGTAGCTGTGCAGTGATGATTAGCCCATGCCTAAGGGCTGCAACCCTTCACCTCTACTGGGGGTTGAGCATCAGTGCATGCTCGTGGGTTTTCAGGGGTCTGTTTTTCCCAGCAATGGGATCATCCCTGAACTCCAGCTTGGAGACAGATCGGCAATCCCATGTTCACAGCTTTAGGCAACTACTTCTAGGAAGTCAGTCCGGCTGCCGGCAAAGATGTCAGCCAGCACAGGAAAACAAGTCAATGTAGGATTTAGGGCAGAGAACTTAGAAAAACATTAAAACTCGCAGCTGGGAAGTGGTGGTGCAGGCCTTTAATCCCAGCACTTGGGAGGCAGAACAGACAGATCTCTGAGTTCAAGGCCAGCCTGGTCTATAGAGTTGCAGAACAGCCAAAGCTACACAGAAACTCTGTCTCAAAAAAAAAAATCTCAGAACTAGTCAGGTTGTTCCACTGAGGCTGGCAGGTAGAGTCCTCCAGCCATAGTCACACAGCTGCTAAGGGGTTTCCCTGCTGAACAGATTCCAAGAATGCATCACTGTTGTCCCCACCAAAACACCTCAGAGCAGAGACTCCTTTTGCCTCCCTGCCCCACTAACAGGAACTAATTGAGAATTTACTGGCTAAGGCTCTGGCAAGCGTGGGTTACCGGCCTGCAGCCCCTTCTGATGTGCAGAGAGGAGAGTGGGCAGCCCAGATAATCACGTTAAGCAGGACACAATGTGGGCAGTGATGCCCGTCTGCTGGTACCGCAAAGCCTGATGGGTAGAACATTTTCTCAGCATACATAAGGCTCTTGGTTCCATCCCTAGCATCCTTCCTGCTTAACAGAAAACCAGGACTAATGGGCCTCCAAGGCAGGCCCCAAAAGGGGGATCAGTCTCCTGCATGAAAAACGAGAGAATTCCAGCTAGGCATGCCGTGGAACTGATGAGAGGAGGAATGAGTCTCCCACAGAAAGGAAATAGGATCACACCATGTTGCCCAGACTGGCCTCAAACTTGAGATCCTCTTGGAGAATAAGAGTTTTGATGTATTATCTGTTGGCAATGGGAAATAAGTGTGAACTCAGGAAAGCAGGTCATCACATGGATAGCAGCTTTTTTGATCACTATGACCATAATACCTTAAAGAAACAAAAGAAGATAGATTTCTTTTGACTCACAGTTTCACAGGGTTCAGCCCACCATGGTGAAGAAGCCATGGCAGCAGCTCATGGCAGCATGATGTGATGGAGATGCTCATAACAGTGTGAACGCCAGGGAGCCTCCTCATCCGCACGGCAAGGGGCTGAGCACTCAGATCCCATGCCCTTCTCCAAATTTCACCAGCGCGGTCTCCCACCAGCTCCATGTTTACTGCCCTGCTTGTGCTCCTTGACTCCCAGTGCCCAGCTTCCACCAACCAAGTCACACCCACAGTCTGCAAAAAATGATGATACCACCAAGGTTCCAAGTTTTCAAAATGGGACACTGAGTCATTTCAAATTCAACCCATAACCGTCCATCAGCCTCCTGCAAGCTGTGGGGATCCTTCACTTCCCTCTGAGGTCTAAGGAGTACCAGTGAATAGCCAGATACCTAAGACAGATGAGACTCCATCTTCCTGGGCCCTGCTAGTGCCTGGGGAAAGTCCCGAGAAGGTGCACACACTGAAACTCTGTAGAGAGACTGTCCATGTGTACACGTGAGCACGGCTCCCATCTGAGGACCTACAGGAGTCTGGGGTGTGGTGGCACACAATTTTAGTCCCAGCATTCAGGAGGCAGAGACAGGTAGATCTGTGTGAGTTTGATGACAGACGTAATGATACCCTGTCTAAGGGAGGGTCGCGCGTGGGGAGCGGGTAGAGTCTAAAGGATGCTTTGTCCCCGCACATACATAATGTGCCTAAGTAACCTAGAGGCCTTCCACTGTCTCTGACCTTCTCTCCCATTGCTGTTCCATCTCAGTTTCCCATTCCCAGAAACCACCTCCTGTTTTGCCTTGGGGTCTTTGTTCATGCTGTTTCCTCTGTCTGTGGTGTAGAAAGAGCCGTGTATGGCGGTAGTTCCATCCACACCTTCAGGCCTGTGCCTAGCTGTTTCCTTCTCAATGAGACTTGCTTGCCATCTTTCCACCCTCATTTAAGTCCCTACAGCCTCCTCTCCTGACTCCCTTACCCTGCTCTGTGTTTCCCAAGTCTTAATTTCTTCTTATACAATGTATAATTTCTTTTGTCTTCTTTGTTATCCAATCCATTGTCTCTTTCTGCTAGGATGCAAGCCCCCGCCCCCAGCAGTGGAAGCCTGTATTCTGTCTTCTGTGTTTTGTTTTCCTTTTGTTTTGTTTCATGTTTTGTGACAGTCTTGCAATTTTGGGGGGGGGGGCCTCAAAATTGCTTTGTTGTTGGGGCCTTTTAATTCCTGGTCCTTCTGCCTCAGCCTCCCAAGTGCTTTGATTGCAGGCAAGCACTACACAACTCACTGATTGTTTCTCTTTCTCTTAACTGAGACATCACAGCATCTAGACCAGTGCCCAGCATATACAGAAAGCACAAAATACCTGTTAGATTAAGTGATGTATAGATGGCTGGACAGATAGATGAATGGATGGATGGACAAGTGAGTAGATAGGTTGACAGATGGGGAATAGCTGGGTGATGAACAGAAGGGCAAATGGATGGGTGAGGGAATGGACAGGTAGATAAATGGGCAAAAGGATGGCTAGATTGAGAGGTGGATAAATGAGTGGATGGAAGAGTGAGTGGGTGTGCAACTCGTGCAAGTTACAGTGTGTAAACAAGAAAAGAGGGTAGGGAGCATTTGGCCTACCAGTGTTGGAAAAGTGAATCACTAACAGCCTCCGTGTTTGATTTCCACTGAGATAAATTAACTTGTAAATCATGGCTAATTTTAGCTCATGGTTTTAGAAGTCCAAAATCATGATGTAGACTCGTTTGCTTTCAGGCCTCTGCTGGGGTCCTGCGTGGCAATGGCAGGGAACGTGTTAATGTGACATTCTCTTCAAGGCCAGAAAATAACAATATGGAATGGTTGGAGACATTGCTTTCAATGTCACAGCATCAGTGACCTAACTTCACTAGGCTCCACTACTTAAAGGTCCTACCACTGCCAAGAGCACCATCAACTGGAGATCATGTCTTCCACACCACAGCCTTTGGGAGATACTCCATATTCCAATCCAACTTTAGCAAACTTCGAAGAACACTCAATAAGATTGCTAAGGATTCGGCTGCAAAGACCCCAGGACAGTTCCCAGGGGCTGTGGACAGACGCTTCTACCCCACCCCCACACCAGCAGGGATCAAATGCAGTCCACAGCCTCTCTCTCAGTGTAGTCCATTGAGACAGAGACAGGACACAAAGCAGTGAAGCTGCTGCGATCCATATTAGGAAAGGTGTGGTCACAAGCAGAACTTACTGGAAAGAACACTCCTCAAATTCCTGAGGGGACTTTGTTGCTAAGGACTCCAGAGCCTATGGCTGTGAGTTCCAAACCTGTTTGGGCAGAGGAACTCCAAAAACCTGTGCTCTCTCAGCAGATTTGATCCTGAGGAAAACCGAATGGGGGAGCATCCTCCTGAAAGGCAGATCCAGTTCCATTGGGAAGGGGCAGGGAAGGGGCCTCGGAAATGCATGCTCTTGGGATTGCATCATTGCTGAGGCCTCCGCTGTTGCACGTCCTCCCTTTCTCCTAATATGAACGTAATGGTGAGCATTCCATTCATGCTTCACCCTTTCTTTGAATTGGGGGAAAGAGCTTGGGTTTTACTAGAGAACACAGGATGGAATGTAGGAAGAGTAAACTGAAATGATCTAGAAAAGTGGCATGGCCCGGAGGTAGAGCAGGAAGTACAAAGGCTGAGACAGCACGCTGGTGTGATCAGAAGAACAGAACACTTGGTGCACAGAGAGACAGGTGAGCAAGGGCTGTGCTGACTTCCTTGAATTTCAGCCCTAGTGCAGAAGCGCACCAAGGGTTTCTGAGCAGGGAAAACGTGATCTGCTTGAGGTTTTAGAAATCTCTTTATGGGGGCTGGAGAGATGGCTCAGTGGTTAAGAGCATTGCTTGCTCTTCCAAAGGTCCTGAGTTCAATTCCCAGCAACCACATGGTGGGTCACAACCATCTGTAATGAGGTCTGATGCCCTCTTCTGGCCTGCAGACATACACACAGACAGAATATTGTATACATAATAAATAAATAAATATTTGAAAAAAAAATCTCTTTATGGGACTGGGATAATGGATCAGTGGTTAAGATGCAGGCTACATAAGCATCAAGACTATGAAGACCTCTGCTTCGACTCATACATAATCCCAACCTCTGACTTAAAACCAGGAGAACTACGACTTCTAGTGTTCCCATCCTCAGTGTTAGGTTTGGAGCTAGGGGCTACGTAAGCCACACCCACCTGGAGCAACCTCTCTCTGAGTCACTGTGTTGGAAATTCCAAACTCCCACCAAAAGCCTATCTGTCTGTGGCCCTTTAACAAATACTCTTCAGGCCGGGCGGTGGTGGCGCACGCCTTTAATCCCAGCACTCAGGAGGCAGAGGCAGGTGGATCTCTGTGAGTTCGAGACCAGCCTGGTCTACAAGAGCTAGGTCCAGGACAGGCTCCAAAACTACAGAGAAACCCTGTCTCGAAAAACCAAAAAAAAAAAAAAATACTCTTCAGGTTCCCAGGTCCCAGGAGGGTGGCAGGTGCCCTTCTCACATCTTTAAGGACGTTTACAGGTTCAGGCTGCTGACTCCAGTGCATCAGCAGCCGACCAATGGCAGCACACGGCCTTTCCCATCCCTGGAGCACAGTCTTGTCTCCAGATTCAGATTCTTGCCCCTTTCCTTGCCCCCAGAAGCAGGCACAGCCTGACTGCAGACCTGTCCTGTGGCCTACTCACCAACCACATGGCACGAAACCTCCCTCTTCCTCTGAGACCTATCAGAAGGGACCCCCAGTCTCAGAGTCCATGCCATGCTTCTGTCCCTCTATCTGCCCATGGCATTAATAACTCTAAAAATAAACCTCTTACCCAGTGGACAGCCCATCCCAGTGTCTTCATTGAATCTCAAACCAAAACCCTTCTACCCAGAGCCCACCTTTTAAAAACTGCACTGGCTCAGCAGTTAAGAGCACACACTGTTTTTCCAGGGTACCCGAACTCAATTTCCAGAATCCACAGCGGGTGGCTCACAAGCACCTATAACCCCAGTTCCAGGGGCATCTGCTCTGGCCTCTGCAGCACCTGCCCACACAGAGATACAAATACACAATTAAAAATATATTTTTTAAAAAGTTTGGTATGGTGGTTTGTGCACATAATCCAAGTGCTGCAGGAGGGAGACAAGAGACAGGCCAATAGCTGAAGCTCATGTGCCCACCAATCCTGCCCAACCAATCACCTTCGGGTTCAAGAAGAAAGAGACCCTGTCTCAAAACTAAAGGTGGAAAGCAATTGAGGAAGACACTTGGCATCAACCTCTAGCCTTTACATACGTAAGCACACATGTACATGTGCGCTGGCATGCATACATGCATATACCCATCAGCAAGTACACAAAAACACCACACCACACATACAACACTAAATAAATTAATAAGAAACTGGGGGAGAGACAGGTGAGCAAGGGCTGTCCTGACTCAGTAGGTTATGAGTACTAGCTGCTCTTCCAGAGGACCTGAGTTCAATGCCCAGCCCCGACATGGCAGTTCTAGGGGATCTGACACCCTCTTTTAACCTCTGAGGACACCAGTCACTTACCTGGTACACAGATACACATAGAGGTAAAAATACTCATACACATAAAATAAAAATAAATTAATCTTAAAACAAAAAAGCATGTGCTACTAGACCCAGCTTAGAAAATGAAAATGAAACGAAGCGAAAGAGGAATCAAGGATCTTCATCACTTAGGTCTGTGCTCATGAGGTGTGTTCAACTGGTTTTTGTTTTGTTTTGTTTTTGTTTTTTGAGACAGTGTTTCTTTTTGTAGCTCTGGTTGTCCTGGCAATCACTTTCTAGAACAGGCTGACTTTGAACTCACAGAAATCTGCCTGCCTCTGCCTCCCAAGTGCTGGAGGTGCTGGGATTAAAGGCATGAACCGTGAACCACCACTATTGGAGATGTTCAGCTAAACAACAACAACAAACAAGTCGTGGGATTGGAAAGATGTCTCAGCAGTTAAAAACACTAAAAACACTTTCTCTGAGCCTGGCAGTGGTGGCCCATGCCTTTAGTGGCAGCACTCAGGAGGCAGAGGTAGGTGGATTGGATCTCTGTGAGTTCCAGACCAGCCTGGTCTACAGAGTGAGTTCCAGGACAGCCAGGGCTAAACAGAAAAAAAAAATGTCTTGAAAAACAAAAACCAAAAATAAACAAATACACACACAAAAAAAAAAAAAACAGTGCTTGTCCCAAGCTCAGTTCACACCACTAGCTTCCAAGGGCATTAGACATGTGTGTAGCCCACATACATATATGCAGACAAAAACACTCATACACATAAATTTTCAAAACCAGGGCTGGAGAGACGGCTCAGCGGTTAAGAGCACTGACTGCTCTTCCCGAGGACCCAGGTTCAATTCCCAGCACCCACATGGCAGCTCACAACTGTCTGAAAATCCAGTTCCAGGGGATCTGACACCTTCACACCAATGCACATAAAATGAAGCTAAATAAACCATAATTTAAAAAAAAAAAATTTCAAAACCAATCGAACCTACAAGTGCATTTCCTGCATTGTACCGAAGTCCAGCGTCAGCCTTGCTGTGCTGTCATTTGTCTCTGTGCTTCCTACCTCACGGTCACAAGGCAACTGCAGCATCTCCAGATACTGAGGCTGGAAAACCTACAGTAAGACAGTAGGACAGCATGGAGGGAAGGGCGCCCTTTCCTCTGGAATGTACTTGCCTTTCCTTGGAGCTATCACAGAGCCAGGAACCTTCAAACACTGTGACAGGGAAGGGTGCCTCCAGGCACAAAGAAGACGACTAAAGCCTCCGGTGTTTACTTAGGGTCCTGTCATCTTCCACAACTCCCTCATAACCTTTTAACCTTGTGAGTTACACTCAGCAATGTTTAAGGGGTGGTGCGTTCTTAGCAACTATTAGAGGTCTAACTTGAAAGCCACCAGGATCCTGTAAGTAAAGCCATCTCAGCGGAGCCCATGCCCACGTGCCTCACGCTTCCCCAGAGCACCTCTCTAGGAGCCCCTGTGCTGAAGATCTATAGAGCAATTGGTTTAGAATTCACACACCTTCACTATAAGAAATCACTCTGCACACTTAGAGATTAATAAAAGAAAAGCTTCCTTTTTGTTGTTTTTTTACGTTGGTTTTGTTTTGTTTTTCGAGACAGGGTTTCTCTGTGCAACAACCCTCCCTAGCTGTCCTGGAACTCACTCTGTAGACCAGGCTGGCCTCAAACTCACAGAGACCTGCCTGATTGGTTTCTTTACTTTCATTTTCTAGCCAAGGACCCACTTACTCCCTTGATGATAGTTGCAGACACCAAAGGTAGAACTCCATACCTTGTTCCTGATTGAAATGGTAATAATATATGATTTGCCAGGGAAAGACCAACCTTGCTTGGGGTTGAAGCTGAAGAAGTTGCCCCAAGCAGCATTCCCTGGAAACACATGGCATGGGTATTTCTATGCTTCTCACTCTTTTTAAAGATTTGTTTTTATTATTTTAATTATGTGCATGGATGTGTGTATATGCCCGTGAATACAAGTGCCTAGAGAGGGGTCAGATCCCCGCCCCATCTCCAGCTGCGGTTACAGACAGTTGGGTGCTGGGAACAGAACTCAGGTCCTCAAGAGGAGAAGTATGTACTCTTAAGCACTGAGCCATCTCTCCATCTCCCCACCCCCATGCTCTCTCTTGATAGGCGATCTCTGCTGTTCCCACCTCTCTGCTTTCCAACAGAACTTCGTGTTGCTTTTCCCATCTGCTACATAAGGACACACTAGCTGTTACTCAAACTGCCCTTCCTGAAGCTGACAGCCTCAAAGGATGTTTTGCTGGCCTCTTCCCAGTTCTGTACCAGCTTGTTGTCTCCTTGTGGGGCTCTGATTTCCCCTTCTCTAATTCTGACGTTTCTTATATTACTTTCAAGGCCAAAAGGAGTAAATGTAAACTCAGGGAGATCCTATTTCATAAGTGCTTGGAAGCCCAGCCTCTTTGTGCATATGTCTTTACACTCCACACTGGATTGCCTAATGATGTCTGATCCAGGTTGGGAAGGAAAGCCACCTAGAAGGAAATTAGCTACCCTGACTTTGGGGACACTCAGGTGACAGGAAAATGGCTATGTTGAAGAGGCCTGTGATGTCTAGTTCAGGGAACTCAAGTCAGATTAATGCTGCCTGGTTCAAGTGTGTGTGTGTTGGCAGGGAGGTGTCTTTGGCTCTTTTCTTCTTCCTCTCCTTCCTTCCTCTCTCTGTCTCTCTCTGTCTCTCTCTCTCTCTCTCTCTCTCTCTTCTCTGTCTCTCTCTGTCTCTCTCTGTCTCTCTCTGTCTCTCTCTCTGTCTCTCTCTCTGTCTCTCTCTCTGTCTCTCTCTCTCTCTCTCTCAGTTTTTTTGAGATAGGGTTTTGCTGTGTAGTCCTGGCTGCCCTGGACCTCACTCTGAAGACCAGGCTGGTTTTGCTACAAATTAAAAAAAAAAAAAAAAAATTGAAGTCAGACGGTGGTGGCTCACGCCTTTAATTCCAGCACTCAGGAGGCAGAGGCAGGGGGATCTTTGTGAGTTCGAAGTCAGCCTGGTCTACAAGAGCTAGTTCCAGGACAGGCTCCAAAGCTACAGAGAAACCCTGTCTCAAACATTTAAAAAAAAATCGACAGCTTTATAGTAAGATCCTATCCTTAAAACAATTGGTTTAACAGTTGGAGGAATGGAGCAATGATGGCTCAGCAGTTCAGAGCAAGGGCTGCTCCTTCAGAGCTACCATTCCAGCACCCGCGTGTTGGCTCACAACTGCCTGAAGCTCCAGTTCCAGGGAGCCCTCTTCTGGTCTCTGGGAGAATTACTTGATCATGGTTCATAGACATAGATGCAGGCAAAACACATATACACACAAAATAAAACAATGAAAAAATTTTAATTAAAACTTTTGGCTTAAACTGGACATTGGTAGTGCATGCCTGTTGTATGAAGCCGCTTGTTCATTTCCCGGCTGCCCCCACTCCTGAAATAACCACATAGAAACTGTATTGACTAAATCACTGCTTAGCCTATCAGCTCTAATCTAACTTCTTATTGGCTAGCTTTTACATCTTAATTTAACCCATTTCCATTATTTTATATTTTACCACAGGGTCGTGGCCTACCGGCAAGGTTCCAACATGTCTGTCTCTGGTGGCTCCCTGGCTTCTCCTTACTCCGACTCCCAGCATTCAGTTTAGTTCCCACCCCCATCCCCCCACCTCCCCACCCCCCACCCCCGCCTAGCTCTGTCTACCCTATCACAGGCCCCAAACAGCTTATTTATTAACCAATGGTATTCACAGCATACAGAGGGGATTCCCATGTCACACACCTTCAAGCCCAGCACTCAGAGGCAGAGGCAGGTGGATCTCTGTGAGTTCAAGGCCAGCCTGGTCTACTGAGTGAGTTCTGGTACAGTCAGTGATACATAAACTCTGTCTCAAAAAAAAAACAAAAACAAACAAACAAACAAAAAAACCTTTGCCTTCCAATGACATCCATGAAGAAATTTCTTTCCGTCTGCGAGGGCATGCCCCTGGGTTGCGTGTGCTAACTCTATGTCAGGCTGCTCTCTACCTTCCGTGTCACTGAACCTGTGCTCCATCTCTAGGAGACGGTCTGGTGTTTTCACTACGTGCACTCAGGTTTCATGAAGCTGTGTCATGTGTGTTCGTGGTCACTGTTTTATGTCTAGAAACAATATGGAATTTCAAAGAATGGTAATAATAAACATGTTAATAAAACCTCTGGCCACTTCATTTTTACATTTTAAAAATCTTAGCTGGGCAGTGGTGGTGCTTGCCTGTAATCCCAGCACCCAGGAGGTAGAGGCAGGCAGATCTCTGAGTTTGAGGCCAGCCTATTCTACATAGTCAATTCCAGACTAACTAGGACCACACACACACACACACACACACACACACACACACACACATATATCTTGGGGCCAGAAAGACGAGTTAGTGGTTAAAAGCACCAGCTGCTCTTGCAGAGGACCTGGATTTGGGTCCCAGAACCCACATGTTAGCTCACAACCACCTGCAACTATACTCAGAGAATCTGATGTCCTCTTCTAACCTCCTCCCAGCACCAGGCATGCGAATGGTGCATAGACTTATATGCAGGCAAAACACCCATACACGGCCAGGTGGTGGTGGCACATGTCTCTAGTCCCAACCCTCAGGAGGCAGAGGCAGGTGGGCCTCTGTGAATTTGAGGCTAGCCTGGTCTACAGAGCTAGTTCCAGGACAACCAAGGCTACACAATTTAAAATACTTCTGTATGTTTATCTTTATGTTTGCCAAATTATTCCCTTTTCATAATGGAAATTACAGGATATGCAATCCCAACAGTTCATCACATGAAGAATATAGGTAAGCTCACTTCCTGTAACTTTAACAGACATCTATGTTATTAAGTTTTTTTTTTTAAGCTAGTATCTTACATTTGAGTTTTGTTACAGATGTGGCACCGAATTCCAGATTCTTGTGTCTGGAGTGCACCAACAACACATAGTTACAAATGTCCCAAGGCACTCGCCCTGAGGCCAGGACCCTTTGTAGGTTGTTTACACAGGACCTGTCTCTCCTGCCTCTGTGACACCGCCTTCTCTCCAGTCTCCTCTTATGGGAAGTGTGGATGAGGAGGGTTAGTTTTTCTGTCCCGGTTTCTTCTCTACCTTAGCCTTGATGTGACTTTCTCTAGCCTGTTCTCTTGCTGGCGCCAACTTACAGTCATGTCATTAAGGTTTGGCTGCCTGCTTGCTTGTGCCAGCCTTCTGAGAACAAAGCCCCAAACCCAGGATTTTCAAGGTTCTTGGTCCATTTAGGACATGGGTGAAGCTGCTCTTTGGGAAGCCTGCAGCCCCACCGTTAGGTACTTTATCCATTTTGTAGACACTTTTCTTCTATTTTTTTAATTTTCATTTTATCTTTGTGTGTCAGTGTGGGTATTTTCATGCACAGTACATCTGTGTGAGTATATGTGTCTGGCGGTATGCATGCATATGTGTACATGTGTGTACAGAGGCCAGATATGAAATTAGGTTTCTTTCTCAGTTGCTCTCTGCCCCATTTTTTTGAAACAAGTTCTCTCACTGAACCTAGAGATACTGACTTGCTTACACTGGCCATTGATCCCCAGGGTCCCATCTCTGCCACCCAGAACTGAGATTGCAGGCAACTGTTGCGTTGACTATTTTGGTTTTCGAAGCACAGTCTCACTATGCAGCCCTGCCTGTCCTGGACCAGGCTGGTGTCGAACTCACAGAGATCTGCCTGCCTCTACCTCTAGAGGGCTGGGATTAAAGGTGTGCACCACCACACCATGCCTGGATTTCACTTGGCTTTCTATGTAGATTCTAGGAATCCAAACTCTGGTCCTTACCAACTAAACCATCTTTTCCTCCTCGTCTTTTTCCATTAAAAAAATATTTATTTTAAACCAGGCGGTGGTGGCGCATGCCTTTAATCCCAGCACTTGGGAGGCAGAGGCAGGCAGATCTCTTGAGTTCGAGACCAGCCTGGTCTACAAGAGCTAGTTTCAGGACAGGCTCCAAAACCACAGAGAAACCCTGTCTCAAAAAACCAATATATATATATATATATATATATATATATATATATATATATATATATATATATTATTGCTTACTTATATGTACATGTATGTGTGTGAGTATGGTACCCCACAGAGGCCAGAAGAGAGTATCAGATACCCTGGAGCTGGAGTTACAGGTGGTTATGAGCTGCCCAGCATGGGCACTAAGAACTGAATCTAGGTTCTCTGGAAGAGCAGCAAGTGCTCATATCATAATTGCTGAGTCATCTCTCCAGTCCCCACTTTCTCCCTGTTTATAATATCTCCAATCCTGCTACATATTAGTTCATCCTAAAGTTATTTTTGAGTAGAAACCACAGATCCCAGTTCAGCCTGGTCTCCGAAAAGAACTCAGGCCACACCAGTGACAGAGTGACAGTGTGGAACTCTGTCTCCCGTATGGACACTAAGAGTTTCACCTTTGTATTTCAAACGATGCCTTCTTGATCTAACACTGACTAATGGGCAGTCTTTATCCCCTGGCCATTGTTCCTTGTTTTGATCTCATTTCACTACTTGGAATTTTCTTGTTTGTTGACTATGTTGGGTCACTGCACTTCCAGTCCTCCAGGGTAGAGGCACAGCCATCTTGGTCATTGCCAAAACCCCACAGCCTTGGCACAGTGCTTAGCAAATTCACTGCTTAGTCATCGTCTTGATCCTTTTTGTTTGATTTGGTTTGTGAGATAGGATCTTACATAGCCCAGGCTGGTCTAGAACTTACTGTATATCGGAGGATGGTCTTGAACTCCTAATCCTCCTGACTCTACCTCCAAAGTCATGGGTTAACAAATGTGCATCATCCATCGTCCATACCTGGTGGTGTGTGTGTGTGTGTGTGTGTGTGTGTGTGTGAGAGAGAGAGAGAGAGAGAGAGAGAGAGAGAGAGAGAGAGAGAGAGAGAGAGGAAGAGTGTGTGCATGTTAGCAGGGATGAACCTAGAAACCCAAGGCCTTGTACATGCTAGACAAGTATTCTCATACTGAGCTAGGCCCCAGATTCAGTAAATTTTTTTCTGAGGCAGGGTTTCTCTGTGTAATAGTCTTGCCTGTCCTGGAGCTTGCTTTGTAGACCAGGCTGGGCTTGAACTCACGGATATCTGTCTGTCTCTGCCTCCCGAGTGCTGAGATTAAAGGCACATGCCACCACCATCCAGAAGTAGAATTTTTTTAATATATAAATAACATGACCTAGTTAGTGCTCAACCCAAGGCTCAAGTCCAGGCCTCCTTGCCCTATTCCTAGCTTGGACATCTCTCTGTGTTTCACTGACTGCCTGGATCCTCTCCAGAAGATTCCAGGGACTTGTAAGCAGCCCCCAAATCTCCTGCGAGTTCTAGTCATCCAAGTGAGGGTACATACTTGGCTTCGTAGATGGAGGGCAAGCCTCCATCTCACAACAGGATGCATCGGCCTGCAGGCCTGTACTGTTGCAATGCTATACTGTTTCCTGGATCCCCGGGGAGCTGTGAAGAACCATTTGTCTTCAAGCTGACCTTCTTTAGTATGTCAGTACTAGTAAAGGCCAGAGTATAGGCCTTCCTTGACAGGAAGTGCCTGCCTTCTATGGAGCAACCAGTCCAGCCACAGAGTGCAGGGTTTTGGCCACAGACCACAGACCTGCCTCCTCGTCAGCCCCAAAATGCCTAGGCCCCAAGAAAAGGGAGGAACTGTCAGAGGTAGGGCGTAAGACACTGTCTTGGCTCCCCTTATTGTTGCTTTCTGGATTAGCAGCCCGTTGTATAGTTGTGCCACTTGGGTGGCCTGATTTTTCCTTATAAATAAGTATAGGTTAGTGATCAGCAAGGGAACTGGGCTTAAAAACAGACAGAGTGCTTATCTAGAAAGTGTGAGGCCCTGGGATCCATCCCCAGCACTGGAAAATAATGCCCTAGCACTGTGATGAGAGGACAAAGGCTCAACAGTGATGGTGTGTGGGTCTTCCAGCTGAAGAATATCTGAGGCTGAAGCCCACACCACACTCGCCTCTTGTCTTAGAGTTTCTGTGGCTGTGCTAAAACACCATAGCCAAAATGAACTTGGAAGTGAATGAAATAAGAACATGGCTGCTCCAGGGTATGCCTGAGGAGAGGGTTTTCAATTGTGGCTCTGAGGGAGAGTACAGCCAGAAGCATCTAGAAGATTCTAGAGCAGGGAGAGAAGGTAGTAGACTAAACATGACCAATAGACTGAACTGGACCAAGAGAGGAGAGGGGGGCGGAGAGTGAACAAGAAGGGAGAGAGCAAAGGAGACCACGAGAAGGGTAGGGGCATGGTGAGGAGAACGAGAGGAGTCGGCACAGACTCTGTAACAGGCGCTTGAGATGCTGAGCCATGTCGGCATGCTCTTGGGTTTGCCAATAGACACCACATTTAGCCATCTGTTTCCAGTTTCTTTTGGACCTGACAGGGAGGAAAGAATTTATTTATCCTGTGTCACAATCCATCACTGAGGAAAGTTGGGGCCAGAACTCAAGGCAGGAACACTGCTATCCTGCCGTTGGCTTGCTCCTCGTGACTTGCTTAGCCTTTCTTTCGTTCCTTCCTAACTTCTTCCTTCCTTCCTTTCTTTCTTCTTTTCTTTCTTTCTCTTTTTTATTTTTCTTGAGACAGGTTTTCATTGTGTAGCCCTGGCTACACTGGAACTCACTCTGAAGACCAGGGTCTCAAACTCACAGAGATCCACCTGCCTCTGCCTCCTGACTTCTGGGATTAGAGTTGTGGGTCACCACACTCCGAATCTCACTGGGATTTTTATTGCTTCGCCTCTGTCTGAGTGATCAGCACTTGGCCTCACACTCTTATATGGTTGGCAAACTTAAAATGGCACAGCTGGTGCTAAAGGACAACTTTGGTGAACAGGATGTAGCCTTGGGTACTCTTAGGTGCTACCTTTTGGTAGAAAAGAATGCATTGCATTTCTATTTCCCACAATCTCCCCCCTTTTTACAATATCATTTTATTCTTTTCTTCTAGTTTAATTAATTTTGCCAGACTTTCTTGCTTTGAGGTTCTCATCAGTAACATACATGATCAGATGTAGGAATTTTGTCAAGTAGTGATGTCAGTTGATTGTTGAACTAGACATGCACAGGATCATCCGACATCCTACAACTGTTACTCCTAGTACCATAACAACGAAGGCCAGGACTGGGCTCGTTACCGCATTGCAAACCACTGTTCCTTAAAATTAGAAAAAGGAGAAAGGAGCCGGGCGATGGTGGTGCACGCCTTTAATCCCAGCACTCGGGAGGCAGAGGCAGGCGGATCTCTGTGAGTTCGAGACCAGCCTGGTCTACAGAGCTAGTTCCAGGACAGGCTCCAAAGCCACAGAGAAACCCTGTCTCGAAAAACCAAAAAAAAAAAAAAAAAGGGAGAAAGGGGATCATTTATTCCTGAACTTTCAGTTTATTAGACAAATAGTCCTGGAAGAGCCCTTGTCACGCTGCCATCAGGAGCCATGTTATTAACAATGAAAGTGCTGGCCATCTCTCATCACACACCTAACTCCACCCTTTCCTGGTAATAGCATGTCTTTTCCCCTCCCCCATTCTGCAGCTGCCATCCAGGTGATCTGCTATACCCTTGATAGCATCCCTGGTGTAATTCACAAAACTGTGTCGGTTGTATGTAATTTATCTGGTCTACATTTTATTTAAGGTAGATCATATGGTAACAATACGGTGACTTAAAGCCTGTGCTATTCGGTTCCTTGACTTCAATTCAGCAGGGCATTCTGGTGGACTCTATGTAAACATGGGGACCTAATAACCCTCTTGGAGTCAGGAGCTCCCTTGCTCTTTTTCTATGTGACAATTGAAGTTGGCCTTGGTTGTGTTGATGATGTAATAATGAAAGGGATAGCCAGTTGACTAAAGCACGGGTCCTACTCCAATTGGCTGGAAAGATTTTGAGTAATGGTCTACACAATGCCACCAGACATCTTTTATAGCAATGCTTAGGCTACAGTGATGTCATATCTCAAAGGCACAGAGGTTCTTCTATCCGGACACACTGCCCGAGAATTCAAATTCCTCGCCACACTTTTTTTTTTTCTTGAGACAAGGTTTCTCTATGTAACAGTCCTGGATGTCCTAGAACTCACTTTGTAGATCAGGCTAGTCTCAAACTCACAGAGATCTGCCTGCCTCTGCCTCCCGAGTGCTGGGACTAAAGGTGTGCACCATTGCTGCCCGACTATCTCCACATCTTTTGAAGCAGGCCATGTAATTGGTTCTGATCAAGAGAGATCAAAAGTTTGAGGAGGACTTTGCCCCTGTCTTTGTGGCCAGGAACTGAAGAGACAAGGATGCCCTAGAGCATCTGAGGTCCAATGCAGCAAGAATAGGACCACTTGAGCTTCTGGCCTGCTTGCTAGTCGTGTATAATAATCACTCTTATTTAGTTCAATGATTGAATATTGATCCATTCCAGCTATGTATTCATTTCCTCATACCCCGTTCCAACCTCTATAGTCTGTCTTAAATCTTTAATAATTTTTTTCTTTCTTGTTTTTGGTTTTTCTAGACAGGGTTTCTCTGTGTAGAAAATGTGTCCTGATACTCTCTCTGTAGACCAGGCTAGACTTGAACTGCCTGTCACTGCCCCCAAGTGCTGGAATTAAAGGTGTGCATTACCACTGGGCTAGCTAAAACTTTAATTTCTGTGATGTGAATCCTTTTGTCACCTTTAAGAATCTTTGGATTAGAGGTGGGGCTAGGTTAGGTAACTGAATTAATAGAAAAGCATCCCTTGGGTCTCTTATTTCCCAGGTTTGACTTATATACATCTAGCCCATGTGTCCAAATGACAAATGGTTCCTGGTCTGATTTATTTATTTATGTATTTATGTATGTATGTATTTATTTATGTTGTTTTGTTTTGTTTCTTTTTTCTTTTTTTGGGGGGGGGATTTTTTTTTTTTTTTTTTTTTTTTGGTTTTTCGAGACAGGGTTTCTCTGTAGCTTTGGTGCCTGTCCTGGAACTAGCTCTTGTAGACCAGGCTGGCCTCAGACTCCCAGAGATCCGCCTACCTCTGCCTCCCGAGTGCTGGAATTAAAGGTGTGCGCCACCATCGCCCGGCTGGGGGGGATTTTTGAGACGTATTTTTCTATAGCTTTTGGTTCCTGTCCTGGAACTAGCTCTTGTAGACCAGGCTGGCCTCGAACTCACAGAGGTCCACCTGCCTCTGCCTCCCGAGTGCTGGGATTAAAGGCGTGTAACATCACCATCTGGCAACAAAGTTAAAGATCTTTTTTTTTTTAATTTATTTATTTATTATGTATGCAATATTTTGTCTGTGTGTATGCCTGCAGGCCAGCAGAGGGCACCAGACCCCCTTACAGATGGTTGTGAGCCATCATGTGGTTGCTGGGAATTGAACTCAGGACCTTTGGAAGAGCAGGCAATGCTCTTAACCTCTGAGCCATTTCTCCAGCCCCCAAAGTTAAAGATCTTAAAAGAACAACATTACTCCAATTCCTGAAGGTGCAGTGCAGTTCAAAAGGTGCTAAGTGGAGAGCCAAGTACCAAGGACTCTCGAGTACAGAGAGCATCTCTCTTGCCCATGTTGAGCCTTTAAAGGCTGTTCTCCGCCGGGCGGTGGTGGCACAGGCCTTTAATCCCAGCACTCGGGAGGCAGAGGCAGGCGGATCTCTGTGAGTTCGAGGCCAGCCTGGTCTACAAAGGGAGTTCCAGGACAGGCTCCAAAGCTACAGAGAAACCCTGTCTTGAAACAAACAAACAAACAAACAAACAAACAAAAAGGCTGTTCTCCATTCTGTCATTGTCTCCTCCTCCTCCTCTATCTTCTTCTAAAGATTTTTTTGTATTGGCGTTTTGCATGCGTGTGCCCCACACATATGCCTGGTGCTCTCTGAGGTCAGAAAAGAATGTCAAATCCTCCATATTGTAGGTGCTGAAAACTGAACCTGGGTCTTCTACAAGGGCAACGAGTGCTTTTAACCACAGAGTCATCTCTTCAGCCCCAAACAGGAATCAACCATCCTGTCTTCTGCCCCCTAAGCATCTGCTGGTATGTCTGAGAATAGCCATAGGAAAATCAGAAGTTCTAGTTTGTATCCCAAACGCTTCTGGATTACTCTTTACCCAATGGACTTTAAACCAATACCTGCATTGTCCTTCTTACAGGATTCAGTCACAAAAATTGTAATGTTGTTCCCTGCTGTGAGACTGGCTTTTATCTCAGTGGAATGAGATTGTTCTCCTAAAATAAATAAATAAAATAAATGGAATTATTAAGCTGCTAAATTCAGAAAAAGAGACATGTTTGTATGAATAGCATTCCCCTTTTCGTTTTAAGTCACTCTTCAGGTTAAAAGTCCAAATAGGTGGGATTTTTTTCTTTGGATCTAATACTCAAGGGATGTTTCATTTCGTTAGCTGGGGCATTATCTGCATACCCACGGGGTAGCACTGCCTACTGTAATTATACGGGGAGGAGTTAGCACATACAGTGTAATAAAGCAGGAGTAAATAAATCATAGTGTTAGAGTCAGTCAGAAATAGTCTGGCTAGGTCAGCATGTGAAGCCAACAGGTGTTGGACCATGCAAGAAGCAGTCAGCATTTGCAAGGCACCAGAGTTGCCTTTCCCATTACTCCCGGGTCATCAGCTAGGAAGACAGAAGAAAGGGTGGAAGAAAAAAGAATAGAAGTGGGCAAAAATAAATGGCTGCATCAGAGGAATGTCATGGGTGGCAGGGCCTGGAGCTGCCACGTGTGCATGGCTGTTACTGGAACCGTTGTGGCCATGCCATATCTGATTGCCCATATAGTCAGCAGTCAGTTGTGTGCCAGCACAGGCCCATTTCTCAATGAGGGCTATGATAGTTTTCATTGTCAATTTCATGTAATCTACACTCATCTGAAAATGGTCTGTTCTAAAATTCACTTGGTAGATCAGGCTGACCTAGAACCCAGATCCGCCGAGAGTTCTAGGATAGCCAGAGCTATAACAAAGAGAAATCCTGTTTGGGGGCAGGAATCAGAAAGATGAACAGCCTTTAATCCCAGCACTCGGAAGGCAGAGGCAGGCGGATCTCTGTGAGTTCGAGGCCAGCCTGGTCTACAAGAGCTAGTTCCAGGACAGGCCCCCAAAGCTACGGAGAAACCCTGTCTCAAAACATCCAAAAAAAAAAAAAAAGAAAGAGAGATGAAAGATGAACAGATTTGTTGCTTACACTTCCACATCATGGTTCATCACTGAAGGAAGTTAGGGCAGGAACTCAAACAGGGCAGGAATAAAAAGAAAGAAAGGAAAGAAAGGAAGGAAGGAAGGAAGGAAGGAAGGAAGGAAGGAAGGAAGGAAGGAAGGAAGGAAGGAAGGAAAGAAAGCCGGGCGGTGGTGGTGCACGCCTTTAATCCCAGCACTCGGGAGGCAGAGGCAGGCGGATCTCTGTGAGTTCGAGGCCAGCCTGGTCTAGAAGAGCTAGTTCCAGGACAGGAACCAAAAAGCTACAGAGAAACCCTGTCTCGAAAAATACAAAAATAAAAAATAAACAGGGCAGGAACCTGGAGGCAGGAGCTGATGCAAAGGTCACAGAGGAGTGCTGCTTTCTGGCTTGCTCCACATGGCTTGCTCAATCTGTTTTCTTATAGACCCCAGGACCACCAGCCCAGGGATAGCAGCACCCACAATGGGCTGGCCCTCTCCCATGAATCACTAATTAAGAAAATTCTCCACAGTGGTATCATGTGGAAGAGTTTTCTCAATTGAGATTCTCTCCTTTCAGATGACTTCTAGCCTATGTCAAGTTGACATAAAACTAGTCAGCACAGGTGGGAAGGCCTACCCACTGCAGGTGACACCTGCATGGGATCCTGGACTGTACAAATGCAGAAAGGGAACTGAGCAGAAGTATGCATGCATTGCTGTCTGCTTCTTGACTGGAGTCATGTGACCAGTTCTCTCAAACTCCTTTCACTGCGACTTCCCTGCCATGATAGATTATAACCTGGATTGTAAACCAAAGAAGAGCTTCTATCAAGGTATCACAGCAACAAGGAATGGACTGAAGACAGAAATTGGTACCGGAGGTGGAGATGCTGCTGTGATAAACCTGAACATGTGGCTTTTTGGCCTTGGAACTGTTTTGTGGGGAGCAGATGGAAGAAGTTCGAACTTTATAGAAAATCCATTGGAAGCTGTAAGGAGAGATTAATGAGTCATTCTGGTGGGAGCTGGGGTTATAGCAATGCTGAAACACAATGGAGGAGGCCTACCCCATGGAATCTCAAGGGGAACAAGGACTGTGCCGGGACCTATGCTAGGGGCCATTCTTGTGATATTTTGGGCAAACATCTGGCTTCATGTCCCAAGAACCTGAGTGAAGCTGAATTTTGAGATAGTGGACTAATTTCCTTGACAGAAGAAAAGTATGTAGGCAGGCTTAAAGTTTCAGAGGAGAAGAGAGTGGATAACAAAGTAGCCATAACTGTTAGAGAGACTGAATGGAGTCATTGAAGAGAAACCTGTCACTCTGCACTGTGTAAACAAAATATTATTTCTTCAGGGTCAGCACACAGAAGTGGATGCAACTGTGGTCCAAGAAGGCTGGGCTGTATCTCAAGCTGGAAGCATAGTTTGGCAGTACTACCCATGCAGTACTGGTTTTGAAGGCAAAGATTGAGGAGGTCATGAAGAACTACGAAGCCAGATACTGTGTGGCAGAGTTAGTGTCCCTAAATGGTCACTGGGTGAAGCTATGAAGTCAAAACTTTTTTTGTTTGTTTGGTTTTGGTTTTTGTTTTTCAAGACAGGGTTTCTCTGTAGATTTGGACCCTGTCCTGGAGCTAGCTCTTGTAGACCAGGCTGGCCTCGAACTCACAGAGATCTGTCTGCCTCTGCCTCCCGAGTGCTAGGATTAAAGGCAGTGCCAGGACCAAGGGACATCTGGCAAGAATGGCTGCAGGCATGGAGTGGAGCTGGCCTGAAAGTTAAGCTATGTGAGCTACCAGTAGCGGGGCTTGAAAAGTGGGGGCCTGCCCTAGCTTTTCAGACCATAGTCAATTTTCTCACAAGTCCCAAATGCTGGACATGGAGCTTCAGGATTCGGTGTTTGCTCTGCTGGGTATTTGCTTTGCCTTCATCATTCCTTACTATGCCCTGATCCTTCCATTCTGAAATGGGAATGTTTGTTCCCTTCCAGTATATGATGGAAGTTTTAGTATTACTATTATTGGAGCTCACAGTTAAGGCTTTGGACTTTCAAAGTGTTGAGATTTTAAGAGCTGAATTGTTATTTTATATCATGAGCTAAATATGAGACTTTGGGAAGGAGTAAAAGCTTAAGGTTATCGATTTAAGAGTTGTGTTTGTGGGGGGCAGAGAGATGGCACAGCGTTTAAGAGCTCTGACTGCTCTTCCAGAGGACCGGAGTTCAATTCCCAGCTACCACATGGCAGCTAACAATTGTCTGTGACTCCAGGGTCTGACACTCTCACGCAGACATACATGCAGGCAAAACACCAATGCACATAAAATAAAAGTAAATATAAAAAGTTTAAAAAAAGAGATATGTTGGGCTGGAGAGATGGCTCAGAGGTTAAGAGCACTGACTCCTCTTCCAGAGGTCCTGAGTTCAATTCCCAGCAACCACATGGTGGCTCACAACCATCTGTAATGAGATCTGGTGCCCTCTTCTGGCCTGCAGGCATGGAGGCTGAACACTGTGTACATAATAAATAAATCAATCTTTAAAAAAAAAAAAAAAAGAGAGATATGTTTATGTGTCAACATATATTATTGGAGGTAGAGTTGTCAGTTTCTGGTGTCAGCTTTACGTAAACTGGACTCACCTGGAAAGAGGGTCTGAGGGACCTAGAGAGACTAGGGTAGACTGTGGGCATGTCTATGGGGCATTGTCTTAATTAACTAAGATGGGAAGATCTATTTACTACAGGGGGGAAGAGATCCTATACACAAGCAGAGAAAGAACTGGGCAAGGCACGCTCAAGCTCCTCCTGCTGCTATGGCTTCCCTGTCATGATGGATTGTGTCTTCGCTACTGTTCTATTCCTGTGAAGAGACACCATGACCAACGCAACTTAGAAAGCATTTAATTCGAGCCTAGTTTATAATTTCAGAGGGTGAGTCTATGAGCATCATGGTGGGAACATGATGGCAGGCAGGCAGGCAGGCAGGCAGGCACTGCAGGTAGCTGAGAGCTTACGTGTTGAGACAACAACTACCAGGCAGAGAGACCACGCCTAGCCTGGGCTTCTGAAACCTCAAAGCCTAGCCCCAGTGACATATCTCCTACAGTAAGGCCACACCTCCTAATTCTTCCTAAATACTACAACTGGGAATCAAATATTCAAATATACGAGCCTATGGGGACCATTCTCATTAAACCACCACAGACTGTAACCTGAATAGGCTGTGAGCCAAATCAGCCCTTTGCTCCCTTAAGCGGCTTGTGTCGGGGTATTTTTATCACAGCAATGGGAAATAAAACTAAGACAGGGACATAAAGCCCCAGTGGGATCCACCATTTCTCAGACACTAGAACCTCACAGGCATCCCAGGGAAGACAGACCTTCCTGGCCAGCTGCCTGCCCGTTCAAAGGTAGGTGTGGAAGTCCCTGGTCAATGTACTTTTTTTTTTTTTTTTGCTCATGTCACAGCAAGGCAGAGAAGAGGGTCCAGGCTTCCCTAGACCATGAGTATAGGGCACTGTAGGTGGCAAAAACACAGAAAAGCGAAGGATGATGGGAAAAGGAGCATGTCCCTGCACTATTATCAGGATTCCTCGACAGTTGAGAGCTTTCCCACTGGGTGGCGCAAGCCTTTAATCCCAGCACTCGGAAGGCAGAGGCAGGGGGAGCTCTACAAGTTCAAGGCCAGCCTGGTCTATAGAGCTAGTTCCAGGACAGGCTCCAAAGCTACAGAGAAACCCTGTCTCAAAAAAAGAAAAACAAAAACAAACAAAATGTTCCTGGGAAAGTGAAAGAGTAGCATAGATAAGGAAGGGAGAAAGGAGAAATACGAAATAGCACAGATTTTACCTCCTGGATGAGTCACAGGGGCCACCTGCTTAGATTTCTAGGTTCTTGAATCTCAGGACAATGAATTGTATCAGAGATACATAGCTGACAATAGAGGCAAGTTATTTTAAAAAAATTGCAAAGATACTCGGGAGATTGGGAATAGACTAGTGGGAAAACGCAGAAATTCCAGTCTTTAGTCGTAATCTCATGAACCCTTTAAAGGCCATTTCCGTACCACCCGCCTTCTCTAGGCCAAGTTTTTCTCCTACGTGCTGTTAGTTGAGTAGCCCGGGCAGGGAAGGGTTTCCAGGCACTAGCAACTGGCCTTTTCATGCCTTATTCTTTTTTCTTTTTCTAATGTGTCTGGGTGCTTTGCCTGTGTTTTGTGCACCACGTGTGTGCAGTGCTCATGAGGCCAGAAGAGGGCCTCGGGCGTTACTGGAGTAGCAGACTATTGTTAGCCGCCATGTGCCAGGAATTGATCCTGAGTCCCCTGGAAATGCAGTGTCTTTAACCGCTGAGCCATCTCTGCAGGCCCTCATACCTTATTCTGATCTCTCTCCCTCTCTCTCCACATCCCTAATCTTCTGCCACGCTTGCACTGTGCCAGAGTTTGGCACTTGGCGGCAGGGTTGCAGCATCCAATTTAAAAACCAGGAACTTGCTAGAAACCACACAGATTCAAGCATAAAAACTGGCTGGGAGGAAAAGGCATTTTGGGTCAAGTACATCTACAGATCCTCAAAAATCTTCGAATTTGCCAGACTGGAAAGGGGGGGCAGTTGATACTGCATAAGCAGGGGTAATCTTCAAATTGGGGGCGCACGAGTTCTAGTCTGCGGATAAGAAGAGAGAAACCATTGTAAAGTGTGAGATAAGGGAGACCCAGGCCCCCGGCGGCCCGAGGCCGCAGTGAAGGGCAAGAAGGCTGAGGCCAAGGGTTGGGCCTCTCGGGCCGTGAGGGCGGGGTCGCCGCGCGAAGCGCTCTGGGAGTAGTAGGCGCTTTCTTTCCGCTCTCCTTCGGTCACTCGCTCTGGGCACCCAAGGACGTCCGGGCGGTGGGCGCAGCAACTGGCACGCTGCGACCGAGAGACTCTTTCCTCAGGCAGAGCCCACCTTTCGCCCTCTTGCGCGCGGCAGTTTGCAGCAGACTTCCGGCGCGCGGCACTGTGGGCATTGTAGTCCTTTCGAAGCCTCCCACTGCGTACGAGCAGCCCACCGGACTACGTTTCCCTTCGGCCTGCGCGCGCCCCGAGCCGCGTCGGCGCCAGCCCCCGACAAGTCGAGAGTCTCCAAGATGGCCGCGTGGGGAAGGAGGCGTCTGGGTCCGGGCGGCGGTGGCTCCCGAGAGAGGTGAGCTGGGCTCGCGACTGCGGGCGGCCGCCGACCTTAGAGTAGGCGAAGCTTCTGTGCTACGCGCGACTCCGAATCGTGTGCCTGCTGCGCGCGGGACCCTGGTGTGGGAGGAGCAGGCCGGCGCGACGGCCGGGGAGCGCGGGGAGCTCGACTAGGAGGGGTGGCGGCTCGCGATAGGCGATCCGTGAACCGGGGTTGAGTGACTCCCAGGGCCGCGAGGCTGTTCTACGGAGCGGGCGTGCAGGCTTTGGGCCGCTGGCTCGCGCACGTGGCTGTCTGGGCCTGGGCGTCCGACGTGGCGTGGAGGGGCTCCTGGAAGGGGAGGAGGGCAGAGGTTCGCCGGGCGGTGTGCTGCTAGGGGCGTTTGCTGAGAGCAGCCGCGTGCCGGGCGCGCCTCCAAGGGCCTGCGCTTGGACGCCTTCGGAGCGGGCCGTCATCGCCACTCCTGAGGGTTCTCTGCAAGCGGTTCTGCCCTAAGTCCTTTAAAGTGACCTTTTCTACCGGAGGCGTTTGGGGGCGCTAGGGGTTTGTTTCTTCCCGGTGATTGCCCGAAGATGAGAGGAGTTGGCGTGTTTCATGTTGAACATGTGGGTTTTTCCTCCTGGGGAGTATTTTTAGCTAATAGGTTACTAGAAACTGTTCAGCCACTAGAAGTTTGGGGAGAAGGGTACTGTATATCGGTGGAACTACTAAACTGCCCAGTTCGTTTTGCAAAAGCCTTCGCATTTTACTGTGAATGTCAGTTGAAAAGTAAACCTGGCTATCTTTTTCTTTTCCGATGAATACTGTTAAACATAAAAGTTCTGTCTCAACTAATCTGCATTGTTCGTTTTGACTGGTGCATCCCATGTTCCTTGCTGTTGCCTACAGAGCTTTCCCATCCCACACGAGTCTTCCTGCTTGGCAGTAGTGATAGCCTTGGTTTTATTCTTGAGTTTGCTTATGAAAAAGAATCTAGTCTGCATTTACCGTTCCTTGGGAAAGCAGTGGTAAGGAGTGGTTTTTCTGACTTTCACTTATTTCTTAGATAAGAACACCAAAAGTGACAATTTTGTTGTTTTTCATGTCCTTAAACCCTAAGGAACACTTTCAGGATATTTAATTTCAGCCCCTTAGTAACAGGAAAGAACCCTCCCAGAAGAACTAGTGTCAGATAAAGATACTTTTACTACTTGTTTTTTAGAGTCAAGATCTCTCTATGTAGTTCTAGCTGTCCTGCAACTCACTTTATAGACAAGGTTGACCTTGAACTCACAGAGCTAACTAAATCTGCCTCTGCCTTCCAAGTGCAGGATTAAAGGTGTGGGTCACCACACCCTACCATACTCTTTCTCTGGGATATAGACTGAAAGGGCCACACATGGATACCTCAAGCATGGGACAAGAGCCTTATGCTATATATAGCCTACCTAAAAAAAATAAATACAGAGAACTTTTTTTCCTTTGACTTGAAGCAAGTATTAATTTAACCAGTTTGTCAGCCAGCCACCCAGTCCTTGATTGAGCTTCAACAGCTTTTAAGGGGATTTAAATCAAATGCGGACAGATTTCACTGTTAAACTAGATAGTAGCTGACTCTTCAGAACAACTTCTGTTTAGTTCCTCACCTGAGAACTTGACTAATTGAGGTTATCTGCATGGGTCCTGTAGGTGTACAGGTGGTGACCTTTGGCCAGGAACTGCGGGTTCTACCCATGCATGCAGATGTTGTGTGTCTGCCAGGAATGGGGCATCAGATTTTATGATGTGAGAGTTACTACCATCTGTCCTCCTGGTAGGTAATGTGTAGTGACTGGAGGCTTATCCCTTTGTGGGAAGGCCCTTGCCAAAGAACTTATTCTCAGGATCCCATCTCCTTAAGGCCCTCCCTCTCTGAGCAGTGTATGGAAACATAACTCCCCCTGGCTAGCAAGCTGACTTCTGGGCATACCTCCATTCCTGCTCACTTGGTGGCCTGACTGGGTGGAACAGACCAGAATAATTGTATGCTCAGCACCATAGATTGTGAGTGTATTATTGGCTCTCATGACACAAGTAAACTGTTTATGGCTCCTAAGTGACTTTGTTCCACGTCACATTTGGACGGACTCAAATTTCAGCTTCATGTTAAGAGTACTTCAGAGCCATGCGGTGGTGGTGGTGCACGCCTTTAATCCCAGCACTCAAGAGGCAGAGGCAGGCAGATCTCTGTGAGTTCGAGGCCAGCCTGGTCTAGAAGAGCTAGTTCCAGGACAGGGTCCAAAACTACAGAGAAACCCTGTCTTGGGAAACAAAAAGAACTTCAGAGTTGCACACACCTTGCCGCCTGCCCTCTGCTGAAACTGAAGGAGCTGCTGTGTGGTTTGTGGCAAGGGCTGGAGTGGGCATTGCTTTGAACAGACGTATTTGCCAGTGGCTGCATACTCGAGCATATGTTATATTTAATTCCTTGCTTGATGCTGGTTGGCAGCTTAGTGTGCAGTGGTTCTTGCTTTGCCTGCTTCTTAATTCTAGAAACACAGGCTAGTACTAGAGCTGAGTGACAGCCATTGCAGCAGTTGAGTAGCTGCTAGCCATACATATATGATGGTTACACTGACGTTAGAATTAAACACAATGAAAAGTTTAGCTCTTAAATCACAGGCCATGTTTTGGGTGCCTGGTACTCACTTCGGGCTAATGGCTAAGCATAGCGAAAACTTTCCCATCAGCTCAGTAAGTAGCTAGGGACAGTGCTGATCTAGACTGAAATTGGAGGGGGAAAGGAGCGAACTGAGAGCTGCTTATGTGTTGATTTTTCTCTCCACTCCATTAAATCTAGGGAAACAACAGTATTTGTAATGAAGAACATCAAACTCTGAACTGTAACCTGAATTCTTGTCCAAAATTGAGCATACTGACAGCGAGTACAGCAAACAGATTGCCGTTTGTCCTGCTGGCCTCTTTGAGGCACACTTACCCGTCTAGGAAAGCAGAGCAGGTATCTGTATTCTGCCACCTGTGTGCCAGCCTGGACCGGCTCTCAGACAGCCCTGCCTATCCTTTCTTGGGCTTCTTGGTGCTGCTCTCGGGGCCCCTGAGCATCCCTGAGATCTCCATGATTGTTGGAATGTGAGTATAGCCCTGCACTCTGAATTCCTTTTTTTTTTTTTTTTGCTGATCTTATGAAGATACTTGATCTGTGTCTGATACAGGACAGCCTGAGATATCCAAGCTTTCTTCTGTTCTGTGCATTTGTTAGGCAGTCAGTAATTACGGTGTTCCCTCCACATCCTTCCCTCCTCCTCTTGGAAGACTATGTCATATTTGTGAGGTCCTAGGGGCCAGGTAGAGTTAGTGCCTACTCCACTTAAAAAGCCATGAGAACAGATTGGTTTACATTTCTGGGGTGATAGACTCCCCCTTTCTGCTCTGATCTTCCCTTTTAGAGCTAGGGGCTCCAGGAATTTGAGGCATTTCATATTTTAAGAGGTTCCCATGCTGGCTCAGGTATATGGCAGTTTTCTTTTCTCCTGGTCTGGATGAGATAAGCAGGCCCGCGTCATACACCAAAGTTTCTTGCTCTATAGCCCCTGCTAGCTCTGTTGGCTAGTGAGAGGTGACAGCGCCTATGGATGAGCCACATGTTCTGCTCACAGATCTGAATGTAAGTCAACCACTGTGCCATGATCCAGCCTTTGGGCTGTATTTCCGATGTCCTGGGTTTTACTCAAGCAGTCTGGGTTCCACTTGCCTTGATTTCTGCTTCTGTGGACAAGTCAAGTTCTGCAGGCTCACCTCTGAGAAAGCAGAGTTGATAGTGTCCAAGAGGAGGAAGGGCTGAGGCTGCACTTGCCTGGCTTGGGTTAGGCATGATTTGTTCTTGAGTGTGTGAAGAGCTGTGGGTGGGGTGGGAAGTGTGATTTAGGAGCCGGCATACACAGGGGGGTGCCGACAGCAACTGTGATGGGCACAGAGTTCCTGGGAAAAGGCAGTAGCCCACAAATTTTCCCCACAGTTCTTCAGATGAAAGCTGTGCAGTCTGGCATCTCTGCTGATCATTGGGGTTAACACTGGTTGCCTGTCTGTCGGTGCTTGAAATGTTATTGTGCCAGAGGAGTTGAGGTTTTTACTTTATTGAGTAATTAATTTACATTTAAACAGTTGTGGGTGTTTTACTACTGCCCTCTTTGATTTTTGCACCCAGCCAGATCATTCAGTGCTTTGGGAGACCAGGGAAATTGACTCAGGATAGCAAAGTATTTTGCCCTTGGGCTTAAATGAGAGTAAACTTGAGGGACAACAGAGGGGGAGGCTAGGGGAAGTGGGGCAGGTGGAGGGACAGGAGATACTCATATAATAGTATTTGTAAGAACACAAGATTTGGGGGGGTTTGGTTTTGGATGTTTTTGTTTGGTTTGTTTTTCAAGGCAGGGTTTCTCTGTGTAACCCTGGCCATCCTGGGACTCACTCTGTAGACAAAGTTTACCATCGGAGTGCTGGGATTAAGGATGTGCACCACTGCCAGGCAAGATTTGTTTTAATGGTGTGTTCGAGTGGGTGCGTGGGGCATCCAGAAGAAACCATTTGATCTTGAATTTGGAGTTGCTGGTGGTTTTGAGCCACCTCATGTGGGTGTTGGGAACTGGTGTTCTCTGCAAGGGCAGCACTATTGTGAGTTGAGGGTCTCCTCATCCTACAGTCCTGCTGAGAAGAGGATGGTTCTGTTTCCTTGTTTTATTCACGTAAATGCTGTGCTATTTGGTGGGGAGAGGGTCTCTCCAGACCCAGAAGAATGCAATCTGACTGTATACTTCCTAGGCCCCAGATTCCCAGGCAGGGTTCAGATGGGAACCCACATCTAAACTAGCAACTGGTGTTCGTTTGGGTTTTTTTTTTTTTTTTTCTGTTTGGTTTTTATTTTTTGTTTTTTAAACAACTGAAGATGTCTTCTTCATCAAGGCATCCCCATCTAATACTCCCAGAGAGTGACAGGTTCCCAAGAATGTTTGTAATGAGGGATAGGAAGAGAAAATCTTGTGACATTTAAGGTATCTAGGACCTGAAAATAGAGTCAGTAGTCAGGTTGCTTTTCTGTTTTGTTTTGCTTTTTTTGAGACAGGGTCTCTCAAGGTAGCCCAAACTGTCCCGGAATTCACTACTTTTTGCTCTGAAAACATGATCACTTGTGTAGTTTCTTATGATATTGCATTCCACCTCCACCCCCAGGTCCAGAAAACCCATTTCTGGCTAACCAAACATGACTTTCTGGGAATGAAAGAATGCAGAAAGAGCCGGGCCTGGTGGTTGCACGCCTTTAATCCCAGCCCTCGGGAGGCAGAGGCAGGTGTATCGAGGCCAGCCTGGTCTACAAGAAACCTGTCTTCCAAAAACAAAACAAAAAAAACCAAAAAACCCACAAGAATGCAGAAAGATCAAACAATTGACCCTTTGCTGCAGACGACAGGGAGACCCAGACTAGCCTATTTCAAAGGGAAGCCAACACTTTGCTCCTGTGAGAGGTCTCCCCATGGTCTGGTGACTGAGAAGCTCTTCTGCCTCAGTGTTGGGGACACACATGCCAAGGGGAGAGATGGCTCGGCTAAATTTATGAGCACTGGTGAGGACCTATGTCTAATTACGAGCATCTACAGTTATTGTAGAGAGGCCGCTTGTTGGTTCATGGCTGCTTAGCCCCAAAGTAATCACGCAGAACTCTGTTCTTTTGTGTCTAGGATTCCTTTCCAAGCTTTCTCAGGTTTTATGTGGATTTTAGTCCACCATGTTGGTGTGCCAGTTTGTTGGCAGAGGCCGCTTGTTTCTTCCCAGCCGCCTAGCCCCTGAAATAATCACACAGAAACTGTATTATTTAAGTCACTGCTTGGCTCATTAGCTCTAGCTTCTTATTGGCTAACTTTTGTTTTGTTTTGTTTGTTTGTTTGTTTGTTTTTGAGACAGGGTTTCTCTAATTGGCTAACTCTTATGTGTTGATTTAACCCATTTCTATTAATCTGTGTATTGCCATGTGGCTGTGGCTTACTGGCTAAAGTTTTGTCTGGCTCCGGCAGGGCTACGTGGCTTCTCTCTGACCCCATCCTTCTTTTTCCCAGCATTCAGTTTAGTTGTTGTATCCCGTCCCCCTTCTCCACTCCCACCTCTATTCCCTGCACGCAGGCCAAAGACAGTTCATTTTTTGTTGTTGTTGTTGTTGTTTGTTTTTATTTATTATGTATATAGTGTTCTGCCTCCGTGTATGCCTGCATGCCAGAAGAGGGCACCAGATCTCACTGCAGATGGTTGTGATCTACCATGTAGTTGCTGGGAATTAAACTCAGGACTTCTGGAAGAGCAGCCAGTGCTCTTAACCACTGAGCCATCTCTCCAGCCCCCAAGACAGTTTCTTTATTCATTAATGGTAATCACAACATACAGAGGGAAATCCCATATCACATGGTTTCTGCACACATGATCCTTAGGTTACTGCACACATGATGTGCCAACATACATGTAGGCAAAACTTTCATACATACAAGATAAAATGTATTCCTATATATGTGTGTTTTTAAAAATCGGTCTTGAAACTGGAGAGATGGCTTAGTGTTTTAAAAACATGTATTCTTGCAGAGGACCTGAGTTCAATTCCTAGCACCCACATCAGGCAGCTTATAACTGTTTGTAACTCCAGCTCCAGGGAACAGCACTAACCTCAGATACATGCACATATACAGACTACACACATACACACAAATAAACAATAATTTTTAAAAATTGGTTTTGGCTCAGTGGTTAAAAGTGATGTCATAGTTGTGATGGCACATACCCCTCATCCCAGTGTTTGGGAGACAGTTACATAGTGAGGCCAGGTCTGAACACAAACAAAAGGCAGCTTGACCTCTGGCTCTGCTATACATTTTCAGGCCCCAGACACCGTAATTGCCACAATAGTTTTTCTCTCCTGTCCCTCATTACAGTCATTTCTTGGGCACCTGCTTCATTCAGGCAGAGCTAGATAGGGATGCTTTGATGGGAATGGCTTCAGTTGTTTAAAAAAAAGAAACAAGCACCAGTTGTTAGCCTAGGTGTGACCTTTCCATCTGAATACTGCTTGGGAATCTGGAGTCTAGGAAGTGGAACATCAGGTTCTAGGTCTAGAGAGATATCACCCACCACCCCATCCCACCCCCAGGATACAAAATTGTCCTCTTCTTAGCAGGATTGTGGGATGAGGCCAGTATAACATAGCTGGGAGACCCTGGGAGCTTGCTTCTGTGCTAAGGGGTACAGATTGTTGAATTTGTTTTGTTGTGAGGCAGGGTCTCCTGTAACCAGGCTTGCATTGAACTTGGCGTGTAGCAGAAGTTACTCTGGGCTTCCACAAGTTCTCTCTCCACCATGCCACATTCCCAGCTTGACTTTAGTTTAGTTTCTCTTTGGGAAAGGAGTCTTGCTATGTATCCCAGACTGGCTTGGAACTCATAATTGTCTTTTTTTTATTTGTTGGGTTTTTGTTTTGTTTTGAAGCAGGGTTTCTCCTTTTGGCTCTAGCTGTCCTGAAACTCGCTCTGTAGACCAGGGCGCCCTCAAACTCAAGAGATCTGCTTGCCTTAGCCTTCTGGATAGCTGGTACTACAATTATGTCTCCACCATGCCCAGTTGAGATTTTTCTTTTTAAGAAAAATTTGTTTTCTATTATGAAAGAAGCGTGGGCTGGGGAGCTAGCTTGAGTGGGTAAGAGTGCTTGTGTTGCAAGCATGAGTAGTTGAGTTCAGATTCTTAGCACTCACATAAAAGACTGGGCATGACTGTGTATACCTGTTCCCTCAGCATTTGGAGGGGCAAGCAGAGAGATAGGTAGATTCTCAAGACCTGTTAGCCAACCAGCCTAGTCACATTGCAAACTTCTGGTTTGGTGGTGTTAGAAATGGGTCTGGGGTCTCAGGGAAATGACCATACAGTGAAACAAAAAAAAAAAAAAAGCTTCTGCAGAAGGGTGTCCAGCTGCATATCAAGCCAGATATGCGGGCAAGCATAGGCAGCAGAGCCTCACATTCTCACGGCATCTGGTAATGTAAACAACACTGTTGATAAGGAAAGTGTAATTTTTGAGGACAGGAGGCGCACAGTCTTTGAGCACATACTTTGATTTTAGTCAAATGTTAGGTGTGGGCTTCTCAGCCCACAGCTCTAGAACTAGAAAGAATAAGCTCACAGGCAGGTCCCCGTTGGGGGGAAGAGCAAAGCCAAGCCCAGCTGGTGCAGCTAATATGGAAACTTCCTTTGTTTCATTCACTCCTCTGACAGAAAAGACAGCACATTTTACTTAAGTTCCACAAGTGCCTGGCAACTCTGGGTATTTGTCCAGAAGAATTGAAAACAGGGCTACAGAAGTGGCTCAGTGGTTAAGAGCACTGACTGACTGACTGACTGCTCTTCCAGAGGACCTGGGTTCAATTCCCAAGATCTGACACCCTCACATTTGTATGTGCATGTGTGTACGTGCAAAATACCAATGCACATAAAATAAAAATAAATTAAAAAAAATTGCAAACAGGAAATGGTGTGGGCAAATAGATGGCTCAGCAGGTAGAAATATTTGCCTGGTGAGAGGTCTATCCCTAGAACCACATAAGGGTAGGAGAGAGCAAATATCTGTGAGTTGTCCTGTGACTTCCATGCATGTACACTTATACAAAACAACGAAGTATTAGCCAGACTTGGTGGTGTACACGTTTAATCCCAGCATTCAAGAGGCAGAGTTCAAGGTCAGCCTTGTCTATATAGCAAGTTCCAGAACAACTAGGGTTATAAAGTGAGACCCTGTCTCCAAAAGAAGAAAAACCTGCCCCCCTCCCCCCAAAAAAAGGCGCCAGGGCCATGGTATTAGGTACTAGTTCAGTGGGTTTGACTTTGGATTTATACCTTATGGAAATTAGTTGTTTAATAATGTAGCTGTATTTAACAAGGCACTAAATTTTGCTATGTATATTTTATCACAGATAATAATAAAACTTGTGCTTAAGCCAAGCAGGCCTGGTGACCCACCACATCTTTAATCCCAGAACTCAGGAGGCAGAGGCAGGCAGATCCCTGTGAGTTAAAGACCAGCCAGTGATACTGTGTTTGCAGCAGCAACAAGACCCCCTCGGCCCCCCAAAAAACTTGTACTTACCACTTAACTGCCTTGCCCCACATAGTCCCCTCAAGTGGAGACCTCCTTGCTCCTTGCTTATGAAGCCTCATTTCCTTAGTCTACCTGGTTGACAATTGAAGACAGGCTTGAATGACAGAGCTTATTAGTTTTGTACCAAGTGACGCATGAGAGGAGCCTGCTGCTTGCACCCCCATTACAGGGTGCTGTACTGTCCTCTGCCTGGGTAGTGGGCAGCCCAGTTAGTTCTTTCTCACTTAGCAAACACCAGCTCTTGAACAGGTGTTTTTAGACTTGGGAAGATTGACATTTGAGATTTGACCTTGGGTGGGGGTGAGACAGGGATTACAGAGCCCTCCGCGCCCAGCCTGCCAGACATTCTCAGGGCAGCTGTATCCCAGAGAGGACAGTTTTCCTTATAGCTGGCTGCAGTGCCAGCATTTCCAAGTGACTCCTCTCCCTTCCCAACGCTGGTTAACCTGGGCAGACCCATGACCTGAGGTCCTGAGCAAGGTTGCCACCTGCTCCACTGAAGGCTCAGGACAGAGTGACCTCTCACCCAGTGTCAGCAAAGTGCATGGGCACAGTGTTCTTTCCCCATCCCCCTTTCTTTCTGAGACAAAATTTTGTTTATTTATTTTTTGGTTTTTCGAGACAGGGTTTCTCTGTGGCTTTGGAGCCTGTCCTGGAACTAGCTCTGTAGACCAGGCTGGCCTCACTCACAGAGATCCGCCTGCCTCTGCCTCCCGAGTGCTGGGATTAAAGGCGTGTGCCACCACCGCCCGGCTAAGACAAAATTTTGCTGTAGCTTTGGAACCTGTCCTGGAATTAGCTAGCTCTTGTAGACCAGGCTAGCCTCGAACTCACAGAGGTCCACCTGCCTCTGCCTCCCGAGTGCTGGCTTTAAAGGCGTGTGCCTCCACCACCCGGCGGCCCAGTGTTCTTAATTAAGTTCCAGAGATTGGACCAGGTGTAGGATCAAAGGCCATTTAGTGAAAAGTGACTCCCTTTCCTTTTCCTGGCCACCCAGTTCCCTCTTAATGATAGCCTTATTCTTAGGCCTCCTTGCCTCCTAGATATTCAGGTGCTTTTATGTAAACAGGTGGATAACTAAAATAACACCCTACAGAGGCTGAGGAGATGGTTCTGTGGATAAAGTGCTCGCTCTGCAGGAGGGGCACCCAGATGAAAACTGGATGTGGCAGCCTGTAACCTCAGCTAGGAAGGGAAGAGGCAAGCGGATCCCTGAAACTTCATGAATGATTGGTTTGGGCGTTACCATTTTCTTCCTGGAAAAACTTTTCTAAAGATTCTATCATACCAAAGGATGCCCAGGACTACTTTTCTTAAATGACTGTTCCTATAGAATTGATATCTCTGGTAACTCCAGAGACTCCTGCTGGTACTCCTGCTTCCTCTGTTGACTTGCTTTGCTTTTGTTTCATGCTGTATAGTTGGGCCAAGTCTAGAGTGGCTGGGAAAGGGCATTGGTGAGCATGTCTACAGAATCAGCTCAGTACATGAGGATTGGGTGGGCACAGCTATGTCTATAACTGCTGCAAGCTGTGACGTTCACAGAACTACCTGCAGTGAGGACCTGTGAGAGTCTTGATCCACTGACTCGGAGCTCTTCACTGGCTGCATTTGCTTCACGTCACCCCATATTATGGACCACTGGCCTTGTGTTTCCAGACGTGTCTGTCTATAATCATGAACATGCTCATTCATCTGCCTTGACAAATAGCAAGAACTGGGCTCTCTCAGCCTGGCCTGGGTAGACTGGGTGCCAGCTAAGCATACAGAAGGTGCTGGGGACTGGCCAGGCCGAGGTCAGAAGTGTTATCTGCCTAGTGATACGTTTTTAAGACAAGCAATCTGTCAGAGGTGCTGAGTGTGCTTTACTGACACAAATTGTTTCCCTGTGTTCAGGCTGGCCACATGCCTACAGGGTAGAGAAGGCCATGAAACTAAAGTTGGCTGGCATTGTAAGGGCACTGCAATCCCAGCTTGAACCTACATTTTGCCTTGAGTGTTCCACAGGGGAGAAGGCTTGCCTCAGATTCTCTGTGCACAGGAATGTGCCCTATGTCCACTTTGAAAACGGGCAGGACTTGCGGATGACTTGGACATAGCTCTGCCTAGAGTCATGGTTTCACAGATGGACATATAAATTGGCACTTTGACTTTTATTGGCTTATGGCCATGAGATCACAAAGGGAATCTCTTGACCAGGAGTGCACCCGCTTAAAGAATCTCTTACCCAGATGGGTGATGTTGGCGCACACCTTGAAATTCCAGCACTAAGGAGGCAGAGGCAGGCAGATAATGTCTTATAGGCCAGCGTGGTCTATAAGAACTAGTTCCAAGGCAGCTACGGCTGTTACACAGAGAAACCCTGTATTTAAAAAAAAAACAAAAAAACCCTACCTGTTGTTCTTTTTGAGGCAGGGTTTCCCTGTGCAGCTCAAGATGACCTAGACCTCTTATCCTCCTGACTCAGGCTCCTGAGTGTTGGTATTGCAAGCTTGTGCCACCTTGTCTGGTCTCGACTCTTTGACACCTTCCTCAAGCTTACTTATTGGCTAAAAGTGTCTGAAAATAAGTGTGTCTTGTTGTGAACAAACTGCAGGCATCCTGCTCACCTTCCTCCCCTTGGAATGTGCTCCAAATGGAGACATCCCACAGAGGACCTTAATGGGGAAATACTGCTCTCCAGTTGGGATCTTCAGCACCCTGGGAGGTATCAGGCAGCACGCAGCATAGCATGCCAGTGGACGGGCTGCTTTGGCCATGTCCCATGCTGTGACTTCTTTTTATTTTTGTGGTGATAGGTGAGGCCAGGGGCCATGTACAGACTAGGCAAGCTCTGCCTCTGAGCCATCTTCATTCCCCATGCTGAGGCTTCTAGTTCCACCCCAGAGAATAGCTTTCTCCCTGGGCTCAACTGACTAGGGGCATATGATTTAATTAATCCTTACCTGAGCCCAGTTTAATTACAGTCACTGTTTTGGGGTAAAGCATTTGTATTGCCTGAATCCAAGCCAGTGCTCTTTTTTATTAAGGGGTGCTGGTCTGAGCATGGGGTTCCCCCACCCGGTACAGGGAGTACAGTCTGAGGGGGAGGTATTTTTGAAACAAGGTCTTGTAACTGTGTAGTTCTGGCTGTGTGGAACTCATTGTGTTGACTAGACTGGCTTTGAACTCAGATCTGCCTACCTCTGCCTCACAAGTATTGGGATCAAAAAACCATGCCAGGCCACCTTTGTGACCTTTTTGTTTCACTATTTCTTTGGGGGGGGGGGGGATTGCCGTCTTGTGGGTTGGGTTCTGAAGCAAATGAACCCGTAAGTGGTTGAGGCTGAGGCAAACACTTGTCCAAATAAGCTAGACTGTTCAACCTAACCTTGTCTTTTTCCCTCCACTAAAGGGTTAGCCTGTCAGCCACAGACTGCTACATAGTGCATGAAATCTACAGTGGGGAGAATGCCCAGGACCAGTTTGAGTATGAGCTGGAGCAGGCGCTGGAAGCCCAGTACAAATACATTGTGATAGAGCCCACTCGAATTGGAGATGAGACAGCACGTTGGATCACTGTGGGCAATTGCCTACACAAGACGGCCGTGTTGGCTGGCACTGCCTGCCTCTTCACCCCATTGGCACTGCCCCTGGATTACTCCCACTACATCTCCCTGCCCGCTGGTGTGCTGAGCCTGACCTGCTGTACCCTCTATGGGATCTCCTGGCAGTTTGACCCTTGCTGCAAGTACCAGGTGGAGTATGATGCCTATAAACTGTCCCGCCTGCCTCTGCATACGCTCACCTCTTCCACACCAGTGGTGCTGGTTCGGAAGGACGACCTGCACAGAAAGAGATTGCACAACACAATAGCACTGGCTGCCCTGGTGTACTGTGTAAAGAAGATTTATGAGCTCTACGCTGTATGACTGCAGGAGAGTGGGACGCGAAGCAGAACCACAGGGCCTACAGGACTCAGATCCCTTCAGCAACACCTTGGGTTTTCTCCGTGAGGCAACAGCACCTGGGAAAGTGTTTGGTTTAATACTTGTTATTTTTAAACAAAAATAACAGATCATGGGTATGCCAAGGGTTTATTCAGCTCATTACAATAAGATGTCTATTTCCATAACCCAGGAGTGGGTCCCAGACTGTGGAAGTCTGACTGGGCAGTGGAATATGGATGGAGCCAACACAACTTACTGAGGGGTGTGAACTTGCTGTGGGGGTGTCTTAAGTATATTGTTTAACTATACCATTCAGAAGCCAACCGGAAGCTATTGACCATTAAAATTATGAGAATTTCAACTTCTGTTCTCTCTTTATATGCCTGTGCCTGCAGCTGCTGCTGTATATGGGACAGGCACATGCTGCAGACACCCTGCTGCTACAACTTGTTGCAGCACAGTGGCACTAGAGCTAACATCCTGCTAAAAAGAGAATGCACAACATAGTAGGACTAGCTACCACGGCTTCTGGCCTGCTAGTCTAGTCGTGGCTTCAGTTGGCTGTTTGTCACACATAGTAGGATAAGATGGCCTTGGTCTTCCTTTGGTTCACCTGGGGATGCCAAGCCCAGAAGCCCTTCTCCAAAGACTGACTTAGGAGAACACAGCACAAACCTCTGATGTTCCTATGTAGCCCTGAGTTCGCCCCAGTGCCCCAGGCTGTGGGAGATGCCTCTGTTGAGAGCAGTGAGTCTTACAGTGTGTTTGGTTGGTTGGTTTTGGTTTTTCTGAGGCAGTCTTTCTTGCTGTCCTAAAACTTGCTGTGTAGACCAGCTGGGCCTGGAACTCAGATCCTTTGTCTGCCTCCTGGGTGCTGGGATTAAAGCATGTGCCACCACGCCCAGCTTTGTGTCTTTTTTACTAAGGCTTTCAGTAAGTGGAAAATGATCCCCTGCACAAAGGCTGAGGCATAGCGCTTCTGTGGTCTTTAGTAAACAGCCAAGCTAGTTTCTCCACAGGAAGTTCTGACACCCAGCATCAGGAAGGGGTCCGAACCTGGAGGTGAGGGAAACGAGGTTTTAGAGAACTCCCAGGGGCGATTGGGACATTTGTGATAGAAGAGATCCAGAGTTTGGGCATTATTTTCAAAAGCCCACAGAAGTACAAAAAACTGACTTCATTCCAAGTACTGTAGAAATACTGCAGGCTCAGTGAGTACTCAGTGATGAGATGATGTTATCCACACAAAGAGTATTGTTATGTGGCAGTGTGGTGGATCAGGATGGTGAAGAGGTAGCTGCCTTAGCTACAAGCAATCCCAGCTGTATCTGGTGCCTCTGAGAGCCCCAAGTGCCTGAAGGTTGGCTCTGAGCCTGATGGGCAAGCACAGCCTGGGAGGGGTTTTTTGTAACAAGCATCACCTGGTCTGGCTGTGTTCTTTCTGCACATCAGATTGCATGGGGTGTGTGTGTGGGGGGGGTGACTGTGGGCTGGGGACCTCATTTCAGCTGAGCAGATGCCCTTGCCCAAAATAGAAACCAGGTACAAACAGCTCCTTTCTATTTCCCAAGCTGCATTGAACAAAGTGACTCTTGTTGAGCGGACTAACCCAGATTCTGAAATGCCATCTTGGTTTGGCCCCTAGCTAGCAGGGTAGGGTTGGGTGTGCCTGGACTGGGCTCTGAGAGAGGTAGCCTGTGAACCTCATTTCTGGTGATAGCCACAATGTTTTCACAATAGCTTTCTCTGTTGAGAAGAAAGAAAAACTGCACAACTTAGACCCTGTTGGAAACCCACCGGATGCAGTTCTGTGGGGCCCTTTTAAGATATGGATCATAGAATGAATCTAACAAACCAATCTAGTCTTAACTGTCTACCCACTTAATCCACTTTCAGGAGCAAAAAGCTCTATAAAGGAGCAGTTAACAGGAAACATGGAGTGGCAGATCGTGGGGCGCTCCTTCCACTGGGTCTCACCCTGGTTACACATCTGGTTCAGTGACTGCCCTTGAGCCTATGAGGCATGAGATTACCCCGTCACTTGCCCTGTAGGGTGGTCAGCAGCTGGGTCAAGAAGCACCAGTGACCAGACACCACAGGGTTTAAAGAGCAAGACTGAACTTCGACCACCAGGACACCTTAAGGAATTTCAGGATAGGAGACACTTTTCCAGAGAACAGGAAGTCAGGACAGCTGCAGCACTGCAGCCTTGGGTGGCAGCTGCTCTCACATTCAGCTACTGGGCGGAAATGTCAGGAATAAAGTTCGTCTAAGAGAGCATGAGTTGAAGGTGGGGTATGGCTTCTAAGCGGCCAGTTTCTTGGGTGACAGCAGGTAGGAAGAGGGGACTCACCTTGCTGCTGGTGGTTCTCTTGCCCTCGGGCCTAGGTAGGACTTAGATCATCATCTTGCATGGGAAACAAAGGACATGGCTATTGTCCATGAATGCACAGATTACTCGGATCCTTGTGCCCTCACTTGTGAGGACTCAGTGGTTCTAAGCTACCTACCAGTGTCTCCTAAACTGACCTCCCTCAACCAGGTTGATGTTCTGTCCTCTGATGACCGAGTATGCTGTTGCTATGGCTTACCACTTTAATGGAAAGAATTGTAGCTGGACGTGACCCTTCTCAAAGTGCCAGCCAACAAGTGTCAGAGAAAGTGTTATTTCTATGCTGGGGCATGTCCTTGCTGCAGTTCACTAGGAATATGCAGGGTGCTTTGTAGCTTCATGCTACCAGGGACTAGGCTGCAGCCCTGGTACAGTTGGCTGCTGGCATCCTCCCTGGCAGGAGGGTGGATGGCACCTGTGGAAGATGGGAGGCCACCTATGATCTGTATCCATGTTTCATCCATAGTTCTTGGGCCATTCAGGACAATGTGTGAGCCAGGGTAAATAAGCCACAGATCTAATCGTCCACTCAACTTCCTCCTCCCAGGGAATTTGAAAGCCTCCAACACTGACCCTAGCTATCTGCAGCCATTTTAATCACCTATCAGGGTTGAGAGAGCAGCACAAGGCACTGGAGAGACGGCTGAGAAGTTAAGGGTACTGGCTGTTCTTCCAGAGGATCCATGCCATTCCTAGCACCACATGGCAGCTTAAAACCCGGCAGTAACTCCAGTCCCAGAAAATCTGATGTACCATCTCTGGCTGCCACAGGCAGCAGGCATTGCACATGGTACATAGATATATACATGCAGACAAAACACCCATACAGCTCAACAATAAGAGGCAAATTAAACAGGAAAGGAGGAAAGTATCCTTGTCTGCAAATTCGGCTTCTACGTGACTCTAAAGACACCACCAGAAAAGTAACTGAAAAGCATCCTCGGTATAAGAGGTTAAAAACCTCTACAAAGAACATTAAAATATTCGAGAAAGAAACTGACTGTGGGATGGTGGTGAACACCTTTAAGCCCAGCACTAAGGAGGTAGAGGCAAGTGGATCTTTGAGAGTCCAAGGCCGCCTGGTCTACAACTGTTCCACAGTCTGTCTTGGGAAAAAAAAAGTGAAGACAGTAAACGAGGAAAGGACCTCCATTTTTATTTATTTGTTTGTCTTTTTCAAGACAAGGTTTCTCTAGTTTTGGTGCCTGTCCTAGAACTAGCTCTTGTAGACCAGGCTGGCCTCGAACTCAGAGATCTGCCTGCCTCTGCCTCCGCCTCCCGAGTGCTGGAATTAAAGGTGTGCACCACCACCGCCCAGCTAGGATCTTCATTCTTAATGGGCTAGGAGAATTAATGTAAAAATGACTGTTTGGGGTTATGGATGTAATTCAGTTTGTAAATGACTGCCTAGCATGCATGAGGCCCCTAGGTCTGATCTTAACCATTCCATAAATTGGCATAGTGACACATGCATAGAAACTTGAGAAGGAAGGGTAGGAGGATTGGAAGTTAAAAGCCACCAGGCAGTGGTGAACCTTTAATCCCAGCACTCGGGAGGCAGAGGCAGGTGGATCTCTGTGAGTTCAAGGCCAGCCTGGTCTACCACAGCTAATTCCAGGACAGGGTCTAAGACTACAGAGAAACCTTGTCCTGAAAAGGGGGGAGTTAAAAGCCATCCTTACCACAGTGAGACAGTGAGTCTGAGGCCAGACTGAGATACAGTCTGGGAGGGAAGGAAGGAAACTGGCCACCGTATCAAATGATAGCTACAGAGTCAATGCAATTGCACTAAAATAAAAACTAGAAAAACTAACCTTGGAAGCACAGAGAGAGAGAGAACCCAGATAGCCAAAGTAATCTTTAAAAAAGTAAATGTGGGGGGCTGGAGAAATGGCTCAGCGGTTAAGAGCACTGACTGCTCTTCCAGAGGACCCAGGTTCAATTCCCAGCACCCACATGGCAGCTCACAACTGTCTGAAAATGCAGTTCCACGAGATCTGACACCTTCACATCAATGCGCATAAAATGAAGTTAAATAGTTAAGGGCTGGAGCGATGGCTCAGAGGTTAAGAGCATTGCCTGCTCTTCCAAAGGTTCTGAGTTCAATTCCCAGCAACCACATGGTGGCTCGCAACCATATGTAATGAGGTCTGGTGCTCTCTTCTGGCTGCAGGTATGCACACAGAATATTGTATACACAATAAATAAATAAATACAAAAAAATAAAAAGTTAAAAAATTATTTTAAAAAAGTAAATGTGGGCAGTTAACACCATAAATGACTTCAGTATACACTGTTCTGCCTGCACACCAGAAGAGGGCGCCAGATCTCATTATAGATGGTTGTGAGCCACCATGTGGTTGCTGAGAATTGAACTCAAGACTCTGGAAGAACAGCCAGTGCTCTTAACCTCTGAGCCATCGCTCCAGTCCCCCGACTTAAAGTTATATTACAGAGTCATAGTAACAAAAACGGCACAGTATTGGCATTGAACACAGACATAGATTAATGGAACAAAATAAAAGACACAGATTAAAAACCATTTTTTACGAAGATGTCAAAAATGTACAAATGGTGCTTTGAGGCCTGAGCATCCACATGGTCAAGAATGAAACCAGATTTTCATCTCACCCTGCACAAGTCAATTCCAAATGAGATACTTCCATGTAAGATGCGGAACTCAAACTGTTAAGAAAAAGTGGGGGGGGGACGACAAAACAGCAAATGCACTGGGCAGTGGTGGTGCCACCTTTAATCCCAGCACTCGGGAGGCAGAGGCAGGTGGATCTCTGGGTTCAAGGCCAACTTGGTCTACAGAGGGAGTTCCAGGACAGCCAGGGGCTATATAGAGACCCCATCTCAAAAGATCAGGAAAAAAATCAGCAAATGCTGACTTGGGTGTAGATAAAAGGGGACCCTCATGCACTGCTGAATAGAATCTAAACTACTGTGACCTCACAGAAACCAGTATGAATGTTTCTCATAACACCATAGATCTGGCCAGGTAGTGGTAGTGGCATGCCTTTAGTTCCAACACAGGTGGAGGCAGGTGGATCTCTGAGTTTGGGGCCAGCATGGAAGAGCTAATTCCAAGAGAGGCTCCAAAGCTACAGAGAAACCTGGTCTCAAAAAAACAAGCAAACAAAAACAACCAACACTCTAGATCTGTCACATACTATACCACTCCCTGATGTTCACCTCAAGGACGTAGTCAGTGACACCCGTCAGCAGTGTGCACTGAAGCACTGTTCACAACGGCTAAGCTATGCCACCAGCCTAGGTCTCCAGCATCAGATGCGAAACAGAGATAAGGCTTTCTTCAGCCACAAAGAATGAAGTCTTATACATTTGTGGAAAAATGAACCCAACAAGAGACAATATCATGAATTAACCAGTCTCAGAAAGTAAGTATCACATGTTTCCTAGTTTGTTGTTCCTAAATTTCATACGGCCACTTAAAATGATATGCATTAAAATAGAAGTGAAAGGGATGGGGACCTACGTTGGCTGATGGATGAGAGGGGGAGTGAGCTAAGAGCAGACCTTTATCTATTAAGTGATCTTAAAAGGCAGTTTGGCAGGCCCAGAGCTGAGTGAAGACGACAGCTTTATGTGGGAGATTTACTTTGATTTGGGGAAATGTCCAATGGACTTCCTATGATTTCAGCTGTCAGTCTCTGTAACAGGAAAAATCTCTTTCTAAACTTGGAAATGAAGTTGACCTGCTCAGTGAATCCATTTTCAATAAGTCAAAGGTGGCTGGACGGTGGTGGTGCACACCTTTAATCCCAGCACTTTGGAGGCAGAAGCAGGCTGATCTCCGAGTTTGAGGCCAGCCTTGCCTACAGAGGGAGTTCCAGGACAGCCAGGGCTACACAAGAGAAATCCTGTCTCAGAAAAAAACAGCAAACCAAAAAAACAGATATGGAGTTGGTGCAGTGAGGAGACCTAGTGCCCAAACCTCCAGAAGAACTTCTGGAATCTGGCAGGTCCAGGCCTCAGAGGACATGTGGCTCTTCTACCGAGAACTCTGACCTACTGTTCAGTCATTTATTTTATATCTGTAGGGTCCCAGCCAAACTCCACATTTTAGTTCTAACAGGCTAACCCACCCCCAGAGAGAACAGAAGTGCTTCTGTCCATCTTAGAGTGCAAGACAGCCCGTCAGGTCTCAGCCATGAATCCCTTACAGAACAATCCCAGCCCAGGAACGGGTGGTACTCAGGCTGATCAGGCTGATCCAGGCTAGCAGCTCTGACCAACATCACGAGTTCTTGGATTTCCGCTCTTTTCTGGCCCTAGAGGCCATGATTCTGAAGAAAATCCCAGGAGCCAGAGTTCTGAGATAGACGGCCAAGAATGGCAATAAGTCAGTCAAGATCACATCCTTTTTCTTCTTCCCCACGGCAGCAAGGACATCCTGGGCCACCTCTGCAGGGCTTCTGCCCTGGGCTGTGTTCTTGTCTAGAGCTACAGCAAACGGAAGGAAAGAACATGAGGATAAGTAAAAGTCATGAGGCCAGCTTCCCAGAGCCCCTCCTGGAAGTAGACGATTACACTGAGAAAATGAACTGTTTATGGTTCAAAGCAGGTAAATGGGGGCTGCAGAGATACAGACAGGATGGCAGATGGTATACCAGTTAGTGTGTGGTACCGACTAACTAGAGAGTGTGCCTGCTTGGTGGTCTCTGACAGATGCCAAAAGCCAGCATAGATAGGACTCAGAGCGGACCCCACCCCACATCTCAAGATCGCCAGGACTGGAGAGAGGTGGCTCAGCAGCTAAGAGCACTGGTTGCTCTTCCAGAGGTCCTGAGTTCAATTTCCAGCAACCATATAGTGGCTCACAACATCTATAACAGGATCTGATTCCCTCTTCTGGCCTGCATGAAGACAAAGCATTCGTATACATATAAATACAAAAACCAGAGAGAGAGAGAGAGATCAGGCTTGGTGGCAGTGTTACCCATGAGCCATTTAATGGCCTGAGAGCTTTCTTGATCTTGGATATTCTGCATTTGGGCAAAAGCAGTGACTAGGGGACGGTATATTATCTGCTCTGCCCTGGCTGGTTCACAAGGCTGTCAGCAGGAGAGGAGATAAATGGTAGAGACCATCTGACCCCATGTGCACCCCTGCGCACTGAGACGAGAATAAACAGCTGTCCCAGTTCCCAGTGGCATGCAAGGGCTGGAGGAGGAACAGCTGGGACAGTTAGGCGGGTGTAGGGTAACAGCATCTAATGTTCCTTCTTTGCTGGTGACTCATCCATCTTACTAGCGGAGCAGAACCGGTTGACAGACACAGAAGAGGCCATTAGCACACGCCACCCAGAACCCGAGCTCCCACAGGGATCTGTCCTCCTGTGTGCTCACCACAGGAGAATGGGAAATTGAGAACAGCTTGAGCTGAATTTCCTAGGATGAACAGGTTTGTAGCTGTCTGGCTCCTACCACTGTGGCTTTCTGTGAGGAGACTGCTGTGTGTGGCAAAGTAGCCACCCGGATTGGGGTGGTCTTGATTCAGGCCTGCTCAGATGGGTGCGAGACCCTCAGGACCTGGACAACAGCATTGTAGACCACAGAACACAGACCACAGCCTAGTGGCAGGGTTTAGTGTTAGTCTGCTAGAGAGACAGATAACAGGCCTGCTCCAAGCTCGGGAAGGCAAGGCTGGCTCTAATAGTTGACCCAAGATGGAAGGCAACTGTTCTTTGTCTGCTCCTGTATGTATAAGCAGGGGTCAGGCTGCTTAACCCATGGGCAGCAGCTGAGGTCAGCTCAGCACAGCTTCTGGCTGAGTAGGTTAGAGACTGATACTGCCCCACCTCATCCAGCCTCACCTGAACACTCTCCCTAGCCATTTCTCCAACACCCTGGGCAGGAGCTGATCCCTTTCTTCCTCTGGCCCTACCCCATTCCCCCCGCTCCTGCTAGCTCTGAGTTCAATTTACTTAGTCTTAATTATAATATTCCTTAGGCCTTGGGATCTGCAGATGAGTTAGTGTAAATTTGGTGAGGGGTTTTATGTCCCAATTCTCTACCTATGGGGGATCTTGTTCTAAAAGCTGAATTTGTGATAAGACCAAGGGGGTCTGGGTAGGGAGATGCCAGGTCCACAGCAGTCCACATCTGCAGCCAACACTCAGGCCAGCAGAGTGCTGTGTTACAGTCAGTCTGTCCCTTTTCTGATGAAGGAGAGAAACCAGACCTACCTCCGTATCTGGAGCCATCGGCAGTGACAGCATTTACAGAGAGATTGGTATAGATGTATCCAGGGCTTATTACAGTCACCTTGATGCCATCCTGCTCCATCTCAGCACGCAGACAGTCAAAGAATGCCTGGGTGGCATGCTTGGAGGCTGCATCTGTAGGTGTGGACAGAGGCAGAAAGGGTACTCGTGATTACAACACTACAGCCATGTTCATGTCCTAATTCTTTTTTTTTTTTTTTTTTTGGTTTTTCGAGACAGGGTTTCTCTGTGGCTTTGGAGCCTGTCCTGGAACTAGCTCTGTAGACCAGGCTGGTCTCGAACTCACAGAGATCCGCCTGCCTCTGCCTCCCGAGTGCTGGGATTCATGTCCTAATTCTGACAAGTCTGCTTTGTCCTGGTTCTTAGAAGAAGATACTAAAGAATCTTCTTATTTATTCTATAGGAATAAAGTGCTGCCATCCCTTCAGCATCCTTAAATATACATATGGTGGGGGGCTGGAGAGATGGCTCAGCGGTTAAGAGCACTGACTGCTCTTCCATAGGACCAGGGTTCGGTTCCCAGCACCCACATGGCAGCTCTCAACTGTCTGTGAATCCAGTTCCACAAGATCCAACATCCTCACACGGACATATATGAAAGCAAAAACACTAATGCATATACATATGGTGTATGTATGGGTATGTGTGTATACACACACCATATATATATATATATATACACACACACACACACACACACACATAAAATTTTTATTCTGTGTACACACACATTCAGCTCTGCCAAGTGGGTCTATCTAGTCCTGTGTGGGGAGGGGATTCCCCAGTGACAGACTGGACCCCACAGGAGCCTTAGCAAGCTGTTTCCAGTCTTTGTCTGCTGATGGCCCCAGGGAGCCTCCCTCATGGAGGGCTGTGCAGACTCAAGGCTGCTTCCAAATGGAGGAACCTGTTCTGCCTAGGAGACACGCCCCTCTGCTCCCCAGCAGAAGCTCCCCAGTCCAGGGTCAGGTGTTCAGGGACTCTGAGCAGAAGCCCATATTGACAGCTGGGGTCACTCCAGAGCCCCCAGGCCATGGGCTTTCAGCTATGCTTTGCACACCAAGCCCACAATACTGCCAGTTCAAGCTGGCCCCTCCGTGGGGCTGGGGATTTAGCTCAGTGGTAGGTTCACAAGGCCCTAGGTTCAGCCCTTAGCTCAAAAAAGAAAAGAAAAGGAAAGGAAAGGAAAAAAAGCTGGCCCCTCCTGTGGCACACAAGTGCCACTCCCCAACGTATGTGCTCTGCTGTGAGCTTCTCAGAAGTCTAACAGCAGAAGGGGATAAGGCCATTCTCCCACTCCACTGTTCATCACTGGGTTAACCCTACAGTATCCAGACCACTGTGTATACCTGCTGCAGTCAATGGGCAAGCAGAGAAAGCTAGTGGGAATAAGTAAGTCAAAGTAAAATGTGGAATATAACAACTCATTACATACTCTCTAAACCGCTACTCCAATTTACCCATTATAACACTGGGCCTTAGTTGCTTAGTCATTCCTGATTATGGCATTTTGGTTTTGGCTTTCTGCAGTCATCTGAGCAGCCTTAGGTAACTGTCCAATGCTGTCAGAATTAAAACAAAGACGAGACAACAGAGAAATCCTCATAGAAACATAAGGCTGCACGGTCTTCAATTACAGAGCACATCTCACTGTATCCCTGAGCCAGCCTGGGAGGCGTGTACGCGAGGATAACCGTGAGTGGCGTAGGAAGCTTAGGGTCGGAAGTTAGTGAAGGTCCGAGGACACACATGGAGAGCCAAAAGGCAGAACTGAGGTCCAGGACTTGGGAGGAAGAAAATGCTTTTCATGGTCAGCTACCCTCTATTGAGACGAGTGTTGTCACTGTGCTTCCCAAGTGCTCAGACAGCCCAGCCCCTTCTTCGCCAGGCTAGCCAGACCCCACTGGTCCTTGGAAGTGGACGGGCAAAGGCCGGCACCAAGTCAGTGTTTCCTTTCGGAGAATGACACATGGAAAAAGATAACTACAGGGTTTGTGAGATTACCTTTCAAATCTTTTAAGCAGCCCGTCCCCGCCCAAACTAGAAGCTACATTCTGTGTGTAACAGAGGACAGACAAATGAAACAACACCCGAGACTGGAGCACGTCCACTCTCGAAGGACGAAGTCAGCATGTGAACTAAGCCATCTGGGTGATTTTAATGTTGGGATGTTACCTGATGTTTCTACTTCTTAAGGCTTAATCTCTCTGTGAGCTACTAGAGATATTAATAGTCAAGAATATTCTGTCATAAATCACTACTAAGGGCCAAAGTCTGAGGTGGGGATGGGGGATTCCCCAGTGTCTATGAAAATGGCTAAATTAATTATGTCATAGCCATTACTGAATTATATCTACTTAAAAGAACCTATATGCTTATCTATCTAGTGGACTGAACAAATCAGAAATGCTATATAAAATGTGATCCCATTTTGGATGTTTCATTTTAAGTAGAAAAAAATTGGAGCCATATGCCCCAACATACTGGGTTTCAGTCCAGGGCCACTGCAGGTCTTAACAGCCTTCAGGCTGAACTGTCTCCAACTGTGAGTAAGGGTGAGCTTAGGGAAGGACACCTGCCCAAGGTCACCTAAAGGATAAGGAATAGGCTAGGATTTAGACTGGCGTCTGTGACTGCTTAAAACATTCTGGTCATTGGTGGGAGGCTTGGGAGGCTGAGGCAGGCAAATCTCTGAGTTTAAGGACAGCCTGACCTATAGCGTGAGTTCCCAGACAGCCAAGGCTAAGTAGAAAAACTGTGTCTCAAAACAAAACAAACAAAAACCCAGAAAGAACATTCTGATGAAGTTACTCATGCATCTGTAGGGTATTTCTACAATGTATGAACCTAGCTAATGAACACATCATTTTTATAATCAGAAAAAAATAAAATAAAATGCTCTGGGAAAGGAAGGCCAAAGCACTTACATGCTGATCGAAAAGGAATGCTGATCTTGCCCTGGACGCTGCTGATGGCGACGATGTGGCCTTGCTTCCTCTTGACCATGGAGGGCAGGAGTGCTGAGGGGACAGGGTGGAAAGTTCAACAGCGCCTCCTCATCACCGTGCCTGGTGCTGCTGGAGGAGACGCTGGAGTTCTCCTCGGAGAACCATACAAACAGCACAGTTCCCCGTCCTACCGGGAGCTTAACTTCTGACCTGAAGTCTGTATCTGTACATCAAAACATTGTGGGATGCAGGTACCGTGGAGCAGGAATGCAAAGCGGCACCAATGAGACCAACACTTACGTGAGGGCGCAAAGCAAATACAATGCAAATATAAACCCAGAAAAAGCAAAACACCCAGACTCTAATGACCACACCCACTGCAAGGGGCAGAATGGACAGGGACAGTGTCTCATTAAAAAGAAACCAAGCAAGATTAACAGGCATTCTAATGACTGGTGCTCACACGTCCTACCCCAAGATGCCCCTACCTTTTGTTAGTGCAACAGGGCCAAAGTAATTTATCTCCATCACCTTCCTGTCCACGTCCACTATGGTGTCACTGATGGCACCGCGGTAGCTGACCCCAGCATTGTTGATGAGGATGTCCACATAGCCAAAGCACTGGAGGATCTTAGCTGCTGCTGCAGCAATAGCCTCAGGATCTGTGAGGTCGAAGGTCACTGTGTAGGGTTTGTACGTCTGTCCCTGGCCAAATAAAAAACACAAAATGTACTTTATGAGTGGCAGCCATGTTTCTGCTTTTCAGTTTTGGGACTGCCCCATTTGGCACAAATGCTATAAAGTTGTGGCAACCCTCTTCCAAAGATGCGGCCTATGCAGTTCCAGCCTGGGATGTTCACATCTATCTGGGCAAATTTCTCCTAGATTGAAGGTGACTGCTATACTCTACAAGATGTGACCAGGGGCCCCTCTTACCTTCATCAGCCAAACTTAGAAATCCAGCCACAGGTCAGGATCATGTATGGTGTGAACATACTTGTATGGTGTGCATGTTCCTCACCGCATGAGTTACTAACAGGAGCTGCCTCTGCTGCTCCACACTGTACATTATGACACTCAACTGTCACAGGGGCCGTCCTTCCCTGGCTGTCATGTCTACTCATCTGTTTATGACATGTTATCCATGTGTTCCCGGAAGGCCCTGGGACACAGAAAGGGGGTCAGACATGGCTGCTGACCCAGTCTGAAGGGGAGGGCAGTTCACCTCTACAGTCACAAAACTGCTGCAGAGTAAGTCCCAGGTGCTAAGGATGGGGCTCAGCACGGTTCTGCACAGCTCAGCAAGAGAAGAAGTTCGGGGAGCCCATCGCCATTGGACAGCTGTCCTAGCGGAAACCCTGTGAAGTGACCTGAAGCTCCAGGTACCTGAATGTAACTACCAAGGGAATGCTGTCCGGCAAGTCACAGCTACCAGGGGTGGGTTGCAGTCACCAGGTAGCTGCTGCCACCAAAACCTGGTGGGCAACTGTGGCAGACTGTATTTCTGGTGCAGCCTGGGGCACCCAGAGCGGGCAAGCAGGAACTTAGCCTCCACTCACGGCTGACCTACTGCTCGAGCCTGAGGTGCAGGGGGCTCTGTTTCCACAGCCGCCACTGAAAACAGCTGCTAGCGGACTGTGTTGGAACATCAAAATTACAAATAAATCTCCAAAAAGAATCCCCGGGAGGCTGAGATGCTAGATTTAATAACAAAGGCATTAAAGCGACTATCTCTGCAATGCTGGGAGAATGAAGGAAAACACTGGCAGCAACAGGATATAGATGAATAAAAAAGGTATTTCAATAAAGGGGAAATTACAAAAAGAAATTCTAGTCACACAGTGGTAGTGTACACCTTTAATCCCAGCACTGAGGAGGCAGAGGCAGGCGGATCTCTAAGTTTGAGGACAACCTGATCTACAGAGTGAGTTTGAGGATAGCCAGGACTACAGAGAGAAACCATGTCTTGAAAAACCCAAAAACTAAAAAAAAAATTCTAGAGCTTAAGTACAATAAGTGAAGAGGTGAATACACTAGCGTCTACAAGCAGGCGAGGAAACAAGAAATCTATGAACTCAAAACATTACCATTTAAATTAATAAATCTAAACAAAAAAAAAGCGAGATAGAGCCTACGAAATCTACAGTATTCTATCAAGCCAATGTAGGAAATGTGGAGCTCTGAGTATTTAAACATGAAATGGCCCACCAAAGACATGACTCAACGCCACCTCAGACGTTCCACACCAACCAGATTAACCAGTGACCCACAATGGGACAAAAGGTCATTAAATGTCAACAGGGAGTCTTGAGAATAACAGAAGTGACTCCTCACATGAAAGTCTTTCATAGAGCACGGCCCATGTTCACCAGAAACCCTGAAGGCTAACGAAAGCAGGCTGATTGATCTAAATTATAACAAAACACTAAGTCAGCATATAGCATAACAGCCCTTCAAAAGTGAAAGGGGGATGAAGGTATTCCCAGGTCATAAGCCCTGCCCTGCAAGGAATACAGGGGACAGCCCTAAGGGGTCTTCATGCAGTTGATAGGAAAGAGAAGCATAAAATGGACTTGGTGGGTTATTTTTGTTTGTTTGTTTGTTTGTTTATTTTGGTTTTTTTGAGACAGGGTTTTTCTGTGTAAAAGTTCTGGCTGTCCTGGAAATCACTCTGTAGGCCAGGCTGGCCTCGAACTCACTGAGATCTGCCTGACTCTGCCTCCTAAGTGCTGGTTATTAAAGGCATGCACCACCACTACCCATCTTGGTGGGTTATTTTTAGAAGGAGAGGGATGGAGTAGGGGCATTTGGGAGGAGCTGGAAGAGAGTAGGTGGCAAATAAGACTGAAATACATTGTATGCATGTGTGAATTTCTCAAAGAATAAAACCCATTATGTTAAAATGATCAGCACTGCTGGGTGGTGGCAGCACTTGGAAGACAGAGACAGACAGGTATCTGTGAGTTTGATGCCAGCTTGGTTATTTTATTGTATGCCTTCAGGCCAGAAGAGGGCACCAGATCTCATTTGTGAGCCAACACGTGGTTGCTGGGAATTGAACTCAGGACCTCTGGAAGAGCAGCCAGAGCTCTTAACCTCTGAGCCATCTTTCCAGCCCATAAGATTTTTTTTTTTTTAAATCATCACCTCTCCAGTCAACACCCTACTAGATGAGTATGCAGGGGACTAGGCAGTGGTGGCTGGCATCGGATGGCGATGTTGGGTGTAAAATGTGGACGGGTCTCAAACTTCCTTCCCCAAAGAACCCTTGCTATAGGCTCACCTGGGAGGTACGAGAACCAGCAAGTTCACTGGTGAGGGCTTCAAGGGCTTCCACATTTCGACCACAGAGCACCAGCTTTGCCCCCGCAGCATGGAAGACTCTGGCACATTCTAAGGGAAAAGAAAAGACAACTGAAATTATCTAGTGCCATTTCCCCTCCAGGCAGCTCAAAGTCACCCAGCGCTGCACAAGGACTGCTTCTCACACACTGACACGTATGTGCCGACCAGTGTGGAGCTTGGAGGTTAAGGCCCAGTGGAGGCTTCCAGCCAGAGGCGTGACATACATAATTTTTTGTTTTGTTTTTCGAGACAAGGTTTCTCTGTGTAAAAGAAGCTGTTGTGGAACTTGCTCTGTAGACCAGCTGGCCTCGAACTCACAGAGATCTGCCTGTCTCTGCCTCCAGAATGCTGGGATTAAAGGTGTGTGCCACCAACGCATGGCTGTGACATACATTTATAAGGCAGAGAAAAGCCAGGAAGGTGGACGGGTTTGTGAGTATAATGCTCAGAACTTTCCACGGTGTTCTTATGTAACCCTGTGGGCATCAACTCATTTGTTATTGATGAAGCCCAGCAAGGCTAATCAGAGTTTGAGACCTGTCCCAATAAATTCAAGCCACTTCCACAAGTAGCGCTAGCCCTCATGTTCCAGCACCAGTGCTGCTCCCCAGACCACTAATGGAACTGGCAGATACACATGGACAGTTCTTTGGAAAATCAAAGCGGAGAGGCCAGGGCCCTTTGGGAGTCCTGACCCCACAGGGTAGGTGCCTAGAAAGTGCTGGAAGAGGGAACTGGTACCTAAAGCACCTGAGAAGCCATGGAGGGTGATACTGGAGTGGAGAAGAGGTCCAGGCAGCAAATACTGTGTTGCTGTTTTTCTTTTTTTTTTTTTTTTTTGGTTTTTCGAGACAGGGTTTCTCTGTGGTTTTTGGAGCCTGTCCTGGAACTAGCTCTTGTAGACCAGGCTGGTCTCGAACTCACAGAGATCCGCCTGCCTCTGCCTCCCCAGTGCTGGGATTAAAGTTGTGCGCCACCACCGCCCGGCTCAGGCAGCAAGATTAAGTACGGGAAAGCAGAAGAATGCTTCTTGTTCCTTGTTTACCTTCCCCCAAACATGTCCTAGCTAACTCTCAGTACCCCAACATCTGCCATTTTGGACAGAGTGGAGCTCAGTGCTCCGGAGAATGGACTTGTGTTAGGTCTGTGTACAACTCGAGACTTTCTTTGCTTATAGGTTCTGTGATAGCCACCTATGTTGCAATTTATTTCTCCATTTCCCCTTCTGTAAGATATAAATAATAATACCCATTCTGTGGGCTGTCATTTTGTCTTGTTGACCGTGTCCTTTGCTTTACAGAAGCTTTTCAGTTTCAAGAGGTCCCATTTATTAATTGTTTCTCTCAGTGTCTGTGCTGCTGGGTTTATATTTAGGAAGTGGTTCCCTATGCCAATGCGTTCAAATGTACTTCCGTACTTCCCACTTTCTCTTCTGTAAGGTTCAGTGTGGCTGGCTTTATGTTGAGGTCTTTGATCCATTTGGACTTGAGTTTTGTGCATGGTGATAGATATGGGTCTATTTTCATTCTTCTACATGTTGATTTCCAGTTATGCCAGTACCACTTGTTAAATATGCTTTCTTTTTTCCATTTTATATTTTTTGCTTCTTTATCAAGGATCAGGTGTTTGAAGATGTGTGGATTGATATCCGGTCTTCTATTCAGTTCCATTGGTCCTTCTGTCTGTTCTTATGCCAATACCAGGCTGTTTTCAGTACTGTAGCTCTGTAGTAGAGTTTGAAGTCAGGGATTGTGATGCCTCCAGAAGTTCTTTTATTGCCCAGGATTGTTTTAGCTATTCCTGGGTTTTTTGTTTTTCCAAATGAAGTTGAGTGTCGTTCTTTTGAGGTCTTTGAAGAATTTTGCTGGGATTTTGATGGGTATTGCGTTGAATCTGTAGATTGCTTTTGGTTCTTCTAAAGCTGAACACGGGAATAGGAAGTCTCAGTACCAGGGAAGCAGAGGCCAGAAGACTATCACAAGTTCAAGACCAACCTGGTCTATATAGCCAATTCTTAGCCAGCTAGGGCTTTACAGTAAGACCCTGTCTCAAAAAAAAAAAAGACCCAAATTGCTCCTTCTCACTGAGATCCAAGAAGCAGCTGCTGACCCTATTTAGAGTAGCTGAGTAAGGTCAGTGGCCTGACCAATGGCATAGGGCCTTGAACAGCTGTACCCCACAATGTCTAAAGACCACCGGGCGGTGGTGGTGCATGCCTTTAATCCCAGCACTCGGGAGGTAGAGGCAGGTGAATCTCTGAGTCTGAGGCCAGCCTGGTCTACAAAGCTAGTTTCAAGACAACCAGGGCTGTTACACAGAGAAACCCTGACTCAGGGAGAAAGAAAAAAGTCTAAAGATCTAAAGGCAAACACAGGGGTCACCCTCAGACTACCAGCCATAGCATCGGGTGAACAAGTGAGCCCAAGAGCCTTCCCTAGCCCCCTGGCACACTGCAGGCCTGTCTGCTCCTGTGTGTTCCTGTAACTCCCACCTTCCATCCACACCTTTTCCCACCCTCTGCTCCCACCGATGGGGCATCTGGACGACCCCTATGACCCACACATTGTTTGAAGGGAGCTGAGATTTTAGGATTGAGCTCTGAGTCAGACCTGGGTTTGGCTCCTAGCGCTGCAGCTGGGGCTGCAGGTCCTAGCTCAGGTCACGGTGTCTGGAATCTCCACGGTGAGAGCACGGATAACTGCTGGGAACACGCTGCTGAGGCCGCACTGTACTGAGGCAAGAGTTGAGCCCAACCCCAGGGCTCCCCAATGTCCTCCTTGAAATGGCACTGGAGCCACAAGGAGCTGCTACTGGGGGACAGGGGCTGGGGAAAGAGGGCAGGCGGCCGCTCTACGTGGCAAGTGAAGTGTGTCGTAAGCCTCTGCCTGGACTGCTGGAGTCATTGACAGAGCTTCATCCAGCACATTTCCCCCAGACTCAGATGTATCGCTGAAGGGCAAGGGCACTGAGCTGGAAGGCCTGGGTTTGGAAAGCAGGGGCCTCATGGACCTGACCTCTAATCCTGCTTAGTCCCTGACTGGGAGGAGGGGAAAGCATGAAAGACAGCACCAAGCCCCAAAACCAAGGCCAGTGCGTCACCAAACCCAGGAAAAGGTAAACACACCTATCCACTGAGTTCCCCATATCTGAAGATCCCTCTGAATAAGCAGCCGAGCTGAGGGAGGCCACTGCTTCGAGCAGCAGCTTCTTGGCTCGCTCCCCCCGCCCCCCCTCGCACACACACTGAGGTTCGGGCCTTTTCCACAGCTCACACGCCCTTCTTTTCCAATTGAACCACAGAGGGCGGATCCCTTCCGCATGTCCTGTGATGCCCAGGAAGCCTGCCGATCCCACTCCTGGCATCACAGATCCGTGGCTTACCTCTGCCGAGCCCTGACGTGGCACCTGTAACCACCACCACAGCATCCCTCAGGTGAGCCCTTGAGCGGATCCGCTGTAGTACCCGGAAGAGGCTGAAAATCCCCAGGCAGCCAAACAGCAGGGGCAGGATGGTCGTCTGGGTGACCAAGTCCATGACCCTCTCCTTCAGCATGCTCTTCCTGGAAGAACCAAACCAAACCAAATCAGGGGCAACGCAGGAGAACCAGGGATTAGTCAAAGCTATGCAGCCCCCACTCCAGCCTTTCCATGTAACAGACGAGGGTGGGAGGAGACTGAGGCTCAACCCAGCGAAATTGAGAACTTGGAGAAATTTTTTTCTCACTACAATCTCAGCTCCTTGTACCAAGCAAGTGTGGAATGGCCCTGCCTGGTCTAAAATGGCCCAGGAGCTGGTCACTACCCAGATAACGGGAAGATGGGTGGGTGGGAACCCCTACTCAGGGAAGAAGAGCAGAGCTGAGCCTCTGGGACAAGGACCAGAGTCTTGGTAGGCTTGTTAGCTGCAGACCACGCTGCACACCCTCTCATGGGCCCCTCACGCCCACAACCAGCAGAGTTTCAGCTCCATTCCAGACCCACAACATGGACTGAACTACAGCTACACCAAAAGCCACAAGGGCAAAGCAACAAGAATTACCTAGAGGCTCCCACAACTTACAGACACTAAACGTGGTACAGCCACAGCAGCACAGGGCCCTGAAGACACATATTCCACCTAGCCCGGCGGGTACAATCTCACTGTCACTCCGGCTTAGGCCTCTGTCCCCTTCACTCAGGTCTGTTAACGGGTGTGATAAGGGTGTGATGAACTACCTTTGTGCATGTATGGTGCCGCTGCATGTTCATGGGGTGTAGCTGCCGGGAGAGGTGGCAGCCTCAGGCAGAGCAATCTCAGACCTCAGAAAGTCGCTTCACAGCAGAGTCTCAAAGAGACCTGGGAAACGCTCGCTCTTTCCAAATCAAAGAAACTCACTAAATAGGGTTCAATGAAGTTTAACTTTTTTACCTGCATAAGTCATAAATGAACAAAGAGAACAAAATTTGTCACATACACAAAAAAGTTTGCATCCCACATCTAAACGCATGCATCCTGACTTCCTTCATGATGTGGAGGGGTAAGCCAAATAAACCCTTTTCCTCCCCAACTTGGCTTTGGTCACGGTGTTTTATCACAGTGATGATAACCCTAAGACACGATCGTTTTTCAAATATTTAAGTAGCCATCAGCCTATTCTACACTACAGTGCATGTAATGAGTCCCCAGGCTGCTTGGGCCTTCCTGGTCTCTCTGAAATAGCTAGACGAAGATGGCCCAGAGAGTATGGGAAACCTCGCTGAAAAAAGTAGAAGGGAATTTTTGTCTTGGGCAGTCATATTCCCAGATTAAGAAATAAATCTTTCCAATAACGCAAGGTCAAAACCAAGGCTATTTCCTTTCAAAGTAGCTCATGAGAGGGCTTTAGTACATTTATAAATGAACATTTTACATCCAAATGCTTATTAGCTTCTGTTCAAGATGTAGCCAGATCATGAACCAGGAAGGCAAGGGTGACAGAATAAAAGAAGTGGGTGGTGGCGCACACCTTTAATTCCTGCATTTGGGAGGCAGAGGCAGGCGGGTCGCTGTGAGCAAATACCAGGAGAGGTTTCAAAGCTACACAGAAAAACCTATCTCAAAAAACCAAAAACCAAAACAAAACAAAAACCTGCCAGGCAGGGGTGGTGTACACCTTAAACCTAGCAATTGGGACGCAGGGGCAGGTGGAGCTCTATGAGTTTGTGGCCAGCCTGGTCTACAGAGTGAGCTCCAGGACAGCCAGGGCTACACAAAGAAACCCTGTTTCAAAAAATCACAAAGAAAAACAAGGGCTGGAGAGATAGCTCAGAGGTTAAGAGTACTGGCTGCTCTTCCAGAGGTCCTGAGTTCAATTTCCAGCAACCACATTGTGGCTCACAACCATTTGTAGTGAGATCAGATGCCCTCTTCTGTGTGCTGGTATGCGTACAGACAGAGCACTCATATACGTAAAATAAATTAATTAATTAAAAAAAGAAAGAAAGAAAGAAAGAAAGAAAGAAAGAAAGAAAGAAAGAAAGAACAAGCCAAAAACCAAAAGGCGGGGGGGGGGGGGGGGGCACAACTTACTTTGTTGAAGTTTTCCAGATAAAAACTGGCAGAAAAAAGGGATCGAGTCTTCCCAGGATTATTTGACCATAGCAGGAAACAGGGAGAGACATCAGAAGAGGAAGGCTTCCTCCACAGAAAGCACCGCACACAGACCACCCAGAAGGATGTGCAGGCCACCAGGCAGAGCGCACTCCAGTCACCGCCACTCTGAAGCACTAATGAGCCAGCCACATACACTGGCACAAGGAAGTGACAGAGCCAGGGGGCTCACAGGCTAAGGCTACCTGCTTGTACAAGAGGAGCGAATCCTAGACCTGGGTAAGCGTGCCTGGGTACCCCTTTAAGGTCTTCCTCGGGCCAGCTCTCACAGTCAGCTGCTCTCTTTCTCTTCTACCAAAAGGTATTTTGGCAATGGCTTCTAGAATACCAACTCAGATATGAAAACATGTCACCCGTGATGATATTGTTCCTTTCAGTCACTTGGGCCAAAGTTCACCATTTTATGTCAGGGATAGAGTCTGTCCGGAAGACTCCTTTTATTCTCTCATCAAATCATCAGTCAAAACGGGCAACTGTATCAGAAACTACGCACAGAAATTAAACAACAAGTCTGAAAACAACAAGACAGGACCTACGAACTCTCCAGAGCTTAGGAGGGAATCGGTCCAGGTCTGTAAGAAGGGAACCAAGCCATACTGTGCCACATTACAAGCAAACCGGGCCAAAGGGCAGACAGGGTTCCAAACGGAAGACAAGAATTTATCTAAAGAAATTGAAACTTCCTACCTATTTCCCGAAAGTCTGAACCGTGGCAGGTTAATGGCGCACACTGTAGTTCTTGAACTCAAGGCAAAAGCAGGAGGATCAGCCACCAGCTTACAGCAGAGCAGAGCCGACAGGACTTCAGGCAGAGAAGGGAAGTGGGGAGGGAGAGACACCACAACAGCCTGCCCAGTCTTCAGCCCCAGCTCTGTGAACTGCTAGCAATTAGAGAGCCCACCTGTCCTGCATCACTGCCTGAAGCTAGCGAGCCCGCCTGCTCTCTGCTCCCAGGCACCTTTGGTTTTGAATACACTGAGACTTTGGCCCGAACCCCAAGTCTCCTACTAGGTCAGGGAGTCAGTAGAGTATCTGGCCCCACACCCAGGCTCCTCCCAACTCTTGTTTCCTTCTACAGCTCTTTTTTGTTTATAAAATACACCCAGCCAATGTAGCAAGCCATCATAGTTCCTCGACGTTGGTTTTCTTCCTCTTAATATTCTTTTGTTTTGTTTTTGAGACAGGGTTTTTCGGCGTAACAGCCCTGGCTGTCCCGGAACTCTCTTTGTAGACTAGGCTGGCCTCGAACTCAGAGATTCGCCTACCTCTGCTTCCTCAGTACTAGAATTAAAGGCGTTAGTTTAGTGTTCTTTCTTTTCTCTCTATATCCTAGCATCCCGGCTGCCCTGGCGTCTCTGTGACTCCGGCTCCAGAGAGAAAAGGCTGCCCCGTTGCTTTCATGCACTTCTTTAGCCTTCTCTTCTTAGTCTCCTTTTAACCAAAACTCCGGCATCTCCACCCCATCTTTTTTCTTTTCATCTACCACTCCTCCTGTGAATACGCCCCCTCCTCTACATGGCAACCTGTTACCGATCACTGATCTCACTGTGATTTCTATTTTCTTTTTCTCTACTCATAACCACCACAACAAACATACTACACTGCTGGTGTCTCTTTACTCTAAGATAACGCTAAGGGAGAGAACGGCTGTTTCACAGACAACTGGTACTCCACTTTCATGATGGGTTACTGCTGGACCATTAAGTTCTTTATTAGGACCATCAGGTGTTTTAGACAGGCAAAGAATCACAGCTTCACAGTTAATCAAATGCAGCATAAACAAAAGTAACACCTTAAAATAATATTCTTCAACACATATACACATAAAATACTTTAAAAAACACCTGTAAATCGCTGGGTGGTAGTGCACGCCTTTAATCCCAGTACTCAGGAGGCAAAGGCACGCGGATCTATGAGTTCGAGGTCAGCCTGGTCTACAAAGTAAGTTCCAGGACACCCACGGCTATACAGAGAAACCCTGTCCCAAACCCTATCCCACCCCACCCCAAAAAAAGATGAAAAAGAAAGCATTTTCAACAAATGGTGCTGGAAAAACTGTATGTTTACATTTAGACAAATGAAACTTGATCTTCACCTCTTACCTTGCACAAAAATCAATTCCAAATGGATCAAAGACCTCAATTTAAAATTGGGTGTACACTTAAAGACATAGGCACACACGGGACTTTCTTACTTGGATTCTAGACACTCAGGCAAAAGGCCAACAAGCAGCAAGTGAGACGTAATGGAAAATCTGTTCTACAAAGGAAATTGTTCACTGTGTGAAGAGGCAGCCTACAGAATGGGAGAATGTCTTTGCCATCTATCCATCTGACAGAAGATTAGGGCCTAGAATATACAAAGAGCTTAAAAACTAAACACTGGATCCCCAGAGTTACAGTTAAGGCAGTTGTGAGCTGCCAATGAAGGTGCTAAAACTGAACTCAGAAGAGCCCTCTCTCTGGCCCCACACCCTCAAAAGTATAATCTTTTCTTTAAAAATGGAATAAAGGCACCCACTCTTTCCTAATTCATGTCTGAGAAGCAGCACCCAGCAAGACATCTCTTCTCCTCACACCAGTGCCAGTGCTTACGATCAGGGAGCAGGGAACACCTTCAGGTCAGCAGGACTTTGCTGGAACAAACTACAGTGTATTGTATTTGGGGCTGTCAGCCTGATGGCCCCACTTCTGAGGAATGCAGACCCGCATCAGTACCAGCAAACATGAGAAGCAAGGCTAGAGGGCACTTCATGCCAGTCCTGGAAAGCAAGTACACTGAACATCTCTGCTCTCCAGGAAGCACATACCCTCAGCAACCCTGCAAACAGGGTCCAAAGAGGGTTCGGCGCCAGCCGCTGCAATGTGGCCACTGGGAGGCGCCATCAAGCAGCGATCAGTAGGCAGTGCCACGCGGAGGCAGAGCACAAGGAGAAAGAGCGCCACATCGTGACCGAGCACCACATGGAGTCTGACTATTCATTACAGTCCATCGTGACCGAGCACCACATGGAGTCTGACTATTCATTACAGTCCAAACTCTCAGCTGGTGGGTCACCTTTAATCCAGGGCAGACTATGCCTACTACACACTTCAACATAGGCGAAAACTGAGATCTCAATGTGTTATATGGCACATAGAAACTACCACACTCCCTCTAAATAAAACATTCCCTCCTCCGCCAGAAAGGAACGGGAGACTCGGGAGCATTAGGAAGAGAACAGAAACTTGGATGACTCTCGAAGGCTACTCCCTACCAAGCAGTACAAACACAATTGCTGTGGTCGAGACTCTGACTAGTCGAACTGTGAAAAGAAAGATGTCCTGAGTGTCCAGCTGCCTGCAGGCTCCTCAGAGAGCTCCCAGGATGCAGTTTCAGAAGTCATGGGTAATGACTTCTGGGCCTAAAGAAGCCTTGTGTAAAATCACTGGGACTGGGCTGACAAAGACGCAGACTGCCAGAACTGCTCAGTCGCAATGACTAACGCGCCTGACCCGGAGCCACCGTGCTTTGTGACCCCTGGAGGCTAGTTACTTTTAAAAGAATGACACAAGCCAGGCAGTAGTGGTGCACACCCTGATCCCAGCACTCAGGAAGGCAAAGGCAGGAGGATCTCTGTGAGTTCAAGGACAGCCTGCTCTACAGAGTGAGTTCCAGGACAGCCAGGACTGTTACACAGAGAAACTCTACCTCCAAAAATCAAAAAAACAAAAAAGCAATATGACAGACAGACATTTTAATTAGGAATTAGGCCAGGCATCCAGACAGGAACTGCACACAGACATCAGTTTCAGAAATGGATATAAATAAAGCAAATCAACTCTAAGATGTCTGCTGGACATCTGTCCCAGACAGGACCGCTAGAGTTGACCTTCATTCAATACTCATCAAGAACTACCGAGTGCTGCCTGGTGTCAGAACGAAACAAACTGTCCTCATAGAAATGTCACAATGGTCGGAGAGATGAAAAAGATAATAAAATGTATTATTCACATATATAAGACGCTGAGCAGCTAAGGGCAAAAGTAAAGCCAGCAGAGGAATAGGAAGTGGTATTTGCTGAAAAACCTAAAGGAAGTGTCTACAAGTTCAGACTCCCTGTAACAAAGCTGTGGCTGGAAAGGCTGACCGACTGTGAGAACTTCGATGATGTGGAAAGGTTGGAATGTTGCAAGTCCAGAGCCTAAATTATCTTGGGTCATAGTAATCATTTATTCCCCATCTCGGTATGGAACCTAACGTCTTTGTGAACATGAGATAAATGCTTTGGAATGTACAAACTCCTAGCTTCCACCAACCACAAGGCTAAGAATGCTTCAGATAGCATCTGTGGCTTGGAACTGAGATTTCCCCAAGTTTATGGAACCCAACTACCAGATGTTTCCACCAATGGATTTGCAAAGCGACTGGAATTATGGTTTCCTTTGTTGTTACTGTAAAACCATGCAACTGTTACCACGCTGGATCGTATCTGGCTCCAGAATAAACTCTCTCTTATTCCCACTGTGTTTCCTGCACTGACAGCTGAAAGATAAAAATTGGATCCATACATTTTCCAGTTACTTTCTGTCCATTCAAAACACTAGGCGCCTCATATTTCTTTCCAGTTAATCAAGGATGAGAAACCAGAGCCTCATCGAGAATTTACACAACTATGGACAACAGAGGGAAGAAAGCCTGGGACAGAACAGATATATAGGAAGGGAGAGGGATTTCTCAGAAATCTGGTTGCTCCATAATGAGACTGTCAAATAAGGAGGAAAAAAAAGGAACTAAGCTATTTTCCTCTTAGATAAGCAGAGGATGTGTTATTAGCATACATGAACTTTTGTTTCTCTGCTCTTACCAAATCCCCAGTCAACCTGTAACTCAGAAAAAGATGTGAGTGAAGATCCTTTCCAATATAGCAAGTAGTTTTCCAGAGCCTGTTCTCTAATAAAAAGAAATTCCTACCTATCCTATTAATCAAAGTACTAGAATAAAAATAAATGATCCCAAACAAGCTCTAAATGTTGGAAAGGAAACACTAAGCAAGCAAAGAGGGGTTGCCCAGCTCATGAAATAAAAACTTCTAAGTCTGAAAGTTCGTGAAACTTTCAGGACTCAGCAACGCCTGTCCTGAAAGCGCTGAGCAAACAATTGGGGGGAGAGGAGACTGCTCAGCGGTGCAGCTGCCTGTCTGAGAACTGAACAGAAGCCAATAATGTACCTGCCATTCCAGGACGGACATTTCAGTAATGATGCTGCCTTTGAACTGTTTGTGTTCCTGGTCCCCAGGCTCCTGTAAGTCACCCTCATGGACTCACCGGTTTCCCAGGCCTGACGTGGATGGGATCATTCTCTTAGTCTGTCATTGCTCTTTATCTGGAATGAATAGTCACTTTTGTGTCTCCAAAAAGAGTAATTCCACCGGGGTCTGGCCTCCAGTCCTGGCCTTGTGATCTCCTGCCTTGGAGGAACTGGAACTTCAGGCATCCCCAAGTGCCTGGCACTGGGTATGAGGAGGAATCTGGCCTCCATAGTAAGCCAGTGCACAGCACTGAGATACACACTTGTTACAATCTTTCGGTCTCATTTACAATCACCAACCCAAAGACCATCTTCTTCCCTGAATGGGCACAGCTTTCACCTAGAGGCATGTGTCTAAGAGCCTGTCTCCCTCACTAGCGTGCTGCAGCTTAGCTTCTATGTCTTCTCAAACAAGGCAATACCACTGACTTGACTGTTTCAATGAGGACCATGGGCATCTGTCTATGACACCCGCCACGATGGGTACTCCAGTAGGGTCCCCTCCCCTTGATGGCCAACTCCAACTGTATCACTAGAGGGATCCCCTTCCCATCTGCTACTTCTCTAGAGTTTTCCTCCACCTCTCCAGAGTTAAAAGACAGAAAAGACCTTATAGGCATTTCCATCAAAAGTAGCATGGAGCCAGGCGATGGTGGCGCACGCCTTTAATCCCAGCACTCGGGAGGCAGAGGCAGGCAGATCTCTGTGAGTTCGAGACCAGCCTGGTCTACAAGAGCTAGTTCCAGGACAGGCTCCAAAGCCACAGAGAAACCCTGTCTCAAAAAAAAAAAAAAAAAAAAAAAAAAAAAAAAAAAAAAAACCAAACAAACAAAAAAAAAAGTAGCATGGACATGTACATTTGGGGCACAAAGACACCCACCTGGAATCTCTAGGTTACAAACTTCTGGGAAGACTGGTTGATCCAAGGGGCTGCTATGGTGTGCTAGGCTTCATTATGAAGAGTGGGGCCAAGGGCTTCCAGGTTGTGTGTAGTGTCTGGGAAGCTCCGAGGAGAGAGGGCCAAGGCCATGAAGCTTGTGGAGATCCACCCTATTAACTACTATACTGACACCACCTGCACCATGTGTTGCTCAGACAGGGTGTGCTGGACATCAAAGTAAAGATAATGCTGCCCTGGGACCTAAGAGGTAAGATCAACCAAAGAAGCCTCTGCCTGACCATCCTAGAACCTAAAGATGAGATCCTGCACACCCCACCCCCATCTCAGAACAAAAGAGTGGGAAGCCAGAGCCACCTGCCATGCCCCAGCCAGTGCCTACAGGGTCTTGGCAACTGCACCTAGAGGCTGGAAGTTGCCCTGTAAAGCCATTTAATAAAATATTGCACAAAGACAAAAATAACAAAATTAGATACCCACCTGATAGTGCAAGGTCGTGTTCGTGTGGAAAGGAATGTGTATCAACTTTCAAATCATTATACTGAAGGTTTATGATCTAAAGAGAAGTGGATGTGTACCATGTGCTGACTACCTACTACGCGCGGCGACTAGCTAAGCCCTTGCAAGAGAAATCGCATTTACACTTCACTACTGTCGTATTCCTAAAGTTTTAACTGAAGAAACGGTCGCTGAATGTTTAAGACATCTGCCCAAAGTTGCACCCGCTAAGCGGCAGACCTAGGGCTGAAAGAGCGTCGAATCTAAGAAAGTCATTCCATGGATGTTCCAGGGTCAGTATCTTGCCCGCCCTTCCGAAAACCCAGATCTTCTTCGCTAATGCTAACTCTGCCCGGGCTGGGGAGCCACGAGCCCGAGCGCTCCAGCCCGGGGTCACGCATCCACACAAGCCGCAGTAGCTGTGCGCACGCTACCTAGGCACGTTTCAGGCGCAGGTGCCCTTCGTAGACCCCGACACGCACACACGCAGACCCAGCAACCTCCGGGATAAGCACACCGGGCCAGCATTCCAGTCCCGGCGCCAGAACCCAGCTTCCTTCAAAGTGGGGCGCCGCGGGAAACCGGAAGCCATCGGGGCCCACGGCCTCCGGTATCTTGCTCCACCTCGCCCGGCCTAGGAGTCACTCGAAACGGATGCACCGCGCGCCTCAGCTATAGACAGGACACTGCCCTCATTCATTCTCATCAAGGGACTCCTACATCCCCAGCCTTTACCTAGTGAACGGAGAGATCATGGTTAATCAACTTCATCCTCCCGCCTCGGAATTGACGTAATGAAGCTGGCTCCGCCCAATCACAACGTTTGGGGAGCACATGCGCTTTGGAGATTCGCCGCGGGTAATTTAACCTTTGAGGTCTGAATGAAATCTTCCTGCTTAAGTCCTTTACCTTAAGTCTTCCGGAGGGAAATTCTGAGTAGTGACTTGGGTTCCATTGGTTTTCAGAAAAACTTGATTTACGCTGCAAAGCTGGATGTCCTTGGCATATTCCTGTTATCCCAGCTCTTGGGAGGTGGAGGGAGGAAGCTCAGGAATTTAGGGTCACCTTCGAGCTAAACTACTTGACACTTTCTCAAAAAACAAAAGTAAATGCTGCAGCTGTCAAGAGTATCGTAAAGAGCCAGTGATGGGGCTGTAGAGATGGCTCAGTGGTTAAGAACTTTGCCTGTTCTTCCAAAGATCCTGAGTTAAATTCCCAGCAAACACATGGTGGTTCACAACCATCTGTAATAAGGTCTGGTGCCCTTTTCTGGCCTGCAGGCATACAAGCAGACAGAAGACTGCAAACATAATAAACAGCGATGTGATGTTGGTACAATCCCAATACTCGGGAGGCAGGCCACCACCACCCGGCTACTTGAAGATATTTTCATAAAAGTTTATAATGTGGGCTGGAGAGATGGCTCAGAGGTTAAGAGCACTGACTGTTCTTCCAGAGGTCCTGAGTTCAATTCCCAGCAACCACATGGTGGCTCACAGCCATCTACAATGAGATCTGGCGCTCTCTTCTGGCATGCAAGCATACAAGGAAGGAATGTTGTATACATAATAAAGAAATCTTTAAAAAAAAAAAAAGTTTATAATGTGTTGTGGGTTCAAGGCTCCGAATCAACACAAGTAGGCACATGAGGTTTCTTCAAGGCAAGATTTAATACAGGTGCAGTGGTGGCGCACTCCTTTAATCACAGCACTCGGGAGGCAGAGGCAGGCAGATCTCTGAGTTCGAGGCCAGCCTGGACTACAAGAGACAGTTCCGGGACATGCCCCAAAGCTACAGAGAAACCCTGTCTCGAAAAACAAAATAACAACAGCCAAAAGGTTTAATACAGGGCAGTGCAAAACAAAACAAGAAAATTGATCAATCAGGGGCACAAAACAGACTCAGGAGCTGAACTATTGCTGCGACCAGGGCAACCTGGATAGCCGACTGGCTGGGGGCTGCCGGGATTGAGACACAGAGGCTTCTTTTCAGGTGGAAGAACAGCAACCTTTATTTTGCCCAGCAACCTTTTATACCTCTACTCCTTCTTTGGAGACCCACCAGCCAGAAAGAACACAAACATCCTTGTCAATTACAGACCACAAGGACGTTCCCCTGCCGGTCAGGGGGGAGTGAGGGCAGCTGGATCACAACAAACTATGACCCCCAAATGCCAGCTGAAGCAAGTACTTAAGCACAAAAAGTCACAAACATTAGTGCCAAGCTACGGTTACAATTTTTCACCAATCAGAATTCAAAGATTAGAGGCTTTCCTTAAGTGTTTCATCTTTGTCAGCTGACAGACAATGCAAGTTTTTCAGTCCAACCAATCAGATTCATTTGTTCTTTTTGTTGTTAGGACACATCATCATGTTTCTAGAGAACAAAGAGTATGTAACGGGTTATTTCTGCTGTTGAAGGGGGGACTGGTTAGTCATCGGGGAGTCCTTGGCTCCCCCAGGGTTGGGAAACTTGAACTTTGTTTTCCCCTGCAAGCAAAATGAGACAGGACTCAGGGCAAAATGCTTTTGCCTGTTGCCAACAAATGTGCTTTGAGTATATTCCCCTCCATTCTCTGTACCCTGCCCTTCCTTATCTCCCCATCACAATGCAATTAACTGTGTATGTCTTTCCACAGCTATCATTCTAATTAATAAATTATGTTTAAATTAAAATCCTTACAATTATCCACAAAATCTGGAAATGTAGTAGAATACTTATGTTGATATTGTTTGTTTTATTAGTTTTATTTTGAGAGATAGGATTTTCCAAGTTGCCTAGGCTGTACTTAGTGAACTCAAGCCATCCTCCTGCCTCAGCCTCCTGAATAGTTGGAAATAGATAGATAGATAGATAGATAGATAGATAGATAGATAGATAAGATAGAGATACTTTATATATAATATTACACACACATATGTCTATATCACCATGAGCACTTGGAAAAATTTATTTTCAAATATATGTTAGCTACATTTTCAAATATGTTTCGTATATTTCCCTTTGACATATCCACAGAAGTTTATGTGACCTCATGGCTTCTCTTCACAGCTTTGAAAATTCTATACTCCTGTTTGCCAGTTCAGAATGATCCATAATCTTTCTGAAAGATTGATTCTGTCTACCAAACCTTAGTGAACCCACATTTTATTCCTGCTTAAAGACTGTTCTAGAAGCAAAGCAATAAATTTCAGTGTACTTTGCAGCCCATTTGAATTGGATTTATCACATGCAAGAATAAGAACTTGGGGGCTGGAGAGATGGCTCAGAGGTTAAGAGCATTGCCTGCTCTTCCAAAGGTCCTGAGTTCAATTCCCAGCAACCACATGGTGGCTCACAACCATCTGTAATGAGATCTGGTGCCCTCTTCTGGCCTTCAGGCATACACACAGAAAGAATATTCCATACATAATAAATATATAAATATTTTTTAAAAATATTTAAAAAAAAAAGAATAAGAACTTCAACTTTGCAGCCAGGATGTTACACGAATAGACCTCACTGGTGAGGGGTCAACATAACCTTCTGTAGAAACAGGACAGGGGACTTTTATTTTCAAGAAGCTGGACTAAATACACTTTTCTATTTATCCCATTGTGCATAAATCACACCCTGCACACCACCAGAACTAAACGGGAGGGAAAAGATAGACCAACTATGATCTCAGGCCCCTATAGAACATGGTAGCTTCATGTATCCCAGACAAGATACTGGAGGAATCGGCCACCTAGAGAGGCTGGCAAGCACAAAGTCCCAGGAAAAAGCCTGTTCTCTCTGGCAAAGGTCCAGGAAAGCAGCAACTTAGAAAGGAAAACAACTTGCAGACATGCTTTCCAAAACCATGAAAAAAGCCTCAGCCTTCCTCCATGCTTGCTCGGAAGAAATCCTCGAGTGCCTCCGATGCCTCTGCTTCCTCTTCCACAGGTAGTCTCAGGAAGGACCGTGGCCGGCTGGGACTTCCATTCCCAGTGGACTGTAAGGAGGCTCTTATCCAACGGTGTCAGTGGACCAGTCAACAAGGGAACCTAGGCTTCCATTCCCACTCAGGTGTAAGTAGTCGCCCCTCCCACTTCTCTCAGTGTGACGTCAGCAGTAGCCAAGTAGAGAGTCAGGACTTCCATCACTCCTACTGGCAACAAACCCACTTCCCACGTATAGGAAGAGGCAGGCGCGAAGCAATAACTAAGTACTCTTTCCCCTCCCCTCCCAGCCAACGGGGTGTCAGTGGAGGCCTATTGGGAGCTTGGACTTCTATTTGTACAAAACAGTAATAAAGAGTTCCTCTAGGTGTCAGTGATGTGGAACATACAGACTTCCACTCCCTTCTGCCAATAGCAAAAAGGCATAAGATTCCCGTCAGGAGTCGCCATGATTCTCCCACTCCAGAAAGACGCAGGTTAAGATCTTTCCTGAGGGGCTGGAGAGATGGCTCAGTGGTTAAGAGCATTGCCTGCTCTTCCAAAGGTCCTGAGTTCAATTCCCAGCAACCACATGGTGGCTCACAACCATCTGTTGAGATCTGGTGCCCTCTTCTGGCCTGCAGACATACAGACAGAATATTGTATAAATAAATAAATGAATGAATAAATAAATAAATATTTAAAAAAAAAAAAGATCTTTCCTGAGGATGAGACTCTGGATTACGTCTATCCCAATATGATATGATAGACCACGCCCTCCTGAAAGGTTGCTGTGAACACCTTCAGAAAATTACTTCACTCAACTGCCGACTGAGATGACCCTGACACACAGGTGATGTCCTTGACTCCTCTTGCTCCTACAGTCTTTCCCTCTACCCTCTACCACTGTGCTCCCAGAGTTCTACCTAAAGTTTGACTATGAGCGTTATTGCATCAACTTCCGTTGCTTGATTGATGAAGCCTCTCTGGTGATCTGTGATGAGTATTACACTATGCTCTTGTCTGTGTAAGGATAGCTGCAATTCGGAAGAGGGAGCAAGATCTACCTACATCATTGAGACTCACTGAGTGCAATGTTGTTTTATGCTCTTTCAAGTCTCATTCTTGTCATCTTTGACTGTAGCAGAACAGAAAAAGTATACACTGCTTGTTTGTCTTAATCAATTATAATTACTGAAATATAAGCAATAATACAAAATTAAAAAAAAGGATTCCCCTGCCAAAGTAATATGTACAGCTTAAATGCAAAGTGGAATTTATAAACTCAGAAGGCCAGGTTTCTGTCAAAAACCACTCCCTTTAGGCCAGGGTTATGGCACAATGGTAGAGCTCTTGTAAGCATGGGCAATGCCCTGAGTTTTATCCACAGCATGAGAAAGAAAATTTTAAAAAGTATACATTTTTTTTTTTAAATCAAGAAACTGAACGCTTTTCTTTTCAAATGTCTGTGTGTATGGTTGTCTCACCGGTCTGGATGTCTATGCACCACTTATGTGCCACGTGCCCAGGGTCACCAGAAGAAGGCATCGGATTTCCTGAGACTGGAGGTACGGATGAGTGTGAGCTGCCATATGGGTGCTGGGAATTGAACCTGGGTCCTCTGGAAGAGCGGCCAGTGCTCTTAACCACTGAGCCATCTATTTAGACTCCCAAGAAACAGAACTCTTAGATGTAGCAAAGACAGTGCAAAAGGGAAGTTTATGGCACCAAACACTTAGAAGACTCGTGAGATAATCTTTTTGTACACTGTGAAGATGTGTCTCTGCCAAGGCACCTTCTGATTGGTTTAATAAAGAGCAAAACAGCCAGTACCTAATCGGGAGAGGATAGATGGGACTTCCAGGAAAAGATGGGAAACCTGGGAAGAAGAGAGCCGAGATTCACCAGCCAGACACTGAGGAAATGGGACACGTGGTGCTGAGGAGAAGTAATGAACCACATGCAGAATGTAGATTAATATAAACGGGATAAGGCCAAGCTCTTATAATTAATAAGAAGTCTCTGTGTTATTATTTGGGAGCTAGTGGTCCAAAGAAAGAATTACTACGAAGTCTCAAATCTAATGAGTTTAGATATTACAAGAATCAGAAGAAAGCAGGAAGAAATAAAGACAAAAATCAATGACATTCTCCAAGTGTAATAGTTAACATGTGTAGTCTCAGGCCCATTGGGAGGCTAAAGAAGATTGCTATGAATTTGATGCCAGTCTGAGCTAGACAATGGGTTCTCAGCCCTCCTCGGCTATAGAGTGAACCTGTCTCAAAAGCAAACAAATAGGCCGGGCGGTGGTGGCGCACGCCTTTAATCCCAGCACTCGGGAGGCAGAGGCAGGTGGATCTCTGTGAGTTCGAGACCAGCCTGGTCTACAAAGGGAGTTCCAGGACAGGCTCCAAAGCTACAGAGAAACCCTGCCTCGAAAAAACCAAAAAAAAAAAAAAAAAAAAAAAAGCAAACAAATAGGGAAATTCATGGAATTTAAAAAAGAAAATAAGCCGGGCGGTGGTGGCGCACGCCTTTAATCCCAGCACTTGGGAGGCAGAGGCAGGCGGATCTCTGTGAGTTCGAGACCAGCCTGGTTTACAAGAGCTAGTTCCAGGACAGGCTCCAAAGTCACAGAGAAACCCTGTCTCGAAAAACCAAAAAAAAAAAAAAAAATAAATAAATAAATAAATAAATAAATAAAAAAGAAAATAATGGAATATGTGCCTAGACTCATGAGGTCATAAGGTCTTACATCGAATCAAAATCCCTCAAAAGAAAACTAGGATAGGCAGTGGAGGCACACGACTGTGATTCTGGCACTTGGGAGGCAGAGGCAGGCAAATCTCTGTGAGTTTGAGGCCAGACTGGTCGACAAAGCAAGTTCCGGACAGCCAGAACTACACAGAGAACCCTCTCAGAAAAATAGAAGAAGAAATAAGAAGAGGTGTAGCACCTGCACTATAGGACAGTCCACGAGCTGGGAAAGGGCTGGAGATTGAAACACATACACACACAGACACGGGGACATGGGACATCCTTGAAACAAGAACTTTATTGTACTCCAGGGAAGCTTATATAGGGATCCTTAACTGACAGCCACGCCCCAGCTCTTGGAATTTTCATCTGTAAAACCCACCAGAACCCACCCACCCCCATCAGGAACTCATGAGGGTCTCATGCTCAGAGCAGCGGCAGGCACAGGAAAACAAGTTGTTTACTCTGTTCACTCCAGCAGACAAAGGGTCTGAGGCAGGCAAAGAAAGTCAAGGGGTCAGGGATCTGCAGCCCCCAAGAATGAGGAGGAGGAGGAGAAGGAGGAACTGTCTGGGAAAAAGTAAATTAAAAACAGAAGAAGCCTAACACTGCTTCTGCATCCTCAAACTAAAGGGGTAAGGGTGTGTGGGGTGTGTGTGTGTCAGAATGGATGTCTTAGCTTCTTCACAGCTTCATCCTGAAGGACAAACTGGTATGCTAAGATGCACACACTGCTGCTGTGGGAGCTTCTTCCACTCCTTCAGCCAATAGCCTTTAAGATAACAGCCCACTTGGATGTGGTCTCCTTTTTTTATTATTAATATTTATTTATTTATTTATTATGTATACAATATTCTGTCTGTGTGTATGCCTGCAGGCCAGAAGAGGGCGCCAGACCTCTTTACAGATGGTTGTGAGCCACCATGTGGTTGCTGTGAATTGAACTCAGGACCTTTGGAAGAGCAGGCAATGCTCTTAACCACTGAGCCATCTCTCCAGCCCCTGGATGTGGTCTCTTATACCATAAATGTAGCTGAAAGCATGCATCCCCTCTCTTGCTTCCTCTGTGGCTGGGTGATTCTTTCCTCTTCCCAGAATTCTCTTGTTCTCATCACCCCGCCTCTACTTCCTGCATGGCTACTAGACAATCAACATTTTATTAAAACTAATACAAGTGACAGGATAAAAGACCATCGTCCCACAGCAATAGACCATTCATGACTAAGCCCAAATGGCAACATCTTTATTCATGAAAGGCCCTAACTCATACCTCTAACCTGGAGCTCAAGTGTTCCCTTTTTGTCTATGCTGTGAAAAGGGCTAGATCCCTGGGTGGGAAGTCTGCTGGAAGCCCTAAAGCAATTATACAGTGGGATTACCCACAGACTTTTTCCTTTCTTCATTCGCTGCTATTGCTAACCTACCTCCCTTCCTTTCCTTTCATACATTTTATTTGAATCACATGCATGTTGGAGTGTCTGTGCGGGAATAGGTATATGAGTGTGGTGCCATCAGAGACCAGAAAAGGACATCAGATCCCCAGTAGCTGGAGTCACAGTTGCCTGATGTGAGTACTGGGAACTGAACGCAGGTCTTCAACAAAAGCAGTGTGTACCCTTAATCTCTGAGTTATTGATCCAGCACCACCACCACCCCGGACTCCCCTTTTCCTTTTTGAGACAGAATCTCACTATGTAGCCCTGGCTGACCTAGAACTCACTTTGTAAAAATCAAGCTGGCCTAAAAACCTCACAATGGTCTGTTTGCCTTGCCTTCTGAGCGCTGGGATTAAAGGAGTGCACCACTATGCTTTTCCCTGGTTGATTAAAATCAGATCAGCTCAGATTTCTGCTGGAGGAGGCCTCTCTCTAGATCAACTCAGACTTCCTTCCTACAAAAATCTAATAAGAATGGATATTTTCTCTTCATCAAATATAATCACAAACCCTTTGACTCCTGTCGGATCTTAAAAGAGATACTTTGTACCTTGAAAGACTAGACAAACCCAATCAAAACAACCTAGAAGAACCCCTTGAGAGATGGTTCAGAGGTTAAGAACACTGGCTCCTCTTCCAGAGGTCCTGAGTTCAATTTCCAGCAACCACACGGTTCACAACCATCCATAATGAGATCTGGTGCCCTCTTCTGGTGGGCAGGGATACATGCAGGCAAAACACTGTATACTTAGATGTAGATGGACCCTATAAAGTTGTCCCACACTAGCTTAGAATTGAGTATAATAAAGGATTCTTTATTCAGGGGAAAACTCACAGATCATAGTCCTCTGCATGAGTGGAAAACAGGAACAGAATCCAGCAGCCAGGAGACAGAGGCTGCACAAGTTTTATGACTACATTTATTTAGGTTTTTTTTTTTTTTTTTTTTTTTTTTTTTTTTTTTTTTTTTCCGAGACAGGGCTTCTCCGTGGCTTTTTGGTTCCTGTCCTGGAACTAGCTCTTCTAGACCAGGCTGGCCTCGAACTCACAGAGATCCGCCTGCCTCTGCCTCCCGAGTGCTGGGATTAAAGGCGTGTGCCACCACCACCCGCCTATGACTACATTTATATAGTACAGGAGACCACACCCAAGTGGGCTGGTATCGTTTTGTTTTGTTTTGTTTGTTTTTTTAAGACAGGGTTTTGCTGTAGTTTTAGAGCCTATCCTGGAACTAGCTCTTGTAGACCAGGCTGGCCTCGAACTCAGAGATCCACTCAGAGCAGAGGAAAACAAGTTGTTTACAGGAAATTCAGGGTCTGGTGGTCTGCAGTCCCCAACATATCCCCCTTTTCTATATAACTAGACCAAGGTTTTGGACTGGCATTGGTGTGGCACAAATATGATCTTCCGTCGGGGCCGCAGTGGTGACAATAGCAGCCACTACAGGCTACAGTGATCCCAATGTCTCTCTCAGCCAGGTCGGCTCCACCAGGCGGGCAACGACTGGTCTGAGGCAATGCGCCTCCCGCTGGGAGAAAGCCTGCTACTAGCAAACTTCTGGGCACGCAGAGCCAGGAACTGCAGTAGCTCCTGGCACTGCCACCGCCTCTCCGCCAGCACTCACAGCAGTTGGCTGCCTCCCTTGCAAAGCTCTGCTCCAGCCTTTTCTGGCCCAAGCCATGCTTGCTCAAGGAAGCAGAGCTGGACTCCAAACCGAGGCCCTGCCACCTCAGTGGCTGCCAACAGCGCTCATCACAGCGGCCACCCACAGCGTCCCCCTCAGCCCCACAACCTCCAGTAGGGAATTTGGGCCTAATTCTCTCTCCAGACTACTTCCTGCTGTTTATTGGGCGAAGTATGTTTGCGGGCCCTTCATGGCGACCTTCAGGGATCTGTTATTATCTCTAGTCATAAAAGAAAACACAATAATTAAAAAACAAAAAACAGGGCTGGAGAGATGGCTCAGCGGTTAAGAGCATTGTGTACTCTTCCAAAGGTCCTGAGTTCGATTCCCAGCAACCACATGGTAGCTCACAACCATCTGTAGTGAGGTCTGGTGTCCTCTTCTAGCCTGCAGGCATATATGCAAACAGAATATTGTATTCATAATAAATAAATAAATATTTAAAAAAAAAAAACAACAAACCAAAAAAAAAAAAACCACAATAACATACTTCTGTAGGCCTCCAATTCACCCTGCCGCCTCCTCTTTATTACTTTCCTGCTGGCCAGCCTTCCAGAGGGCATCCCTCAGAGAATCTCTAGTTCCCCATCTCAGTGATGCCTCCTGCTGAGGCGCCTGCACCACTGGAACCGCTATCAGGCAAGAGCCAGGGGATTGAAATGTATATGCCCATCTTCCATCCACCCTCACCGTTCGGAGAATGATCTCTCAGCCTCTCCCTATTCCCGATCTCGCTGGGGGCCTCCACCTGTCACTACCAGATGGTTTGTGAGCCAGGAAAGGTGCTGGAGATTTAAACACATACACACAAAGACAGGGGAACACGAGTCATCCTTAAAACAAGGATGCTCACTTTATTGTTACCTTATATAGGACTCTGGCTATGCCCCAGCTCTTGGGAACTTTCAGCTGCAAGCCACCAGAACCCACTCCCCTGCCATTAGGGTCTCATGCTCAGAGCAGCTGCAGGCTTCTCAGAGCAGAGGAAAACAAGTTAACAGGAAATTCAGGGTCTGGAGGGGGGGGGTCTTCAGTCCCCAACACCTGTGCTGATGGAAAAGCCAAGAATCTGGTAGTTCAGTCCGTGAGGCTGGATGTCTCAGCAATCTTAACTAGTGTTGGGGTCCTGTAGGATTCTTAGAGAGCTGCTGGTCTTCAGTTTACATTGAAAACCCAAAGAAGCTGAACTTAGAACCTGCCACAGCAACAAGATAGGTGAACTTGCCAGCAAGAGTGGAAGCAAGCAGGCAGAAAGGCAAAGCTTCCTCTCACATCTCCTTTTATCTGGGCTGCTATCAGAAGGTGTGACCCTGATTTAGGGCGAGTCTTCAAATAAAGGAGTGCCTAGCTGATTGGGTGGGGCCCAGTTAATTTCAGACATAGTCAAGTTGAGAACCAAGATTAGCTATCACATTCTCCAACGAAGCCCCAGGAGATGCAACAGCTTTAGGGACAGAGTAAGAGAGATTATTTTTGCCCTAGATAGCTCTGTGCTCCTATTCAGCATGCTCTTGGGGAAATCGAGACAAACAAGCTTAGGGAATAGTTCAGCCACCAGGGACTCCACCTGATTTGGCCTATATACATGCCCTCTTCTAACAATGTACTTGGCAGCCTAGAACACTTAGCCGCATGCACTACACTCACACTCACACACGCTCACACACACACACACACACACACACACCCTCCAAACAATGTATCTAGCAACTTGTTAGCAACCTAGGGAATTCACCTGTGTCAGGCTGCACGCACATCTCATTCTAAACAATAGAAGTTTCTCTTTTCCTTAATCACTAAAATTAGACAGATTTTATTCAGTTATCTCCACTTATGTCCAGGTATAAGCGGAGGAAGTCAATCAGGCCTGATTTAGTATGGAATGTACAGGTAAACTGGGTCCTCACAGTGAACTCTTAGGGGAAATCACATATCCACCGTTCTATGCCCATCATAAGTGGTACACACGTGACTGGAAGCAGATTCGAGGACACTGTGCTAACATGATAGTCTCTGAGCGTAACAGCCTTCACCATCATCAGAACAGCTGTGGCCACTCAAAAGCTCGAGACTGGCCGGGCGGTGGTGGCGCACGCCTTTAATCCCAGCACTTGGGAGGCAGAGGCAGGCGGATCTCTGTGAGTTCGAGACCAGCCTGGTCTACAAGAGCTAGTTCCAGGACAGGCTCCAAAACCACAGAGAAACCCTGTCTCGAAAAACCAAAAAAAAAAAAAAAAAATGTTGGCTGACGCTCGCCACAGAGGGAGCAGGGGGAGAGTGCGTGGACTCTCACCTGAGTCAACAGCAGCCGCGGAAAACAAAGTTTTGTTAATGATTAAACATTGAGTCAAAAAGGTGGTGTCCATCAAGCAGTCCTTCTTCACATGGTTATAAAGACAGAAATCTCACTTCATTATATGTCCAAACTGCCATGACCCAACACGTACATCATGTCCAAGAGAAACCATTAGTCCTAAAGTAAACTGCTTGACAGCTCCATCTGTTGTATAGTTGATCCTTCCTCTTCCCAGTAACTGGTGTGCCCATCTGTGTAAAGACGAGGCCAAAAACACAAAGCAAAATTTTATATTCTAGCAGTGGGATTCCAACCATTTGAAACCTGAGGACAGAGTGACTTCTTTTATTATAAAGATTATTTTGTAACCTCAGTTGTTCCAGAATTCACTGTGTAAACCAGTTAGTTGGCCTTGAACTCAAAGAGAATTCTGCCCCCTGAGAGCTGGGACTAAAGGTGTGTGTCACCATGCCCAGTCATGGTGACTTGGCTTGTTTTGTTCATCTAGACAGAGGTTCTCTGTGTAGCCTTGACTATTCTGGAACTTTTTTTTTTTTTTTTTTGCCGGGGGAGGGAGGGCGTGTGCTGTTGTTTCGAGACAGGGTTTCTCTGTGGCTTTGGAGCCTGTCCTACACTAGCTCTGTAGACCAGGCTGGCCTTGAACTCACAGAGATCCATCTGCTTCTGCCTCTTGAGTACTGGGTTTAAAGGTGTGCAACCCCACGCCCAGCCATAGTGACTTCTAGTGTCATAAATGACATTTAGAAAGTAATCCCTGTCACTTCACTGAATGGCCAGTTTCAGGGAGGTCTCAAGTTAGTGAGTTATGTTGAACTTTAATTTTCAAATATTACACAAAAATAGCCCAAGTGGCTTCTGTTAACTGCTATACAAGGGCCCCTTTACTCCTAGTAGTGTGGTTTTCTTTGTTCACAGTGTCCTTTAAGAAACAAGCAAATGCCAGGTGGGTGGTGGTGGCGTAGCCCTTTAATCCCAGCACTCTGGAGGTAGTGAGATCTCTGAGTTCAAGACCAGTCTGGTCTACAGATTGAGTTCCAGGACAGCCAGAGAATCCCTGTATCAACAAACAAACAAAAGAAAACCAAAACTAAAACCAATACAAACAAAAAAACCAAGAGCCAAAAAACAAGCAGAGTTTACTAGAACTCTCTCCTGCTCCTTTACCTACCAAGTATGGGGACTACAGAATTGGACCAGCACAGCCAGTTTGTGCAGTGTTGGGGATCAAACTCAGGGTTTCCTGCAAGCTTTCACCCTATCAACTGAGCTATCAATTCCATGGTGTTTATCTTTATTAAACTTTCATAACGTGACCAGAGAGATGGCTTAGCAGGTAAGGCACTTGCCATTCAGCCTGACAACCTGAGTTCAGTTCCCAAAGTTGTCTCCTAACCTCCACACATGGGTCCTGCCACAAACCACCACCAATACATAAATTAACGCAATTTTAAAAACCTGTGTATCATTTCTGGCCTGGTAAGATACTTTGTTCTCAGCACTTTGGATGCTGCAGTACATTTTACCTCTATCCAGAAGAAAAGGACGTAGATTTTTTTTTTAGTTAGTGTGGGGTTTTCTCCTTTATTTTTAGTGTAAGGATGGTACTCATGCATGCAGTGTCCGCAATCCCCAGGATTGAAGATACAGATGGTTGTAATCCACTTTTCAGGTGCTGGGAATTGAACTAAGGTTCTTTCAAAGAGCAGTCAGTGCTCTTAACTGCTGAGCCATCTATCTCTCTCCAGCCCTGGATTTTTGTTTTTTGCTGTTTGTTTTTTTGAGCCTAGGTCTTACTTTGTAGCAGAGACTGGTCTCAAATTTCCAAACCTGCCCTAGCCTCCCAAATTTTGGGATTATAGATTTGGGATTACAGATTTGGGTCACAACTCTAAGGCTTTTGTTGTTGTTGCTTATTTTTTCAAGACAGGGTTTCTCTGTATAACAGCACTGCCTGGAACTCACTTTGTAGACCAGGCTGGCCTCAAACTCACAGAGATTCGCCTGCCTCTGCCTCCTGAGAGCTGGGATTAAAGGCATCCACTGCCTGGCTCCTTTTTTAAAAGATTTATTTATTTATTATGTATACAGTGTTTTGCCTGCATATCTGCCTGCAGATATGGGCACCAAGAAGAGGGCACCAAATCTCATTACAGGTGGTTGTGAGCCACCATATGGGTGCTGGGAATTGAATTTAGGACCTTTGGAAAAAGCAGTCAGTGTGCTTAACCACTCAGCCATCTCTCCAGCCCCTTGTTTTTGTTTTTTGAGACAGTTTCTCTGTGTAGCCCTGGCTGTTCTGCCTGGAACTGAGAGATCCTCTTGCCTCTGCCTCCCAAGTGCTGGTTATGACTACCACCTGGCTTGGGCTTTCAGTTTATCATCCTTCTGCTCTTGTCTCCTACGGACTGGGATTACAGACATGCCTCACCAGCCCTAGCTACATTTCAAGTCTGTAGGAAAGATATTTCTGTGTCCTCAAACTGACAGAAAGCCTAGCTAGCTTGGTTTATGTGGACTTCAAAGAATGGAGAGATTACGATAGCAAGTTTTCCCATGGGTAGATCCCCGTGTCACACACAGGAGGAGAGCTCTAATTTCCACTAGATTATTGCACCTCTTTCCCTTTTGCTTGTCCCAGTAAGCTTCCTATTGGATGGTGTCCACTCTGGGGAGGGTGGGGCACAATGAATTCTCTCTAAGCAAAAAAGGCATTCAGCAAAATCCTCTGATTCAAGTACGTGTGACTAGTGAAAGTAACAGTGCCTTCTGGGACCTCTTCTGAGTCGCTCCCCATCCGTACAGGCTTTTGTAAGCTTTTCTGAGTCAGGTTTTATTTTTTAGTTTTTTTGAGACAGGGTCTCACTTGCTGGTCTGGAGCTGTTAATGTAGACCAGTCTGGTCTGGAGCCTACAATAATCCTTTTGTTTCTACCTCCTGCAAGCTGGGATTCAAGGACCAAGTCCCTATGTCTGGGCTTCTGGACTGTCACATTAGCCATATTTTACACACTTTGGAATTTGTTGGGCACTATGAGGGGGTGTGGGCTGCCAAGAATCAGAAGGCTAGATATATGACTTCTGGGTGCAATGAGGCTGAGAGGTGACTGTCACAGTTCTTGGAAGAGCGGAAGTGTGAATCTCAGCCCTTGTAGGGTTTTTAATTATTATTTTTAAAAATTGTTCTGTTAGGTGCTGGAGAGATGGCTTAGTGGTTAAAAGCACTTATTGCTTTTGCAGAGGGTCAATGTTCTGTTCCCAGCACCCACATGGTGGTTCACAACCATCCATAACTTCAGTCCTAGGGCATCCAACACCCTCTTTTGACCTCAAAGGGCACCAGGCACATACATAGTACACATACATATATAGAGACAAAACATTTATACACATAAAAATTAAAAAAAAAATTTTAGAGACCAAGTTTCTCTGTGTAGCCCTTGCTGTCCTGGAACTTGTTCTGTAGACCAGGCTGTTCTTGAACTCAGAGATCTGCCTGTCTCCACTTCCTGAATGCTGGGATTAAAGAAGTGCGTCACCACCAGCAGCTCTAAAATGTTTTGAAATCTTATTATTTTAAATTAATTTTGTTACCAAAGTATTTTTTATATTTTATGCATATGTGGCATTTATATGTGTGTATATATAAATATTTATTTTATTTATGCGTACAACTGCTTGCCTGTGTGTATATGCGTGCACCACAGGAACTGAAGGTATAAATGGTTGTGAGCCACCCATGTGAGTGCTGGGAATTGAATTCAGGTCCTCTGCAACAGCAACCAATGCTTTTAACCACTGAGTCATCTCTCCAGCCCCGTGGCATTATAATTTGCTCCATTAGGTTTTCCTTACTTTTATGTGTGTAATTCAGATTGAATTCAGACCCTTGTATATGCTTAGCAAGCTCTCTACCGTTGAGTCACACGGCCGGCCTTACTTTAATTTTTGAGACAGCCACCTGGCCTGAATTTTGGTGTTTAGTCAGGTTGTCCCTTGTCTCAAGGGTTTTTGTGACAGGGACTATGTAGTACTACCTTGTGGGTAGACACCAGGGCCCTAGCTATCCTTTTTTCCTTTTAAAATAGATTTATTTATTAAGCCATGCATGGTGGCACATACTATTAACCCCAGAACTCTGGAGACAGATTCCCTGGGACTGGAATTACAGTGGTGAAAATTGCTGGGAATTGAACTCGAGCTAGGCTCGATCCCCAGCCCTACCCAGGTCTTCTGGATCACACAAGCCCTCACTCTACAGCCCAAAAGTCCCAGATCCCGAGGTGAAGGGACGCCCAGTCCCCTCCTCCCTCCCACCCTCTCCAGTTCCAGCTCCCTTCCTCCTTCCCTCTTTGCCTGTCGCAGCTTATCACGCCTGGGCGGTTGGGGGCGGGCTCTATCTGAATGCGCCCTTTGATTGGACAGCCGAGGGGGCGGGGCGGGGCAGGCTGTGCTAGGGAGAGCCTAGTGGAGCTCTGCCCTCTGCGCGCCAAGTTTGGGTTCCCCCGGTCGCGGCGTGTCACGTGGGCTGTGGGCTGGTTCCCAGGGCACGTGCTGAGCTGTTGGGACTTGGCGGGTTGTCCCGGACAGCGCGCTGTGGCTTTCCCGCTGGCGGTGGGGCTCGGGTCGTTCTTCGCGCGCTCTCCAGGAACTCAGCGATCCACCTGCCTCTGCCTCCCGAATGCTGTGAGATTAAAGGCCTGTGCCACCACACCACCCTAACCCTTTCCGAAAGGCCGGAGGCCCAGGAGTGTAAGGCCAGGTCCCGCTACCAAGTGAATTGGAGGCCATCCTGGACCACAGATTAAGACCTTCTCACAAGAACCCATCCGTCTAATACTAGGTATGTAATGTCTAATCTTTGCGGTTGTTTCTTTTTGTTTTGTTTTTTGAGGTGGGGGAGTACCAAGTAGCACGTGCTAGCCTCGAACTTGCTGCGTAGCCAAGGATGACCTTGAACTTCCTCCAACTCACCAGCGAGAGCTACCACTCCTGATTTATGGGGTGCCGGGGATGGAACCCCTTGATTTATACGTGTTCGTGAAGCTTCTGAGGTTTGGCTCTGGTTGTGTAAGCACTACCTTGGGTTTACTAGCACGTCCCTGTTTGTCTGCAGTATGTTGTTACCCTGGTCTAGGAGACGGGTTGGGTTGTGGCGATCTTAGAGCTCAGTGCCTCTATTTCAAGGTCTGGAAGTTAGGTAACCCTTGGTTAACTGAAATAAACACGAATGTGTTTCGTTGAGTTAGGCAGTTGCTGGACTGGAAACACCAGTTTAGGTTCCCTACGGAATCCATTTTAAATTTTTTCCTTGAGGGAATGTCGAAGGGAGGTGAGTAACTGTGTTACCCAGGGTACTGGGAAGAACCAGAAATAAACTAGAGCTCGGATTCTGGCTCTGTTGTAGACCCTAGTTAGACAAAGTAACTCCGCAGAACACAAAAATTTATGTGCAAGACAAGGAAGACCACCAAGTCTGGTCCCTATTACAATTTAAAAGCAATAATAGTAATAAATTAATATGGACTTTGGCAAACCTATAGACCTTAATTGGAAAAAATAAAGCTGCTTGTTCCCTAGTTAGCCAAAAATGACAATTCCAGGCACACACCTTTAATCCCAGCCCTCAGAAGGCTGAGACAGGCGGACCTCTGAGTCCGAGGCCAGCCTCGTCTACAGAAAGAGTTCCAGGACAGAACAACCAGGACTGTTAAATTTCCACGTAGAAATCCTGTCCCCAAAACAAGCAGCCAGGTGGTGTGTGGCGCACGCCTTTAATGTTAGCACTCAGGAGGCAGAGGCAGGCGGATCTCTGCTTTTTCAAGGCTAGCCTGGTCTACAGAGTGAGTTCCAGGATAGATTCTAGGGAGAGGCGTGGAAGCAAGAATAGACTGCTGAGTTGGGGGGTGGAAAGGAGGCCACCCCTGCAGTTCCCACCTAGGGCTGTCTTGGATCAGAAAAGTCATTGCATGTGGGCCAATGGGCAGCAAGTGAATCTGTGGACCAGAATGGGGGTGCTGGTGGTACCTAGATAGAGGTGGTGGGGACATGTTCTTCCCGAGGAGGACGGGACTGAATGCACCTTGCCAAAGGATAAGAGTCCAGCACTCCAGAGAAGAGCACTGAGCCTTCGCTCTCGGTGGTTAGGAGATACTCCGTTTCCGGCCTTCGGCAGTTAATCTGTAATGAAGAGGTTGTCCTTTGGGATTCCCGGAGCAAAGGTCCCAACCTGACTGGTATAGACTCTGGTTCTTTTTTTTTTTTTTTTTTTTTTTTTTTTTTGGTTTTTCGAGACAGGGTTTCTCTGTGGTTTTGGAGCCTGTCCTGGAACTAGCTCTGTAGACCAGGCTGGTCTCGAACTCACAGAGTAGACTCTGGTTCTAACTTACCAAGGGTCCAGAGAGGTGTCTGGATTTCCTGAGTGCTGATGTTGGGGGACGAGACTCATGCGGTGCTTTGCATGCATTGCTGAGGTCACCCGTAAACCTCTCCCTCTCAGGGAGTTGCTACTGCAGCTGCAGAAGCAAACCTGACTCGTCTGTGCTTTCTCATGTGTGGCCACATGTTTGTCTAATGATTCCATGCTGGTGTGAATATAACTACTCTGAAAGTCCTAATTAGGAATTTTCTGTTTAAAGATGATTGACACTTCCTTTGTCTACCTCTTCCAGAGAGAGGAGGAGCCCTACTTTGGGACTGGATTGGGAGTGTGCCCTCTGGGAGAGAGGCTCTGCTCAGGATTGGCTGCTCTCGGTTGGGGGTGTCCTTTGCACAGCAGACCTCCTGTCTTGGCCACCTCAATTTTTCACCTATTTTGGGTCTTAGGTATTCAGTATTTATGTTGGTCTATGGTCATTCCCCCCTGAGGAAGCCCCATAAAGGCAGGTCGACTCCCCCCCCCTTAGATTTATCGACCACAGCACAAAAGAGTAGTAGGCAGTGGAAGGTCCTTAACTACTTGTCCTGTAAATAAAGTTTGCACAAGTTAACAGAAAAGGACAGGAGGGCTGCCAGCCATTGTGTAAAGGAAGAGCTGTGGGTGCAGTGGGTTCGTTTTGCTTTGTTGCTTGTGTTTTTGAGACAGGGTTTCTGCATATCCTTGACTGTCTTGGAACTCTTTGTAGCCCAGGATGGCTCCTGTCTCTGCGACCTGAGTGCTGAAATCACAGGCATGCGCGACCGTGCCCAGACTGAATGCAGTGTTTTTATTTTACATTTATGTGCTTTATTTTATGTGCGTGGCTAAACGTTTCGCACAACACAGCTTGGTGTTCAGTGCCTAGTCAGAGAGCAGCAAAGCTCCACGTGTGCTTCCGCGGAGTCTGAGAGAACTGTGAGGACTGAAGATCACAGGACTCAATTATAAAATGTTTACTGCCTATGGTGGAACGTGCCCATAATCCTAGCACTTGGGAGGTGGAAGAAAGAGGAGTTCAAAGTCATTTCTAGCCACGTGCCGAGTCTAAAGCCAACCTGGACCATGTGAGGACAAAGTTATAAAGTGTGCTGCTGGGCATCTTGGAAGGAGCAGCCGTGGGGTTGCCTGTGTTCTCTGTTAATTTATGTTTACCCAGTGACAGATGTTGATAAGGTAATGTGTACTGTTTCACAGGAACTGACCAGTTCTCTGCCAGTGGAATTGGTTTAAGTAAAGGGTCTGATTGATCATTTAGATGGAGATTACTTCTTCCAGTGTAGCTGTGCTAGAAACTTGGAAAAGACCCATGTTTAGGTAGACTGGAGAGATGGCTCAGAGGTTAAGAGCACTGACTGCTCTTCCAGAACTCCTGAGTTCAATTCCAGCAACCACATGGTGGCTCACAGCCATCTGTAATGAGATTTGGTGCCCTCTTCTGGCCAGCAAGGATACAGACAGACAGAACACTGTATACATAATAAATAAATCTTTAAAAAAAAAACAACAAAAACCCATGTTTAGCTGGTTCCGTGGAGAACCCCACCTAGGAGGCTTGGAAGGAGGAGGCTGTAGGACAGAGCTTTGGAATGAGGAGAATCAGGTCCCAACTGGCTTCCAGAGATTTATGCTCTTGTCCGCACACACACAAACACACACACACTCCCCACTCAGGGGGGGCTCGCTGGAGTCGACATTGGGACCCACGTGTGTTTTCCCTTTGTTTTACGCAGGAACCACTGCAGCAGCCGACATGGACATCACCCTGTGGTCATCTCACGAGAAGATGTTGACACAACCTCTCAAGGACAGTGATGCTGAGGTGAGACTCAGGCCCCTTCCCAGGCTTTTACATTGGCGGCCTTGTTTAGATCACAGTGGGTTTTTTTGTTGTTGCTTTGTGGGGATTTTGTTTTGTTTCATTTCGTTTTGTGCTGTGAGGGGTGGAACCAGGTCCTTACCTGTTAGGCGGGTGTCCACTGCTGTGCTGCATTCCTGGCCTCGAAATTGCTCCTTACCGTGGACCCTGAGTGGACTGTGTACAGACAGCCTTGCAGAGTGAGGGACGGGGCTGGGGTGCAGTGTGGTGGCGGAGCATTTTCTTTCCCAACTACATCTCCAGCACCACCACGGGAGCAGATGGAGAAGCTGTGGTTGATAGTCCTTTGCGGGTAAATGTAGGTATTTCTGAGCTCAGTGCTTGGTGCTCTAGAAAACAGGAAAAAGGTTGGCCCTTCCTTTACACTGCCCAGGAACAGACACACTCAAATGCCCTAAAGCAATTTGGTTTTATAACATTTTTATTGTTATATCATTCAGTCTACAGTTCAGTGTTTTAGCATATAATTGTTCTTGATTTATGCCGTAGTTTTGTTTTAATAAACCCACATAAGTTGAAAATGGGCCAGGCTGCACTGACTCTGCTTCATACCTGTCACATGTCCAGGTGTGGCGGTGTGGAGCATGACGGTTAGGAGTGTGTCCTGTCGTGGGCTCACTGGGCACTGCGGCTTGCTGCCCCTGCCCAGCATCAGGAGGGGAGATCAGAATCTCTCTAGCCAGGGAAGGAGACTGTTCAAAGCTGGAAGTGGCATTTCCAGGGGCCCCATGCTTTGCCTCTCTCAAAAGCTGAGAAATAGTCTGTCCATCAGCATCTGCACTCACAGTGATGTGCAGACGTTTTTATACCCAGGAATCCATGAGCAGCTACCCCATTCTCCCCAGATTTCTCAACCCCGGGCAACCATTAGTGGAGTTTTTGTTCTGTTGTATTTGCTCAAACGTTTTTTTGGAATAAGGTTCGCATAGATAAGAACTTAGTAACACGTAAGGATAGAATTGAAAATTAACTGGGGGAGGTGGTTATGCCTTTAATGCTGGCAGAGAGGCAAGTGGATCACTGAATTAGAACCCAGCCTGGACCGTATTCCAGGCCAGCCTAGCCACATAGTGAGACCTCATCTCAGCAAACAAACAATAGAAATCAGGTGTACTAAAGCTAGCTGAGGGTGACCCTGAACCTCTGGTCATCCCACCTACACTCCCAGATGTTGAAATTACAGACTTGTTCCAGCAAGTTCTGTTTGTTCAATTTGTTTTAAATTTATTTTTTGTTGCTGTTTTCCTAATTAGTTAAACTTCTGATCCTCCTCCACAACCCAAGGGCTGAGATTTCAGGCATGTGTCACCCTCCCCAATTTATTCAATGCTGAGGATCAAACCCAAGGGATAACGCATGCTAGATAAGCATGTTAGCAACTGAGCTACGCTCCAACCCCATGCCTGTTTCCTTCTGATAAGGTTTACAACATTATTAAAAAAGAGAGCAACCGGCAGAGGGTTGGATTGGAACTGATTGCCTCGGAGAATTTTGCCAGCAGAGCTGTGTTGGAGGCCCTGGGATCTTGCTTAAATAACAAATACTCCGAGGGGTATCCAGGCCAAAGGTGAGTGAGTCGTCCTAAGATCCTGCTCTGACCATTTAGTTTTTATTTCTTGTTTGTGGTTCCGGCTGACCTTGAACTCACTGCATAGCCCAGGCTGACAATTCTGCCTCAGCCTTCCAAGTGCTATTGCAGTTGGAATTTACAGTGTCTGGCTTTCAACTAATATGTAACTTTCAAAAACCTGTAACCCCCCAGTTACAGGCTTGTCTTCCCTTCTTGTTCTCTGATGTAACTCCTCCAGCTCTCTGCTGGGTGGGATTCTGTGATCTTCTCAGAGCAGTCACACTCAGCAGTCCCTGTGTAAAACCTGTGTAGCATAGGGTGTCCTTGTCCCTCTGAGTTCACGTGTCTATGAGAGATGCGGTCCAGGCACTAGGAAGGGTCATTGTCCTGTAAGAAAGCTACAGAGTGGCTTTTGTTCTGAGAACCTTTATATCTGGGATATGAGGGGGGTAAAAAGCCTGTATCCTTTCTCTGAAATGCTTACAATCAGAAGTGCTTTTATTAAAATATCTACTTGATTCTTTGGTTAAGCATTCTGTATCTGAAACTAGTGCTTCAGAACTTGAAACTTTGGGTGTTTTGTTTTGTGAGTCTTACTATGTAGCCATATAATGTGGTGTGTGGACCAGGTTGGCTGCAAACTTGTGTTGATCCTCCTACCTGTTTTTTAAGTGGCAGCTTTGCAGGCACACACCACTATGCCTGATCTTTTTTGGTTTTGCTGGTGTTTGCTGGAGTTGAATTTAGGACTTTATGTGCCCAGGCAAGTCTCCTCCACTGACTTACACACTCACCACCTTGAAACCGATTTCTTTTTTTTTTTTTAAATATTTATTTATTATGTATACAATATTCTGTATGTGTGTATATCTGCAGGCCAGAAGAGGGCACCAGACCCCATTACAGATGGTTGTAAGCCACCATGTGGTTGCCGGGAATTGAACTCAGGACCTTTGGAAGAGCAGGCAATGCTCTTAACCATTGAGCCATGTCTCCAGCCCCGAAACCGATTTCTTTTTCTTTTCTTTTTTTTTTTTTTTATTTATTTATTATGTATACAATATTCTGTCTACAGGCCAGAAGAGGTCACCAGACCTCATTATAGATGGTTGTGAGCCACCATGTGGTTGCTGGGATTTGAACTCAGGACCTTTGGAAAAATAGGCAATGCTCTTAACCACTGAGCCATCTCTCCAGCCCCCGAAACCGATTTCTTAAGTCAGAATCTTACTGCATAGCATAGGCTGGCCTCATGATTCCAAGTTCAAGTGGTCCTCTGTGTGTCTGTCTATTACATCCATCATCAGACTATGTGTCTGTCTGTCTGTCTGTCTGTCTGTCTATCTATCTATCTATCTGGTCATTTTAAGGCAAAATACAGAAGTTGACAGTGGTTTTTGCACATGTATGCATTTGTTCCAGTGGAAATGGGGAAAGGGTGGATCCTGTAGAGACCACAATTCTGTCATGAGCTACTCTTGTTTCTTTTCCCGCCCTTTCTTTTTTTTCTTGGGACAGGGTCTTTGTATATAAATAGCACCAGCTTCCTTCTGCTTCTGCCTCTCAAGTGCTGGGAGTTGTGCCCCACCAGACCTGGCCTAGCTACTACCATGTCACTGGATCTTCACAGCAGCCTTAAAGCAGGACTCACTTCCCCACCATACTCTGCCCACCCTTTGGCATCTTTGGCCTCTGCTAGGCACAAAAACTGGACCTAGGGTGTATGTGGACCTTGCTTGTCTTCGCAGGTATTATGGTGGAACCGAGTTCATTGATGAGCTAGAGATACTGTGTCAGAAGCGTGCTTTGCAGGCCTATCATCTGGATCCTCAGTGCTGGGGAGTCAATGTCCAGCCTTATTCAGGTGATTGTTGCATGCACATAGACTCTGGGTAGCTCCTTAGGCATAGCTCGATGGGTTACAGCCACCAAGTTACGTCCCACAGAAGCCTTCTTCTAAGTAACAGAGACAAGCCAAGGAATCTGTGTATTCATCCCCATTGCCCTTGGACTTAGCTCTGCACTCCCCTCCCAAGTAGCATTCTGCCCTGGAACTTACAATCAGTGAAATTAGGACAGCATTACTTTCTAAGGCTCAAGAAAATCGTGGTGATAGCCTGCCAACTGATTGTTGGACTGTGTAGCCAAGCTCCCGGATGTCCCTTTGTGCCTCGCGGGTAGAAATACTCAGGGCCTCTCTGCTCTCCCTGTTTCAGGCTCCCCTGCAAACTTCGCTGTGTATACTGCCCTGGTAGAGCCCCATGGGCGAATCATGGGCTTGGACCTGCCAGATGGAGGTCATTTGACTCATGGCTTCATGACAGACAAGAAGAAGATCTCTGCTACATCTATCTTCTTTGAATCTATGCCTTATAAGGTAGGGGTGTGTGTCTCCTTAGAACTTCCCTTGTGAGTTGGTACCCGTGGGGATAAGTCATTGCATTTACACAGCACTGCCGCAGCCCCTTCTACTGGATCTTACTTCCGTGTCCCAAGGACTCCTCAGACTCGTGGCACACTGTGGACAACAAGGAAGGGGGAGTTAAGGTTTGGGCCAAGGCTATAACATGATGGAAGCTATGACTGAGGAAGGGATCAGATAGCCAGCCCCCTAGCAGCAGCTGGTGGCACAGGTCTGCCTTCACCAAGGTCAGCGGGTACAAGTATGGCAATGTCCCCACCCCTAGCATCAATACTAGCAGCTCACCATTAATAGCCGTAGGCCTCTACAGCCCAGCCCTGTAGCCCACCACTACCCTATTTCACAGACTGTTCTCAGCCATTATTATGACCATGTGCCCCATTGGAATCAGTTCCATTAGAGCCAGTGCCCACAGCAAATGTTTGTGTGGGGTGTGTGTAGGTGTGTGACTCTTTGTATTATCAGATGAACCCCCAAAATGCAAATAGGGGGTTGGGAGTATAGTTCAGTTGATAAAAATACTTGCCTATCATGCACAAAATCCTAGGTTCAGCCGGGCAGTGGTGGCGTGCGCCTTCAATCCCAGCATGCGAGAGGCAGAGGCAGGCGATCTCTGAGTGAGGCCAGCCTGGTCTACAGAGCTAGTTCCAGGACAGGCTCCAGAGCTACAAAAAAAAACCCTGTCTCGAAAAACTAAACACAAACAAACAAACAAACAAAACCCCTAGATTTGATCCGCAGCCCTGCAAGAGCAGGACTTCCACCTAATGTAGGCCCAGCCCTTAGAAGGTAGTCACGGGGCTTCACAAGTTCAAGGCCACCTGAGGTGCTTAAAGTCCTGTCTAAAGAAATGGAAGGGGGGAAGAAAGATAGATTTGAGGCCTCCACATAGGTCTAACACTGGGGAGGCTAAGACAGAAGGATTATGAAGTTTGAGGCCAGATGAGGCTGCATGAGTTTCAAGTCAGTGAGACCTTGAGTTTAAAAAAAAAAATAAAATTAGCCGGGCGGAGCCGGGCGGTGGTGGCGCACGCCTTTAATCCCAGCACTCGGGAGGCAGAGGCAGGCGGATCTCTGGGAGTTCGAGGCCAGCCTGGTCTACAAGAGCTAGTTCCAGGACAGGCACCAAAGCTACAGAGAAACCCTGTCTCAAAAAAAATAAAATTAAATTAAATTAAAACCGGGGCTGGAGAGATGGCTCAGAGGTTAAGAGCATTGCCTGCTCTTCCAAAGGTCCTGAGTTCAATTCCCAGCAACCATGTGGTGGTTCATAACCATCTGTAATGAGGTCTGGTGCCCTCTTCTGGCCTTCAGGCATAACGCAGAAAGGATATTGTATACATAATAAATAAATAAATATTTAAAAAATAAATAAAATTAAAACCTAAAAGGCCCAAGGGCTCATATGTACCATTACAATCTGTCCATTTGACCAACAGTGGGAGCTGGAGGTGTCTACAAGCTGCAGAGGACCTAGGTTCAGGTCCCAGCACCCACCTGGTAACTTATACCTGGAACTCTAGTTCCAGGGGAGCCAACACCTTCTGGCCTCCACTGGTACCAGGCACACATATATGCAGGCAAAACACCCATACACATATAGTAAATAAATCCTGAAAACAGCTAAGTGTGACTGGATAGAAGAGGGAAACATTCATGTTGTCTATTGTCTGGTAGTGTGTCCTTCCTGGTGTCTCTCTTTGGGTTATTTGATGTTCAGTACACTATCTCTGGTTGTTTTCTTTTGGCAACCAGGAAAAAGATAACTGAATCTTTCTACTGAGCTAAATATTAGATGTGATTTTCTTTGTTTAATAAATTTGAGGCCGGGCGGTGGTGGCGCACGCCTTTAATCCCAGCACTTGGGAGGCAGAGGCAGGCGGATCTCTGTGAGTTCGAGACCAGCCTGGTCTACAGAGCTAGTTCCAGGACAGGCTCCAAAGCTACAGAGAAACCCTGTCTCAAAAAACCAAAAAAAAAAAAAAAAAAAAAAAATTAATTTGAGGATTGGCAAGATAGGGCTAAGTGGGCAAAAGTGCTTGCTGCTAAGCCTGGTGACCTGAGTTCAAACCCTAGGACCTACATGGTAAAATGAGAGACCCAAATTCCTTAAGTTGCTTCTGACCTCTACATGTGCTCCATGGTACTCATGTGCGTGTACACACAAATGATGTTGTCATCTTCGTGGAATCTTACTGTGAAATCGGCCACGTCTCAGTTGTAGTAGCTACTGTGGGTGTGAGTGACTGTTTTTCTGGACAGCTTGAGGATTTCTTCACAGATCTTACTGGTCAGTCTAGAAATTAGATTTTTTATTTATGTATTTATTTTTTTCCTTATTTTTTTTCCCCGAGACAGGGTTTCTCTGTTGCTTTGGAGCTTGCCCTAGAACTTCCTCTGTAGACCATGCTGGCCTCAAACTCAAAGAAATCCACCTGTTTCTATCTCCCGAGTGCTGGGATTAAAGGCGCGCACCACCACCACCAGGCTAGATTTTTTTTGGTTTTGGTTTTTTTTTTTTTGTTTTTGTTTTTTTGTTTTTCAAAACAGGGTTTCTCTGTAGCTTTGGTGCCCGTCCCGGAACTAGCTCTTGTAGACCAGGCTGGCCTCGAACTCACAGAGATCCACCTGCCTCTGCCTCCCGAGTGCTGGGATTAAAGGCGTGTGCCACCACCGCCCAGCTGGTTTTTGGGCTTTTTTTTTTTTTTTTAAGAAGATAGGGTTTCTCTATCATGTATGTAAATCAGGCTGGCCTAGAACTCAGAGATCCACCTGCCTCTGCTTCTTAAGTGCGGGATTAAAGGCCCAATTTGGAAACCAGATTTTTAAACATGGGACAGTATAACCAAGTCTTCTCTTTGGTCTTACATTAGAGCATAAAAGCTGATTTCTGTTCTTACGACAGTAAAAGAATTGTGGTAGGGAGTGGCTACTGACATTTTCTCTGTGCCCTTTGCTGAGGTGTTGGCCAGCTTCGTGCTATCTTTGATTACTCCATGAAGCCCATTCCTGTGTTCCAATGCCCCGTTTTTCTCAAGCACTGTACTTGCTGCAGCCCTTGGCCATGAGAGTACCTGTGGTGGCCTGTCAAGTGTGGATGGGACGATCTGGCTTGGGTCCAGGAGGCAATGCTTCTGTGGCCAGGCTGCCTCTGCCAGCAGCTCACCAGGGCTGTCTTCTGTCCGCTTTCCTCAGGCCATCTGTCTCTCACGTCAGCTCCTGCGCATCTCTCCTGGACTTAGCAGCTGCCCGGTGAGGGCCAGTGCTTTCTTTCTCCTCTGTGACTGCAACACTGACCTTCCGTTACTGTTTCTAGTTCACACCTCATACTTGCTTCCATTCCCTTCTGAAAATGGAGGTTGTCCCTCTCTCTGATCTCCAGTGGGGGCCTCTGCACTGTTCTGCCAGATAGAAGCTTCCTAGCTTGGGAGTGTGTCAGTGCTTCCAGCTGGTATGTTTTGGTTGTTGTTGGGTGTATAAGATTTAATTTATGTGTATGAGTATCTCTCTCTCTCTCTCTGTGTGTGTATGTGTGTACATACATATATAAAACGTGTGTATCTGGTGCCTGAAGAGGTCAGAAGAGGGTGTCAGATCTCCTGGAGTTACAGACAGTTGTGTGCTTCTTGTGGTGCTGGGAACTGAATCTGGGTCCTTTGCAAGAACAGCAAATACTCTTATCTGCTGAGCTATTTCTTCAGCCTTTGTCTTTATTATTTTGGTTGGTTAGTGTCTTATGCTATATCCCAGGCTGACTTTGAACTCAGGACAATCCTTCTGCCTCAGCTAGTAGCTAGGATTATAAGGTTGGCTGTGCCTTTCTCATTTCCTGGATTTTTTGTTCTGTAGCATAGTGTAGTACCCAGGGCTAAGACTCCCCCTTATCCTGAGACCCCTGTGAGGGCTTCCAAGTCTTTGTGGGAACTGAATACATTTTATACCCTTTTATACCCTTGTGCAAACTGAATACATTGCCGTGCCCCAGGTCTGTGTTGTGGCAGGTTGAATGTGCTCAGGTGGATGGGCAGGGGGTACTGTGTGCAGAGGAAGCGGCCAAACCTGTGTCTTTGTGCTCCCGACAGGTGCACCCAGACACTGGCTACATCAACTATGACCAGCTGGAGGAGAATGCCAGCCTCTTTCACCCGAAGCTAATCATTGCAGGTGAGCGGCAATTGGAAGCAGCCTGGTTCCTGGGCAGGGCCTCTGCCTCCTCCAGAGAAGAATAAAGATATCGCGATATCGCGTCCTCCAGCTCACTGTGCAGAGATCAGACTTGAGACATATTCTGTCCTTTTAAGACTTGGATTGGCTATTTTTTGAGCCAGGCTGCTGCCATCTTCATGAAGTCAGCTGTGCCTGCTTTCCAGGGTCCATCTTGATTGGGTCTGTGGACAGTTGACATTTGCCCTATTAAAAGGAGAGAGCCAGAGGGTCATTGAACCCTCACCCGAATGTCAGGCAACTTTTCCCGGCCATTTGTGCAGTTCGGCCCCAAGTGCACGTGGCCTCTGTGGGAGGCTAGAGTATCTAGGCTGGGGAAGACTAGCTTTCTTTATGCTGTTGTGAGGAAGCCGTCCATGCTGGCGAGGACTTCCCAGTGCAACTGCATTTGGATCACCTACACTTCTGTCACTAATTTCTCACCCATAAGTAAGCCCAGGAAGCTCTGGTTTCCCGGGGTGAACTTGTACTTTGGTTTATTATTGGAACCACATGAGGGAAAAGTAGACCTTGTTCACATCCCTCTCAGACAAGAAGTTTTATTTTGTTTGTTTGTTTTTTTGGTTTTTATTTTTCAAGAAAGGGTTTCTCTGTAGCTTTTGGAGCCTGTCTTGGAACTAGCTTTTGGTAAACCAGGCTGGCCTCGAATTCACAGAGATCCGCCTGTCTGCCTCCCAAGTGCTGGGATTTAAGGTGTGCGCCACTGCTGCCCGGCTTTCAGACAAGAAATTTTAACAGCTTGCCATCAATAGTGTTTAGTGGATCAGTGATTCAAGCCTTAAATTTTTCTTATCATGTATAAAAACAGGGGTGGTTTTGTTTTGTTTTATTAGTTTATTGTTTTGAAACAAGTTTCATCGTGTAGCCCTGGCTGGTCTCAAACTTGGATGTCCAATGGCCTCTGCCTTCCAAAGGCTGGGATTAAAGGTGTGCACCACCACACCCAGCTCAGAGATGGTTTTGAGGGCACACTACACATTGTCCTCAAAGATCAGGGGGGGAATCTTCTTGCAGATGTACATTAGAGGTTAGCTCAGCTGCCCTGGACACCTTTGATGTTACCATGTCATCGCTGTCTCAGGGACCAGCTGCTACTCTCGGAACCTGGACTACGCACGTCTGCGGAAGATTGCCGATGATAATGGGGCGTATCTCATGGCAGACATGGCACACATCAGTGGGCTGGTGGCGGCTGGCGTAGTACCCTCCCCTTTTGAACACTGCCATGTGGTGACCACCACAACGCACAAAACCCTGAGAGGCTGCCGTGCTGGTATGATATTCTACAGAAAGGGTAAGTGCCTACATGCTGGGACAGGCAGAGGGTGGGCTAACGTTTCCTGTATGGAAGAAATCAGGAAAACTCTGGACTGTGACTTCTGGAAAAGATCAGGATCTTGTACCTGGAATAGTCTCAGGAAAGAGCAGTGATGGGCTTTGAAGGAAGCCCCAAGTCACAGCTCTGTAGAGGACAGAGGACCACTTTTGAAGCTGGTTTTCTCCTTCCATTGTGGGATCCAGGGATTAGACTGACAGGTTTGTACAGCAAGCACTTTGCCTGCTGAGCTGTCTTCATGGACCTCATAAAGAAAGACTGGGGTTGGTGTGGTAGTACACACCTATAATCCCAGCTCGAAACCGGAAGGTCAGAGGCCGGCCTGAGACCAGCACTGACACCCAATAATAACTAAACTACAAAGCACTGACACAGGAGGTTGGCATGCGGTGCGGTGGTACATCTCTGTAATCCCGCACTTTGAAGGCGTAGGCAGGAGGCAGCTGCAAGTTTAGGGGCCGCCTGATTATCATAGTAAGTTCTAGTTCTAGTCCGGCTAGGGCTAGGGAGTTCAGAATCATGTTTCATGCATAAAACAAATAGAAATAACCTCTGTGTGAGTTTTATCGTTTTAGTAAGGTGTTTCTCTTCCTACTTCCTTACACCCCACCTCTGCAAATACTCCCCTTATTTTGGAGTTCCCACAATGGTGAAAGTCATATCAACAGTGATGTAGCCCATAGCCTTGCAGCAGCAGGGAAATTAGCCTTTCAGTGTCTTACCCTGGTGGGATCTTGAGGGCAAGTGCTAGTCAGGTGCTGCCTCAGTCTTCAAGGTCCTGCAGCCTCTGAGAACTTTTGTCAGCTTGCTTGGAGTTGTTGGTTTTTTTTTTTTTTTTTTTTTGGTTGTTTTGGTTTTGAAACAGAATCTCATGCTGTAGCACAATCCTGTCTCAGCCTCTTAAGTGACCAGATTATAGGTGTGAACCAATAGGCTAGGTTCCTAGGTTGGCATTTGAGGAGACCTTTGTTGTGTCTGCTGTGTTCAGTGGATTTGTTGGCCCTCAGCCAGTAAGAGTAGATCTGGCCTCTTGCTGCTGTGCCTCTCGGGCCACTGGCGGCTTCTCTGGGTCGTTTCCTCATATCTAGAGCAGAGAGTGCTGCAGTAGCATCCATGCCTCTAGACTGGGGGATTCAGTGAGCTGACACCAAGTGCTTCTGTAGCCAAACTTGGCTTACAAGAATATGTAGGTGATAGTGATGCTTACCATTGAATAGGAATTATTTTTGTTATTAACTTTTTCTCATGAATAGTCATCTGAGCATTGATGCCAACCTGTCACTGTCACTTTCCACACAAGCCCAGTGACTGAGTTCAGTCCCCAGAATCTACATGAAGTAGAGAACCAAATCCACAAAGTTGCCCTCTGACCTTTGCCATGGTATTTGCCATAGCACATGTGTATCCACATGCATATCATGTCCGTACACAATAATAGCTTTGTGGGTTTTGTATTTGAAGCAGGGTTTCTTTGTAGTCCTGGCTGTCCTGGAACTTACTCTGCAGACCAGACTGGTCTCAAACTCAGAGATCCTCCTGCCTCTGCCTCCTGAATGCTGGGATTAAAGGTGTATACCTCATGCCCTTGCTAGAGTTGTGTGGTTTTTTTTTAATTAAGGGGGAAAGTGAACCAAGCATGGCGTTACATTCCTTTAATCCCGGCACTTGGGAGGCAGAGGCAGGAAGATCTCTTAAGTTCCAGAACAGCCTGGTCTGCATAACAAGGCTGTCTCAAAAAGTGGGGGGGGGGGGAGGGAGCAAGTGTACAACTGAAACCAGCAATCCAGTCAGTCCTCCATCCGCAAGGGCCTTTGCCCTGCCATTGCAAACCCGTCCCGGTGGGGCTGCCTGCACTCTATCAATTTAGCTGTGAGTCACAGGTCTGTCTGCTAACATCCTAGTTTCCTTACCAGGTGTACGCAGTGTGGATCCCAAGACTGGCAAAGAGATTCATTATGAACTGGAGTCACTCATCAACTCTGCTGTGTTCCCAGGCCTCCAGGGGGGGCCCCACAACCATGCCATTGCCGGTAACATCACCAAGTCTACTGTAGAGCCCTTGGGTCTCACCCTACATCACAGCGCCGTGAAGTCTATACTTCCCAGCCTAGCTGTCCTCCAGAGGACGTTCCTGGACTTGCACACTGGAGAAGGAACTTGGTAGAGAGTGTGTGTACAGGAAAAGGGGAGATGATTAAAAGTGGTACAGGGGAGGACAGGGAGAAGTGACTGTTGCGCTCAGATGGCCATCCTTAGGCAAACTGCAGCAGGGCAGATACCTGAAAGATGAGTAGAGCAGCAGAGAAGACTAGGACCCAATCCTATGGGACGAGCTGCTTCTCTTCCATACCCCACACCTGTGGGGGTGTAGGCTCATACCTTATGACCTTCACACCTTGAACCCTGGCTACAGCAGTGACTCCTGGTTTCCACGGGAGCCCTATAGGCTCTCTTCTTTTTCCCTCTATTTGGACACATGGCTTATAGATAACTACTAACATTCTGAATCATCTCACTGTCATTGTGGCAGTGACTGTGGCACTTGCTGGTACTGAAGCACTCAGGACAAGATGGGGTTTCTCAGGCAGGACATCAGTGTGTACACTGATACGAAAAGAACAGCACATGGGGGCTGGAGAGATGGCTTAGCAGTTAAGAGCACTGGCTGCTCCTCCAGAAGACCTGACTCAGTTTCCAGTACCTACAGGGGATTCACAACTGTCTGTAACTCCAGTTTCAGGGAATTCAGTACCTACTTCTGGTCTCTGCAGGGACCAGGCATGCAAGTTATGCACACATACATGCAAGCCAAACGCCCATAAACAATAATGGGGCATAGTGGCACATGCCTTGAATCCTAGAACTGGGGAGGAAGAGGCAGACAGATCTCTGAGCTGGAAGCTAGTTTAGCTTAACATAGCACATTGGTGGAGCACAACAGATGCCTGAGGTGTGGGGCATGAGCTCTGGGCAGGTTTTCAGATCTCCCCATTGCGGGGTCTGCTTAGGTCTCATGGTTCCTGCTACTGAAGATTCCGGGCTTGCTGGTCCTAGTGTTTCCACAAGCAGACAGGTGCTCCGTACCAGGACATCAGTGTGTGCATCGAGCATGGTGCTCCGCTTCTCGTCCCTTGTAGTCAGACAGCGCTCATGAGTAATTACAAGGGTGTCAGAGCTCCGAGGTGGTGAGGGGGCAAGCAGGCCGTTCCTTCTGGGACAGCTCAGAATGCTGCATTATGTCACTGACTTCGTTCATCCAGAGATTCATTTCAAGCATAAAAGGACTAAAATCCATCCTTGTGGTAATCAGAATACACTGGGCTTTTGTCCCCAGAGATAAGCTTACCTCCAAAGCAGTCCTTGGGGAGTGGCTTTAGTGATGTCTGCAAGGGTGGTAGGGTAATTATAGGGCTAAAACAATGGGTATGGGGGGTAGCACAACCACGATCCTGGGTTCTAACCCTAGCCATGTAAAAGAATAGAAATAGATAATTGGTCATGTGAGGGGGGTGATGTAATAGTTCACAGATACTGGGTTCCCTGAAAACAAGGCCTGCTCCTGAGTCAATACCTGTATTTAAATCTGTCTCCTTGTCCAGGTGTTGCTGTGGCCCTGAAGCAAGCCATGACCACAGAATTCAAAATCTACCAGCTCCAAGTGGTGGCCAACTGCAGGGCTCTTTCTGAGGCCCTTACAGACCTAGGCTACAAAATAGTCACAGGTATACTAAATGCTCACAAAACTGGACTGACCTTTCTTGGGTGGGTATATTGAAGTCTTGTCTCTTGGTTTATCTGGTCAGGGTATGGTTTGCCACCACTGCATTGACTCTTGCCACCTCACACAGCTGAGCATACCCTCAGCTATAGTTCTTTCACTTCTGTGTGTTTTAGCAACTGCCATGTGACACCCAATGCGCATTCTGGGTAACAGAGATGTCAGGTTACAGATGCCACCCACTTGCAGGTGGCAGTCAGGATCCTTCCACTTGCTGATAGCTCACACCATCCATGAGGCCAGGGCACAGTAGGCTTTCCCTGGTTCCTTGTGACACGCCAGTCTTTTTTTCTTTATTTTTTTTTCTTTTTTATTTTTTTTTGACCTGGGATCTTTGGAATCATTTCTGCAGTACAGCCTGGGGTTGAAGTAAACAATGGTCTTCCAAGGCCACACCATGGTTTAAAAAGAGTTCAAAGTGTAGCCGGGCGATGGTGGCGCACGCCTTTAATCCCAGCACTCAGGAGGCAGAGGCAGGCGGATCTCTGTGAGTTCGAGACCAGCCTGGTCTACAGAGCTAGTTCCAGGACAGGCTCCAAAGCCACAGAGAAACCCTGTCTCGAAAAAACCAAAAAAAAAAAAGAGTTCAAAGTGGAAAGACCTAGAGGCTCAGGATCTTTATGACCTTGGGCTTGGTCCAGAAAGTTCTGTTATTACTGCTGTCCTCCTCATCTGTTAGCCAGCTGTGTCTATAAAAAAGTGCCTGAGGTAATCAGCGTAACACAAAGACAGACTAGCTCATTTTTGGAGTGTGTGATCAAGTCCACAGTAGATTAGCCGAGTTAGGCCCTTTACTTTTGGGCAGGTACATCATAGTAGGAGCTTGTGGTGAACCACAGCCATTTATTTCCCTTAGCCAGGGAAGAAGAAAGAAAAAAGAGATCCCACAGTCCTTCAGTGACCTAAAGACCTACTAAGCCTGTCTTTTGGGAGACAGGGTGAGTGTCTTTTTGAAACGGTTTCATTACATAGCCCAGGCTGGCCTCCAGTTCCAGAATGCTAGGTATGATATAGGCATACACCACAGTGGCCAGCATCTGGCTCTGTCACTTTTTGGTAACGCTAGAATAGAGAGCAGGCCTTTAACACCATGAACTTTTAGGGAACCCTTGAGATCTGAATCTTAGCATTATTTATGTCACTAATATATATATTCCAAAGGAGATATTCTTTGGAATCTGAAGGCTTTGAACACAAACCAGATGCTTAAAAAGTTTGGATTAGCATTTTTGTGTTAGGGATGTTCAACTAATAAGGTCTAGCAGATATTCCAAAATGTGGGGGGAAAAAAAACCTCAAATCTCAAAACACTGCTTTTGGTCTTGAACATTTTGAATGCCGGGTATCCAGTCTGTTTTGCCATGGGGTTTAGAACAAAAGCACAGAGCCTCCAGAACATATATGGTCATTACCCCATCTGCATGGTTAATTGAGCCGGCACTACTCAAAAGGAGCTCTTTTGTTATCTTGGTTTTTTTGGGACAAAGGTCTCACTATGTAGTCTTGGCTGGCCTTGAATTCATATGTGATCCACCTGCCTCTGCCCGAGTGGTGGGACTGATTGAGAGCATGTAACGCCATGCCTATCCCAGAAAGAGTCTTAAAATGGGCATCAGAAAGGCTGGGGATGTGGCTCAGTGGTAGAGCGTTTACCTCGAGTCATTTGTCACAGAATATGAGAACTTGACTGCTCCTCAGCCTGTGTGGGTCTCTACCAATGTCATGGCACAGGCAGTCTGGGCTGTAGTAGCTGTTGGATGTTTCAGTCAGAAGCTCTGCACCTCTTCCCAGTTCCTAGTGGAGCATCTTTGCCCATCTCTCCAGAACCGCAGTTCTTTTCCTTGTGTGGCCAACCTTCTAATTCCATTTTATCCAACTTTGTTTCCAGGTGGTTCTGATAATCATTTGATTCTAGTGGATCTCCGTTCTAAGGGTACCGATGGTGGAAGGGCTGAGAAGGTACTAGAAGCCTGTTCTATTGCCTGCAACAAGAATACCTGCCCAGGTGAGACTCCTCTGTGGTCATTCCTTCCATGGCCCTCCTATCTGCATTTCGTTCAGCCAGTGTTGGAGTTGACGGAAGTATTCAGCTTAGGCGACAGACCACCGTAGGGAAGGGCAGAAAGTATTCAGCTTAGGCGACAGACCACCGTAGGGAAGGGCAGAAAGGAAAGGACAATTGAGTGGCACAGCTGTAAGAGAGACAGGAACTTTTTAAACCAAGTAGCATTTCTCCTGTCAGGCCCACACAGATGTTAGCCTCTGAAGGACCCAGAGCCACCCCACAGGACTGCTTTTCATCGGTTAATACACTGGCCCACATGCTTCTTTGTCCTTACACCCTAGTTTTGAAGTCAGTCGCCTCCTTGCTAGATCAAGTTGGGATCCACAGAGTAGGATCTTTATCCAACTTTCCTTTGAAAATACAGTGGGCACAGTAGTGTTTGACGCAGCTCAGGACCTTGCTTGTCTCAAAGGTGACAAGAGTGCATTACGGCCCAGTGGACTGCGACTGGGGACCCCAGCATTGACATCCCGTGGACTTTTGGAGGAAGACTTCCAAAAAGTTGCACACTTTATCCACAGAGGTAAGGGAGGGCGAGGTATTGGGAGTTCAAATGTCTTGATTGTGTGTATAGTTGCTCATGTGTTTTAATAGCTAAGACCCAGCCATGGGTGAAAGCTGGTCTACAAATCCCTCTTGTATGAGGTTTATAAATGTCTATTGACAAAGAACACGTCCCAGAATCACCTAGTTATAGCAGGATATGTAGTGAAGGAGGCCCCGGTTGGCACTCATTGTCTTTTGCACAGGGATAGAGCTGACTGTGCAGATTCAGAGCGACATGGCCGGGAGGGCCACACTGAAAGAGTTCAAGGAGAAGCTGGCAGGGGATGAGAAGTACCAGAGTGCTCTGAGGATTCTCCGGGAAGACGTGGAGAATTTTGCTTCCAACTTCTTACTACCTGGCTTGCCTGACTTCTGAGGGTAGGACTGTTCCGGGACCCTCTGAACCCTGTGCTCCCTCGAGACCACCAAGCTGCCCTGTAGTAGGCCATTGAGCCTGCCCTGTGCTTTGGAGGGTGTTTCTGGCAGGCTGTTCTTATTTCAGAAATCTGGGACAGGTTATCAAGGACTATAAATTTGAGACTTCACTTCTTAACAGCCGTATATAGTTAATTATTCTGGAAAAAGTACTGTGTAGTCATTTGATCTCACTTATTGATTGCACTGTGAGGCAGAGCTATTTTTTTTTTTTTTTTTTGGTTTTTCGAGACAGGGTTTCTCTGTGGCTTTGGAGCCTGTCCTGGAACTAGCTCTTGTAGACCAGGCTGGTCTCGAACCCACAGAGATCCGCCTGCCTCTGCCTCCCAAGTGCTGGGATTAAAGGCGTGCGCCACCGAGCTATTAAAGATTACAGAATTCTCCTTTCTCCTTTCTCAGTGGCCCTGTGGCAGGTAAGGAAATGTTCAGGTTCACCCTCATGTTTTCTCTTCTTCCTGTTCTGTTGACCAGTAGAATGGAGAGGAGCACTGAGTTTTCTGCTCTGAGCTTGAGACTATAAATGAAGACAGTTGTAAGCAAGAGTTAGGATCAGGCGCTGGAAAGATGGCTCAGCACTGGCTGCTCTTTCCAAGGACCCTGGTTTGACCCCCAGCACCCACACGATGGATCACAATCATCTGTAACTCCAGTTCCAACACCTTCTGGCTTCTGAGGGCACCAGGTAAACATGAGCTGCAGACATACATATAGGCAAAATAGCAATGCACATAACATTTTGTTTTAAAGAAAAAAATAGCGGGGGCAGTTTGAATTACCTTATAGAAAGGCTATGGTGTTACTGTCACTTAGAGGGAATGCACATACTCAGTATGTATTCATGCCTAGGACACAAACTATAGAACTGGTTGTCCCTATAGATAAGAAAATCCCTTTCTGGTTTGAGAATCAGCAGAGGCCAAAGGCTTTGTGTTATATCAGCTGCTTGTAATTAGGAACCCAAATGCCACCTTCCCAAAGAGTCTTTATTTTTCACATGGCTAAATTGCAGACCAATTTAATACACACAAATTTTTATCCACAGAATGTCTACAAGAATTATAGCTTTAAAAAATACAACCAATTTTTATATTTTAAAAATATCTGAACTCAAATAAATTAATATTTTTAAAAGTACACTCCTCATACTATTTGTTTGGCATTTACTCTGGTTAAACTGTGCATAATGCCTGTGGTACACGGTCACATCAGCAGTGCTCTGGTTCCAGCACTGTGACTGCAGCTTGCAGGTTGGGACACATATTCACAGACATGGTGGGACATGCAGTAATAAAATAGCTTCTTAGAAAATAGCAAGAGTTCATTGCAGACCGTGGTGCTCGCTAACTGCTGTATGCCTCAGTCCAGCCTGCAGCTCCAGCTGGCCAGTATAAGAGTTTGGCCAAGGCTCCCTGGGAGCTGGTCCATTGTTGGTGCTGCCTCCACCATGTGAAGGCAGTTGTGTCGGTTTCCGGGGATTGTGGTAGCATACTGGTCCCCTCACCTCTGATTGTGGGGTCACTGCACTACTTTAGCAACCTTAAATCCAGGAACTTAATTCCTGCCTAGCTGAAGAAAGCTACACAGCTCCAAGCTGTGCCTCTTGGGGACCTATGCTGTAAACCACCTACACACCAACACCGTAGGATGCTTTTTTCCCACTGCTACACCTCATCTGTTCCAGCTGTTCCTTCCCTAAGCTTTAACGTTACCAAACCTTACTGGGCCAAGGGCTCGGGGAAACTGTGTTTAAGCTCAAGCAAGGCTTTGCTTTCAGAGCAAAAGGAATCTAAACCTCGCTCCTTTCTGCAGCCTAAGTATGAGTGTGTCCAGTTTGATCACAGTTTTAGGGTAAAGCCAGAAAGCTGGCTATTTGTTTCAAAGTACAAGCCAAGGCACTTTCTTAGGAGCTTTCTAGGGAAGTAGAAAGTAGCCTGGATGGCCTACTGCCATGAGGATTTGGTGCCTCAGAGGCCTCACACCTGATGATGCATCATCCCTGACTGGGTGAGCTACTGCTACCCAACCATTTGGGAGCTAAACCATGGTGGCTCTAGCACAGGACATTGGTCCAATAAGTAGCACTCAGGCTGGGGAGTGGCATAGACTGAGCAAAGTAGGCAGGTAGCCAAGATGCACACAAGATAACCTAGAAGCTCTGCCTCCATCCAGTACCACACAGCACTGCTGGCTTTGATACTTGGCAAGGGAGAAGGGAGATCTGACCTTCCTAGGATTATGTTGAAATCCTCTGTACTTTAAATATGGCAACTGATCTAAAATAAAGGAGTTAAAGGTCAGATCAGGGATGACAGGTCATGACTGAAGGCCAGTTCCAAGTTTAAGAGTTACTTCAGCCACTTCAGTAGCAAATCATGGAGGGGTTAAAACATTTGTTTTCGAGACAGGGTCTGTGTAGACTAGGCTGGTCTCAAACCCGGAGATTCTCCTGCCTCTGCCTCCTTTGTGCTGGGATTAGAGGCATACGCCACCACCACCTGGCTGAATTAAAACATTTTTAATTCAAGGTTCTACTGAAGAGAAATGGTGAGGCAACTCAAGCCAGTATGTTCCCACGTCCCCCAACACTGTATGGAAGACCGTGGACTGACCTCAGCAATGGAGCGTGTGAATGTCCAGTAACATACAAGTATTACTTGTACAATGGTAAAAGTAATGTGCCAGCTCAATTGGATGGTTCTTAAACTAGAGAGCTCTAATAATTGAAGGCAAATAATTGCTTGGCAGCCAAACTGAAATAAACCTGACTTGCCAGTTTTACTGCCAGAATTCAAAATGATAGGAACAAAGGAGGGACTCTGTTATCCTGCTGTGGGATAGTTGAAATTAGCCAGCCTAGGGATGCAGCTCAGTTAGTAGGTGCTTGCCTAGAATGTATGAAGCCCTGGGTGCATTCCCCAAAACTGTATAATCTAGGCACGACAGACCTGCAAAGCATGCGGAGGCAGGAGGATCAGAAGTTCAGAGTCATCGTTGGCCAATGAGGCTGTCTCAAAAGAACAAAACAAACAAAAGCCTTATTAGCCTAGTAACTGAGAAACACTTCAGATGGAAACCTTTTGTTCTTTGAGACAAGGTGTCATTATGTGGCCCTGGCTACTTATCATGTAGGTCAGGGTAACCTCTAGCTCACAGAGATCCACCTCTTGAATGCTGGGATTAAAGATGTGTGCCACCACGCCCAATGACAAATGAAAATTCAAGGAGTTGAGTCCTGCTGCATAGGTCTCCACAGCAGAGGAAAAAAGTGTTAACTGCCTCAGTCCAAACTCAGTCCTTGTGACTAAGACCCTGAGAGGAAGCATGCTTTCAGCACTAACTAATCCTTCCAAATCACCAAGCCTAAATCCAGTCGCTGGGTCTGGTGGCACACACTGATCATCTCGGCAATTGGGATGGGGAGGCAGAAGGATCAAGAATTCAGGGTTATCCTTGGTACATACTGAATTTGGACCCAGCCTGGGTTAACATGAGATCCTATCTCAAAAACAAAACAAAAAAAAGTAAATCCTAGAGTTTGACCCCTTGTCAGTCTGTACTTGGTGAGGAGCCATTCAAGAGAGGCCATTTCCACAGCTGCTACACAAGACAGTTGTGCCCACTCCATATCAGTCCTGGCGTTGTCTTCTGAGTCACCATGTGGCTGAATGCCAAGGAGATACCTGCACGTGGAGCTCCACTTCAGACCACTGGAGTTTGTGTTTTCAGTATCCAGATGGCCAAGTGTGGCTGCAGCTCATCCGCCTTTCTCAGCGTAGGGAACAGTGTTCACCTCCGAGTCCCCGTGCTGAGGTAGTACCAGAAACTTACCACCTCCCAGCCTGAGCTCCAGAACACATTCATCCTTGGAGGCCTGAGGAAACACCACCTTACCAACCAGCCAAAGTCGCGTCTAGAACACTGAGAAGCAGTAGCAGATGAGGGAGCCCATGAGGAGAAACCACAGCTGCTAAAGTGTCTGTAAATACAGTGACAAAATCCTGGATCTCTGTCAAAGCTTCAGAAAGCCACATACTGTCTAAAGTGAAATGGGGACCATGACCTGAAGCCGTGGACCAGAACCAACCTGGTGTCAAAGGCAGGAGCGACATGCTGCCAAGAAGCCATCTTTGGTTACTTGGCTTCTACAGGGTTCCTTCTTGTGAGAGACCTGAGTGCAGGGGACACAGCATCTAACTGATGCATGCACAGGGCTGATCCAGGTCCAGTTTACTGCAGTTTTGTTTTTTGAGCAAATTAAAAATGAGCACTAACAACCAGAGCTTCTACTGTTTAGGGAGAAAACATTTTTAAACAGGTCTCACATTTTCCAGACAGGAGTGCTCCATGTAACACATGAGGCCCAGCAGAAGCAGCTGCAACAGGAGTCCCCAGGAGGTCATGACAATGGCCACCAGTGGGACTGGAAGGGACGCACATGGGGATGATTATAAGGATGGAGGTGCACACTGCCTCTCGGGTATGGGTCTATGATAGCCATCCAGGAGCTGGAACGGGATAGCCTTGCTCCTAAGTTCCAGTCAGAACTCAATGGTCACCAAGCCCCTAGGCCCCAGGAGAGGTAACAGTGCTGCATCCCTTTCCAGGGACGTTCGAGTTAATGCTGTGGCCGAGAAGAGCCAGTGGGCAGCTCCTGCCATACAAGTGGGAAATGGGCTAGGGCCTGCTTCATCTACTGCTCCCAAGGTTCTCATATGGGCTACAGCTATTTGATACCTGCTTCACATCCAGGACCACTGTAAGGAAGGACCCCCAGGGACTCAATAAGCACTTCCTTGACAGAAGGGAAGATAGGACAAGGGGCCACTTCTGCATCCCCCAAAGCCCAGATGTGTCTTTCTCCAACTGACTAGGGCACTTTTCCTCCTGGTCCTTGTTCAGGAGCCTCCCCTCAGTTACTGGGCTCCAGGAAGCCAAGTAAAGGGCCTTGGTAGAGGTAGACGGAGGTGATGGTTGTCTTGTTCCTACACACACCAGTTTCCAGGCTGATTCTGCCACTAGGGTGTCATCTGGGCTTTGGCTACTTAGCCTCATCTTTTTCAGCCCCAAAGGAGCTGGAGCTTTCTTCTTCCTGCCCAGACTGTTGATCCTTGGAAAATTAAGGACAACCCCTATTTGATAGCTACTTCCCCAGGGAACCAAGAGCAGCCACCTCTGGAGAGCCAGGCCCCACCTCTGCTCAGCCCACTTCACGCACTGCCCAGGGCTAGATGGGAACCACGGCTGCCACCTGTTTCCTTCCTACTGACACCAGAAAGCTCAACACTCCAGCTCAGGCAACCATTTAGTAACACCGACCTTTCCCCTTCCCATACTAAGTCACAGGTCTTGGTCACGGTGGCTGGAACCCTTAGATTTTGTACAAAAAGCTGGGGACATAGTCAAACCTGAGCAGGGGTTGGGTGGTCTCAGGTGACTCCTGCATGTAGTGTAGTTTCAACAGCTCAGCCAGGTACTGCACCACTCTGATGTCCTCATTCACAAGTCCCAGGTTGAGCTTTAGGAAGCTGGTTTGTCTGCTGGCCACGGCTTCTTGTGTCTCCTCACTGTGGGCAGGCAGATGCAGGTGGTGGCAGAAGGTGTAGAGGAATACCTTGGAGCAGAGCTGGGTGAGCATGCTCTGGACGTGCAGGTAGTACGTGCTGCCTCGCTTGATCTGGGTGCGATGGTCGGCCAGGCGGGGCACCAGTGTTCCCCTGTACAGGGGGCAGCGTAGGGTCTTGCTGTCCAGGTCCAGGATGCTCGTATAGCGGCTGTAACGGCTCAGGGTATGGAGGGTACCCATACTGGCAGGGGAGGCCACTCTGAAAAAGATAGGCCAAGGTCAGAAAAGTGGAGGCAGATATTTAAGAGGGCTTACTGTCCCCAAACTAACTCCCACCCAACTAGAGGAAGTTCAAATGCTTTGGTTCCCAAGGCCCTGATGGCCTCTGAAACATCTATTACTTGACTAAATGGTTGCTCCACAGAGTGAGCCAAACTTTCAGTGGTGCTCCAGGAGCACCTGGCCATTTGCTGTCCCTGGAGTCCCTCACAGAGATGGAAGCACCTTCACGTCTCCCTCTTCTCTGGGCTATTAGCTTAGGCAATCTCCGTTACCTTTTCCAAGTCTCGTCTCTGAGATCTGGGTCACCAGTGTGACAAACTAAGTCACCTAGGATGGGACCTGGCCTTCAGTGGGTGCTGCTATCACTGTTACTACTCTGTGCCCACATCCACCCAGTGTGGTGGCTGATAGGGAATTCTCCATTCTAGAGCCCTTGGGGCTGCATCTCCCTCAGTGCTGTCCCCAGTGCCCAGCAGCATGTGTTCCAGGGTGAAGTGAACAGGCCAAGTGCTCAGCCTTCTGAGGCTGTTCCCTAAAATCCTCAAGTTTCTCAGAAAGGCATAAGTTCCTTTTCTTCCCATCTCTGTTATAAGCATGCTTTCCCTAATACTGAGCTTCACTCTCCAAGGCTCCCCTCCCTGCCAGCTGGCTTCTTGTCCACCATGTGGCTGACCTCCATGCCTAGCTCAGACAGCACGGTGCTCTGAGTCTCTCCTCTTTAAACTCCCACCTTTGAGTCTGTAATAAACTTCTAAAAGTAAAACAAAACAAAAATGGTCTTCCTCAAGGGGGGTGGGGTAGGGGTAGAGTAGATGGAAGATTTGCCTGCCATGCACAGGTCAGGGTTTTCATTCCAGCACAAGAAAACAAAAGCTCTCCTTTAAAGCAGTCTAACCACGAGTGTAGGCATTCCCCACAGGCCTAGCAAACAGAGCAGACAAGATTTTACAGACGACCCTCCTCTAACTATATGAAAAGAGACACCATTGGGACCACAGCTATTTTTTCCTTCTTGGTGCATCTCATAATTATTTACTAAGCATCTATTACCTAGCCAGGCATTGACCTGGGAGCTGAGACTGCAATGAAGGATATCTTAGAGTCTTGACTTGTTCCTCTTCATGGGAGTGTTGGACTTGAAAGAGAATGGGACCTGGGGCTTGTGGAAGGCCTGAAGACCACGACAAGGTCAGCTCAGAATTCAAACGGCAGGCCCTAAACCAGTGTGTGGACAGCACACCCCATGCACAAGGGAGAACTGGGGCCTACAGGTGAGAAGCAGTCTATGAGGACAGTAAAAGATCTGAAGAGAGCATTCTCACCCTCTGCCAATCCCAGTGCCTCACCCCACACCAGCTTCTCTATCACGGGACAGGCACACCTGAGCTCTGCACATACAGCTCCTCTGGCTTTCCATTAGGCTCGGCGCAGCTCTCCCTGTCTGACCCTCCATCCATCTCTGTGGTAATGCCCAGCCTAGACCCTTTCCTGAGATTCAGCCTTGGCACTCCCTCCCAGACATTGGCTCCTTCCAACATCTCCCATTTCTGTTCCCCATAAAACTCTTCCTCAGGAAGCCAAATACACAGTCAGGCCCCAGGCCTTGTGCTCCGTTACAGTGAACACAGCCTATTCCCCCAAGTCACTGTCACCACCCAAACTAGGGAAGCCACCAGGATTGAGGAGTGCGAGGTCACCCAGCCAGGACTCCGCCTAAGCCTCCAACTCCCCTGACTCTCCTGCCAGAACTGGGTCCTGTTTATCCATCATTCCTGATCTCGTCACTGCTGTTCAGCAAGTCCCACACTTCTCCCTGGTGCTCATTTAAAATGATGGGAGGCTCATCAGTGGCTGACCCAACCTTCTGTTGTCTGGCAGAAGGCCTGTGTGGAGAAAGAATCAGCCAGGGGAGCTGGTGGTTCAAGGTGACATTCTTTGAAAACTACTTGAGCACTTCCAGGTGAAGCCAAGACTGGAGAATTCAGACAAACCCTGCTCACAGAAATAGCTCTGCGGTAGCTCACGGCTCTGTGGACAAGAGCGCCATTTCACAAAAGCTCTCACTCTGCATCCCTTTTGTTCTTAAAGCCAATGTCTTGTTACTACAGTCTATATTGGCCTCCACGTAGCTAACCAGTTACTAAGGCCAGGAACTGTTCTAAAATGACATCCCCCAATCCGGGCCCCTTTCCAGCTCTGGAAGGTGGCACTGGGAGCAGAGGCACACAATGTAACTCGAGCAGTCCAGATCCACCACGGTGGGGGGCAGCGCCAGCACTGACCTAGACCCTGCCGCTCCCGCTGCCATTACCGCCCTTCTCTGGCAGCTCTCACCTCAGGTGTCCCAGCCTCATGGTTTCTGGAAGATGCCAGTTCCCTTTCAACTGCAATAGTGAGTATGCTTAAAAGAAATGCATTGTCTCTGCCAGGAGAAGAGGCCACTTCCCAGAGCCTCTCTGGCTTAGCTGAGACCCTCCCATCGCCATGCCACTTCTGGCTCCTGTCCGTGGAAATCATCCCTTGGAGCACTGTGTAGGCACTGACACTCCTATAGGAGCGTCCCAACATCTGTGCCCCCTCAGTAGGATACACTGTATCTCATATGCTACAGCATGGGCCCTGCCTGTTGCCTTCATTTTAGAGTGCACACTTGTAGAGACGAGTCAATGATAGGCACCTATATCCTAAGACAGGCTTTACCGGCTGACTACAGTGAAGGCAAAAGCCTTGGAGAAGTTAAGATGGTGGCATGGTGGCAGGATGGGAGCTAGAGTCAACATGGCTGGATTACCTTGGAATTCAGGCACTGGGCAGAGGCTGGCTCTTCACTAGCCTCATAATACTTAGCAAATGACCATTCAATTTTCTTGGAACACAGGAGTGACCTGCCCAAACACTTGTATGAATGAGCCATAGCAAGGTAACATCATAACTTCAAACAGGGAAAAGACAAGCTCTTGTGACTGCTCACTTCCGGAGCAGATACAGCAGCAGAGTACAAGCTACTGGAGCTCTCCATCTCCCACAGTGACAGCCACGATTCTTTACACCAATGTGAGCTGCAGTCAGAACGAACATAGCATCTTCAAGTCCACTCTCTGATTTCACTGAAGCAAGACTCCAGCTCTTATTTCAGACAGACCAACTGATTCAGAATCTGATCGGGATTTCACAATTTAAAAAACTCTCCCAGGAGATGGGAATATAATTCAAGAAGTAGTATACCTGCCTAGCATACACAGGCCCTGGTTCTATCGCTAGCACCAAACATACACAAAGAATAATTCTACCAAACGGTCTGACATGAAAGTGGGAAGGAGCCCCCAGCACTGGCAATCACTTAGCAACTGTGAACCCCCTCTCCATGACAGATAAGGCAACAAAATCAAGAGTAATTTGCCAAAGGTAAGAACAGTGCGTTGGTTATCCATTGTCCAAAAAGCAAGCTTCCCTTTCCTGGGGTCCACAGAACAACCTGCTTCATCTCCTAATGTCTAGTGTTCTTCCCCACCACCTGGAACCAGTTACCTCTGTAGGCCAATAAGCTTCCACTTCTGAAAATCCATAATATGCAAAGGGGAAGAAATCCAGTGCTTCACTGGCTTGGCATAGTAGCCATAGCTGGGAACAAAGATAGACAGTGCGGTGACAAGCTTCCTGACTATGGTTTCGTCTTCGCCCAGGACCACAAGCGTCCTCCCACTAAGCAGGGAGTAGATGGCTGGGTGGGCGAAGGGGTACTGGCGGATGAATTTTAAGGCATTCTGGCCAGCTCTCTTTTTGTGTCTCTCAGAGGATAGGCCAGCAGAGTGAGCAGAGAGGGTTCTGTCTGAGCTGGTAGAGGCCACACTGCTCATGTAGCTTGCGGTGTCCGAGTAGTTATCCAGGCTTGTCTTACTAACATCTCGGCTAGCCAGAAGGCAGCCTGGATCCAGCTCATAAGCTGGGAACATTTCACAGCTGTTGTCTCGGGGAGAAGGGTCAGTGTTTTCCATCTCGACGTCCACATGGAACCCCTGGTCCTTCTGCCTGGAGCTCTGTGGGGGGATGCTCACCACACCATCCTCATCAGAAAGAGTGTCAGCCGGGGTGGGAAGAGGAACCAGCTGACCTTCACTCGCCTTTCCAATAGAGCAGCTGGAGTCTATTTGGGATGGGGTATTTTCCAAGCTGCCCTCCTGAGTCTCACCCAGTTCTGGTGGGCAGACACTTGCCTCAAAATGGATGGCCCCCTCACTATCTGCATAGGTTTCTTCCTCATTAATGGCACTTGGGTAGCTGGCCTTAAAGTCATCAGGAATGAGGGCCTCAGATGGGCAGGTGCTTAAGACTTCAATACTGTCCTCACTGATTGTCCTGTGGCTGACTGCCTTGCTACGGACTACATGGGGGCTCAATGGCACCGTGAGGCTGGCCTGGCTGTCAGATTTAGACAGCACAGAGGATGACTTCTCGGTGCCCAGAACCTCGATGCTTTCCCCACTGCTGATGCTCCCTTTCATATCCATATCCAGGTAGTCCAGGTTTTCTTGGGGGTCAAAATTGCTTGACTCTGCTGCTTCCACTTCCTTGTATTCTTCATCTCCAAGTTCCTGCTCCATCTTGATCAAAACAGACTCCACACTGGACTTGTACGAACCAACACTAATTAACACTTTAGGAATGGGACATTCTTCCACAGGCCTGGAAGGCAGCTTGTCCTGACTGGGCCGAGAGGGCACATTCTCTTGTTTCTCCATCCTGTCATCAACCTCCATAAAGTCTTCAAAGAGGAAATTTGTTATGTGCTGTTGTTTTCGAAGGGCTCTGTCAATCTGACTGGTCAGGAGGTAGCATAAGTCTCCCCGGAACATGTGTTCAATGTGGCTAAGCTGGGCCAAGGTCTGAGTGAAATATTCAGTGTCACAGAGTTCCTCCAAGGTCTTCAACTTCTTGTCAAAACACTTGGTGGACTTTGCTTTGATGAGTTTCGGAGTGTAAGCCGGTCTGCATGTATAGAGGTCTGCATTAGCTGACTCCTCGGGGTTAGAGGTAGTGGAGACCTGGGCAGCCTGGTTGTGGGTGTGCTCCGTATCGCCAGGATGCAAAGCAGGTATCTTCATCTTCTGGCGAGGGTACGAGCGGATCTGCCTCAGCAAATCTTGATGCTCAATGATGGACTTCTCCACATTGGCCAGTTCATTGGCTTTCTCAATTGCCTGAGATGTATAAAAACCTTTGTCATTGGCTTTCTTTTGGATCTCAGTTTCTGTGTGCAGCACAGTCCTCGTATAATCCAAGTCTTTCAGCTTTTTTTCAAGTTCCCCAGCAAATGCCTTCCTGTTACCCATCTTCAAGCACTCGGATGCTTTGGAAAATTCAGCCGAAAGCTCCTGGAATTGCTGCATGATTTTATGCTGGTCCGCAGAGATATAAGCCATACAAAAGGGCCTCACAAAGCCACGGGCCTCCAGGTCATACAAGGTGAGGTGGTGCACATATGCAAAGGCCCCTTCCTTAGAGTCTCCCAGCACCACTTTGGAGTCCTCCACAAAGTTCAACTTGGGGTAGGCAGAACCAGGAGGATGACCAACGAATGAAGCCTGGTAATCCACTGACATGATCCGCAAGGAGAAGTAATTGAGATCAAAAGTGCCAAAAACTTTGGCGTCATTGGGGATGGTCAGCAAGGGCTGAGGTCCCACCTGTTCAGAGAACTCGGAAATAAGGATGAAGTCCCTGGAGAACTTGGCCCCGGACAGTTTAGACCAGGGGTTAGCCCCCTGGCTGGCATAGGGGAAGAGAGGTACTGAGTACTCCTCCGGCAAGGCGGGCTCATTGTAAGGTTCTTCCTCGTACTCGTCTTCCTTGGTGAAGGCCACCACATCAGGGGCGCTGATCATATTTCCTGAAATACGGATAGAACATTGAGAGGAAATGGAAAATAATGTGGGGTTAATCGGCGGGGAAGTCCGGCCTCTGGATGAGGAAGCGAAGCTCTTACGGCCTTCTTTGGACTTTCAGGGGTCCTAAGATGCCTCTCACACACCCAAGAATTCAAATTCCCGAAGATTATCAAGGTTTGGGACCTGGGAAACCCTGGGAAGCCTCATGAACTCCAAAGCTGCAAGCGCAGATGACGGAGGAGGCTAGCCACTCTCTCGCTTTCCCCCCGGCTGTCACAAGGCTTCTGGAACCGAAATCACTAGCACTCCCCGGAACCTACCAGTGACATCAACAGCCCCAGCTCTGATCAGGTCCTTAATACTGGTCACGGACGGCCGCAGGGTCAGCTAAATGGGCCTCTCCAAAACCTAAGGGCAGAAACTGTTGGCGGCTCCTAGGACTGCACTGTCCCAGGGAAGCTACCGCGGCACCACCATCTTGGTATCACATGACTCCCAAGCATCAGCGTCGCGTGACCCGGAAACGCTCACACTAACTTCCGAATAAGTGGCGCCTTTTAAGAGGCACTGTCAATCAGTCCCTCCTGAGGCCAAGTCCCATTAAGCAACTACTATCCTAAAGAAAGGGAAAACAGAATACAGTGAGGTCGGAGGGAGGAGGAGAAACGGTGTAGGGTGAGCGTGCCGGGGCATGAAGCATTCTGGGAGTTGTAGTTCGAGGCTGCTCGGTTAGCGGAAGTTGTCAGTGAGCGCGAGTTTAAGCGGATCTCTGAGGCGTGGGTTCCACGCTGAGGCAGCCAGTGGCCTGGAAAAGGTGCACTGTTAAAGTGACTCTCGGAGGTGTGCCTCGTGGCATCTCCTCTGGGTTCCCCAACATGTACGGGGCACCGTGGAGTTGCTGCTGGCGCAGGGCCTAGGGAATGATCTTCCCAATCACCCTCTTAGCGTTCCGGTGGCAGCGACGGCCTGGAGGCCGTGCCTTGTCCCGCGCTGCCATGGAAGTGGCCTTCCGAGGAGTACGAAAAGTTCTCTGTGTGGCTGAGAAAAACGACGCAGCCAAGGGAATCGCCGACTTGCTGTCCAATGGTCGCATGCGGCGGGTAAGGAGCTTTTCGGTTCGACTTCCTTGAGGAACGCCCACAAAGCGGCTCCGGGTACCCGAAGGGAAGACGAAAGCGACTCCCCCTCCCACCCGTCCTCACGCCTCGGGCTCCCCTCGGACTTCAGGCCGCTTTAAATGTAGCCCTTTAACGGTGTTTAATAGATCTTTGCCCGTTGTCTCTGTCTGATCGTCTCAAATACATATGGACGATGGGTCTTCTGTGGGTCTGAAGCGATTGTGAGCAAACAGGTATTTTCGCGTTCTCGCTTGGTGAGACTGAAGTTCAATTGAGTTGGAAACCCGTACCAAACTCCTTTTACTTAGCGTCCCAACTTTATTTATCGTTCCTATGCATTCTACGGTCCCGGTGACTTTAGGTCTCGGTGGCAGTGATAATATTAAGGTTTGGGAGCTAGAGGGGAAGTCATTTACTACTCCTAGATTGATTCCAAGATACACAGAGCTAGGACTGTCTCGGAAGATGAAAGACAGAACCCCAAGAACTGTTGCATTATGTCTCAGTGGGAGGGCCTTCTACGAGCCGTTCCTTCTCTTTGTAAATAGCGGGATCTCTAGACTTCTTCCTCCAGTTCTGAAACAGTGGGAGGGAAGCCAAGGTTGAGTGGACGCTGGTCCCCAACTTCACCTCTTCAAAGTGTCGAATAGTTAAAAAAAAAAAAAAAAAATGCTGAGTAGTAATTTCTTCTCCTTTTTTGAGACAGGGTCTCACTGTGTGGCCCTGGCTAAGTAGACCAGTCTGGCCTTGAACAAACAGATCTGTTTGCCTCTGTCTTCCAAGCACTGGGTTACAGTTGACGTCTAAATGTCTTTTTTATTTCTTTCTTTTCTTTTTTCTTTTTTTTTTTTGCGGGGGGGGGGGAAGGAGGGTTGCCTACATGTATGCCCATGGAGCCATACATGTGTTTCATATGTATGCCATGGAGGCCAGAAGTGGGCATCAGATCCCCTAGAACTGAAAGTACAAATGGTTGTGAGCCACTAGGAATCAAACATAGGTAACTCTGGAAGAGCAACAAGTGCCCTGAACCATTGAGCAATCTCTCCAGCCCCTTAAATGTTTATTTTAAGATGTCTTCCCCCCCACATTGTTCTCCCAGGCCTGGGATACTTTTCTCTCTGTCTCTCTCTGTCTTTGTCTCTTTCCTTTCTTTGTTTTGTTTTGTTTTTCCAGACAGGTAGTGTAGCCCTGTTCTGGAACTAACTATGTAGGCCAAGCTGCTGCTGTTGCTTCCCCTCCTCCTCCTCTTCCTCCTCCTCCTCCTTTTTAAATTAACATTTATTTATTTGTTTGTTTGTTTATTTATTTATTATATAGTGTTCTGCCTGCATGCCAGAAGAGGGCAGGGCTGAATCTGGAATAGCAGAGCATGCTGCTGCCTTGCAGATACCCATGAGTACACAGGCACTGAATCTTTTTTTTTTTTTTAATTTATTTATTATGTATACAGTATTCTGCCTGCATGTGTACCTGCACCTCAGAAGAGGGCACCAGATCTCATTATTGATGGTTGTGAGCCACCATGTGGTTGCTGGGAATTGAACTCAGGACCTCCGGAAGAAGAGTCGGTGCTCTTAACCGCTGAGCCATCTCTCCCCAGGCACTGAATCTTTAAATCAGTGCTTTATTCCAGAAGCTGGCAATCTGCGAAGACAGTCTTCCATCTCATCTCCAGCTGGCAGATTATGTGGAGGGAGTAGAGAAAGAAAGGCGGTCAGGTAAAAGGAAGAAGAAGAAAATTCAACCCCCCACTAACAAAAACAGAACTGAAGGGACTCTGGCCAGCTCGAGCATGGCCAGCATGGCTCTTGGGGGTCCTGAGCCAATACTTCTCCTTTCAGTAACAACAGAGCAGGTTAATGGTGGGGAGCATGACAGAGCAAACAACGGCACACCTTTAAAGAGACAAACTTACCTTCTGGAACTAGAGAGTTTATACTTACACTTGCTTATACTTGACACACTTAAGCTTTGTTGTGAGATATTTCCTCCAAACTGAACATGAATTCCACCCCCCAACACCCACCTCCCCACCCTCACCCCGGCAGAGCCAAGGCCTTGAAACTTACCTCAAAGTTCCAGGAAGCAGGTATTTAAGGATTGCAGAAGGCAGCTCGCCCAATTCCAGACACCCAGTAGTGGCAAAAAAGAGGCAACAGACAAACAGCTTCTCTAAGGGAAACAGCTAACTTCCTCATTCTGCCCCAAATAGATCTCTGTCTTTACTGCTCCCTCAGCCTAAAGCAGGTAATGCTCTTCTCTTGAACTCTGGGAGTCCTAGAGCGGAATTGTTGGGGTGTGTGGAGCTACCTTTAGTTTGTTCAGAAACCACCAAACTTTTCCACTTGCTTTGCTAGATGGTGGTGGTGCACGCCTTTAATCCCAGCACTCAGAAGGAAGAGGCAGGCGGATCTTAGTGAGGTTGAGGCAAGCCTGGTCTACAAAGTGAATTTAGAACAGCCAGGACTGTTACACAGAGAAACCCTGCCTCAAGAAAACAAAAAAACAAAACAAAAGAAAAAAAACCTTGCTTTTCTTGTTTTTACTTTGTCACCATCCTTACAGGTGTGAAAGATACTGTGTTTTCAATTTACATTTTCATAATGACTTATTGACCAATGATACTGAGTTACTTTTCATGTATTTGTTGGCCATTTGGTTATGTTTTTTGGAGAACTTTGGCTGTGCAACAAACTCAAAACCTTGCATAGCAACTGTTCTATCCTGAACTGTAGCCTAGCTCACTTTTAATGTCATTGTCAAATCCATTGTCAGAAAAATGTATGTACATATCTTTTTCCTTCAGAGCCTCACAGTTTAAACTTTTATCCATTGATGTACTGTGTCGTGCACGTGTTCCACAGCATGTGTATAGTGGTCAGAGGAACTCTTGTGGGAGTCAGTTCTCTCTTTTACTATGTGGTTTTCAGGAATCGAACTCAGATCATCAAGTTTGGCAGTAATCACCCTTACCCTCTGAACCATCTTGCTGTTTTAGTTGTCTTTGACCCACTTTTTAAGCTCATATTTCTGTATATGTGTCCCACCTCATTCTTTTGGTATATGGAGATCTATATTGTCCCAGCATCATTTGATGAAGTCTGTCCTTTGAACAGACTCGGTACCCTTGTCAAAGATCAATTAGCAAGGAAAAGCCTTAATCCCAGGATTCAGAAAACAAATCAGGAAAGCAAGTTTGAGGTCAACTTGGGCTATATAGTGAGACTCTTTCAAAAAACACAAAATGAGAGTTTTGAGAGCTGACTCAGAGGTTAAGAGCACTGGCTGTTCCTGTATGGACCTGAGTTCTCTTCACAGAACCCACGTCAGATGGCTCACCACCATCTGAAACTCCAGCTCCAGGGGACCCAGCATTCTCCTCTAGCCTCCAGGTACCCAGGTACATGTAGCACACATGCTCTTTCAAATTTGAATTTAAGGGGGAAAAACATAAAATGGGCTAGGGAGATTGTCAGTAAGCACATGCTACACAAGTGTGAGAACAAGAGTTCAATCACAAGCACCCACATAAAAAGCTGGGTGTGATGACAGACGTGCACCTGTAGCCCTAGGGCTGGGAAGGCAGAGACAGAATGATCCTTGGAGCTTGCCAGCCACCCAGTCTGGCTAAATGGAGAAGCTCCAAGTTCAGTGAGAGACCCTGTCTCAATCAAGGTGAAGAGCAAAGAGGAGGATGCCTGACATTGACCTCTGCCCTTTACACATAGTCTGGAGGGTTTCAGCCAACGAGGCAAGTTTCACCATTGAGTTATATTCTGAGCTCTCATGATTACTATAGGTTTTTTGTTGTAAAATTAAATCTGATATTTTTAGTTATTGTAGTTTTTATGATTTATTTCTTTGTATTGGTGCATCTGTGTAAAGATGGGTAGCTTCTCTGTGGACGCCTTGAAGGTGCTTTCCTCTCTGGTTCCCTTCTTTAGAGGCCCTGTGACGTTCCCATGGTCTCTCTGATGAAGAGGACAGGAGACCAAGGGCTGCAGGACCCTTTAAGAGATGTCCCATAGTCTCCTGGAACCTAGCTGACTTTGAGAATGGTCCCTCTATTGACATTAATATAGGCCTTTAGGCACTATTGAATACTGAGGTCAGTTACACCAGTCTGGTACATTTAACTTTTGTGTAACATTTAGATTAAAAAGTGGGAAAAAACCAAACACTTTTACATAAATCCTGATTAAACATACATTTTTGTTCTAAAAGCCAGTCTTTGTGAATGCTTCAAAGAACAATAACTTAAGAGAGCTCTATTGGTTTTAGTAGAGGTTGATTGAACTTTGACTTTAGAAATTTTAATTTTGTGTATTATTTCTAAGTTTCATCTTCTGTATATTTTCTGTCACTTACTCAGACTTTCCTGACTTGCTAAGGCTTCCAAGCTTTGTCTCAGTTTTTTGTTTTGTTTTGTTTTTTTCAAGTCAGGATTTCTCTGTATAGCCCTGGCTGTTCTGGAACTCTGTAGATCAGGCTGGCCTCAAACTCACATAGATTCACTTACCTATGCCTCCCTGAGTGCTGGGATTAAAGATGTGCGCCACCACCAACAGGCAAGCTTTCTCATTCTATAAATATGTTTTTATCTTAACCCAGGGCAAAGTCTTATCATACGTCATACAGAAATCCTTTTCTGCTAAAAATGTCTTTTTCTTACATCCTCCGAACATTTGCTTTTTCTATTTACTTCCCCCTTTTATTTATTTTCTTAATATCATGAGTCATATTACATTAGCCCTCTTATTAAAGAACAATTAAGAAAATGTGCCGTCTTATTAAAGAACAATTAAGTTCAAACTATATATAAGGCATGTAATAGATTAAGATCACCTGTACAAATATTGTTAAACTATGAGGCTCTGTAAGCACTCAGGCAAAGCTCATAAAAAACGCAAGCCAGCCTACAGTGGGATTCTAGACAGTTCCTAGCCTGTAACCCTTTTCAGTATGCTCAATAAACAGATTTTCCTAAGTCAGGAGGGAGGAGAAGAAAAGAAAGAAAGCACATACCAGCCAAAAGCCTTTTGTATTTTGTACAGTTCAGAATACATCTATAATGGTTTGCTTTTGAATGAGCAGCAAGTAGCAAATAGAGAAGCAGCAGTTATAGCAAAACATCACCAAATCTGATGTTTATGCACTCAGCAGAAGTCAGCTGAGGAAGCCCTGTTAAACTCTTCCTGGAGAAACATGTTAGGTAGGGGATTACAGGCAGGGTCCTCTCCGCTCTTTCCATTGATAAGCTTCCTGTTATCCATTTTTACTACAAGCATATTTATATTATGGGATAAAAAATAGAGCACTGGCTGCTCTTCTGGAGGACTTGTGTTTAATTCTCAGTACCCACATGGTAGCTAACAACCACGTGTAACTTCAGTTCCAGGACTTCTAACGCCCTCTTTTGGCCTCACATTGCATGCATGTGATGCACAGACATGCTTGCAAGCAAAATACCCATACACATAAAAATAAATCTTTAATAAACTTTGTGTCTTAAATTTAAAAGCAGGCTGAGTCAGGTGGTGGTGCATGCCTCACGGGAGGCAGAGGCAGGCGGATCTCTGTGAGTTTGAGGCCAGCCTGGTCTACAAGAGCTAGTTCCTAAACAGGCTCCAAAGCTACAGAGAAACCCTGTCTTGAAGAGAAAAAAAAAATGGTGGTTTGAATGAAAATGTCCCCTTTGAGCTCAGATATTTGAATACTTGGTCTCCAGTTGGTGGTGCTATTTAGGTAGGTTTAGAGGAAATATGTCACTGGGGGATCAGTTTTGGGGTTTTGTTTATTTGCTTTTCGGTTTGGGGGATTGGTTGGGTTTTTTATTGTAGGGTTTTTTCTTTCTTTATTGTGGGTGTTTTTGGTTTTTTTTTTTTTTGAGACAGGATTTCTTTATGCTGTCCTGGAGTTCCCTGTGTAGAGTAGGCTTGTGTCTGCCTCCCAAGTACTGGGATTAAAGTCTTGGACCACCATGCCCAGATTTTGAGGTTTTAAAAGCCACACTCCATCTCTGCTTTGTGTTTGCTGTTCCAGATGTGTGCTCTCTGCTTGCTGCCTCAGCCATCAGGCCTGCTGCTGCCATGTTGTCCTCACCATTATGATCCCTAACCCTCTGGAACCATAAGCCAAACTTACTTTCTTCTCTTAGTTGTCTTGGTCGTGGCAGTCTATCACAGCAATAGAAAGGAACTTTTAGATTTTGTAAGGTCATGGACATGTGGCAGCCAGCACTCCTGGTCAAGGTGGATCAAGCTGACAGAAGCCTTTATCTGTGTTGGCTTTCAGATACCCTTTGCAGACCTTGAAAGGTTGTATCTTTGAACCGGCCATCTAAGAAACTAAGTGTCCTTCCTTCTACAAAGCTGTTTTTGTAGGATAAGGAAATACTAGGATAGATACTTTTCTCTAGAAGTCATTTTTATTATCCTCCAGTCAAAATTTAGGTCAAGATCAGTGCAGAAAAGTACCAGGCCTTTCTTCCTTTGAAGGTCTAGATTAAACTACTACAGTTTAGGAGTGTCTCATTGCCCTCTACAAAAGAAGATACACTGAAACATCCTCCATATCTCCTTTGTCTTCTTCTCCAGAACATCCTCTGCAGATTTCCCTGTGTCTTTCCTCTTTCTCTTCCCCTTCCATGAGCAACCACAAGGAAAGCAAAAAGGCCACACTCAACAGTGATACCTGGGTTCCCTGAATCCTATCCACCCTTCCTAGCGGCCATGCGGAAGGGAAGCCTATGTCCAACTAGCCATTCCACCAACATATTCTCCCTGACTTTAATACCCTGCAACCTTTATTTTGCCAAGTTAATATTATGAAGAAGCAACCAGGGGGCAGGGAAAGCTGCCTATTGTGGCACAACCTTTTGGAGGTGCAGGGGAAACTGTTTTAAATTTCCTTTAGAACCCAGTTGGTACATTGTAACACACTAAGCCTGTTCTGCACTCTACACCTAGCGTATGATTTAGGGGCTGGAGATTGAAACACACATAGACAGAGATACAAGTCATCCTTGAATTTCCCAAGAATGCCAACTTTATTGTGTTCCAGGGCAGCTTATATAGTGCTTTCCCTGACTAATGGCCACACCCTAGCTCTGGGTGGGGGGGGAGTGAGCTGCAAGCCCACCAGAAACCACTCCCTTGTCTCATGCTCAAAGCAGCTGCAAACACAGGAAAACAAGTTGTTTACAGGAAATTCAGGGTCTGGGGGTCCACAATCCCCAACAGTACATTAGATAAAACAGTGTTCCAAAACCAAGAGCCCATTATGGAAGTCTGGTATACCTCCTTAGTCTGATATAGGAAATGTATTGGCCTTACCACAAGGCAGTGGGGGCATCCAAAATGCATGCATGGACAACAGTCAGCCACCCTACTCTCTCTTTTTTTATTTGTTTGTTTTTGTTTTGTGTTTTGAGGCAATATTTCTCTGTATAACAGCCCTGGCTGTCCTGAAACTCACTTTATAGACTAGGCTGACTTCAAACTCTCAGAGATCCACCTGTCTCTACCTTCCACTGAGGTGACCTGAGATATGTAGCCTAAAAATAGGTGAGGTCCTGTAGTTTGATGCGGGGTAGGGGGTTGGGCCTGGCTGTGAATTTGAATTGTGGCAATCTTCCTGCCTCAGTCTTCTGAATGCTGAGAATATGTACCATGGCCAGTTCACAGTCATGGTTTTTGTGTTGAACATGTATCCTGCATCTTTGCTGGGTTTGTTTATTACCACTGTTCAGGTTTTTTGTTATTTCCTTTGGAGTTTTCACTTATAAAAGATCATGTTGCCGGGCGGTGGTGGCGCACGCCTTTAATCCCAGCACTCGGGAGGCAGAGGCAGGCGGATCTCTGTGAGTTCGAGACCAGCCTGGTCTACAAGAGCTAGTTCCAGGACAGGCTCCAAAACCACAGAGAAACCCTGTCTCAAAAAAAAAAAAAAAAGATCATGTTGAGCCAGATGTGGTGGTTCATGCCTTTAATCCCAGTACTCAGAGGCAGAGACAAACAGATATCTATGAGTTTGAGGACAGCCCCTGAAATCTTGAAAAAGATTATATTGTGGGCTGGAGAGATGGCTCAGAGGTTAAGAGCACTGGCCATTCTTCCAGAGGTCCTGAGTTCAATTTTCAGCAAGCAACACATGGTCCCTCACAACCATCTATAATGAGATCTGGTACCCTCTTCTGGCATGCAGGCATACATGCAGGCAGAACATTGTATACATAATAAACAAATAAATAAGAAAAAGATCATGTTGCTGGGTGGTGATGGCACACACCTTTAAACCCAGCACTCAGGAGGCAGAGACAGGTGGAACTCTGTGAGTTAGTGGCCAGTCTGGTCTGCAGAGCAAGTTCTAGGATGGCCAGGCCTTCACGGAGAGGATCATGTTAAGCTGGGCATAGTGGTGCATGTCTTTAATGCTAGCACTCAGAAGCAGAGGGAAGGGGATCTCTGTGAGTTCCAGGCTAGCTAGGGCTATATAGCGAAACAGTCATGGTGTCTGTAAATTTTTCTTTTCTAATCTTGTTGTCCTCTTTTTCTTTTTCTTGCCAGTGTTCTCGCTGGAACTTCTAGGATAGTGTTGAAGAGCAGGACCAAGAATGGGTATACTAGTGGTGTTACTGATCTTTTCTTTTCTTTTCTTTTCTTTTTGAGACAGGGCGGGTTTATCTGTGTAGCTCTGGCTGAATGACTAGACTGACTTCAACCCCACAGAGATCCATCTGCCTCTGCCTCCTGAATAATGGGGTTAAAGTCATCACCATGCCTGGCTTTGCTTTTCATCTTTTTGGTTTTAATTTAAATTTTTGATGTGTGTAGGTGGGTGTTCTGCCTGCATGTAAGTGTACCATGTGTGTGCCTAGTGCCTGTGGAGGTCAGAAGAGGGCACCAAATCCCCTGTTTCTGAAGTTACAGACAGTGTGAACCGCTGTGTAGGTGCTGGGAATTGAGCCATCTCTCCAGCCCTCCTGACTACTACTATTTCTTCTTCTTCTTCTTCTTCTTCTTCTTCTTCTTCTTCTTCTTCTTCTTCTTCTTCTTCTTCTTCTTCTTCTTCTTCTTCTTCTTCTTCTTCCTTCTTCTTCTTCTTCTTCCTCCTCCTCCTCCTCCTCCTCCTCCTCCTCCTCCTCCTCCTCTTCTTCTTCTTCTTTGGTTTTTGGCTTTTGGAGTGGGTTTCTCTGTGTATCTCTAACTGTCCTTGAACTCACTCTGTAGACCAGGCTGGCCTCGAACTCAGAGATTTACCTACTTCTGTCTCCCAAGTGCTGGGATTAAAGGTGTGTGCCACCACCGCCCAGCCCTCCTCTTCCTTCTTCATTCACATACATAAAAGAAAAAAAGCACAAATGAATGAGACCAAATTATTATATTTAAAAAAAAAAAACAATAAAAAGGAGTCAGAAGCTTGTAGAAGGAGTGGCGGGCCACTTTCTGCCTCCCGGCTCCCTGGCTAGTTTACACCCAAAATAATTACACAGAAACTGTATTCTTTTTTTTTTTTTTTTTTTTTTTTTGGTTTTTCGAAACAGGGTTTCTCTGTGGTTTTGGAGCCTATCCTGGAACTAGCTCTTGTAGACCAGGTTGGTCTCGAACTCGCAGAGATCCGCCTGCCTCTGCCTCCCAAGTGCTGGGATTAAAGGCGTGCGCCACCACCGCCCGGCCTGTATTCATTTAAAACACTGCCTGGCCCATTAGTTCCAGCCTCTTATTGGCTAATTCTCACATCTTGATTAACCCATTTCTAATAATCTGTGTAGCACTACAAGGTGGTGGCTTACCGGGAAGATTCTAACTTACATCCGTCTCAGGCCAGAGCTTCATGGCATCTGCCTGACTCTGCTTTCTTTCTCCCAGCATTCTGTTCTGTCTATTCCACCCACCTAAGGGCTAGCCTATCAAAGGGCCAAGGCAGTTTCTTTATTAACCAATGAAAGTAACACATAGACAGATGACCTTCCTACATCAGAAGCTGTTATATTACATGGTTTCCCTTTTTGTTTTTTTAAGCCCAGGTTTCATGTAACCAGGTTGGCATTGAACTCATTAAATAGTTAAAGATAACTTTGAATTCATGGTTCTTCTAGTTCCACATCTCAAGTTTTAGGTTTAAAGATGTGTATCATCGCACTTAGCATTTGTGTGTGTGTGTGTGTGTGTGTGTGTGTGTGTTTGGGGTTCGAGTGCCTGCATTTGAGCATTATGTGCATGCGTTTGTGTGTGTGTGTGTGTGTGAATTTATGTCATAGTCACTGTCCTATTGCTGTGAAGAGACACCATGACAAAGGTAACTCTTATAAAAGAGAACATTTAATCAGGGGCGGCTTACAGTTTCAGAGGGTTAGTCCATTATTATGATTGGGAGCATGATGGCGCACAGGCAGGCATGTATGATGTTAATGCAGGAACGAGAGCTTTACATCCTTTTCTATAGGCAGCTGACAGAAAGAGATTGGGTCTCAGAAACCCTCTAAGCCCCCAGTGACACACTTCCTCCGACAAGGCCACACCCTCTAATCTTTTCAAAACGTTTTACTCCCTGGTGACTATGCCTTAAAATATATGTGCCTATGGGGGCATTCTCACTCAAACCATTACATTTTGCATATGCAAATGTGTGTGCTCATGGAGACTGGAGGATAATGTCTGATGTTTTCACGTATTACCCTTCACTTTTTTTTTTTTTTTTTTTCGAGACAGGGTTTCTCTGTAGCTTTGGTGCCTGTCCTGGAACTAGCTCTTGAAGACCAGGCTGGCCTCGAACTCACAGAGATCCGCCTGCCTCTGCCTCCCGAGTGCTGGGATTACCACCGCCCGGCCACTTTGTTTTTTTTTTTTTTGACATGTCTCTCATTGAATCTGGAACTCACCCACTTGATTAGGCTAGCTGGCCAGAAATTCTAGGAATCTTCCTGTCTCTGCTTCCCCCCCCCCCCCGCAGGGTCAGGATTACAGGGGCCACTGCACCCAGCACCCGGCTGAGGACACTAGTGCTGGGGATCCAAACAGTTCCTCATGGTTGGTGTGGCAAATATTTTACTGACTGAACTATGCTCAGTCATTTTTAAACTTTTTACCTTGAGACAGGGCTCACTAGGTTGCCCAGGATAGCCTTAAACTTTCAATCCTTTTACCTAAGCTTTATAAGTATCTGGGATTATAAGCCTCTGTTACCCAGCCTTTTCCTAGAGTTAGTCAACACTGTACTTGTAATTATCAGATATTGATAATTTCCCTTTCAAAATTTGCCCTTACAGGTTTTAGAGTATAGCCAAGTATGCTTCAAGCCCTGGCGCCATTCCCAGCACACCAACAAGAAGAAATATACAAACCATTTTGCCATAAAGGCCAATTTACCTAGTGTTCCACGCAGAAATTTTGTATTTTTGAGGCTGAGAGACAATCTTCTGTTGTATTCCTTTCAGGCCCCTGAGTGTTTCAGTCTCCAGGCAGCCTCACTGTTGTATTCTGCATGGACATGTAGCAGGTTGGAGCTGCTAAGACTGTCCTAATGGCTGAGGAGGGGAACGTGGGTACTGAGAGGGTCTTATTCCTTCCCAACTATAGGTGAAGAATGGGTTTGAGAATCAGAAGGAGCCTCAAAAACGACTTTATTTAGACATAAATTGAGGCTCAGAAGAGTCACTGACATGAATTGGAAGTTTATTAGTTTATTGGTTGTATGTCTGAAATAGCAAAACTGTGAAGAGAGGAAAGAACAGGTGGTCAAGATAGTGCCCCGTTGACTTGTCATGTGACCTTGGACAAGTCTACTTCCTCATCTGCATTCTGTTAGCTGGATTCAAAATTTACCTTCTGGATACAAACTCCATAGGTTTAATGCTTGGTAGCAATATTAATAAGTGATCCTAATTATTTAGCCTAGCTGGCCTCAAACTCACAGAGATCCACCTACCTCTGTTTCCCAAGTGCTGGAATTGAAGTCATTGCCACCACACACAACTGGAGATCGAACCTATGGCTTTGTGCACGCTAGGCAAACTGTGTTTTATTGAGCTACAGCCCATCCTGCTTAGTCTTTATATTTAGGAAATTGTATCTTAGGAAATTGTTTGTTTGATCTTGTTCTCTGTAGCCCAGGCAGGCTTCAAGCTTATAATATTCATAGCCTCTCGAATGCTGGAGTGTTAAGTTGCATTTGCTTTTTTCATATCCTTTTCTCCCATCCTCTGGGTATTGCTCATTCTTTTTGTTGGGGAGTCATTTTTTAAAATATGATTTGAAATTTTTACATATTTTTCTTTTGTTTTACAGAAAGAAGGCCTTTCAAAATTCAACAAGATTTATGAATTTGACTATCATCTGTATGGGCAAGTAGGTACTAAAGTGTTTCCATCATAAAGCTGACATATAAGACAGGCATGGTGGCTAGCCCATAGTTTAATCCTAGCATTTGGGAAGCTGAGGCAGGAAGGTTATTTTTAAGATGCAGCCTAGCTAGGGTAACTATTTCTGTAATGAAACGCCATAACCAAACAACTAGGGGATAAAGGGTTTATTCAGGTTATGTTTCTACATCACAGTTTTTCGTTGTTGTTTGGGTTTGTTTTTATTGTTGTTGTTGTCGGTGTAACAGTTTTGACTGTCGAGGAACTAACTGTCTTTGTAAACCAGGCTGGCCTCAAACTCACAGGGATCTGATTAAAGACGCATGCCACCACCTCCAGGATCCACATCCCTGTGGATTTATTGTGAAAGGAAGTAAGAGCGGGATCCTGGAAGCAGGAGCTGATGCAGAGGCCACTGAGGGATGCTGTGACTTGCTCAGCCTGCTTTCTTACACAACCTAGGACCATTAGTCCAGGGGTGTCCCCACTCACAATGGACTTGGCCCTCCCTCATCATTTTTTTTCCCTTCTGGTTTTTCAAGACAGGGTTTCTCTTTGTAGCTCTGGCTGTTCTAGAACTCACTCTAGAACCAGACTGGCCTCAACTCAAAGATCTGCCTGCCTCTGCCTCCCAAGTGCTAGAATTAAAGGTGTTTGCTACCACAGCCTGGTCATAGCCGGATCTTATGAAGGCATCTATCAGTTGAGGTTCCCTTCTTTCAGATGACTCTAGCTTGTGCCAAATTGACATAAAACTAGCCAGGACACCAAAGCTGTGTAATAAGACATTGTTGCAAAAATTAAAAGGGACAGGTAAGATGACTCAGCAGGTAAAGACTCTTGCTTTCAAGCTTGATGACCTGAATTTAACTTCTGGAACCCACTTAGTGGAAGGAGAAAACCAACTGCTGACACTTGTCTTGATCTCCACATAGTAAATGAACAAGTTAATTAAAATAAATAAAAATGAAAAAGATACCCAGATCCTCTCTAAATTGCTTGTGTTTTACCTAAGTTATAAAGGTCCAGCTGGTGGTGGTGCACACACCTTTAATCCCAGCACTCGGGAGGCAGAGGCAGGCTGATTTCTGTGAGTTCAAGGCCAGCCTGGTCTCCAGGACAGGTTCCAAAGCTATAGAGAAACCCTGTTTCAAAAAATCAAACAAACAAAAAACAAAAACAAAAACCCTCATCTTTCTACTACACACATTCCAAAATATTGTGTTGGGGAAGGAACATAGGACCTCAAACCAAGTACTGAGTCACTCGATAACTATTATAACTCTCATCCCTGTGGACTTTTTTCTTAAATAGGGTCTTACTATGTAGTCCTGAGTGGCCTAGAACACACAGAGATATATCTTCCTCTACCTCTACCTCCCAAATGCTGAGATCAAAAACATGTGCCACCATGTCTGGCCTCCTGAGCAAATCTTAAATGATCCAAAAGGCATCATGGAACTGGTGTTAGAATGGTGATTATTGGGGCTGGAGAGATGTCTCAGCACTTAAGAGCACTTGGTGCTCTTGCTGAGAATCCAGGTTCTGTTCCCAGCACCAATACAGGGCTCACAACCATCCTAAACGCTAGTTCTAGGGGACCTGATGCCCTCTTCTAACCTCCAAGAGTACTAGACAGGCACATGGTCACATACATACAGGCAAAATAATCAATACACATAAAGTAAAGTAAATACATTTTTTAAAAATAAAGAACGGTAGTGGGGTATGGTGACATGCACCTTTCATCTCAGCAATCAGGAGACAGAGGCAGGTGGATCTCTGTAAGTTTGAGGCTAGCCTGTTTTACTACATAGGGAGGTCCAGGACAGTGAAGACAATAGAGAGACCCTGAGGGGGGGAGGGAGGAAGGGGAGGGGAGAGGAGAGGAGAGAGAGAATATGAGTGAATGAGTTACATTTGTTCTGTTCAATGTCTGTTTTCCTTTCATTGAATGATTTGTCAGAGTGTATAACTACAGAAAGACTAACTTTTGTTTTTTCTCAGAATGTTACTATGATAATGACTTCAGTCTCTGGACATTTGCTGGCTCATGATTTCCAGATGAGGTTTCGGAAATGGTCAGTACAATTAGTATGGGAAGTAAGCCGTGACAAATCTTACAGGGATTTTGAAGCATGCTTTTGTTACCATGTCATTTATAATAATTCGTAAATACTAATTTATAATACTAAAATTACCTAGGGCTATATGCCCCGCTATAAGTTTTTATCATCCCTTTAGAATAAATACCCACTTTGAGGTGTTCCCCTAAATAAATTTTCTTCAGTGCAGTCTTTATTCCATTACAGATGTGCATAAAAGACTTCTGGATTTCTTCTCTGCATCTTTCCATCTGCTTGGGAGAGTGGACAATGTGTTATGTACAAACTCATAGCTTTGCTTATAATCATCTGGTCAATTTTCCTTTCTCTCTTTTGAGAGGTGGTCTCTCTCCAGTCTTTCTGACTAACTAATAGTCCCGAGTGCGGGATGTTTGGCACATGCTACCTTGCCCAGCCTTTTGTTGTTGTTGTTTTGTTTTGGTTGGTTTTGTTTTTTTGAGCCATGGCCTGCTATGTTGCTCAGCCTGGCTCTGAAGTCCTGGGATCTAGTGATTCTTCTGCTTCGGCCTTCTGAGTAGCATCTGTCCCCAGCTCTCTAGGCCATTTCCCATGGGAGGGTCTCCTGTGCGTCTGCTGTAGTTAGACATTCTTAATGGAGAGGGGCTCTCTGTCCATGCAGGTAAAGGCCTTTGGTTTCTGTTTCTATTCTAGGCAGAGCTGCAATCCCCTAGTTCTCTTTGAAGCGGAAATTGAAAAGTACTGCCCAGAAAATTTTATAGACATCAAGGTAAGATCTTTGGAAGGCATAGAGCTTAAACAACCAGAAGTCATTGAACGGAGTGATTCCTGTATTTTTACTGCACTGGAATTTCCTACCAACCTCAGTATCATAATTGATTGATTGTTTATTTGAGACAGAATCTTACTATGTAACCTTGGCTGGCCTTGAATACAGTATGTAGACCAGACTAGCCCCAAACTCATAGAGATTCACCTGCCTCTGCTGGGATTAAAGGTGTACATCACCATGCCCAACCAGTATCATGACTTTAAAATGTTTCTTCCACCTATTGTATATGAATATTGAATATTGTAAATGAAGTGTTTGTTTTGTTTGGAAGAAATGGTCTTGCCATATAGCCCAGGTTGATTTCACCTTGCATAAATACTCCTGTCTCTTCCTCTCAAATTGCTAGGATGAGAGGCATGAGCCACCTAAGTAAGTACCCAAGGAACTTTTCAAATGAAATTCAAGGAATAAATGTTACTAAATAATTAATTCTAGCCCCCATCTCACCCTCAGGTAAACTCTAGAAGCTTTAAAGTAAGATGGAGTAATATGGACCCATATCTCTTACTTCCAAGGGAGAGGCAGGAGGATCGTTGCAAGTTCAAAACCAGTGAGGACTACTTAGCAAGATCTTGTCTTGAAAAAAATTACAAACTTTAATTGGTTGTTTAAAAGGTAAATTATTATGAAGTAGATCTCTCACTTTGTGACCAGCCTGGTCTACATAGCAAGTACCATGTCAACCAGGACTGCATACTGAGACCCTGTCTCAAAAAGGTAAACTGTCAGTGGTGGCTCACACCTTTAATTCCAGCACTTGGGAGGCAGAGGCAGGTGGATCTCTGTGAGTTCAAGGCCAGCCTGGTCTACAGAGCTAGTTCCAGGACAGCCAAGGAACACAGAGAAACCATGTCTTAAAGAAAAGAAAAGAAAATTGTTAGGCCAGCCTGACCTGGTGACTGTGTTCACTGCTCGGGACCAGTGTGGAGGTGGAAAGAGCAGTGAACTCAGTGCTGAAAAGTGTTTCTGCACCAGGCAGCACACAGCCACCTGAACTCCAGCTCTGGGGAATCCAATACCTCCGGCCCCTTCTGGTACCTGCTTTCAAATACACATAACCCTCACACCAACACACACTATACACATAATTAACAATAATAAAAATTTTTAAATATTTTTTTAAGGTGAAAGGACAGAACTTACTCCTCAAAGTTGTTCTGTGGCATCCACATGTCCTCCCACACAATAATAAGAATAATAATACTGGTAAATGACCAGTTCAAGGCACTTAGTTTTACCTGGGAAAGTTTGTTAGAATGAACCCCCGGGAACAGCCCTGGGATTGAACACTTTGTAGAGTGCTTCCCTAGTATGTATGAAGCCCTCAGTTCATCTTCGTTCTCCGTAAACCAGCTGCAATCCCAGCACTGGGGACATGGAGACAGAAGGAGCCAGAGTTGGGGATCATCCTCAACTATATAGCAATCTCAGGGCCAGTCTAAGCTACCTGAGACCCTGTCTGGGGAGGGGAATAGGGAGGAACTTACTCAGTGACTGACATTTGATCAGAACTGATGGCAAAAGTGTTTTAGAGCTGAGTTTTGGGTTTCGTCATATTGATGGAGCTGTGTGAAACCCTCAGTTTCTATAAACACAGATCTGGAGGATTGTAGCAGACACCGTACCATGAGCAATTTTCTCTGCTCTGTCCTTCCATACCTCCCCCAAAGTCTGAATACTCCACAGCCAGCACTGATCCTCAGTCACATTTCTCAGTGGACTCTGACATTGTTTTGCTTTTGTTTGTTTGTTTGGTTGGTTGGTTGGGTTTTTGTTTTATTACTGAAACAGGGTTTCAGTCTGTGACCCAGGCTGACCTGAACTTACAGCAATCTCCCTCAGTTTCCCCAGTGCTGGGGTTATAGACATGAGCTATGTTGCCTAGCGAGGTTAGATTTCTTTCTTTCTTTTAAATTTAACTTAATTTTTTTAATGTGTATAGGTATTTTGCCTCCATGCATGTCAGTGTACCACATACATGTCTGGTGCCCCCATAGGCCAGAAGAGGGTGTCAGATCCCGTGGAACAGATGGTTGTGAACTGCCATGTAGCCCTCCAAAGAACAGCTACTGAGCCATCTCTGCAGCCTCCTAAATCAGATTCTGTAGCATAAAGGAGCCAAGTAATTTCCCTGCTCACTGCACTCTCCCTTGTAATTTTAGAAGACTCTGGAGCGAGAGGCACAGCATTGTCAGGCACTGGTGATCTGGACTGACTGTGACAGAGAAGGTGAAAACATCGGGTTTGAGATTATCCACGTCTGCAAGGCTGGTGAGTCTCCTGCTGAGTGTCTCTGCTTGGGGGGCGTTAAGTGGGCGTGGTCAAGTTCCTCCTGACTCATACACAGAACCACGCACATATACATGCACATCATTACAATTTTCTTTTCCCCCTAGACAGGGATTCTCTGGGTCACAGTCCTGAAACTCACTTTATAGGCCAGGCTGGCCTAGAAGCGTGCATCACCATTGATTGGCCTCCTAAAATAAAACTTTTTTTTTTTTTTTTGGTTTTTCGAGACAGGGTTTCTCTGTAGCTTTGGAGCCTGTCCTGGAACTCCCTTTGTAGACCAGGCTGGCCTCGAACTCACAGAGATCCGCCTGCCTCTGCCTCCCGAGTGCTGGGATTAAAGGCTTGCGCCACCACCGCCCGGCCTAGGTGAACCTTTTGAGATTTAAATCTTACTTGGATCTTTTGGATTAAATTTAGGAAAAAGAACAACTTGAACAGTTAAAAGATCTCTTAAAGTTTTATTTTAGGCCGGGCGGTGGTGGCACACGCCTTAAATCCCAGCACTCGGGAGGCAGAGGCAGGCGGATCTCTGTGAGTTCGAGACCAGCCTGGTCTACAAGAACTAGTTCCAGGACAGGCACCAAAACCACAGAGAAACCCTGTCTCGGAAAAAAAAAAAAAAAAAGGTTCACCTAAAGTATCTTAGCTGAAATGGATTCCACTGTTATTTCTGACAAGACCTAAAGATTATAATACCTTGCCCAGCCTGAATACAGGGGAAGCTGCTTGGTCTTATGGCAGCTTGAAGCCTAGGAAAGGCCTGTCTCTTTCTGAGTGATTTTGGAGGAGGGATAGATGGAGGGGGTGGAGAAGTGAAGTGGGGAGGGGGTGGGAGGAGAGTGAGCAGGGAGAGGTGGTTGTAGTCGAGATGTAAAATAAATAAATTGTTATAAAGGATTATAAAATCCTTTCCCTCTTTGCTGTTTTTTTTTTTCCATTAATTTAAACTAAGAGGTGAAAGGCAAACCAGCTTCTTGTTTTCGTTTGCCTGGATGTCATGATAGTTTAAGAGCAATGACAAAGCCTGGCAGTGATGGCACGTGCCTTTATCCCAGCATTTAGAAAGCAGAGGCAGGTGAATCTCTGTGAGTTCCAGCACAGCTTGAGCTACACAGAGTAACCTTATCTTGGAAATATTTAAAAAAAAAAAAAAACCCAATTTGGAGCAACGGTCTGAGCTCTTAAGGTCCAAATGAGGAGCAGAAGGAGGGAGAACATGAGCAAGGAAATCAGGACCACGAGGCGTGCGCCCACCCACTGTGACAGTGGAACTGATCTATTGGGAGCTCTTCAAGGCCAGCTGGACTGGGACTGAATAAGCATGGGTTGAAACTGGACTCTCTGAACATGGCGGACAATGAAGGCTGATGAGAAGCCAAGGACAATGGCACTAGGTTTCGATCCTAATACATGAACTGGCTTTGTGGGAGCTTAGCCTGTTTGGATGCTCACCTTCCTGGGCCTGGATGGAAGTGGGAGGACCTTGGTCTTCCTGTAGGGCAGGGAATTTGGACTGCTCTTCAGTATCGAGAGGGAGGGGGAATGGACTGGGGGGAGGGGAAGAGGAGTGGGGATGGGGGAGGGGAGTGGGGGGAGGGGGCAATGTGTGGGAGGAGGGGGAGGGGAATGGAAAACGGGGAGCAGTTGGAAATTTTAATTAAAAAAGAATAAAAAAAAAGAGCACCTGCTTTTGTGCTGATGCGCTTCTGATTGAGTTTGGATCTGTGCTTCCTTCTCCTCTCAGTAAAGCCCAATCTACAGGTCTTACGGGCCCGTTTCTCTGAGATCACACCACGTGCCGTCAGGGCAGCCTGTGAAAACCTGACTGAGCCTGACCAGAGAGTAAGCGATGCAGTGGATGTGAGGCAGGAGCTGGATCTGCGGATTGGTGAGGAGCCGGAGGGACTGCCGCTGCCTAAGTGGGTCCTTGTGTTGGCTCATGGGGCCAACAATAACTTTATGGTCCGTTGCTATCTGGTTCCCCTCCTCCGGCCTCCTCTTGCAGGAGCTGCCTTCACAAGGTTCCAGACCCTGCGGCTCCAGCGGATTTTCCCTGAGGTTCTGGCAGAGCAGCTCATCAGCTATGGCAGTTGCCAGTTCCCAACACTGGGGTTTGTGGTGGAAAGGTTCAAAGCCATTCAGGCTTTTGTGCCAGAAGTCTTCCACAGAATTAAAGGTAAAGCCCCAAGGTTCTTTGCTCTGGGATCTGCAGGCTCCGGGAAGACAGGGGGCTGTAGAGCTTAGTGAAAGTATGGTTATCATTCAGCCTTACTGCCCTTCACCCTGCCCCGTCATCATCCAGACTCTACTGAAAGGGTCTTATGTGTCCAGGGCCCCTCCCTGTATCAAAAGCTTTGATTTTTCACTGTAATGTATCATTTTCTGTCTGTCATATGGTGGCTCCTCTGAGGAAGCTCTGTTTGTCTCTCTCTGATACAGTAACTCATGACCACAAAGATGGGACTGTAGAGTTCAACTGGAAAAGATACCGTCTCTTTAACCACACAGCTTGTCTTGTCCTTTATCAGTTGTGTATGGAGGTAAGGAGTTCTTTGAGATCTTAGGGCTCCAGAAGCATTGTATGCGCTCTCAGCAACTCTTGCCTGCTCTAGTTCCCACGGAACTAGGCTTGCTTGTTGGCTTAGAGTTTATACCCCCAGAGCCTGCAGGATGGTGCCTGTGCCAGTCCTGAAAACCCGAATAAATCCTTGGGAATCAGATGGTGGAAGGAAAAAACCAACTCCTGAAGGCTGCTGTGTGTTCTACATGTGAGCGTGCGTGTGTGTGTGTGTGTGTGTGTTTACATGTATACACATACACACATCACTTTTTTGGAAACCAGCATGATTAGAAAACCAGCACTAAAAGTGTGTGAAGTGGCCAGTCATGATGGGACATGCTTGTAATGCTAGCCTTTAGGAGGCTGAGGCAGGTTCAGGGCCAGCATTGTCTGTGTAGTGAGACCCTGGGTTGTGCAAGTGTTAGAAATTGATGATGTACCAGGCATTAAAGGATGGTGGCGCATTCCTTTAATCCCAGCACTCAGGAGGCAGAGGCAGGCAGATCTCTGAGTTTGAGGTCAGCCTGGTCTACAGAGTGTGTTCTAGGACAGGCTCCAAAGCTACACAGAGAAACCCTGTCTCGAAATACAAAACAAAAATAATAAAGAAACTGATGGTACTTCATAGATGGATGCTGACATGAAATTACCTTAAAATGAACTTTATTAAAGTTATAGGCTATGACCATGGCCAGCCATAATGATGCTCTTAAAACAGGAGACCATTAGAAGAGATTTAAGAACATACCATGGTAGCATGACAGAGTCTTAAAGGAACGCCTTCAATTCTGGAGACAAAGGGGAATTTCTGATTTCTTACAGAATCAGAAATTTTGTTCTGTTTTTTTGTTTTGTTTTTTCTGGTCTGTAACACAAGTGGGGTCGTAATTCACAGGTGGTCCCTGGGGAGTCTGGGATTTCTTCCCTATAGACACCCAGCCTGAGGCCTGTGTGCTAACAGTCACAGCAGGAACTTGGAAGATCTTTGCCCTAAGTTTGTGAGGCAGCAGTAGGTCCTGATCTGACAGCAAGGAGAGCTGGGTATAACGGTGTATGCCCTTGGATGGCAGAAGCAGGAGGATCAGCTCAGCCCCTGGTGAGTTTGAGTTTAACCTGGGCTACATGAAACCAAGTTTCAAAATTTTTTAAGTAGAATTTTTAGATCAAGACAAAAATTTTAGAAGTAGCTCACTGAAATCCCCCTCTGAAATATATACTTTGAATCGAGATTAGGATGAGTCATCTAAGCCCATTTAGAGCTGGACCTCAGGATCTGGGAAGGAATTTAAGCATTTGCTCTAACCTCCTTCCTTTGGTCACACAAGGAAGTAAAGGTCACAAATGAAATAGGTAATTTTGGAAAACGATAATGCCAGGACAAAAATACAAGAGAAAGTAATAGAAGGTGGCCTGGGGGTGGCGTGGGGACTGTTTATTCCAGATGATAAGAGAGTAACATTTGAGCAACTGAGTTCTATCCCTAGGACCCACATAGTGGAAGGAAGAAACCACCTCCTGCAAGTTGTCCTCTGACCGTCACATATGCTTTGGCACACAGGTTATGGCACAGGTTACCTCAATACACACAGACATATCATAAACACCTATTGTACTTCTGTTAGGCTGTAATGGCTACTCAGGAACAAGTGACAGATTTTGAGCTTCTTGGAAAGAGCAGCTGGTCTCCACTCTCTTGTAAAGAAAAATTTGAATTGTGATATACAAACTCCTCCTTAGTGAACCATTTAAATTCATGTCCATTTACAGTGTCTTTGAAAGTTTTGCAGTTTTTATTGTATAACTTCTACTGTTTATATCTCGAGTATGAAGGTATTTAATGCTAAGGTTGGAACTCCAGGCCTCATGAATGCTAGGCAAGTGCCCTGACTTACACTGCAGCCCCATTATCCTTAATTTAAAAAGTAAAAAAAAAGAAAAAGAAAAAAAAAATAACAGGGAGCATGTAAGTCAAGTCTCAGATCAAAGACTTGAGAATTTCATGAGATCTAGACCACTTAACAACTTGTGAAAATGTCTTTCCAAGTCTTGGCTTGAGTAGGAAGGAGTGATAACATCCCACAGTTTCAATGCGTGATGTTATGTGGGATGCTCCTTGATAAAGGCTGCATCATGGGGACTTGAGGTGGTATACTCCAGGCTAATGTGGGCTTTGTGTGCTTGATTTTCTAGGATCCCATGGCAACCGTGGTAGAGGTCAGGTCTAAGCCAAAAAGCAAGTGGAGGCCTCAAGCTTTGGACACTGTGGTATGTATGTTCCAGATACTAAGGAACAGTTACTTCCTGTTGTTGGGGCTATCGTTCTGCATGACTGTGGTCCAGTGGAAGGAAAGAATGTCATTCAAATCTCAAGACCATACAGAAAAGCACGCAGAAGACCTGAGTTAGCTTAGCCTCTTAATACAATTATAAGGTTTTAAAACCAAAAGAGAAATGCAAGCCATTCATGTTTATATATGAATATTTATATAGTCAAATAATTTTGATGTCTTTTTGGTCCTTTTTAAAGTTTTTATTTGTTTTGATTTTTTGAGATGGGATCTCTAACGGGGTCCTAACTGTCCTGGAGCTCTGTAGACCAGGCTGGCCTCAAACTGAGAGCTCTGCCTTCCTCTGTCTCCTGAGTATGAGGCTCAAATCCTGTACCACCATGCCCAGCCTTTGTCGGACTGTCAATAGAAAAGAAGAGCTTGCAGTATTAGAAAGCCTCAGAGGATGTTTTCAGTGTCTAGGGGGAATTTTTGAGACTTGAGTCATGGTCTCTTAAGTGTGGCTCTTATATTGCCTTCATCAGCTTAATTCTCTTGTCAGACTACTTAATAAAAGTACAGATTTCTGCTAGAAGTGGTAGCACTTGTCTGTGATCCTAGCTATCAAGGAAGCTGATGATAGCTAAGGCTAGCCTGCACTACATACCAAGCTCTTGTATTAAAAAAAGAAAAATCCCAATTGGGGCTAGGCCTATGCCTTTAATCCTAGCACTTGAGAGGCAGAGGCAGGCAGATTTCTGTGAGTTCTAAGCCAGCCTGGTCTACAGAGTGAGTTTCAGGACAGCCTGGGCTAAACAGAGAAACCCTGTCTCCAAAAAAGAGGAAGGAAGGAAGAAAAAAAAATCCACACATACACACTATCTGGGCATGGTGCTATAAACTTGCCAACTCCTTGGGCAAGTGTCAGCTGCACATTATCTTGAAGAATCACTCGATAGCTTCCTTAGGAAGATATGATGGATACCAGTGATCAGTGATTGTAGCGTTATGAGGTAGAGGCAGGAGACTCACAAGTTCAAGGACAGCCTGGACTTTATGGTTTACTGTTTCAAGCCAAAAAGAAAAATATTTTTATTTATGTTTTGTAGTTATTTTAAACAAATTTTACTATGTAGCCCTGGTTGGTCTGGAACTCACATAGACTAGGCTAACTTAGATTTCACACAGATCTGCCCATCTCTGCTTCCCAAGAATCACCATGCTCTTATTTGGGTTTTCTTCTTTGGTGTTTAGTTGGTTGGTTTTGTTGTTGTTCTTGTTAAAAGTACATTTTAAACAAACAAAACCCCAACTAGTTGTGATCTGCCTGGCCGACTGAATCCAGAAATCTTCCCTTGGACAGTCTTCCCCTCTTGGCATGATGGTTGTAGCTGAAGTGACAGGGTCAGACGTGCCCGAAGATGAATTAGGTGCTTGTGTTGTGCTCTGACTCACAAACTTCATCCTGTCTCTGTTGACAGGAGCTGGAGAAGCTGGCTTCTCGGAAATTGAGAATAAATGCTAAAGAAACCATGAGGATTGCAGAAAAACTCTACACACAAGGGTAGGTATAAGCTCACAGAGCAATCTGAAACCAGCCCCGCCCCTGCCTTCATGCTCGGGATTTAACCCAGGGCTTGCACACAGTAGGTAAGCATACTATCATTACGCCCAATCCCACTGTTGACCCCTCAGCAATTGTCCTGAGTCCTGGAAAGTGTCAGCCAGCAGGCAGCACCTTTAGGATCCTGTTAGAATCCTCCTATCTCTGAGATCAGTGAGTGCCCTAGCAGTTAAGTGCCCTTACTGTCCACTTACCACTGCTTGAGAAATGAGGGGTGGGTTGTCCAAATTGAGTGCTGTAAGGATAAAACACATTGTATATTTTAAAGATGTTTATGGAAATAAAACATTTGGATTTCTTTCCTTTTTTAGCACTAAGGACTAAGTCTGGGTCATCCCTCATGCATGCTAGAATGCTAGACACTACCACTGAGCCACGTTAGCAGTTCTGTTGGCTTGTACTGCTCTTTTGTTGTTGTTTGTTTGTTTGTTTTCATTTTATGCATAAGGATATTTTGTCTGTGCACCATGTGTGCTTGGTGCCAGAAGAGGCCAGAAATAGGAGTTGGATTCCCTGGAATTGGAATTACAGACAGATGTGAGCTTCCTTGTGGGTGCTGGGAATTGAACCCAGGTCTTCTGGAAGAAGTGCCTGGAGACATCTTTCCAGCACCTGAGCAGCTATTCTTTATATGCTATAAGAAAAGCAATAGAGGGCTGGAGAGGTGGCTTGGTGGTTAAGAACACTGACTGCTCTTACAGAAAACTCAGGTTCAATTCCCAGCACCCACTTGGTGGCTCAAACTATCTGTAACTCCAGTTCTAGAGGATCTGACTCCCTCATCTGACCTCCAAGGGCCCCAGACATGCATCTGTTACATATACATACTGGCAGACAAAACATAAAATAAATAAACCTTAAAAAAAAACTTTTAAAAAAGAAAAGCTATTCAGGAGCTGGAGAGATGCCTTAGTGGTTAAGAGCACTTGCTGCTCTTACAGAGGGCCTAGGTTCAATTCCCAGCTCCCACATGGTAGCTTCCAACCATCTCTTACTCCAAGTCCAGGGATCCAATGCTGGCCTCTGGAAGCCCAGGCACAGTGATGGTGCATAGGTGTATATATAAATAAAACACATAAGTAAACTAATAAAGTTAATTTTTAAAAAGTTATAGAAGGGGCTGGAGAGATGGCTCAGTGGTTAAGAGCACTGGCTGCTCTTCCAGAGTTCAATTCCCAGCAACCACATGGTGGCTCACAGCCATCTGAAATGAGATCTGATGCCGTCTTCTGACCTGCAAGCACACATGGAAGGAATGTTGTATATATAACAAATAAATAAATTAAAAAAGTTATAGAAGGCCGGGCAGTGATGGCGCACGCCTTTAATCCCAGCACTCGGGAGGCAGAGGCAGGCGGATCTCTGTGAGTTTGAGGCCAGCCTGGTCTATAAGAGCTAGTTCCAGGACAGGCTCTAAAGCTACAGAGAAACCCTGTCTCAAAAAACAAACAAACAGTTTTAGAAGAAAATGCTGTCAGAACAGTCAAATCCATTGAGGTTCACAGCACACAGCGCCCTCTGTCAGACTGTTAAGAGGGGCCAGTCGTGTGTCCCTGGCCTCAAGGAACTGAGAGTCAAAGACCTTTATCCTACATTATACTTCTGCTTTCTTGTCTGTAGGTTTCCAGAATGACCTAACAGGAAAACCTGTTGCTTTTCACCCAGTAAGGGGCCCTATCTCCAGCTACAGCTTAGGTAGTTCACAGTCACATCGGCAGTGTCAGAAGACTACAACTCCCAGTGGTTATGGACCAATGGAAAGGCCTGACAGTGTCCTTTGGTGTACCTTCCTCTTAGGTATATCAGCTACCCACGAACAGAAACAAACATCTTCCCTAAAGACTTAAACCTGGCTGTGTTGGTGGAACAGCAGACCCAGGATCCACACTGGGGGGCGTTTGCTCAGAACATTCTAGAGCGAGGTGGCCCCACTCCACGAAATGGGAACAAATCTGATCAAGCTCATCCCCCCATTCACCCCACCAAATACACCAGCGGCCTGCAGGTGAGTTTCTGAGTGTGAGTTCCGCTGGAGCACAGCACAGTTACAGGGTGAGGAGTAAGACTGGACTTTGGCTCTGGGCTCTGGAACAGTGATACCAAAATGTCTCTCATTTCAAGAGAGGGGTGAAGGAAGCCGTCAGTGACTCTGTTTTTGTTTTAAATTTTCTCAACCTTTGTGTTAAGATAAGGTCTCACTTTGTAGACCAGGCTGACCTCAAACTCAGAGATCTGTCTATCTCTACTACCCAAATGCTGGGATTAAAAGTGTGTGCCACCATGCCTGGCCTTAGTTTTCATTACATTTTATGTGTTGTCGGGAAGGGCACACATGCCACAGCACGTGTGGAGGTCAGAATTCACTCAGAGGAAGTAACTGGAGATCTACACAAATAGCTATGTATTTATATGTACATTATGTGTTTACTGTTTATAAACAATAACATTTTGGCTGGGGAGATGAAAGGGGTAAATGAATCCTTAAGAGGGGAATTGTGACTGGGTGATGATGGTGCTCACTTTTAATCCCAGCTCTTGGGAGGCAAAGGCAATGGATCTCTGCAGAGTATGACTTCCAGGATACCTAGGGCTACACAGAGAAACCCTGTCTCAAAAAAAAAAGGAGGGGGAAGATGGGTTGGGATTGTTAGATATGTGTATGAGTGTCTCCTGGGCTTTTTTAGTATGGGGAGCCTTACTAAATCCTGCTTACCTGACTGATGAAATGTTACCCCCAACAAATCACTGCTTGAGTGCACACATGCAGGTAGCTGTCGTGTCCAGTGCTGCCTGTACTTTCACCTCCTGTGCGGCTCATATCAAAGAATGTGTTGCATCAGGCAGTGGTGGCACATGCCTTTAATCCCAGCACTCAGTAGGCAGAGACAGGCGGATCTCTGTAAGTTTGAGACCAGCCTGGTCTACAAAGCTAATTCCAGGATACAGAATAGGCCCCAAAGCTACAGAGAAACCCTTGTCTCGAAGAAAAAAAAAAAAAAAGAATGAGAGTTGCTTATCTTTGCCTGGTTATGTTTGTGAATTTTTCCTTGTGGCTTACACCTTTGATCCTGACACCCATGAGGCAGAGGCAAGCAGATTTCTGTGAGTTCTAGGCCAAGAAAAGCTCCATAAAGAGACACTATCGCCAAAAAAAAAAAAAAAAAGTACAAGAGTTTAGCTTCCCAAGGACTCACAATATTGCAGGCTTGAGGAGCCTTGTGTTCTATTTTGTGCACACTTCTAGATCGCAGTGACATAAACCAAGCAGAAACTCAGTAGCACTGTGCTCCTTGAGTCTGTTCTGAAAGGAGTCTCACATTCTTTCTTTTCTTCAGGGAGATGAACGGCGACTATATGAATTCATCGTTCGCCATTTCCTGGCTTGCTGCTCCCAGGATGCTCAGGGGCAAGAGACTACTGTAGAGATTGACATTGCCCAGGAACGCTTTGTAGCCCACGGCCTAGTAATTCTGGCCCGTAACTACCTGGATGTGTATCCATACGATCACTGGAGTGACAAGGTGATAAGGAGGTGGGCCCACCCAGGGAGAGGGCAGCAGGTGTGCTCCAGCTGTGCTGCCTGATGGAGCAGGGCTAACCTGGGCGTGATGACAAAATGGTCTGAACTCCACACCTGCTCCTCCTGTAGCTCCTCCCTGTCTATGAGCAAGGCTTCCGCTTTCAGCCCAGCACTGTGGAAATGGTGGATGGAGAGACCAGCCCACCCCAGCTGCTTACCGAGGCTGACCTCATTGCCCTCATGGAGAAGCATGGTATCGGTCAGTATCCTGTGTGGGGAGCTCAAGGCTCTTGCCTATTTGTAGGCTAGGCATGACCTCCTCTCAGGGACGGCATTATATTCCTATCCTATTCTATAGGTTAAATGAAGGGCTGGAGTGTAGTTAAGTGGCAGACCATTTACCTACCATACATGAAGCCCTGATTCCACCCCAAACCCCAACTCAAAAAGAAAAACCAGTGAAGTCAAACCGGCAAAGGTTAAGAACTTAGCTAACCTCAGCAATCTGTATATTGTTAGTCTGCTACAAATAAGTCCAGGGTTAATGTGCTTTTTAAATTTGTTTTTATAGTGCTAGGCGTAGAATGCAGAGTCTTGTGCACACTAGGCAAGTACTCTAACATTGAGCCCAGGAGACCCCAGTCTTTCCAGTGTTCCAGAACTCTACACTGTACCATGTGTGTGATGGATGATACAGGTGTTTATTATGACTCAAGAGTCAGTTGAGGGTACCTCATGTCCTTTGGATTGGTTGTTCATTTTGATTAAAAACAAATAACTCAGCTGGGTGGCAGTGGCACATGCTTTTAACCCCAGTATTTGGGAGGCAGAGGCCAGTGGATCTCTGAGTTCAAGGCCACCCTGGTCTACAAAGTGAGTTCCAGGTTAACCAGGGCTACGTAGAGAAACCCTGTCTCGGAAAACAAAACAAAACAAACAAACAAATAACTTGAACTAAGACAAGAACTGAGACAGGAAGATTGCCCGTTCCAGGGCTAGACAATTTCGAAAGTCCCTGTTTCAAAATTAAAAAGGAGTAGCATAGGCCTAGAATCCCAGCACTCGGGAGGGTGGGGGAAGATCAGGAATTCAAGGTTATCCTTGTGTGAAAGTACAATACGGGGCTGGAGGGAGGGCTCAGCAGTGAAGAGTGTCCTGCTCTTGCAAAGGATTTAAGTTCTCTTCCTAATTCTCAGGTGGCTCACAACTGCCCATAACTCCAGCTCCAGGGGATCTGATATCCCTTCATGGGCACCTGCACCCACATTGTGTGTACTCAGTCAGAGACTTAAAGTTAAAATAAGCCAAGTGTGGTTTTACATTTCACTGAGATTTTATTTTTTTTTTAATTTTTTCTTTTTTTTTGGTTTTTCAAGACAGGGTTTCTCTGTGGTTTTGGAGCCTGTCCTGGAACTAGCTCTTGTAGACCAGGCTGGTTTCACTGAGATTTTAGTTTGTATCTCCTGTCAGCACGGTTCCATTTAAAAGGTCCGTCAGCGCACAGTTTAAATAGCTTGGCTAGAGGGGGACAATGAGCGATTTTAGAGAAGGGCGGGTGTCACACACGTAAATGAGGCCACTCAGCCACAGTCTGACACCGCAGAGGAGGAGAATTTAAGTGAGAAGTTGTGAGAATGGGATTGACAATTCTGATGGGCCTTCAAGTGTTAGGAGGGAGGAGAGTCAAGGTGGTCTCTGAGGTTGCTAGCATAAGTCAGACGTGAATAAGAGATCTTATCTGCAAAAGCTGCCCAGGCAAAAGAGATAAATGAGGAACTCACAGGCTGTGCTGGTGCTGCTATGTCACCTCAGAATAATGGAGATATGAGATGGACATGGTGGCAAACATCTGCAGTTCCAGCGGTTGGGATGCAGAGGAGGATTCATAGTTGAAGGCCAGCCTTGACTGCACAGCAAGTTTCAGGCCGGCTGGGATGATACTAGACCCTGTCAGTGAGGACGATGATGATGATGATGATGATGATGATGATGATGATGATGATGATGATAAGGAAATGGTTTCTAGGTACTGATGCAACTCATGCAGAACACATTGAAACCATCAAAGCCCGGATGTATGTGGGACTCACCTCAGACAAGCGGTTCCTTCCTGGGCACCTGGGCATGGGACTTGTGGAAGGTAAAGCAGGAGGGAGGTTGCAGTGGACAAGGGAGAGGGCAAGGTGTCCAAGTCCCTGGTGGTGTCATTTAGAACCTCACAGCTTTGCTCTTTCTCTGCAGGTTACGATTCCATGGGCTATGAGATGTCCAAGCCTGACCTCCGTGCCGAGCTAGAAGCTGATCTTAAGCTGATCTGCGAGGGCAAGAAGGATAAGTTTCAGGTTCTAAGGCAGCAAGTGCAGAAATACAAGCAGGTTTTCATTGAAGCAGTGGCTAAGGCAAAGAAGTGAGTGTCAGACCCTGCTCCCCTGTCCAAGTGGTCCTGAGCTCCCAGCCATGCCATAGCACTTCCCAGAGAGGACTGGGAGCCCTGAGGAGGTTCAACAGAGTGGGGTGATACAGGCCCTCCTGGCTCATATCTACCAGTTGCCCTGTGGGAGGGGCTAGCTACAACACTCTGAGCTCAGTTCATGTCTTTCTAAGGAAACTGTCTCTAATAGTGCTGAGCTTCAGCAGTGCCATTCTCTGCTATTTATTTTAGCTTGAGTTAGGCAGCAGTCCTTTAAACCAGTTAACCAGGTTCTAGTGTGGAAATCACCCTTTCTCCGGAGCATTTGGAGGTGGCTAGCTAGTGAACAGAGTATGTGTTTTGTTAGAAAGGATGTTTTCGAGTCAAGCATGGTGACTTCTGTGTGTCATCTTATCACTTGAGTGGTTGAGGCAGGAAGATTGTTCTGAGTTCGAGGAGATCCAGGAATACAAAATAATATGCAGTCTCAAAAAAAAAAGGAAAAGTAATATTTTTTCTAGCTCCGATGCTATGATTCACCAGCATGAAACATTTTTAGTTTAATCTTCTGGCACATTTGGACTCTAGAGTGATAATGTCTTTGTTTGCCAGTCACCTGGCTGATGGAAAACACCTGTTGAGTCACAAGCTAGGATTAGTTCCCAGGGCAGTTTCCATAAGGCTAGGAGGCTAATTCTTCCAGCAGCTCCAGGGTGAGACTGAAGGTTGGTCACCAGTGGCCATGGTTCACCAGAGGCGTTTGAGTGTTGGCGACATCATAACGAGTGTGTCCTGTGCTTTCAGGTAGCTCAGTACATGCTGTACGTGAAAATGATGCACCCAGGAGAAGCACAGCAATAGTCTTGCTTGTGTACTTCATCCTTTGCATCTCAGCTGTCCGGCTGTCCCGAGTTATGTTAGCCACCCAGTGACTCAGACCATGGGAAGCCCCCTTTATGGTCACACCCTGAAATTTGTAGTTAGTGTCTGAAAGAGGAGCAGTGTTGGTCACTGAGCTCTCATCCTTTGGGGTCTGACTCACCCCAGGTAGTGCAGGACTGATTTGGATTAGGATACCCAGCCAGTATCCACTGGACAACTGCTTGGTGTGTAGGGACGATATTCTATATGGCTGTTATATGAATGGCAGTTTGGGGCTTTTTCTTTTTTCTTTTTTGGTTTTTCAAGACAGGATTTTTCTGTGTAACAGTTTCAGCTGTCCTGGAACTAGCTTTTGTAGACCAGGCTGGTCTTGAACTCACAGGGATCCACTTGCCTCTCCCTCCAATGTGCTGGGATTAAAAGTGTGCACCACCACCACCTTTTTTTTTTCTTTCTTTCTTTTTTTCTTAAATCTCCGTATGTTTCTGCATGTAAGTGTGAGTGTGCATGTGTGCACATGTGCGTGTATGTGTGTGTGTGCTGTGCGACTGTATACATGCCAAGGCAAGTGTAAGCAGGTCAGAGGACAATTCTAAGAAGACAGTTCTCTTCTTATACTGTGGGTGTTACAGGGATCACATTCGGGTTGTCAGTGTCAGGCTTGCGTGTTTACTCACTGATCGTTTGTGCAAGCCCCAGATGTGTTTTTGTTGTTGTTGTTTGTTTGTGTGCTTGTTTTGAGACAGGGTTTCTCTGTGTAGTCCTGCCTGTCCTGAAACTCACTCTGTAGACCAGGCTGGCCTCGAATTCACTGAGATCCGCCTGTCTCTACCTCCCGAGTGCTGGGGTTAAAGGTATGCACCACCATTGCCCAGCTCCCAGTTTTTAATCCTTGAGACTACCCTGTGGCAGGAATATAGATGGACATTGCTAACTTTGTACGATTTGTATCTGCCTAGAGCTGGCGTCATGCTAGGAGCCTGGATCCAGGGGCAGTAGGATGGAGAGCTTCATCTCCTCTCTGCTCTCTGTTTTCTGCATTGGCCTATGGCTCCCTGACCAACTGGTTCTAGTCTCCTGTGTATTATGGATGCCTAAGAGTGCAATAAAGGCCTTTTTTGGGAAACTGGTTTGTGTATCTGCTTTTTCTCCAGATTGGATGAAGCCTTATCTCAATACTTAGGAGAAGGGACAGAGGTGGCCCAGCAAGAAGAGCTCTACCCAGCCATGCCAGAGCCTGTTCGAAAGTGTCCTCAGTGCAACAAGGATATGGTCCTGAAGACCAAGAAGAGTGGTGGGTTAGTACCTGGCTCCCTCTTACCTCTCTTCACCCAGTGTTCGCTGGGCTAACCACTAGCTCTCAAAGGTCCTGTCAGTCCATCATTCTTTAGAGGCAGGCCTGTTGTTGGCAGACACTGGGCCAGATGATAGAACTGTGAGGGTAGCAAGGAACCATTGTGGCGCCGAGTGCTTTAGGAATTTATATTCCATTAAAAGGAGGCAGGTGGAGTGATGGCTCAGCAGTTACAACCACTGGATGCTCTTGCAAAGGACCCAGGTTTGGTTTCTAGCCCCTACAGGCATCTTACAACATCCATAGCTCTAGTTCCAAGGAATCTAATGCCCTCTTCTAACCTCTGTGGGCAACGGGCACATGAAATAAGATAATCCACCCCTGCTGCCAACACCTCTCACCACCTACACCCCTGCACGAGGGTCGTGTCTACTTTACAATGCTGCCTTAAGGGTGGGTTTTTGTTTTTTAGCTGTTGTTTTTATGTATGTGCACCACAAGGATCCAGAAGAGAGTTTGAGTGCTGGGAGCCAAGCCTGGGCCCTCTGCAAGAATGGGTAGTATTCTTAACCATGGCTCCATCTCTCTAGCCCCAGAGATTTTTGTTGTTGTTTTGTCTGTTTTCATTTTTGTTATTTGAAGTGTAGGAGTAGAACCCAGGGTCTCATATTTGGCAGCTTCCTACTACCTACCCCAACCCAAAATGGGTTCTTTCAGCCAGGGTCTTGTTATGTAGCCTAAGCTAAACTTGATCTCTAAATCCCCCCCCCCCGCCCCGCACCAAGTGCCTGGAATATGTGCATATATTACCACACTGGGCTAAGAGTGGCAAAATTTTTTGGTTGTTTTTTTTGTTTTGTTTTTTGATACAGGGTTTCTCTGTGTAGCCCTAGCTGTCCTGGACCTCGCTTTGTAGACCAGGCCGGCCTCAAACTCACAGAGATCCACCTAAGAGTGGCATTTTTTTTTTAATTTTTAAAAATTATTTATTTTTATTTTATGTGCATTGGTGTTTTACCTGTATGTTTGTCTGTGAGAGTGTCAGATCTTGGAGTTACAGACAGTCGTTAGCTGTCATGTGGGTGCTTGGAATTAAACCCAGGTCCTCTGGATGAGCAGTCAGTGCTCTTAACCACTGAGCCATCTCTCCAGCCCCAAGAGTGGCAATTTTTAAAGAGGTAAGACAAAACAGTACTATGGAAGTTTGCACAGGGCACTTTGACATGGCTTTACCTTAGTCAGTAGTGTTTTGTTTTGTTTTGTTTTTCAAACAGGGTCTCATTCACTAGGTAGCATGGGTAACCTGAAACTCAGTATGTAGCCTAGGCCTGCCTCACATTTGCTAAATCTTCATCGGCTTCCCAGGTGCTAGGGTTATTTACTAGAGAAAATACCAACCTAGTCACTGGTGGTGTAGGTCTAAGTAGATTCAGCAATAGCTGCATATCTCCCCACTTCCCGAGGGTTTCTTTGTATAGCCTTGGCTGTCCTGGAACTTGCTCTGTTGACCAGTGTCTTAGAGTTTTCTTTTGCTGTGAAGAGACACCATGACCATGGCAACTCTTATAAATGGAACATTTACTTGAGGGGGCTCACTTACAGTTCCAGAGCTCCAGTCCATTATTATGTCAGGGAGCACTGCTGCATGCAGCCAGACATGGTGCTGGAGGAATAGCTGAGAGACCTACATCTTGCAGGCAACAGGAAGTTGACTGACAGTCACACTGAGGGACGCTTGAACAGAAGAGACCTCAAAGCCCACCCCCACAGTGACACACTTCCTCCAACAAGGTCACACCTCCTAATAGGACCATTCCCTTTGGGGGCCATTTTCTTTCATACCACCACAACCAGGCTGGCCTCTAATTCACAGAGATCAACTTGCCTCTGCCTCCCAAGTGCTGGGATTAAAGGTGTGTGCCACCACTGCCTGGCAATAGCTGCATTCTTTTAGGGACATGAGAAGCATACAAGAGGTGTTTTCTTAGGGTAGGATATGATGGAACACACCAGCACTCAGGAGGCAGAGACGTGTATATCTCTATGATCAGTCTAACTTGATCTACATTGCAAGTTGTAGGCCAGCCAGGGCTACACAGTGAAATCCTGTCTCAGAAAACCAAGAAAATGAAAGAAGGATCTTCCTGGCAGATGGGTGTAAGCAGTGTGCCTTCCGAATTCCTGGATCTGACCTGTCCGCTCTGCTCTCCAGGTTCTACCTTAGCTGCACAGGGTTCCCAGAATGTCGGTCAGCTGTGTGGTTTCCTGACTCGGTGCTGGAGGCCAGCAGGGACAGCAGTGTGTGTCCCATTTGTCAGCCACCCCCTGTGTACAGGTGAGCTGGGTGTCTTTGGGGCGGGTGCTGCAGGACTCTTTCCTGTCCTGTCACTGGAACCCAGGCAGGAGTGTCTAGGGCAGTGGTTTTCCACCTGTGGGTCACAACCCCCTTGACACACCGCTGTCTCCAAAAATACATTACAATTCATAACAGTAGCAAAATTAAATATATAATGTAGCAATGAAAATAATTTTATGGTTGGGGGTCACCACAACTTGAGGAACTGTGTTAAGGGCCTCAGCATAGGAAGGTTGAGAACCACTGCCCTAGGGAATACTGTTCTCAGCTTGCAGTCTGAGCAGCAGCCCCAGCAGCTGACTGGTTTAGTTCAGCTGTGCTCTGGGGAAGTCACAAGACCCACCTGCCTTTGCCTGCCAAGTGCTGGGATTAAAGACATGTGCCACCATGCCCAGCTTCACACATGCATTTGTTTTGTTTTGTTTTGGGGGTTTTTGAGACAGGGTTTCTCTGTAGCTTTAGAGCCTGTCCTGGAATTAACTCTTGTAGACCAGGCTGACCTGAAACTCACAGAGATCCGCCTGCCTCTGCCTCCCAAGTGCTGAGATTAAAGGCGTGCGCCACCACTGCCCAGTCACACATGCATTTCTTACTGACATTTGAAAATGACGTATAGGATAAAATACTTGCCTTCCAAGGCAGACACACAGCACTACTGAAGGGATGATACTGCTTTTCATTTAGGCAAGACTGGATTTGTGTCCATCTCTGTCCCTGTACTCCACTGAACCATCATGGTTCATTATTTCCAGAAAAGCCTGTATTGTGCACACATGAAAGCATGAAAGTAGACTAAATGCGTTCTTCCTGTCTTGAATTCCTGACCTTGAAAGAGCCCAGATCCCTGAGGGGCCAGTGGTGTAGAGAAGTCGAACTTTGTGGAGGTGCCTATATTTGGGTGGTGTGTTACATCTGAGAGTTTGTACTCTGAATGGGCTTCCTGGGTATGCAGGGAGGCTGTGATTGACCATGCACCATGGCAAAAATTCACATCTTTTCTCATCTTGGCCTCACTAGGTTGAAGTTGAAGTTTAAGCGTGGTAGCCTTCCCCCAACCATGCCCCTGGAGTTTGTTGGCTGCATAGGTGGATGTGATGAGACATTGAAGGAAATCTTCAGCCTGCGATTTTCACAGGCCCCAACAAGAGCTACCCAGCCCTCTGGCCACCTGCAGACCAGCCAGGTCACCAACAGGATGGACAGCAGTCAGCATAATCTCTCTCAACCTCTGGTCAACAGACATACTGGACCTTCAAAGGCAATGGCTCAAACCTTCCTACCACCCACTGCTGCTGGTGAAAGCAACTCTGTGACCTGCAATTGTGGCCAGGAGGCTGTGCTGCTCACTGTCCGCAAGCAGGGCCCCAACCAGGGCCGGCAGTTCTATAAGTGCAGTGGTGGTGGTTGCAACTTCTTCCTGTGGGCTGACAGCAGCCATCCCACTGGAGGAGGGCCCCCCACCTCTGCATCCAGACTCCCCGGCAACTCTGTGGGATGGCCGTCAGCCTCAGACAGCAACGTGGATGGGTTTGGCAGCCTTGGCAGTGACAGTGACGGAAGTACGTCCTGCCTGTGCGGGCAGCCTGTTGTCACACGGACTGTGCAGAAGGACGGACCCAACAAAGGACGCCAGTTCCACACCTGTGCCAAGCCACGAGAGCAGCAGTGTGGCTTCTTTCAGTGGGTAGATGAGAACGTGGCCCCAGGTGAGGGAGCAGGGCAGCAGGTCTCTATGTAGGTTCTCACAGTAGCTACCACTGCAGAGACCAGAGAAGGAAGGAAGGCAAATGAGTCTAGTGCAGAATCAGCAGGGCCATTACTTTGACTCAGTTTTCTCATTGTCAGCGAGGTAGGAACCATAGGATCTTGTGTTCACATTAAAGAGTAGCTTCTGTGCCCAGCGCTGTGATAAATACCCCTTCTAAGGCAGGCATCTTTCATCTGTATTAGATCACAGCTTTCCAAATGAGGTGAGGTGCAGGTCAGTGAAGGACTGTATTTGGTGTCACAGTGACAAGGCCCAAGGTAAGATAAGCGTCTTCCTCCCCTGCAGACTGTCATCCTTGCTAGGTCATTGATGTCAGCCGCACCCTGATGGCACCCTGACTGTGGTAGTTTGTAGAAACCTGTCCAGAGCTACGCAGCCTGACTAGTGTTTCAGGAATGATTGCTAAAGGACCGACATCCAGACATTGGATCAGATGTGTCCTTGCCACTGCAATGCATAGCAGTAAACCAAGGCTAAGCAGCAACTTTGCAGTTAAGCAGATCTTTCCGATCCCAGGTGTTTACCTCCACATAGCTGACTGTCAGCCTTAGTCCCTTCAGCAATAAGATGGTATCACTAATTTCCATAGGACTCCTGTTAGTCTCAGACTATGATCTTTCATTTTTTTCATTTATTTGTGGCTGGGGTACACATTTTGAGGCAGGTTATATATGTAGCCCATGCTGGCCTCAATCTTGCAAACCTGACCTAGCCTCCTCAGTACCAGAATAGCAGGCATGTGCCACCATGCCTGACTTCAGATGATTCATGAATGTTGGCCACCAGATGCAAGAAGTGCTCAGAAGGTCTGGTGAAGAGCACCGGACTTCAGGCCCCCACTCAGTGCATCCTCTGCTGTGCCAATATTTTAAATAACTACAGAGCCCTTAGCCTTGTACACACTTGAGCCTTTCTGGAGCCACCAGAAGTGACATATGACCTCCAAGCCAGACAACCAGATGTCTCCAGTGACAGAGCAGCCAGCACTGAGGCTTATTTATAGGCTAGAAGGTTCCTTGCAGGCGAGGTGCTCAGGGAGTGGGGAGCTGTCTGGTGACCGCAGGCTCCCCATCTGCTCCTGACATCGTAAGGGTGTATAGAAAGTTACACCACTGCCTCCTCATCGGGACAGTGTTTCTGAGAGCTTCTGTTTCTTTAGAATAAGAAAGCCGGGCTAGAAAGATGGTTCGGTGGTTAGAAACACTTGCTGTTCTTCCAGGAGACCCGAGTTCAGTTCTAGCACCCATATCCAGTGGCTCGCAACCAACCACCTGGAACTCCAGCTCCAGGGAATCCAGAGTCCCCTTCTGCAGGCACCTGTACTCATATAAGTTATATATACACACACACACGCACACACATAGGCTTAAAAAAAAAACTGGGGGGATCTTTTTTTGTGTTTGGTTTTTGTTTTATTTTTTTCTTTGAGACAGGGTTTCTTGATGTAACAGCCTTGGCTGTCCTGGAACTCGCTTTGTAGACCAGGCTGGTCTTGAACTCATAGCACAGAGATCCTTCTACCTCTGCCTCCTGAATGCTTGGATTAAAGATGGGTAAAGTAAAATAATTAAAAATTAAAAAGGAGGTAACAGGGTAGGATATACCATATTCTTGACATGGAGCTGACCTTCACAGAGCAAAGGGGGTCTAACACATGGGTTCGGCTGACTTGTTAGAGGGACGCCACCTCTACCCAGCACTGTCCCTTGGTTTGGGTTTTGTTTCAGAGACGGGCTTATGTAGGCCAAGCCGCCCTTGAGCTGCCTCTGCCTCTCAAGTACTAGGATTACAGGTCTACACCACCACAACTTGGAGCACGTCTGTTCTTGCTACCTAAGGGTATCAGTTGTGAATTCAGCTTTTTCCTGTCTCCTCCCACAGGGAACTTTACAGCCCCACCATGGCCAGGAGGCAGAGGAAAAGCCCAGAGACCAGAGGCTGCAAGCAAAAGACTAAGAGCTGGATCCTCAGATGCAGGATCTACAGCAAAAAAGCCCCGGAAATGTAGCCTTTGCCACCAGCCTGGACACACCCGCCCTTTTTGTCCTCAGAACAGATGAGGGCAGGCAAGGTGGAGGACGTTGCCTAGACCAGGAAATGAGCTAACTGGGATCAGGTGACCATCCAGTGTCTGAAAACCTAGGGATGTGCTGGGTTTGGGGGCTGACCTTGGTTGAGGAGTCCATCCAGCTCTGCTCAGGAGTGACTCCAGCTGCTGCGCTGCTGAAACGCGAGAAGATGGCCAGTCATTGTGTAAGCAGAAACTGACCTTGTTGACATCCGAGCCCTGACTGTGGCTGCTGTCTGCCAAGTGAGAAGCGGGTAGTGCTTCCAGCCAACACAGGCTCTGTGCAGCTGTCTGAGAAGGAGCTCTCCTAATGTATCTGCAGAAGCTACCATTCCTGCTCCATCTAGGACACTCATTGCTCATGTGCCTTAATAAAATACTTCATCCACTTTTTCTGATGGTGTGCTGTCTAGGGATGCCAGCAAGAGCCATTGAAAGCCACGGGGTCTTCTTCCTGGGACTCCACCCACCTCGACACCCTCTTGTCCCAGGTCCCTTGAAGATGGCAGATTGAGACACTGACTTTCTTCCTTCATATTTTCCAGAGGAGGCTGTGTACTTTTCCCCCCTCATGAACTTCTAGAAGAGCTGTGCTAGCTATCTCCTACAGTTGAGAAATGAAATGTGGATTGCTCAAGTTGCTAGTTCATGAAGCAAGTGGAGATTTCAGGTCTGAACAGTAGCCTTCACTTAGACCAGTAGCTCTCAGCCTGACCAACAGCAGGCTTTCAACAGTGAGGGACTTGCTCAGTGAGGACAGTTTGCAGCCTGCATTTAGGATCTGTCCCTGCCGGGCTGACCTGTTTGATCACTTCACATAAGAACCTCATGTGCCTTCTGTGCCTGGCTTCTTTCCTTTAGAATAACGTTCACAGGATTTGTTGAGACTGTACCTCTGCCTCCCGATTGCTGGGATTAAAGGTGTGTGCCACCACTGCCCAGCATTGCTTCATTTTTATTTAAAGATTTATTTTTATTATGTGTGTTGGAATGTATGCCACATGTGTGCAGGTACCGACCAAGGCCAGAGGAGGGCCTCGAGTCCCTAAAGCTGGAGTTACAAGCAGTTGTTAAGCTCACAATGTCGTGCTCAGAACCAAACTCTAGCCCTCTAGGACAAGCGCTCCGAACTGACACTTCATCTCTCCAGTCCCCATACTTCATCTTTATGTCTGAGTAAGCTCCAATTGGTATGGCAGTAGTCCTGCTCATATGTAGGGCCATCTCCTCCCACATCCTGAAGGAGCAGGAAGCCCCAGCTGGTACCAAACTATGTATGTTTTTCACAGTAGCATACAATGGAAGCATAGTGAAGATGAGAAGCTGATGGTGATGAAATGGAAAGTGGTGGCTCCCTTGCCTTCCCTCAGATGTTTTGTGCCCACAGTAGATTGCGGGGCACCAAATCGAATGAGAGGAACTGCTGTGTCACATGCTTGTGAGCCATGCTGCCCTGAGATTCATCACTGCTATCTGGGTGGCCATCTCAGTCATTTTGGATGTATATATAGCAATGAAATGTTAAAACCTTTAGCTAACTTTAAAGGTTTATAGTGTCTGCACATGAACAACATGAAGTTACTGTTCTCCCACCCTTTTCATGATCTTACAGCCATGCTAGTATGTATGCAGTAACATGATCCTGAACCCTGATCCTCCTGCCTCAGGCATGCACCACTATACCTGCTCTACTGGCCACAGGGTCTGGGGTGCTGCTACCATCACCTTGAGGTGGGAAGGGAGGCGCTTCAGGCTTGCGGGCCCTGCTAATGCAGCTGAACTATTTCAGACAGCACTGGTAAAACCAAAATTGCTCGTGAAGGCAAGGTGTGTACTCCGAAGACACTCAGGGCAGTAAGCAGGCTTGCCTTCGCTTAGGGTCATGTATCCCATTGAGTCTCGGGCACAACCTGTTCTCTAAACCCCAGCAGCACCCTCAGAAACCTTCCCTAAAACTATCACAGATGAGTTTACAGACATGAGTGTAACCCAAGAGACAAAAACAAAAAAGTGAATGTTCATGCTATCCTTGTTCAGAGCCTGCACTCCGAATGAGGAAAAGGCCTGGGCATTGGGCATCCACCCACGAAGGCCCAGCCTTAGTGAAATAAAAAGACTTGCCCTGGAGTTTGTCACCAGAGTCACTGGTGTTGCCAGGCATTTTCTGCTGCAACTGGCTGACTCATCAGATAAAGGCTGTTCTTAAAGACATGTACATGATTATAAAGGAAAACTGTAGCATTCAAAGTGCAAATGTTGCTGAGCAGTGGTGACACACGCCTTATGGATCTGGGAGGCAGAGGCAGGGAGGTCCCTGAATTGAAAAACAAACAGAAGTACAAGTGTCAAAGGTCATGCATGGAATTGAAGGCTTATTTTAGAGACTTGAGGAGTGAAGTAGCTCTCTTCCCCCTCTTTGGCTTCCACCCTTTGTCCACACTGTCTCCAAAGAATGGGACACTGGGGCTGGGCGGTGGTGGCGCACGCCTTTAATCCCAGCACTTGGGAGGCAGAGGCAGGTGGATCTCTGTGAGTTCGAGGCCAGCCTGGTCTACAAGAGCTAGTTCTGGGACGGGCACCAAAGCTACAGAGAAACCCTGTCTCAAAAAACCAAAAAAAAAAAAAAAAAAAAAGAATGGGACACTGGGGCATACTTATGCCCCAGATCTCTCTCAGACCTGGAAATCTGCAACTGGATATAGCATGAGTTCAAGGCCAGATAAAACCATGACTGAAGGCTAAGTTGAAGCAGGGATGGTCTGAACCAAAGACTGAACAGTGTCCCTTGAATGGTTGGTACTTGAGCAAGGCAGCTGTATATCAAGCAGATGCTCAGTTGTTACTGAGGCCACACACATAAGGGTCTCTCAGACTGGGACCCAACAGCTCTTTTCCCATAGTGCAGACAGCAAGTCTCAGCCCTGGTGAGTAGGGGATAAAAGTGTACTTGCTGAGCCATCTCTTCAGCCTGAAGACTTTTTTGTTGTTGGGGTTTTTTGAGACAGGGTTTCTCAGTGTAGCCTTGGCTGTTCTGGAACTAGCTCTGTAGACCAGGCTGGCCTCAAACTCAGAGATGCACCTGCCTCTGCCTCCTGAGTGCTGGCATTAAAGGTGTGTGCCACCACTGCCCGGCTCCTGAAAGGACTTTTTAAAATGGAATCTGACCATCTCCATGATGACCTCAAGCCTCCACATCAAGCCAGCTACAAGACTTGTGAAGCTCCAAGCAGCCACCTGTAAAGGTATTAAGACCATTTTCTGCCAGCAAGAATCACACAGGTATAAAAATGATCCTTCTTTTATTCACTCTTCAAGGCATAGCATTGTTTCAGTGTCTGTGTCTGTGTGTGTGTCTGTGTGTGTGTGTGTGTGTGTGTGTGTGTGTGTGTGTGTGGTTGGGGGATACCTAAAAATAGAAAGGGCCCCTGGCAGGGGAAGTAATATCCCTCCTCCAGCTATGCCACCTTAATCAGGGTTCCAGGTGAGGACACACATTTATCATGAATATTTTGGCACGCTGCATAGGCCATGGCTGCACGCAGGCCTCTGGGAGGGGCATGTCCTCTACCCTGCAGTGAGGCCCAGGAGCAGCCACTATGAGATAGCCTTGCACAGGCAGCACAGAGCTCAGCCCCCAAACAGGAAGGGGCTCTCCCAGAGGTAATGTGTGACCTACAGAAAAACCCACCTAGCAAGAGGAAACAGGACCTTTCTTCCCTAGGGCATAAGGCAGGCAGGCAGCAAGGAAGACTACTTCCTTTTCAATGCCCAAGGACTCAACCAGAAAAACAAATGCATGGCCGGCAGGAGAACGCCATCCTTCAACAGCTAAGAAGCTACCTTCCAGGGCGCCAGATGATTCCTGCCCCAGAGAGTAACAAACACGAGACTCAGTGACCAACTGTGTGTGCCTCCAGGATACCTGGGGCTGTTACCCAACCAAGAACATTAAGTGTCCTTCTTGGCAAAATGTAGGTGAAGCCTAGGAAATCAAAAGCCATGTCTCATTCTTAGGAAGTTCATTGCTGGTGATGATAGACTAAGCCCAAGATCCTAAGATAACCCCAGAGGGCCAAGGGGCATCAGTGCAGCTGGCACTAAAAGCCAGGACAGACTAGTCACATTAGGTGACATGAACCCAGACTCTCTGGATTTGGGAATCCTGGTCATCATCACCCAGGCACATGCCTACCCACAGGCTTAGGTAATGCATCCTCCCCTCCATTCTGGCTAAAATTAAGCAAACCACACTCTGCAGTGTCCCTGGAGGGAGGTAGCTGCTGCTCTCCAGCATCAGAAGAACAAGTCAATGATGGGCCTCATCTACCTAGAGTAGGCTCTCAGGGACCTGCAGACCACTGTACAGTACATAGCCAATGTCATCGATCTCCTCTTCCCGAAAACTGTCCAAGAGGTTCACGCTGGGGTTGAAGTGACAGGGCAGGTTAGCCTGCTCCAAGCTGCCCACCAGAAACTCCAGGGCTTGCAGAAAGCGATCCCCCAAGGCCTCCTCGGTCCAGGCTACTTCCTCTTTACCCAGATGCAGAACCACCTGGGTCAGGTGGCTCCAGCCCAGTCGCACCAGAGCCGGATGGCCACGACACACACCACATAGCAGCAGCAACAGCCTCCGGCGAGCGCCAGCATCCTGGTCATCCAGGGCCCGCAAACAGGCAGCCTCTACAGGATATAGATCCTGCAGCCAGAGATTGGCAGCCAGCCCCTCCAGGGGCCAAGCCAGCAGAAGGCGACCATCAGCGCTGGCCCCAGGGACCACCACGAGCACAGCTAAAGTGAACTCCAGACACTCATGTTGCACGTCCAGCAGCAGCTCCTCAGAAGCCACACTGGGCCGGATCAGACATCCAAGTAGGCTACCAATGGCTGGCCAATTGACAGAGGCTGCCAGGGCCTTCCGTAGCAGCTCCAACAAGACACGGGAGGAAAGATAACCCCCAACCAGGAAGCGGTCCCATGGGCTGCGCCCACGGGGATGAAACTCAAGCTGGGTCCTGCGCACAGCCCAGCATCGAGGTTCCCTGGCCACAGTGTCCATGCCAGGTACCAAGCTCCACAGCCCTGGTTCTAACTCCAGGGGTGCTAGCAGGCGCACACGCTCAGCAGCCCCTGCCTGTAGCCCATCGTAGAGAGGCCCGCCTGGCACGAGCGCACCAAAGGGCAGTTCTGGGAACTTGCTCCTCAAGTAGGCCTGCAGCTCCAAGGCAATGTCTCCAGCCAGCTGTTTCACCAAAGCCACATGGGCTTCTGGGATAGTCACGCGGTTGCGCTCAAATGCCAGCAGCTTCTCCTGCAACGTCAGGCACAAGGGTGCTAGGGAGCTGGGTTGAGGCGTCGGTGTGGTCTGAGAATGAGCGGGTGTGGGCTCCACTGCAGAGGGAAGCATCCAGGACAGATCAGAAGGTTAGGAAAACTACCTGGTCACTAGCTGTATGGCCGCACTGGGCTTCCTCCTCACCTGTGACAGTCCCTGAGAAAGCCCTGAGCTCAGGTCCTTAGGACAGTGAGGACATGAGGACAAAGTCCCACTGGCCCAGAGTCCCAACACTTTGGCTCCTACAACTAAAACAACTTCACGGAGAATGGGGAAGACAGATCCTGATCTCTCCAGGCCTCAGTTTCCCCATCTGAGGCTCTCCACCATTACATGGTACAAGCTTGCTATGGTCGAAAGCAGACAGATAAATCAAGGACCCCGGGGCTGTGGAGCGACTCAGTGGTGGAGTACTGGCCTGGCATCTGGGAGGCTCTGGGTTTTATCCTTAGCACAACAGAGAAACAGAGACCTATGATATCTATGGACCACCTGAGGAGCACCCAACCCAAAGAGGAGCAAAACCTTGTGAAGATTGCATCTCCTGCACAGGACTCACCACGTTGGCTAGGAAGAAGTGCCGCTCACCTGGGACAGAGGGTGAGGGGGATACAAGAGGTATGGGCTGGCTGAGGGCAGCAGGGGGGGGTTGGGGCTGTTGGTGTGATGTGGCTCTCAGCAGGTTCAGTTCCTTCCAGCTGTCCCCCTTGGTGTCATCCTCATCCCGAGGGCTAGTGGCCCTGTCGATGAGCTATAGGCAAAGTGACACAGATCAGAGCATCGGGGGCGGTGGCAAAGCTGGGGGGGAGCACACCAGGAAGCTAGAGTAACAAAGGAGGCCGTGTTGTTCTAGTCCAGCCTCAAAAAGTCCCACCACTGCTGGGCGGTGGTGGCGCACGCCTTTAATCCCAGCACTTAGGAGGCAGAGGCAGGCGGATCTCTGTGAGTTTCAGACCAGCCTGGTCTTTGGAGTGAATTCCAGGACAGCCAGGGCTATAAAGAGAAACTGTCTTGAAAAATAAAACAAAACAACAAAAAAGTCCTGCCATCCCCCAGCTCCCCAGTCCCACCTCCTCCTGTGGAGGTTTCAGGCAGGCTTTGCCAGCCTGGCCTTACCCGCTTTACAGCCAGAGTGGCAATGCCTAGCACTGCAGCCCCGCCCACACCTAGCACCAAACGAGCATTAGCCAGGAGGAAGTCCACCACACTGCCCAGGCCTTCGTCGCCATGCTGCTTCCTCTGCTTCTGTGAGAACTCTGCCATGGTCACCTGCAAGAGAGGCAGGGGTGTGTAGCTGAGGGAGAGGACAGCCGGACCGGTAGGGCCAACAGGCATAAATGCTTAGCAATAATCAAGACGGTGTTTCCTGGGGCCTCACGAGAAAGGGGCTGCTCAAAGGGTTCCTTAGACGGAAATAAGGGAACTGCCAGGCCCCTACTTCAAACCCGCATGCTTCCCACCTCTGGAAGGGGGCTCACACAGGAAGGCTTCAAGCCTCTTTCCTGGCTTCACCCTCCAAGGTCTCTGACATCTGCCAAGACCTTGAGAAAAGGTCTCCCCATCGCTACCCTTACTCTACACAGACACAAGTTGCCAAGCCAACAGAGTGAGTGTTACAGCTTGGGGCTCAAAACACAACCTCTAGCCTCATCTACTTGCAAAGCCTGAGTATTTCTACTTCCCCATGGCTCCTAGTCATGCTCTAGACTCCGAATCCAGACCCACCCAGAACAGCCACTCTGTGTGACAGCCTGTCAGGAGGAGCCGAAAGCCCCCAGAAAGATTTGCATTGTGAGTTTCCAGAAAGCCTATTTGGGTGGGACCTGTCGGACCTTTGATAGATCCTCAGCAAATTTAGGGATCCAGTTACTGGCCCCTCCCCCAAATCTTGACAGAAAAACTTCCAGAGGCAGGGCGACCCCATCAGATGCCAAGCTGAGGGCATGTACAAGTCAAGGATAAAGGCCCCATGGTCTAGTGGTGAGCAAAGTAACCCAAAACAGCCCACTGAATGAGGAGAAGCTGGCCAGGCCCTCACACTCAGAACAATGTTGGGGATGGGAGGTGAGAGGGAGGCCTATAGGCCAGGGTTTCTGTTTTCTCTGCACGAGAGCACCAGTAAGGAAAGCTGGACGGGCTCAGGAACCTGGGAAAGGAAACAAATTCCCAGGGCCCAGTCCACTAAGCCAGAAGGTCATTGCCTGCTGGGACACCAAAGACCTCAGCCCTCCCTTCGGGGCCATGAGTGCCTTGGAACCCAGCTGCCAAGTGACAAGATGCCGGGAGTAGCTGAACCCTGAGGCACTTTGTGACTCAGCTGGGATGGACACCTGTCTGCTCTCCCAGACTAAAAATAAGACCCTGTCCTGGGCCCTGGCAAGGTCAAAGGCCAGCCAGGGGGCTATGGGAATCTCAGAAGCCGTTTCTCCTCCTCCATTACTGTCTACCACTGCCCTCGGACCAGGAACCCACTCTGAGAACTGAAAGGGGCTTCCGTTCCATCACCTGTCTAAAGTGGGCCTCAGCCCTGCATGTGGAAAGGTCTTGTATTGGAACTCCGGGCAGGAGGGAATAAAATAGGTGGTTAAAAATAACCAACTCAGGCCCAGGGTGGTGGTGTAGACCTTAATCACAGGACTCAGGAGGCAGAAGCAGTCAGATCTCTGTGAGTTCGAGGCAAGCCTGATCTACCTCGTGAGTTGGAGGACAGCCAGAGCTGCTACATAATAAAGAACCTGCTCAAAACAAACAAAAATAACAAAATAGCCTGGTTATCTGTCCTTCCTCTCGGGCCAAAACTGACTGTCCTGGATGAATCAGGGCTGAGCAGAAACGTGTAACCACATATAAACGGCTCTTAAACTCTATTCAAGGGGGACATCACTGAGGCCATGGAAATCATGTGCTATACCCAAGTTGGGAAGGGACAACGTTAAGATTCGAACTCAGGTCTTAAGTCCCTAAATCCTCCCTCCCACCGCGGTGCGACCACAAGCCACGCCTCCACCTGCCTAGGGACGCGTGTCACGCCCAGGGCTGGGAGACCCCGGGCCTCCCCGCGCGGGGCAGCCGTACCTGCGTCCCGGCCTGAACACACCGACCCGAGGACGCAGCGAGTAGGATCCTGGAGCCCCAGGACCTGCCTGAGAATGGAACGTGCAAGGCCCGGGAACCGAACGCCGAGCCCCGGGGCGGCAGGTGACCCGAAAGGCACGCTGGATAAGCAAGCCTTCGCTCCAATCCGAGAGCACAACTCGTGCGCACACGTGCTCAAAACTGCGCAGCTCAGCCAATGATCGCCAGGAACGCCCCTTGACCGTCGGGGGCGGAAACCACGGGCGCTCTCCGGATTTAAAGGGACAAGGTTAAGTTGTCTGCGCAAAATGGAGGGGTGGTGTGTGTGAGGGAGTGACAGTTTCAGGGCCTGATCGAATTCATTTACTTTTTGTTGTTGTTGCCAAAGGGCCTCCTACTGAAGCCAAGGCTGACCACGAATTCTCGGCAGTTCCGCCTAAGCCTCTGGTCTGACCTTGTGTGTATTTGTGCTGGGAGCCTCGGTGTGGAGAGCGCTGTCCGGGCCCAGGCTCCTCTGGTGAGCCAGGCAGACAGAACCGCTCTTAACCCAAAGGGCCACATTCTCTCTCTCAAGTTTGCCCCTGCGACACGGCCCGGTGGTCTCATTTCCTCTGGGCTTGCCTGACACGCTGTGGCTAAAGAGCTGTGCCATCTGTCGTGCGAACCCTACCAGCCCCGTGTCCCCTGCTGTAACAGCGGTGGCCAGACCCTTGAACGCCATAGGACAGCCATGTCTGCCTATGGGAAACCTACCGTGTGCCAGCCAGGCACTGACAGCCTGGCCCCAGAGAGACGCCGGATCTTCTAGCGCCTGAAACAAGCCACTAAAGAGCAGTGGCTTCGCTATTATTTTGAAGTGTTTGTGCACCGTGGTCTTTAAACTGCCACACGTTGAGAGCCCATTTGCTCCTGACAGCTCTGGGAAGCATGTTACCCAGGAGCAAAGTTGAGGCCAGAAACACAAGGGCTAAGCCCCAAAGACCCGGAAGTCTCACTACCGCCGATCTGTCACCCACAAGCCGCCTGCGCCCCTGACGTCGGCACCGTGATCTCTCCGGGGTCACGGCCCGCTTCCCAGGCTACAGCCGCCCAAGCGACGGTGCCTGGAGCCCACCCTCGACGCCGCGACAAGACACAGCGGAGGTGGCGGACACCTCCGGCGGGAGTCCCGGACCCCCGCAGGCCTCTCCGGTGCCCGAGCTCGCGAGAAGTCTGGGCCGGGTGAGGCCTAGAGCTCCCGGAGCCGCCGCGCCGCCCTTCCCGCAGAGGCCGCGGCCGGGAGGAGGCGCGCGCGGGTTAAAGGGGCGGGGCCGGCGCTGACCCAGCCCGCGGCTGCCGGCCGCCCAGCGTCCTCCCTGCCCGCCTGAGAGCTGCGCCACCATGGAGGCCACCGGGGTGCTGCCGTTCGTGCGCGGCGTGGACCTCAGCGGCAACGACTTCAAGGTTCGCGTGGGGCGGGGGGTAGTAGGAGGGTGACCCCGAGGCCGTCCCTCTGGGCCGCGCCCTCTGCGCTTCCGGGACCGGCGGGCGGGGCGGGCGGGCGGGCCTCGGCGAGTTTTCCCGGGCCTGCCCCGCCCGCGGCGGAAGACCGGAGCCGGGGCTCGGGGGACCGGGGTGGCCCAGGAGAGGGGCCCGCGGGTCTCGCGCCCGAGCCCGTGACACCGAGGGCGCACGCCCTAGCAGGCTACCGCCCCACCCTGTGTTTTCGAGCCAGTCGCTTCTCCTCTGGCAGCTCCGGGGTTCTCACCTGCCCCTTTGGACCAGCTTGTTTGGAGTCATGGAATGGAAAGGGATCTGTTAGTATGTAGGTGTCTGACAGGTGTGCGAGGTCCTCCGCTGTGTGTCTGCGCAGCTGCTAGACTGATGGGCCAGGGCACTAGTCACCGGCAACCCAAGTTCTTGATAGTCAAGAAAGAGGCAGACTATGGGCGTGGTGGCAAACGCTTATAGTCCCAGCACTTGGGAGGCAGAGGCAAGTGGCTCTGAGTTGAGGCCAGCCTGGTCTACAAAAAGAGTTCCAGGACAGCCATAGCTACACGGAGAAACCCTGCTTTGAAAATAATAACAACAATAATAATAATGAGGCAGACTGATTGTGGGCACAGGGGAGAGGAAAGCTGGACTGGAGGGGCAGCTCAGAGGCCTGGCATCCCTTTAGATGTCAGATTGGGGGGCTAAGGGGGAGGAGGTGGGCTCCTCCTGAGTTCGCCTGCACATGGACATGCACATTTGTTTGACTCTGCACACCGTTGTCACTGCTTTGCCCTGTCCACATCCCCACCATCTCCACCTGGGGTCTCTGTGTGTCCTCTCTGGGCTGGGAATGTCTGAGTCACCTTGGGGAATGTGGCTGGAGGAGGAGACAGTAACAGAAGGCAATTAGGCTTCATGCTGCTCAGATGCAAAATGATCAGGGTTAGCCTCTGGGCGGTGGTGGTGCATGCCTTCAATTCCAGCACTCAGGAGGCTGAGGCAGGCGGATCTCTGGCTTCAAGGACAGCCAGGGAGAAATCTTGTCCCAAAAAAACCAAAAGATAGCTCAGCAGCTAAGAGCACTGGCTGTTCCTCCAGAGGTCCTGAGTTCAATTCCCACAACCACATGGTGGCTCACAGCCATCTGTAATGACGTCTGGTGCCCTCTTCTGGCCTGCAGGCATATAAATGAATAAATCTTAAAGAAAAGAAAAAAGAAAAAAATGGCGGGGGGGGGGGGGGATGAAGTGAGCATTCCATATAAGGAATGAATGAAGAGATTGTACCAGGAATGGTGGGGAGCTGGGCTCTTAGTGCAATCTGGGTCGTGTCAGGGGGAATCTTACCCAGATAGCCCCAAACTGTGTGGAAGTGAGTGGACTGCTGGGTATTCCTTGAAACACAGCAGGCTCTTCTGGCCTGCTTGGGACACAGACTCTAGCAGCAGAAGAGACATTCCTCCAATCTTGTGAGTAAGAAACAGTTCTGGCCTCTAGACTCTATGGGAACCACAGCAGGTGTTGGGAACGGGTCATCCCTCTCCCCTTCTCCCTCACTGTCCTCACCATGCCTGCTCCCACCAGGGTGGCTACTTCCCTGAGAATGTTAAGGCCATGACCAGCCTGCGATGGCTAAAGCTTAACCGCACAGGCCTCTGCTACCTGCCTGAAGAACTGGCGGCTCTGCAGAAGCTGGTAAGGATAGTGGGCAGCAGGGAGGGTCCCAGTCACTGCAGCTGGGCCCCGTGGGCATACCCTGCTTTTAGTCACATGGAGAGAACACAGAAAGATCTGGAGTGGGAGTGGACACCCGGCCTAGGAGGTAAACAGGGAAACTGAGGGTGTGTAAAGGAGAGGGACCTATTGGCATGAGGCAGAGTTACAGGGACAGAGAAGCTGCACATCTTAGGTACCCACCTGAGCCTCTGGCTCTTGTCTCGTCCAGGAGCACCTGTCTGTGAGCCACAACAACCTGACTACGCTGCACGGGGAGCTGTCCAGCCTGCCTTCACTTCGGGTGAGTGGACTTCGGCCAGGCTGTGGGTAGGTGGAGCACGGTACCGGTCCGTGTTTGTCGTGTGCCACACAGGCAGGTGACTTCTCAGACAGCAGTGTAGCTGGGATGACTGCCTGGAAATAGACCCCTGCCAGCTTTACAGGCTTCAGCCAGCGCTGTCCTTGCGGAGCCACAACCTCTAGATGTTGGGAACCGGGCTCTGGACCTGGCTTCCTGACTGTAAACCAGGGCTTTGCCCCCTCCTAGCTGTCTTAGTTACTTTTCTGTTACAGTGAAAAGACATAGGACTGAGGCAACTTATAAAAGAAAATGTTTTATTCGTGAGCTCATGGTTCCAGGAGCACAACAGGCAGGCAGGCATGGTGCTGAGCAATACCTGAAAGCTCATGTTGAGACAACAACCACAAAGCAGAGAAAGCTAACTGGAATGGTGTGGGCTTTTGAAACCCCAAAGCCTGCCCCAATGACACGCCCCCTCCAACAAGGCTACACCTCCTAACCCTTCCCACAGAGTCCACCAACTAGGGACCAAGCATTCCGTATATGAGCCCGTGGGGGCCTTTCTCGTTCACACTTCCACATTGGCTAAAGAGCTCTCGGCAAGTCATCCTTTTCCTCCAGCAGGTAGGGTGTGTGTAGGGAGACAGCAGATGTGGCTCTTGCTGCATTAGACACCCAGACTCAGGTGAAGCAGCACTGTTCCCTAGCCCCAGTCTTCGCTCAAATTTCTACACCTCGGTGAGAGAGGTTTCAGGGGTACACAGTGATGAAGTGTCTTATCTAGTATCACCATCACGTAGCTGGGGAGTTAGCTGGCTTGCCTCAGTCTGTCAAGGCCATGACTAGTCTGCTGTGCCTGCATTCAGCTGCACATGTGCACGTACATACATGCAGGCATCCATACATACACATAAAAGGAAAAAAGAACACGTATTTTTCTGAGCCAGTGACATAGAAACTATAATGCCAGCTACGAGAGGCTAAAGTAGATAAACGGAAAGTTCAGGGTTCTCCTGGGCTACAGAGTGAGCTCAAGCTCCACTGGACAAGCTAGGGAAACTGACTCAGGATAAAAAGTAGAAAGTGGAGATGAAGGTAGTGACTCACGCCTTTAATCCCAGCACTCAGGAGGTAGAGGCAGGTAGATCTCTGAGTCTGAAGCCAGCCTGGTCTACATAGCAAGTTCCAGGACAGTGAAACCTTGTCTCTGGGAAAAAGAAAAAGAGTCGGTGGAATGCACTTCAGTGTCACCTGCCAAGCCCTGAGCTTCCATCCCAGTACCACAGTTCTGGGGGCCCCTGTTGGGCTCTGGGACACATTAGGTGTTAAAGTTTAAATAGGCATTCACAGGAAGGTAGGATGAAGCTCTCAGATGGATTTTGTGAGCAAAGGTCAGAGGTGGGAGAGTCCTCAGGTATGACCTCCAATTTCTGAAGACCTCTCCACCTGGCCTGCGTTTCTCCCTGCGGGCAGAAAGTAATAATCATAAATTCTTTCCTTATACCCTTAGGCCATTGTAGCTCGGGCCAACAGCCTGAAGAACTCTGGAGTCCCTGATGATATCTTCAAACTGGATGATCTCTCAGTTTTGGTCAGTGGTTCCCTGCCCATCTGGCCCCTAGGATGCCCAGGCATTTGGTGCTCACTCATGATAGCAGCCTCTGGGACCTCATCATCCCTTAAATAGCCAGTGCTGGGCCAGCATCACTCATGGCATCCGTTCCCTAACCATGCCCTTCCGCTCAGGATCTCTGTTTCCCTGTTCTGAATGCTCATCACTCCCTGTACAGTGTTCTGCTAGATTCCTGAGTAGGGCAGAGGCATGAGGTGGGGCCACCTTGGCCTGACCTTGCCCCTGCTCCCTAGGACTTAAGCCATAACCAGTTGACAGAATGCCCACGGGAGCTGGAGAATGCCAAGAACATGCTGGTGCTCAACCTGAGCCATAACAGGTGCTGGGGAGACCCCGGGCGCAGCAGGTGGGCAGCACGAAGCAGGTGGGATGGAGTGCTGACTTCAGCCTTTCCCCTCTGCTCTGCAGCATCGACTCCATCCCCAACCAGCTCTTCATCAATCTTACGGACTTGCTGTACTTGGACCTCAGTGAGAACCGCCTAGAGAGCCTTCCACCTCAGATGCGCCGCCTTGTGCACCTTCAGACCCTGGTGCTGAGTGGAAACCCACTGCTGCACGCACAGCTCCGGTAGGTGCCTTGCTTTCCCTTGCATCCCAGAGGTCCTGGCTCTTCCCAAGCCTCGGGCCTTAGCTCTGGCTTGTGCTTGCTGAACATCATGCCCGCCTGTCCACCCCGTCCCCAGCTACACCTTGAATGGACTTGCCTTAGGGTGACCAGTCCTTTCCTCACAGGCAGCTCCCAGCCATGACGGCCCTACAGACCCTGCACCTGCGGAACACACAGCGCACCCAAAGCAACCTCCCCACCAGCCTGGAGGGCCTGAGCAACCTTTCAGGTCTGGACTGTCTGGGGTGCCCCTAAGTTTTCACTCCTTTGAGCTTGTCTGCTTCCTTGGGAATGAAGGGGCGGAGTCCTGCCTCTACAGTCACATCTCACAGATACATTAGGTTACTATTTAAAAGCTTTTTAGATAGGGCCTTGCTGTGTGACTGGCTGCCTGGCCTGGTTAGTACTCACTGTGTAGACAGGTTGCCCTTGAATCATAGCAGTCCCCCTTCCCTGGCTTTCCATGTGCTGGGATTACAGTTTTGCACACCATGATCAATTTACACTGGGTTTCTGCTCCCAGACCACAACCTGCTCTGAGGTTCTCAGATAACACACCTTTAGTCACAGAGGTTTGCCCAAGGCCACACAACCTGGTGGTAAAATAAATAATAGGAATTCACAATGAGGCTTGCTTCTTCTGGTGGCTGTTGTGTGGGTCCTAATTGATGTGCCCTCCAATGCCCCAGATGTGGTCCTAACTGATATCCCCTCCAATGCCCCAGATGTGGTCCTAACTGATGTCCCTTCCAATGCCCCAGATGTGGTCCTAACTGATGTCCCTTCCAATGCCCCAGATGTGGTCCTAACTGATGTCCCCTCCAATGCCCAGATGTGGTCCTAACTGATGTCCCCTCCAATGCCCCAGATGTGGTCCTAACTGATATCCCCTCCAATGCCCCAGGTGTGGTCCTAACTGATGTCCCCTCCAATGCCCCAGATGTGGTCCTAACTGATGTCCCTTCCAATGCCCCAGATGTGGTCCTAACTGATGTCCCCTCCAATGCCCAGATGTGGACCTCTCATGCAACGACTTGACAAGGGTGCCGGAGTGCCTGTACACCCTCCCTAACCTGCGCCGCCTCAACCTCAGTAGCAACCAGATTACAGAGCTGTCCCTGTGCATCGACCAGTGGGTGCACCTGGAGACCTTGAATCTGTCCCGCAACCAGCTCACCTCCCTGCCTGTGAGCCTGTGCCTGGGACATAGGGTGGGCTGGGCATGAGTGCTGGGCTCTACCCTAACTGATGCTCTGCCCCTCCAGTCAGCCATTTGCAAGCTGACCAAGCTGAAGAAGCTGTACCTGAACTCCAACAAGCTGGACTTTGACGGACTACCTTCTGGCATTGGCAAACTCAGCAGCCTGGAGGAATTCATGGCTGCTAACAACAACCTGGAGCTGATTCCTGAGAGCCTCTGCAGGTACTGGGCAGGCTGGGCCAGGGAGGGAGCTCAAGATGGAGCCGATGCTGCAGCTTGGTGATCTGCCAGCATCCTGCTAATGACTGATTAGCCTTCAGGGATGAAGCCCCATCCCATCCCATACCCAGCTTGGGTTTCCTAGAGTCTAATATTAGGGTCAAGATAAGAAGGGGTCCAGCACCATGTAAGTTTGTGGCTTCTGTCCTCTTCTGAAAGTCACTGACCCTTGTGTGGATCCTGTGGATCCCTTGCTCTGAGACAAGAACTGGGAAGACCCTAATTGCAACACCATATCCCCTAAGGCTCTGGCTGGTCCTGTCTTTACAGGTGCCCTAAGTTGAAGAAACTCGTCCTGAACAAGAACCGCCTGGTGACCCTCCCAGAGGCCATCCACTTCCTGACAGAGATTGAGGTCAGGCAGTGGGGACAGGGTATCAAAAGAGATGGAGCAGAGGGTGTGCCTATGTCTTGGAGTGAGACCTAGTAGTAGCCTTGTAGGGACAGTGCCCAGGAACCACTGGGGAAAGCACCCTCTCTCAGCACACTGTAGTGTCATTGAAGCCCCACAGCGGCTGTAGCTGCCCAGGGTAAGGATTTAGTTCCTGGTTCCAGCTGTGGACCACAGTTGGAGACCAGGCATGAGTGACTTGAAGATGAGCGTCCAGCCCAGCACCGTCTCCGCTCACCTAACAGGTCCTGGATGTGCGAGAGAACCCCAGTCTGGTCATGCCACCCAAGCCTGCTGACCGAACTGCTGAGTGGTACAACATTGACTTCTCACTACAGAACCAGCTGAGACTGGCCGGCGCCTCCCCTGCCACAGTGGCTGCAGCTGCGGCTGGTAAGTAGAATGGTCTAGCCTGGGAGCAGGGCACTTCTCTGGACTTTTGCTTTCCCATTTGCAAGGGCTCATATGCTTGCACCTCCCACAAGTAGGGAGCGGGTCCAAGGACCCCTTGGCTCGCAAGATGCGGTTACGGAGGCGCAAGGACTCAGCCCAGGATGACCAGGCCAAGCAAGTACTAAAGGGCATGTCAGATGTTGCCCAGGAGAAAAACAAGAAACAAGAGGTAAGTCAGCAAGAGGAACCCTGAGCAGAGAGTGGCGGTGGCAAGCAAAGGTCAGTCCTAGTGTCTCAGTAGTCAAGTACTGCTCCTGTGTCCCCAGGAAAGCACAGATGCCCGGGCACCCGGGGGGAAGGTGAAGCGCTGGGACCAAGGCCTAGAGAAGCCACGCCTTGACTACTCAGAGTTCTTCACGGAGGATGTGGGCCAGCTGCCTGGTTTGACCATCTGGCAAATTGAGAACTTTGTACCTGTGCTGGTGGAGGAAGCCTTCCATGGCAAGTTCTACGAGGCTGACTGCTACATTGTGCTCAAGGTGGGCTGGCTCCTGGAGCCCCTAGTGTTCTGCATGGGTGGCTCAGTGAGGTCAGGGGCAGGTCGGCAGGCTGCGTGTGGTAGTCAGTCAGTGGTCAGCATGCATGTAGCCTGGAAAGCCACATACATTTCCTGGGGCTGGGAAACCATGAATAGCCCATGAAGGCCCTCGTGGCTGATGCCTTGGTCTCCTCAGACCTTCCTGGATGACAGCGGCTCCCTGAACTGGGAGATCTACTACTGGATTGGTGGGGAGGCCACACTGGACAAGAAAGCCTGTTCTGCCATTCATGCAGTCAACCTGCGCAACTACCTGGGTGCTGAGTGCCGTACGGTTCGAGAGGAGATGGGCGACGAAAGCGAGGAGTTCCTGCAGGTGCAGCCAGCAGACTGGGAACTTGGGCAGGCGTTATGTACAGAGGTGGGGCAGGGAGCTGAGAGACAGCAAGGTGAGGTCTGAGGAGGCCTTGTGGTCAGAGCCTGAAATCCATGGTTGAGGGAGTGGGGTCAGTAGGTCAGCATAGGAACTGGTACAGGATAAGGAGAGTAGCTGAGAGACGGGGTGGCACCTCTAACTGCTGGGGCTAAGGGCAGGGCCAAGCTTAAGAAAAAACGCAAAGCCGGGTGGTGGTGGCGCACGCCTTTAATCCCAGCACTTGGGAGGCAGAGGCAGGCGGATCTCTGTGAGTTCGAGACCAGCCTGGTCTACAAGAGGTAGTTCCAGGACAGGCTCCAAAAACCACAGGGAAACCCTGTCTCGAAAAACCAAAAAAAAAAAAAAAAAGAAAAAACGCAAAGCCAGTTGACAAACTGGCCTTCCCCCTACTGCCAACTGGATTACTTTTAGAGATGGTATGCAGCTGGGGAGTTTACCCCACACTACCCAGGTTTGCGAGCTTCCATAAATCCCTCTCAGAATGTGTCCCATCTGCCCTGGGCTCCAGTGCATGTGCCCCAGGCTGCTCAGAGTCACTATGGGTTTGTACCCACTCGAGCTGTGTAAACTCTACCAAGTCTGGCAGCTGATGGGGGCAAGGAACAACTCAGTGATGAAGAACCATACTTGCACAATAGGTGTTTGACAACGACATCTCCTACATTGAAGGCGGCACAGCCAGTGGCTTCTATACTGTGGAAGATACACACTATGTCACCAGGTAAGCACATAGGGATGGGTGGCATTGGCCTGGATTGGGAATGGGTGGAGGCAAGGGTGGTAAGGTCAGGTTGCCCTTGGTATCCAAATCAAATCTTGTCCTGCCCCCAGGATGTACCGTGTATATGGGAAGAAGAACATCAAGTTGGAGCCTGTGCCCCTCAAGGGGGCCTCACTGGATCCCAGGTGAGCACCCTGAGAAGAGAGGAAGTAGCGGTGCTTGCCCTTAGTTGCCTTCCCACCTATGAGGAAGCAATCTTAACTGTCTCCTCAGAGCCTGGAAGAAAAGCCTGAGGTCTACTCAAAAAGGGCCAGAGCCCCACCTTTTGGGTCAGGGACAGGGAGTTACATTACAGCTTTTACGTCCTATCCAGATTTGTGTTCCTCCTGGACCGAGGACTGGATATCTATGTGTGGCGTGGGGTCCAGGCCACACTGAGCAATACCACCAAGGCCAGGTAGGTGGGTCTTTTGGAATGTTCTGGGCAAAGGAAGGTGTTCCTGAGAACAACATGGCCTTGCTGAGAACTTTGCATCTGTCCTCAGGCTCTTTGCAGAGAAAATTAACAAGAATGAACGGAAAGGGAAGGCAGAAATCACACTCCTGGTGCAGGGCCAAGAGCCCCCAGAGTTCTGGGAGGTGCTGGGTGGGGAGCCCTCTGAGATCAAGAAACATGTGCCAGATGACTTTTGGCCACCCCAGCCCAAGCTATACAAGGTAAGTCATGGTGCTAGGGCACAGAGTAAGCCTGACTTCAGTCGACTGGGTGTGCTGTGGGCTTTGGGAGAACAGGGCATTCTTCCAGACAAGGAGCTCAGTCTGGAAGCCAGTTTGAGGATGGAGCTGGCATGCTCTTCTCAAAGGTGCCAGAGCTCCTGGATACTAGAGCTGAGAAGGTAGCCTTAGTTTTGTGAGACTATTGTTCTTATGAGCAGGAAAGAGACAAGATACGAAATCAGAAACAACAGTAAGGACCTAGATTGTACAAAGCAAGGAAAACATGTATTTAAAAGCCTTTCCAAGCCGGGCGGTGATGGCACACGCCTTTAATCCCAGCACTCAGGAGGCAGAGGCAGGCGGATCTCTGTGAGTTCGAGACCAGCCTGGTCTACAAGAGCTAGTTCCAGGACAGGCTCCAAAACTACAGAGAAACCCTGTCTCGAAAAACCAAAAAAAAAAAAAAAAAAAAAGCCTTTCCAGCTGGGCAGTGATGGCACACACCTTTAATCACAGTTCTCGGGGAAGCAGAGGCCTAGTGGATCTCTGTGAGTTCAAGGCCAACCTGGTCTACAAATCAAGTTCCAGGACAGCTAGGACTACGGAGAAACCCTGTCTCGAAAAAAAAAAAACCAGTAAGTCCTTCCAGGGCTGCAGAGATGGCCAAGTGGTTAAAAGGACTTGCTCTGCCATGTGGTGGTGGCGGTACACAGAGAAACCCTATCTCAAAAACCAAACAAAAGAAAAAGAAAAAAAAAGAAAAGGTGGGGAGAAGCCCTTGTTCTTCCTGAATCCAAGTGCCAGGACCCACATGGCAGCTCTGGTTACAGGAGATCCCAACACCGCCTTCTGGCTTCCCTCCATAAGCACCAAGGATATAAGTGATGCACACACACAGGCAAAATATGCCTACTTAAAAATAGTAAAAACGTTGAATGTCTTCCCCTGGCTTGGAGCGGGACTCTGTAGTAGAGCACTTATCTGGTGCGGACAAAACCCTGGTGCTACTCCCTGCACTAGAAAAAAAGCCCAGCAAACACTAGGCCCTTCCACTGGTAGGAGCGCTTTAGTTTGAAGGGAAGCAGGTCCAAATAGCAAGCTGGGGAGCCTGACCCCAGATCAGGGCAACTGTGATGGGGTCTGCCATACTCTTCTCTTCCTCCTGCCAGGTGGGCCTGGGCCTGGGCTACTTGGAACTTCCTCAGATCAACTACAAGCTCTCAGTGGAACATAAAAAACGGCCCAAGGTGGAACTGATGCCAGGAATGAGACTGGTGAGGTGGCAGCAGGTGGGCACGGGACCTGTCTCATTATGTTGGCCAGGTGTTGACCTCCAGCCTCTCGTCCGACAGCTGCAGAGCCTGCTGGACACACGGTGCGTGTACATCCTGGACTGCTGGTCTGATGTATTCATCTGGCTCGGCCGCAAGTCCCCACGACTAGTGCGTGCCGCTGCACTCAAACTGGGCCAGGAGCTGTGTGGGATGCTGCACCGGCCGCGCCATGCAGTGGTCAGCCGCAGCCTGGAGGGCACCGAGGCTCAGGTATGTCCCAACACCCAGTGACTTGCTTTCCACTGCCCACTGTGCCCTAACCCCTCTTCTGGCGTGCTGGCACTACTGTGCCACAGGGATGGGCCCAAATCCACCTTTGCAGAACCATCCACTCTGTAGCCTGTCCCCACTTGTTTGCTAAGCTCCACCTTCCCAAGCCCTGTCTCCAGCTCCTGTTTCGACCCCACTCCTTGAGCTCTGACCAGCTTTTCCAAACCTTGCTTGAATCCCTCAGCCCCAACCTTAACTGTGCAGTACCTCTCCAGCTATGGCATTGCACTGTTCTCCACAGGTGTTCAAGGCCAAGTTCAAAAACTGGGACGACGTGTTGACAGTAGACTACACTCGAAATGCCGAGGCCGTGCTGCAGGGCCAAGGGCTCTCTGGGAAGGTGAAGCGTGACACCGAGAAGAAAGACCAGATGAAGGCTGACCTCACTGCACTCTTCCTGCCACGGCAGCCACCCATGGCACTGGCTGAGGTGGGGTGAAGCCTGTGAGGGGAGGAATGTGAGAGGTGGGGCTCTGCACAGCATGGTGCTCAGACCTCACTTGGCGATGGGATGGCAGGCAGAGCAGCTGATGGAGGAATGGAATGAGGACCTGGATGGCATGGAAGGGTTCGTGCTGGAGGGCAGGAAGTTCACGCGGCTGCCGGAGGAGGAATTTGGCCACTTCTACACACAGGACTGCTATGTCTTCCTCTGCAGGTGCTACAGTAATACTTCACCCTCTTGTCCTCTCCCCTATGCAACCCCTGCTCACCACTGTCTAAATCACAGGTACTGGGTACCTGTGGAGTATGAAGAGGAAGAGAAGGCGGAAGACAAGGAGGGGAAGGCCTCGGCAGAGGGCACTGAAGGAGAGGAAGCAGTAGCTGAGGCAGAGGAGAAGCAGCCAGAGGAGGATTTTCAGTGCATCGTTTACTTCTGGCAGGGCCGGGAGGCCTCCAACATGGGCTGGCTCACCTTCACCTTCAGCCTTCAGAAGAAATTCGAGAGCCTGTTCCCTGGCAAGCTGGAGGTGTGCCCTCAGACAAGCCTAAGCTGCCCCTCTAGCCTAGGGTTGGGATGATAGGGTGATCACACCTGACCTGAGAATGCTTAACCCTTGAAGGGCAGGTAGGACCTAGGGAACTACCCAGTACTTCTGATCCTCAGGTAGTACGCATGACACAGCAGCAGGAGAACCCCAAGTTCCTGTCCCATTTCAAAAGAAAGTTCATCATTCACCGAGGCAAGAGGAAAGTGGCCCAGGGTACTCTTCAGCCAAGCCTCTATCAGATCCGTACCAATGGCAGTGCCCTCTGCACCCGGTGGGTACCTGGCTTGGGGAAAGGGCAGGATTCCATGGTGGGGATCACACTGCTGACCACTCCCCATCCCCTAGGTGCATCCAGATCAACACTGACTCCAGCCTTCTCAACTCTGAGTTCTGCTTCATCCTCAAAGTGAGGCTGTGGGCAAGATGGCAGAGGAGGGTGGTGGGCAAGAATCTAGGCCTGACCCAAGCCCCCTGTGCACACCACAGGTCCCCTTTGAAAGTGAGGACAACCAAGGCATTGTGTATGCCTGGGTGGGCCGGGCATCAGACCCTGATGAAGCCAAGCTGGCAGAAGACATCCTCAACACCATGTTTGATGCCTCCTACAGCAAACAGGTGACAGAGGTGGGGGTAGGCCTGGAGGTGAGAGCAGATGAGGGCCCTGGCTGACCGGCCCTTCCCACAGGTCATCAATGAAGGGGAGGAGCCAGAGAACTTCTTCTGGGTAGGCATTGGTGCACAGAAACCCTATGATGATGACGCAGAGTACATGAAACACACAAGGCTCTTCCGGTGAGTGCCCTATCCCCTCCTCTAGCTTGTGTAGGCATCGGGGTACACAAGCCCTGTGACAATGACACAAAGTACCTTACCTTCATCTTGACCATTGCCCTTCAGGTGTTCCAATGAAAAGGGCTACTTCGCAGTGACTGAGAAATGCTCTGACTTTTGCCAAGATGACCTGGCAGATGATGACATCATGTTGCTAGACAATGGCCAGGAAGTAAGACATTCCCCACCTCAGCCCCTGCCTGTTGTAGATGGACAGTGGGGCCAGAAGGGAAGCATTCCCACCAGCCCCATGGGATGCACTTGGGTTCAGTCTTCAGCACTACAAAACACCCATGTGACTGTTTCCTCCACTACGTCCTCAGGTCTACATGTGGGTTGGGACCCAGACAAGTCAAGTGGAGATCAAACTGAGTCTGAAGGCCTGCCAGGTAAGAAAGGGACGATAGTAAGGCCAGCCTGATGACTTCAGGAACTACCTGCCCCCTCCATCATCCTGGGCAGAAGTCTGGAAAGGGGCACTGTAGGTAGTCCAGCAGAAGACTACTCAGGCCCATTGTTTTCCTTACCAGGTATATATCCAGCACACACGTTCTAAAGAAAATGAGCGGCCACGCCGCCTGCGCCTGGTCCGCAAAGGCAATGAGCAGCGGGCTTTTACCCGCTGCTTCCATGCCTGGAGCACCTTCCGCCAAGCCCCAGCCTAGACAGTGCCTAGACTTGAGACTCCAGTGAGGAAGAAGAGGCCTCCCAGCAAGCATCTGCTTCAGCTCCCCAGCAGTGTTGCTCACATCTCGAAAGCCCCACCAGTGTGTCCACTTGTGTGCAGCAGATGTAGTTTTAAAGATATTAAATGCTTTTATTTTCAATATTAAAAATCAGTACTTTTAATATTAAAAACTAGTTTTTAAAAAAAGGCAGAAAAGCCCAAGGTGGAGTCTACAGGGAAGCCCATCCTCACGGCCCCACACACATGCGCATACCCGACTGACTCCAGTTATGGTGCCTAGCAGTTTCCAGTCACATGAGCATACACACAGGCCCGGAGCAAGTACTAAAACTGCTTTAGAAATGACTGGCCAGCACAGTCCAGGCGTTAGAAAAATACTCTGCTTGGGGAGAAATAAAGGACAGTATGGAGTGCAAGACAGAGAATTCTAGCACACTCCATCCAACTGACCTTCAAGCTGGGGGTGGCTTCAGGGCCCAGCATCAGTAAGACTGGATCCCACAGGTTAACAGGTGTGGCTTCAATGTTAAGGAGCCAGGCAAGGCAGACAGTGGGTTGGGATAAGCAGATGGTGATGGCACGGGGGAGCAAACCCTGGCCCTTTCAGTGGCAGCCTGAGACGGGCTTGCTAGGGATCTAGGAGGGTACCAAGTAGAAGAGGGTATGGGTAGTATCTATGCCCAATGTAGGCACTAATGCAGAGGCACTAGCTCCCGAGGTCCAAATAGCTCCAGCTAGGTTGGGTCCATAGCAGGATATGGTAGGCACATAAGCTCCATGTGCTGGCTCAACAGGCAGGACCTATCAGCCTCAGTGACTGTCCTGTGAAATGGGCTCACTAAACAGATGAGCCTGAATCCTACACCCAGTCAGAGGTGGCCTTCTACATGTCCAGGATCTCAAGGCTGACAGGGCAGCCCCTTTCTAGCACTGAACTGTGATGATCATGACTGTGGGTCCCCTAAGCCTCTGACCGCTAGGGAAAGGCAGCTAGGCTTCCAGGAGTGTCACCACTATAGAGACCTGCCAGAGTCCCAGCCGGGGCAAGGCATGGCAGCTGCTGCGTGGTAAGGCTCGGCTGCCTCACAGCACCTCATTTAATCAGAAGGGCGTAGGCCCGGGCCTCATCTGCTTCCAGGTTCCGAAGGTTCTTCTCAGAGTCCTCAGGAGAGCTGGGGAGGGGCAGTAATCAGAGGGGCTGGGGTAGGAAGACCCCTAGTTGCCCTGGGGATGGAGGCTTGGGAAAGAGCAGCTGGCCTCACCCCAAGAAATCCTTCACATATTCCACTGTGACATCCCCTGTCGTGTCCAGCGTGGTATCTCCACTAGTCGCTGAGTCAATGGACACAGGTGAGAGTGTGGCCTCCGCTGGCTCTGTGGTGTCTGTTGGAACAAGTGCTCCTCAGTATCTACTCTCTGCATCTAGAGACCAACCCACAGCCGGACATGCACGTGCACACACAGGTACCCTCAAAGCCAATGCCTGCTCCAACCCTGTGCCCTCTCACCAGATCTCTTGCCATGGGCAGAGTTAGGGCTTCCTTCACAGCTCTCTGGGGCCGGGGTGATGTTTCGGGTCCCATTAGCCTGGCTCAGCTTGGGTGACTCTTGAAGCCTGTGGCTACAGAAATAGATGGGAATGTGATGGGAGCTATTACAGGTGCTACCTCCCATCCTCACACCAGGAAGGGGCATTAACCCCAGGGAGTGCAGAACCCGAGGTGAAGGGGCCCACTCCTCACACACCTGGACTGGGTGGCATTTCGAGGCCAGCTGATATCTAGAGAACAGAGTGGTTCTGTGATGTTGCGAGCACTCAGGGAAAAGCGCTCGAATTCGGATGGAGAAATCAAGTAAAAACCTGGTGACCAAGAGAAAAGGAGCATATAAGGAAGGCTGAGCCTGAGCTTTCTGTACCAGCATCTGTTCCCAAGCGCCTGCCCCACCTCACCCTGGCCATGGCGTGTGAAGACACAGGAAGCGATGCCACTGATGTCTTCCTTCCGGATACAGGAGTAGTGCACCTGAGGCCTCAGGCCAGGCACAGAGAAGACGTGGACATCGCCCAAGTTGGTGAGGCAGGCAAGGCAGGTCTCGGCATAGTCCTCAGATATCACACTGGCAAATGTAGCCAGGGCGACCTTCCGCACACGACAGCCTTCGTGGGCTGTCAGCTTGAATTTGGTCTTAGCACTCACCTTGGGTAGTGTGAACACCTGGTGACAGACAGCCTATGAGTTAGGCCCAGCCTTGTCCTACCCACTCCTCACTCAGCTACAGACCCCCGACTGGCCCTGTATGCCCCAACCCACCCGTGATGTAGAAATGACACCCACTGCACCAGCCACCCCCCCATGGGCTCAGTCCAGGCTTCACGGTATTCCTCATCTCCACCCACAGCCAGACTAACTAGACATATTCATATGTTCTATGCCTGCACCCGAACCACAAGTCCCTGGGGGCTCTTGGAGATGGCTGTGAGGTAGAAGGCCTTAGGGGAACCTGGCAGACCTAGGGTGTACCCAGGTCCTTCAAGGACCTCTACCGGCTGAAGACTCTTTGGTGGAATAGGAGGGATTTAACTCTCAGCAGGTAGGGAAATGGGCAGAGGTTCTAAGGGTCCAAGATGGGGACCTGGATGGATCTCCATCACCCATGGACACTTACCTTGAACTGCTCCTCAGATGCAATGAGCACAGCGTGCCCACCCTGCATGTCAGGGGCCTGTGCCAGATCCCGGGAAGCCTCATAGGGCTCAGGCAGTGGACGGCCACGACCATCCAACACAGCAATGGCCACCACAGGTGCCCGGTGCATCAGCTGTACCTCCTTGCCCAGCACAGCCTCCACTGCCTGCTCAGGCCGCTTTTCACCACCTGCTGTGACTGCTGGAACCTCCAGCGCATAGGCGAACACGGAGCCGGAGTTGGTCCCCGCCCACATGGTGGGTCCATGGTGGGTTGCTGTGGGGGGACAGGCCAAGTGAGAAGGGCTGGGGACCCCATTCCTCACAAAGCCTTCCCCTCACCTCTACCCAGATCTCAGGAATCCGTGCTCCCTCTATCTCGCACCTGCTCTGTGGCTTCAACCCACTAGTCTGAGACACCAGAGCATCTCTGATCCAGAGGCAAAAGCCACCTTGAAGACACCTGCAAGGTGGGTATCAGGCCACAAACTGGTCTCTGATACCATCAAGCCATCAAGCTGTACCCTCAACTCATTCCAGCAAACACAGCTCCCTCCTGCAAGACTGGGCATGGTAGCACACTCCATTAATCCCAGCACTCAGGAAGCAGAAACAGATCTCTGCGAGTTGAGGCTAGCCTGATCTACATAGCATGTTCCAGGCAGCCAGGACTATGTGGTGAGACCCTATCTAAAAAAACAAGCAACGTGCCGGGCGGTGGTGGCGCATGCCTTTAGTTCCAGCACTCGGGAGGCAGAGGCAGGCGGATCTCTGTGAGTTCGAGGCCAGCCTGGTCTACAAAGGGAGTTCCAGGACAGACCCCAAAGCTACAGAGAAACCCTGTCTCGAAAAACCAAAAAAAAAAAAAAAAACAAGCAATGCATGAGCCGGACAGTGATAGCTCACATCCGGGTCTACAGAGCAAGCTCAAGGATAGCAAGGACACAAGGGAACCCTGTCTAGTGGCTGGGCAGGAGTGGCGCACGCCTTTAATCCCAGCACTCGGGAGGCCGAGGCAGGCGGATCTCAATCCACAAGGCCAGTCTAGTCCACAAAGCGAGTTTCAGGACAGCCAGAACTGTTTCACAGAGAAGTCCTATCTCAAAAAAAAAAAAAAGAAAAGAAAAGAAAGGGCTGGAGAGATGGCTCAGTGGTTAAGAGCATTGCCTGCTCTTCCTAAGGTCATGAGTTCAATCCCCAGCAACCACATGATGGCTTACAACCATCTGTAATGAAGTCTGGTGCCCTCTTCTGGCCTGCAGACATACACACAGACAGAATATTGTATGCATAATAAATAAATAAATATTTAAAAAAGAAAAAGAAAAAACTCTGCCTTAAAAAACTAAAAGAGCCGGGCGGTGGTGGCGCACGCCTTTAATCCCAGCACTCAGGAGGCAGAGGCAGGCGGATCTCTGTGAGTTCGAGACCAGCCTGGTCTACAAGAGCTAGTTCCAGGACAAGCTCCAAAACCACAGAGAAACCCTGTCTCGAAAAACCAAAAAAAAAAAAAAAAAAAAAACTAAAAGAGTAAAGTGAAGTGTGGAGAGGGCATACGACGGCAGCAGCTCCCCAGGGGTGGCAGCTGAAGTTTGTAGGTGACAGCACACTATTTCTGTGTTTCATGCTACCATAATACAATGAAGAAAAAGAGCCACAACATACCTAAGGCACAGAGGGGTCGTTCTACCAGAGGTGACAAGTCCCTGACTGACCTGTCCACCACAGGGCCTTGGCCATCCTGCCCTCACTGTCCACCTCACCATGGCACCCTTGCTTCTTGTTCAGCTCTACAAGGCTTGTGCAGCCCACTTAGCAAACCCTCAAAATATGTCCCTTTGGGCTATACAGGTGGCCAAAGTGTTCCAAAGTATAGCTCAGCATAGCAGGTGCTCAGAAAACCACCTCCCCTACCAGTACAAAGGCCTTCAAGCCTCTCCAACCCGTCCCTACCCTGGCCTCACCATCTCGAAGGAATGTGTCAGCAAAGTAGAGGCAGCGTACAACACCAGAAAGGGAGTCATCAGCAGACCGAGGCTCGATGCGGCGCTGTACAGGTGTTATCTCCACATCGTGGGGGCAGGTCTGCTCCGCCAGCTGTGCATTGGCCTCCTGCAACTGGAAGGCCAGAGGATCTTAGAAGTGCTCTTCCTTTCTGGCCAGTACCCAGCATGCATCGCCATCTGAGCACCTGCTTCCCAGTTCACTAGGAGGAGCATGGCAACCGAGCCAATCTGAGGGCTCTGGGCTGGGCACAGACATGGCAGCCAGTCCCTGCTCACCTTGCTACTGGCAGTAGTAGCCCGTTTTTTGCCTGAGACACGGCTCTTGCGGATACGCCGGAATGACTGTCGCAGTGACTTCTTGAGGGACTTCACACGTGACAGTGGCCCCTCCATAGCCAAAGAGTCATTGGGGTGAAGGGTGCACCTAGGAATGACAGGGCCAGCTGTGCTATGGAACTACCTTGTACTCCTGCTAGCCTGAAGCTAGGTATCAGAGCCCAGGTCAGGGAAGCAGAGCAATTTGGTCCTAGTACCTACGACCCCAGCAGCTGGACGGGGTGACCAGTTTTCTCACAGATGGAGAGAGATTATAAAGGCTTTCCCAATCAGCCTGCCAGGGGGCTGGAGAGATGGCTCAGTGGTTTATTGCCTGCTCTTCCAAAGGTCATGAGTTCAATTCCCGGCAACCACATGGTGGCTCACAACCATCTGTAATAAGGTCTGCTGCCCTCTTCTGGTCTGCAGACATACACACAGATAGAATATTGTATACATAATAAATAAATAAATATTTAAAAAAAAAAGAATAAGACCAATCAGCCTGCCTTGGCCACAGCAACCTCTGGAAGTAAACTGAATCCCAGACTGTCTCATTAGTGCTCAGCCGCCAGTTGCTCACCTCATACCACATACCTGGCCAGCACGGGGCTCTTGCGCTGGTAGTCAAACAGGCCAAAGCCATGACTGGTACCAAAGGCCACAAGGCTCCACTCGGCATGGAGAGTGACAGCAGTGACGGCAGCGGGTGGGAGGCACTGCACCAGCATGCGAGGCTGGAACCCGGCAGGCCAAGACAACAGCCCCGTGTGTGGGCTCAGCCGCTCATGGCCCTTCCATGTGAAGCCCTCACGATCCTGGAGGAGATCCACACTGGCCACACTGACAGCCTGTTCTGTCGGCACATCACTGAGCTCCAGCACCAGCACCTGGACCACCACAGGCAGAGGACTCAGGTGAGGGGCACTCTGGACTCTCTCCAGACACTGCCAGAGCAGCTCCGGAATTCACCTACCCAGCCAGTACCCTTCGAATACCTACTACATACAAAAGCTTTCCCTGAGTGCCAAGAGACGGGTGACCTAACATGCTGGCCCCTGCCCTCCTGAAGCTCGTGACTCTTTCCTGAGTCTCTGTCTTCCGCACACTGAGCCCTCCATACAGTTCAGTGCTAACGGTGGTCTGTGACTAAGACCCACTGTGCTCTGCTGTTGCTGGGCCTATCTTGCGCCCAGAGTCCTGCTCCCATTTTCAAGCCTCTGTGGGCTCCCCTACCCTTACTCAAGTGGTAGCCCCCGCTTTCCATTTGTCCTTGCCCTGGCCAACCTTACCTGATGCTCCATTCCCCCTCTGACCTACAGCCCGTGTTGGGTTCTCTACTTCACCACCACACCCTGAAGGGCCACCTCCTGCAGAAGGCCACCCCAATAGCCACGCCTGGGGACACCAACCCCACCTGGCCCGCGGTGCCAGCCACCACCATCTGGGCTGTGTACTTGCAAAGTGCAACCTTCTGTATTCCTAGCCGGGGATCATCACTGTAGGGGTCAAAGCAGCCCACCTGAGGGGACAAGATGGAATGATGATACTAGGCAGAACTAGGTCAAGTTCAAAGGCCAAGCCAGGGGGAAGAGGGAAGAGGTACCTTGCGGAAGGGCGGCCAGTCATCCTCCACAGCCTGGGCCAAGCTGTCAGCATGTTCACAGTCCGTCTGGAAGAGGCCAGCTGTGCTCAGTTTGTAGAGTGGCCTTAGTGCCACACCAGAGGCGTCCCAGAACCGCACAGTGCCATCCTCGTGGCTGTGGAGAGGGTGGGTGTCAGAGCCCCCCTGGGAAACCCACACCCCCTCAGTTATTTTTCCAGTGGTCACTATAGGGACCTACTGCATATGTCCAACACTAGCTGGAATTGTACTAAATACAGCAGCAAGCACCTGCTGCACAGGACAAATGGGTACTCAGTGCCTACAGCACATCAGGGCTACATTCACACATGCCCGAACCCTCTGAACAGGTTGGAGGGTAAAGGAACGACCACCTTAATAACTAGGAGATGACAGAGGGGAGAAATGGGTACCCAGGAATCACAGCAGGTGCAGAAACCCCTGAAGAGCAAGAGGCCCAAGGGGGCCTTCCAGGTAAAGAAGCAGGAAGGCTGAGTGGCAAAAAAGGGGGAAGCTGGGTGGGGAGAGGACACAGCTGCAGAGCCCCAGTGGGGTGCCAGGCAGTTGAGAAGGAGCTAGAGAGGGAGGTGGTTCAGGCTCCCCATCATCCCTGAGGCCAAAACAGGCTCTCAACAGGAAGGGGCAAGTTGTCTTGAGAGGCCTAAGGGTCCCAACACAGGCAAGAGGGCAGGGCAGGGCAGTTAGTAAGGCCTGAGTCACCAGTGCCCAGACCTAGCCTGGCTCTCCAGCACCTGACTAGAGGAGTCACCATAAGCCAACCCAGATTTTCCAGTCCATGGCAGGCAAGTCAGGTGGGTGGAGCCTGGGCTGTGCTGGAATTCAGTCCCAGGCAAAGAGGAAGTGCGGACTAAGGCTTTGAGCCAGAATCGAGGGAGGCTTCCTTACAGGAACAACCTGGGTCTGCTAGGACTAGGCCTGAGCCACCACGCACTTCAGCACCCAAAGAACCTGGGACATTCAAACAGCAAATAAGGCCTCATGGCTGCAGGACCTTGTCTGCCACCCACACCCACACCTACCCAGTCAGTAGCAGCCCGCGCTGCGAGGGTTCCTGGGCCAAGTTCCGGCCCCCAGTAATGGGCCAGCTCTAAGAAAGACAACGAAGATGAGAGAGCTCCAAGTTAAGATGAAGGTCTCCATCTCAATCTGGCACACGCCTACCACATTTCCATCTCCAGTCTGGGCTAGACACTGCCCCCCACCAGGAACAGCCCCCACCCCACCACCCCTGGGTCATAAAACATCCACACTCACCAAGGCACTGGAGGCAGGCTGCGGGCTCTGCCGCTCACCAGCACTTACAATGCGGGCCCACAGCTTGCTGGGGACATTGGCAACATGGGCAGAGCAAGTGATAGCCGATGAATGCAGTGGGGCCAGGTAAGGGGCGGGCACAGCTGGCCAGCCTGGTGTCTGCAGGTCCAGCACCACCAGCTCCTCCTCCAGAAGCACAGCGAGGGCCTGAGGGTTGTCAAATTCTGTGGAATTGGGCTAGTGAGCTCAGCTTGAAGCCACACTGGGCCAGCTGGGATGAGGAGATGGAATACACACCATCCTCTGGCTGTGTGCTGTGCACTGTGAAGAAATCAATGACACGGGAGGTGAAGTCCAGGGTCACCAGTGTCTCTGCTCGCAGTACACTCACACAGTGGCGATCACCATAGCTGGCTCGGGGCATGCCACCGCTGAAGATGATAAAGTGGTCTCTGCAAAGGGAGAGATGCCATGTGAACCAGGAGCCCCTACAGAACCAGGCGCACGCTGGATAACCCAGTAAGGGCTTCACCCCTATATACCCAGAGCCTAATCCTCTAGGCCCCAGCCAGACAAGCCCCCTCCCACACTGCCCCCTCTACCTACCCTGACTCACAGCTCCGCCACAGAATCTTGTTGATGGCCTTGCAGGGGAAGGGGCCTGGGGGTGGGGAGAGTGTCAGACCTCCCATTCCTCTTCCATGTGCCTCTCCCCAAGGTATGGCCCAGACCCAGCAATACCCCCCAGTCTCCTGTAGGTTTGGCTAGCCAGTACCCTCATCAAAACCAGACAGTCCTTCAGTCCCCACTCTTGGCTCAAGTCTCCCCAGTGCTCACCATAGGGTGTGGTCACTATAGTGGGTTGCAGCGCTGGGGGGCTGTCAGTGTCTGTGGACCAGATGGCATAGCTGCCATCACTGTGTGAGCTGATAACGGTGCTGCCACCACGCCCCCAACACAGGCTCTCCAGCTGCTACGGATGAGGATAGGATGGCATGAGCCAACGGGTGTGTACAAGGGCCCAGAATGAGGAGCATGCAGGCCTCTCTTGCTTACCTGGTTACCTAGGAAAATGTGGTCCACACAGTGTGTGGCCTGGCTCCAGATGACCAGTAAGCCCCGACTGTAGCCTATGAGAATTTTGGTGGGGTCTTGCAGAAGTCCCTGGAGTGACTCCACAGGGCCCAGAGCCTTCCCACAGCGGTAGTCATCTGGCACACTGCAGAGAGTGCCCCAGAGAGTCAGGAGAACGCCCCAGAACTGGGAAGCTCCCCCTGCCTGCTGCTCGCCTGCTGCTCACCTGCGCAGAACCACATCTGGGCTGAGAGTCTGCCCCTCAAGCAGAGTCAAGGTGGCCAGGTCCAGGAAAAAAACGCTGCCACTCTCGGTTCCCAGGGCTGCTATGTTGCCAGCTACCAGCAGAACCACAGTGACACGGGTAAGATTGGCAGGGGCACTGCAGGAAAGAGGGAGAAAGTGAGGCCAAGCCCATCTACCTGCTGGGGAAGGCAGGATGGCTGAGCCCTTGCTGTGGCCTCTCTTGTACCCCTCTGCACTCACAGGGCCTGTTCATAGCACAGGCTGGCACCCTGGGAGGGAAACGTACAGTGTAATCAGCCCACTCAATTATTCCCCAGCATGCCAGCAAAGAAAGGGATAAAAATACGTTCCCCAGGTTCCAAAGGACTCACAGGTCCTCTCACTGCTCTGCTCTCTCAGGCAGAGTCAGAGCCCTGCCCCAGCCAGGGTACCCAACACCAGCCTTCCAGGCATCTCAGACTTCAGGGACCTGCCTACAGTGTCTGGGACAGCCCAGGAGCTGACCTGTAGGCAAAGCCCTTTACCTGGGAAGCCCGGCCTGCTGCATATACCTAGAGCATCCTCCTACTGCCTCACCAAGTCCATTCTGGGGAACCCTCCGTGCGACAATGGACCAGTAGCCCATCTCCCCTCCCAACTCAGGAAGCCAGGAGGAAGGCCAGACATGGTGGTGCATACCTGAAATACCATACTTGGGAGACTGAGGTTGGAAGACCACTGAAAATTCAGGGCTAGCCTGAGACTTTGCTAATGTCACTGCTGTGGAACAATGGTCTGTACCCTGTCACTTGTATTTTAAATAAACGCTGATTGGCCAGAAGCCAGGCAGGAAGCATAAGTGGGACAACCAGGCAGGAAGTAGAGGCAGGGCAACAAGAATTCTGGGAAGAGGAAAGTTTTAGTCTGCAGTTGTCACCCAGACACAGAGGAAGCGAGATGTGACTGCCTTGCTGAAAAAGGTAGCAAGCCACATGGCTAACACAGACAAGAATTATGGGCTAATATCAGTTATAAGAGTTAATAAGAAGCCTGAGCTAATGGGCCAATCAGTTTATAATTAATATAGACCTCTGTGTATTTCTTTGGGACTGAACGACTGTGGGACCTGGTGGGACAGAAACGTCTGTCAACATGTCACCTTGGCACAAAACTGTCCCAAACCCCTAGAGAGCAGTGCTAGGTTGCAGGTGTAAGGAGATAGGTTATAACATATTTATTCACTGGGACCCCCAAACTAAAGGCTCCCATAGCAGGAAGCACAGACCCTACCGGCAGGCCTCAGACTCAATGACACCACTGTCAAGCAGGGCTCTGCCCAGGCAGGGCTCCACACACCCCACCCTGAACCTGAGCAGAGCAGGCTCATAGGCCCTCCCAATACTCCTGCCCAGTGGCTAGCCCCGGGCTGCTCCTCTAGTACCTGGCATTGTCAAAACTCGGCCGGCTGGGTGGCTGGAAGCTGAGCCCTTCCTCCAGGTGGGCACAGCCATTATGATGGATGATCTCCCACAGATGCAGGCTGCTGTCATCTAGCAGGGTCAGGAGGCGGCCCTGATTGGGGAGGAGCAGAGACCAAAATGGGATTGGCCTGGAGAGGAGGAGGACATGGGGATGGGGACCACTTGCTCCTGGTGGAGGGCAAATGTTTACCTGACCAGGCAGGAAATGCATCTGGGTGATGGTGGCTGCATCCCGATGCAGACCTGTAAACTCCACTCCAGGTGCACCGTAGCTGAGGTAACTTGTCAAGGACATGCACATGCAGGCTAAGCCAGGACACTCCGACAGGCCTTTCCCAACACCTCTCCACCGGTCCAGCCATCTCAGGATGAGGCTCTTTCCTGAAGCAGCTCTGCTCCTGTCCCCTCAAGGCTGCCCAGACTCCAGGCAGCCCCCCAGTAGGGGCTGTTGTAGATATTCTAGCCCTCGTCTATACAGCAGGCTAACGACTCAAATGCAAAACGCTGGTGCAGATGGAGTGAGAATAAAAACCTGCTCAGCACTGTGGCTCCAGCATGGTGCACACAGGGCCTCTGATGCAGCTGCATGGACCAAGTGCCCGGCGGTAGAAGTTAAACAGGCCTAGCCAGAACACAGCAGCAACAGACCAAGCCAACTCTAGCTGTGGGCAAGAACCCCAACCTCCCTCCAGAGCAGGCAGCCAACAGCTTCCACTGCCCAGACACTTCCACAGACTAGAAGACAGGTGACCTGCTTGAACAAGTGCCCTGAGAGCCAGCAACTCCAGGATTGATGGTGGCCAACAAAGCCTGAAGGGGCCCAAGAGGGCTACGAGATGGGTCAGTGATGTTGTCCTAGTGACAAGCCAAGAGCTGTTGCCTGGATATTGAGCTGGGACTCCGTGCAGAGCCTGGCCAGGATGACAAAGAGGGCAGGGGCAGCTGGCGGGAAGCAGGGTCTCCCAGGAGATGGGGCCTGCCCTGCAGGGGGAGGGGAGGCTTCAGACACCAAGAGTGGCGCTTTCCAGCCTCAGTTTCCCAACCTGAGGGAAGAGAAGGGGAACTAGGATCTGGCCTCCTCACCTGCGCTAGCATGAGGAACCAGTTCCCACAAGGACAGCTCCAGCACCAGGCAGTGAGGACCGTGGGCGACTCAGAAGTGGACATGTTCAATATGGTGCAAAGCGGCAGCATGTGAGGGTAGTGGCAGCACAGCACCCACAGGGCTTGGAGCGGTCAGCTGGGTAGAGGCCTGGTCACTGTCCCAACACACACCCAGTGGCCCACAATAGAGGGAAGGCCATCCCCGTCCAGCCCCATTCCCTAACACAGGCTATCAGCTCATAAGCCATGGGCCACATTCCCACCCCAACCTGACTAGAGTCCCAAGCTTCGGGAAAGGAGAGGGAGGGCAGGCACCTTTAATAAACAACTTTTTAGTAAGATTCTACCCTCGGTTTTCTTGAAGGCAGGTTAGGGTGGCATTTCCAGGGTGGGTAAGCAGTCTGTCACAGTGCTGCCCCACCCCCAGCCCAGAATGCAGGAAAATGCATGCTTTGTACCACTAACTCAATCTATTGTACAGGATCAGGGTCCAGATGGGGGCACTGTTGCACTCACCATGCTGAGCCTGGCACTGCCTTCACCCCCTGGGTGAACACATGGATCTTCGTATTTGTGTGTGTGTGTATCTGTGTGTGTGTGTGCACATGCTCACCCTTGCATCTGGGCCCATCGGTCACCCTAACTACCCCAGTCACGGTAGCCAAGGTGACAGCAGAGTCACCTAAGGATTGGCAAACTGAAAGACAACAAGGCACACCAGTGGTCACGGCAAACTGACCCCTCTAATCACCCATCTCTTTCATTTCTGAAAGGAGTTATCACAGGCACACATGCACAGTCAACCTCATCAGACGATCCATGACTCCATGAAGCACCTGCCATGCTAGGATGCCAGCAGGAAGTGGGTGGGACATGAGAGGTCCTCATGACCCCTGGGCACCACAGTAGCAAAGGATACATCTTGACAGCCCCAGACCTGGTGCCAATGGCCATGATGCGAAGCTCGGGGTCGAAGGCCAAGGCGCTGGGCTGGTTGGGGAAGCCATGCTCCACAGTCTGTGAAGGAGGAAAGGGCAACATGGGCAAAACACCCTGGGACTTGTGCTTCTACCGGCCCTGGAGGTACTGTCCACCTCCCCACATGGAGAGAGTCAGAGAACAAGAATCCCAGTGCCACCGGAAGTGGTGACAGCATCTGGGGTCCTGAGCACTGTTGGCGTCGCTACTGATGCTCCCGACCTGCTTCCCCGCTCTCTGTGAGGCCAGGTCCAGTGCCCTTTCTCACACACTAAGCTTCAGTACTTATTCCTTCCTCCCACTGGCCCACCAACCAAGCAGCTCCCACCCATGCCCAATTATGGCTGGGACATGAATACCCTCAAGAGATGTCAAATACGGCCTAGTAGCACATAGCAATTATCTTAGTATTTGCAAGACTAAGGCAGGAAGATCCTGAGCTAGAAGACAGCATGGGCCACACAGCAAGATGCTATCTCCAAAATAAATACATAACTATGCCGTCTTGGGCTGATCATGGTACTCCATCCACCCTGTTTCCACTTGGCATGAGCCCATCCAAGAAAGCAGGGCCACCAACCAGCCCAGCTGGTCAGGGAATTCCCATTCCCACAAGCACTGCCATGCCCTCTCTGGGTCTGACCTCCTTTAGCATGGCAGCATGTCACCATGGCAATGCCCCACAAGCCCTGGGCAGGCACCATCAGGCTTGCTGTATGGAAGAGAGGCTAGATCCCTTATCTAGTGTCTGTCCTTTGCATCTCATGTCCGATCAATTCCTGAGCCCTACTGTCTTACCTTCAAGACACAAAGAAGTTACCCTGCTCACACCCTGCTCCAGGCCTACCCACTGCCTGCCTGGACCAGTGCTCCCTACATCCCTAGGAAAACCAGCCAGCCATTCCTACCTCCTTCTCTTGGGGCCCTCCAGCAGCTCCATGCTGATCCACAGCCAAAGCCAGGTTCTCACCATGTAGGCCCCTCTGGGCATCTCAGTTCCCCTGACTGCTACCCCAAAGCTCTTCGCTTGCAGGGCTTCGACACTACACTCTTTTTGCCCCCTCCCCCACCACACTGCTCTACCTGGAACTCCCAAATGGCCAGCTCCAAAAGGCCTCTGGAGCGGGTCCTGCCACCCTCGTGCATCCTCATCACACCGTGTTTTATCCACAGCACTAGCCGCCCTGTGAACTAATATGTATTTTAATTCTCTGTCTTGGCTTTGTGTTCCCATTCTCCTCCCAATGAATAAACCATGCTTCAACGAAGAGCTGTCTCTTTTGGGTTCCACTGTGTCCCTAGCACCAAGGAAGGGGGAACTAGCATGAGATGCACATCCTACAGGCAACTGTAGTCTAGGCTGGAGTTGAACCCGACACCCACGGTAAAAGTTCTTGTTCACTCTTGATCAGAACTCCAAACTCAAGAATCCGGGGCCTACTTCCTAGGGATCTCCTAACACCCCCTTTGGCAATCAAACCCTTTGCCCAGAGATGACTTAGCTCCTATCACTGCTGCCCACTCAAATTGTGCCTCACCCTCAACTCCTGCCACTGTAGTACCAGCCAGGGTGAGGCAAGCTGATTCAGAGGCTCACCCCATCTCTGCAGGTCCCCTACACACTGGCTAAGACCCCGTCCTCCTTCCTACTTCAGGGGGCTCACCAGCAAAAGCAGAGGCTCACATATGGGGGACCTCTCCTCTCAGGTCTTTGGCAGGTCACTGTGTTTGTGAGTCCTGGCAGCCCCATCATTGCTGCCTGGGACCTCAACAGCAAAAGTTAAGCAGTGGCAGCACCTCTCCTGAAGCATCTCCTAAGTGAAGTCCAAGGTCCCTAAGCTCTGCTCAGGATGGAAGTAGCTGCTTCAAGTCTCCGGGCCCCTACTCCACTGCCATCACACACCAAGGTAAGAAAGATTAGCAGTCTGCTCCTTACTAAACCTCAATTTTTTTTCATGTGTATAATGGAAATGAGAAATCGGATCCTCAATGGCAAAAGCACACACGGGCTCTGGGAAAAAAGTAACATCCACCCTTACTCCCATCACTCCAGATCGGAGTTAGCCTTGCAGGGCTCTATACTGTCAGTGCCAGGAAGGTGGGAACTGAGGCCTTTCCCGGGGCCCCTTCTGCCTCACGTCTTTCCAACTTTAGTAAGGTCAGGCCTGCCCGGTTGCAGGGAGGTCCAGAATCCACAAGGAGGAAACTGGCCTCATTTCATGGCGGGGGAAACTGAGGAACTACGGTTTGAAATGCAGCTGGGCACACAAACATGCACACCCCCTGGACTAGGGACCCCAAGGCAAGGAGCCTGGGGAGGGGGTGGAGGCTCCGCGCTGAGATTTCCCAGCCCCACCCCCCACTTCTCCCACTCTCGCCCGCCCAGGAGTTAAAGAAAAACAAAACCTGGCCCTGGATGCCCCTCGGCCGAGTCGGGCCACACACCAAAAACTGAAAAAGGCCAAGAGTAAAAGGCAGATAGGTTGGGGGACCCCACTGAGCCCAAGGGACACCCGGGAGAGACACCAGGAGTTCAGAGACCTAGAGGTAGAGGAACAAGAGGAGCCAGAAAGCGCACGGCGTAGCGCGGGGCACAGCCTGAGACCCCGACCAGGCACGCCCGAGCAGCGCGGCGCTCACAGGGCAGAGGCGGCCCGACGTGGCCCGCCCGGGCCGCCGCCACCCCCGCCGCCGCACCTTGTGGAAAGCGAAGAGCTCCTGCTTGAGCTTCTCACGTTGCGGGTCGGCACCCTGCCGCCGGAACCGAAACTTCATCATCTTGTGCCCGCCGCCGCCACCGCCGCGGGATGCGCCCGGCCCCGCCGGTCCTGAGGCGCGGGGCGGGGCCTGCACGGAGGCGCGGGACGCCACGGACGCCCGCCCGACCCACGACGTGAGCGTGCCCGCGGTACCGCGCCGCCCCTTGCTCGCCAGACAATGGGCAAGGACCGGGCCCCCGGGCTCGCCGGGCTCGCCAGGGGGCCCCAGTCACGCATGCGCAGCTCTGCGGGCCTGCTGGGACTTGTAGTCCGGAGGTGGGTCTCCAGCGTGGGAAGCTGGGCTGTGGTTTGGAGAAGGCTGTTTTCCACTCGCGACTAAGCTACGTGCACATTCTCATAATGCCAGGGACAATTCTCTGTCCTCTCCGGGCCCCACATCCACTATGTTTTCCGTTGTCCAGAGGTTACCAAGTCTGTGTGGCCAGTTTTCACGGATCACTACTTTGTCTATTCTTCCAGTGTGTCTCCCACGCCATGCTTTTTGTCTCAACTATGGATTAGTAAAGACTCCTGTCTAGGAACCGGGTGTGGTGCTGCACACCTTTAATTCCAGCACTTGGGAGGCAGGCAGAAGCAGGCAGATCTCTGAGTTACATACCAGAGCTACATAGTAAAACTATGTCAAAAAAAAAAAGTTCTCTCATCCCTTGAGGAACTCTTATACATTCGTCATGACCCAACACAAAGGGTTCGGTTAACACAGGCTCAGAAGATCCTTGAGAGGGACTTGAGGCAAAGAAAAGAGGCGGAGGGCGGCAGGAGGTGGCATATGGGGCTCAACAAGAGCTGGATACTGGGCTTTCCCTCCTGCCCCCGTTCCATCCCAACGAGAAACACCGAGAACAAAGCTGCGCTCGCCCCCACTTTCTTCCTGTTCCACCCACCTCCCAAGACTTTTCTCATCTGGACAATGGCCTCTATACTGAACCTTTTCCTGCAAGCTGAGGGGCTCAATACTGAGAGAGATCCATCACCGCCTCTCCCGTTCCCCTTTCCTCCTCCCCGCCCCCCCCACCTCTCCCACCTTCGCTCACCCTCCTCCCTCCCTCCTCCCGCCGCCCCAGCTGTGTCAAGAGAGGAGGAGTTGACCTCTAACACTGCGGTAGCTGCTCAGCAGCAAGGACTTGGCTACCCCCAAGCTGCCCACGACAAGATTTGCTCAGCCAGTCCTGTGAGGTGAGACTCACTCCATGCAGATCTTTCTGCTGCTGTAGGTAAAGTGGTTGTCTTGACAGCAAAGGGCCTCTCTCGGTCTCAACAGGTTTAATGGTTTTAAGAGCTCCCTGAGAGAGGCACAGATATCACACCGTTTTACAGCGATATCACCCTAGATTCACAGAGAATGAAACTGGAACAACCGGCACAGATCAAAACGAGACCCCACTGGTCACCAGCCATCACTAGAAGCAACTCAGAGGCCATGGCTGTTAGTCCTTGTCCTGCCGCAGGCTAGGTTTCCAGCTTGCAGCATCCTCTACCCTCCATGCTGAGGTAAAAGTTTAGCAGGTTCCCCGAGTAACCAAAAGCCAGGAATTTGACACGCAGTCACAAAAAAACAAACAAACAAAAAAAAAAACCCAGCAACAACAAAAACAACTAGTAACTCCTGTTGTTTGATGGCCAATAAGAATTTTTTAAATATTCCATTTATCGGGGGCTGGAGAGATGGCTCAGTGGTTAAGAGCATTGCCTGCTCTTCCAAAGGTCCTGAGTTCAATTCCCGGCAACCACATGGTGGCTCACAACCATCTGTAAGGAGGTCTGGTGCCCTCTTCTGGCCTTCAGGCATACAGACAGAATATTGTATACATAATAAATAAATATTTAAAAAAAATTCCATTTATCTATTCATTACTTGTTTGTGATAGGATCTCATTGGGTAGCCCTGACTGGCCTGGAATTTACTACCCAGACCAGCCTGGCCTTAAACTCAGAGAGGCCCCTGGAGTGCTGGGATCAGAGACGCATGCCACCACAGCTGACTACGGTTTTGTTATTGAGACTAGTCCCATTATATAGCCCATGTGTCCTTGATCTCATGGACTTCCTTCCTCAGCCTCCTCACATTCTGCTGTTACAGGGTTTACCACCAGGCCCAGCATCAACGTTCTTTCTTTTTAACTTAAAATGTATTTATTAATGTGTGTGTGATAGGTTTGTGTGCAAGCTCACGAGTGCCAGGGTGGATACTGTGGAGGAGGAGCAGGTAGTCGTCTCCTCCCACTGTTGGGTCCCAGGGCTCAAACTTGGGTGGTTTACACACGAGCCATCTGCCATTCCCTTTCTCTTTCTTCCTTCCTTCCTTTCTTTTTTCTTGTTGTTCCAGGCAGGGTTTCTGTGTAGCCCTGGCTATCCTGTAACTAACTCCCTTTGTAGACCAGGCTGGCCTTGAACTCTGAGATCAGTTTGCTTCTGCCTCCCAAGTGCTGGGCTTGCACCATTTTTCTTTCCTTTTTCTTTTTCACTCTCTCTCTTTTTCTTTTTAAAATGAGACAGCATCTCATGTAAACACAAACACAAAGACACATGAATAAAAATAATTATTTTAAAAAGTTGGCTAGCCTACCAAGACTAATATACCTTAAATCTCCCCCATATTTTAAAACTTTTATGCAAAGAAATTCAACTTTTTAAAGATTTAATTAATTATATTTTGGGGCTTTTTGAGCCAGGGTTTTTCTCTCTGTATGTAGTCCTGGCTGTCTGGGAACTCCCTCTGTAGACCAGGCTGGCCTCGAACTCACAGAGACCTGCCTGCCTCAACCTCCTGAGTGCTGCAAATAAAGGTATGCATTACCACTGCCTGGCTTAAGATTTATTTTTATTTATGTGTATGTTTGTGTATGTTTGTGAGCTGCTTGCAGGAATGTGCATTTGCTTGTCACATATATGTGGGTGCCCATTAAAGCCAGAAGACAGCCTGGGATCCTTCGGAACTGGAGTTACAGGTGTCTGCCACCCGAAGTGGGTGCTGGGAACTGAACTCAGGTCCTCAGGACGAGCAAGTAACCAATGCTCTTAACCACTGGACCATCTCTCCAGCTCATGTGTAAACAAAATTTTACCAGGTGGAGGCAATGAAAAGATTCTGATTCCTGGGGCTGGAGAGATGGGATTGGATTCCCAGCACTCACGCGGAGGCTCATAACCATGTGTCACTCCAATTCCAGGGGATCTGACTGACATCCTCTTTTGGTCTCCATGGGCACAATGTGGTACATAGATAAGCATACAGACAAAATACCTATGCACATAAAAATTAAGAAGAAAAAATATCCATGCTGGGCAGTGGTGGCACACGCCTTTAATCCCAGCACTTGGGAGGCAGAGGCAGGCTGTTTTTTCTAGAAATCCTGTATAAATTAGGAAGGGACAAAAACCCAACAACAATCAAGAACACAAGAACTCTTGTTTATACAACGGGTGTACTGCACCCCACAGTCAGGTAGCCTGAGAGGTCAACCCCCTTCCCAACTCCCTTCATTTCCTTCCCACAGCTTTCCAGACTAGTCCCTCAAGAGCAGACTGTTAGGAAGGACTGTATTCCCCCTCGCTTTAGGAATGAAAGCCAGAGAGGCCATCAGAGTGCACCCATTTCACAGAAAGCATTTGTCGTGCTTTTCTTTGTGTTAACACTGTCTTTTAACACATGCTTCTCTGTGTAACCTCTTGATCTGCTCTCTACTACCTCCCTATGGCTAGAGTTGTCAGTGTGTGCTGCTGAGCCGGGAGCCCCGTGTCAAACGCAGAGCTCAGTGCCTGCCAGGTAAGCAAGCACCCTACCATCTGAACCACATCCCTGTCTTAGTCAGGGTTACTGCTGCTGTGATGAAACACCATGACTAAAAAGGAAGGGGTTTATTTCACTCACAGTTCCGTGGAACAGTTTGTCATCCAAAGCTGCGAGGGCAGGAACCTGGAGGCAGGAGCTGACGCAGAGGCCATGGAGGAGAGCTGCTTACTCACTCCTGCATGGCTTGCTCAATCTGCTTTCTTATAGGACCCAGGACCACCAATCCATGGATGGAACCATTCACAATGGACCAGACCTCTCTCATCAATTACTAATAAGAAAATGCCCTACAGTCAGATTTTAGGGAGGCATTTCCTCAACTGAGTTTCCCTCCTTTCAGATAACTTTAGCTCGTGTCAGCCGGGCGGTGGTGGCGCACGCCTTTAATCCCAGCACTTGGGAGGTAGAGGCAGGCGGATCTCTCTGAGTTCGAGACCAGCCTGGTCTACAAGAGCTAGTTCCAGGACAGGCTCCAAAACCACAGAGAAACCCTGTCTCGAAAAACCAAAATAAATAAATAAATAAACTTTAGCTCGTGTCAAGTTGGCATAAAACTAGCCACCACAACCTCCAACATACTTTAATAGTTTTTTAAAGATTTATCTTTAAAGTTGTGTGTACGTGTGCATGTGTGTGCGCGTGTGCGTGTGTGCGTGCGTGTGTGTGTGCATGTGCGTGTGTGCGTGTACATGTGTGCATGTGTGCATGTGCGTGTGTGTGCGCGTGTGTGTCAGGGTGGGTATGTGCACATGATGGCAGGTATTGGCAGAACCCAGAGTCTTCAGATCTCCTAGAACTAGAGTTGCAGATAGCTACAAGATTGCCAATGTGGGTGCTGGGAATTGAACCCCGGTCCTCCGGAGGAGTAGGCAGTGCTCTTAACTGCTGTACTGTATCTCTATCCCTGAGGCAGGTGGATTTCTGCATGTTCTGAACCAGCCTATATTTTCTTGTTAAGATAGGTTCTTGCCACATAAGCTGACAACCTTAGAACTTGCAGTAATTCTCTTGCCTCTGCCTCCTCCTAAGTGCTGGGATTATAGACGTGAGCAATGCCTCACATCTATCTGTGTTGTGTTTCTTTTGATTTTATTTTTTGAGATAGATTTTCATTATGCAGCTTTGGCTGGCCTCAAACAGAATTCTGTCAGCTTCTGCCTCCTGAGTGCTGGAATAAAAGGTGTGAGTTCCCACACCAGGCATGAAGTATTCTTTCCCCATGTGTCATCTCGCCAGCCCTCTTTAATAACAGCTAAACTAAATCAAACAAATGACAAAACATACAAACCAGGTGAGGTAGTTTGGGGGTACCTGGAAGCCGAGGCAAGAGGATTACTGCAAGTTCAAGGCCAGACTGAGCTGCTTAATAAGTTCCAGGTCAGTTTGGACTACAGAGTGACACTCAGTCAAAAGAAAGAAAGAAAGAGAGAGAGAGAGAGAGAGAGAGAGAGAGAGAGAGAGAGAGAGAGAGAGAGAGAGAGAAAGGAGAAGGGCTGGGTGCACAGTTCACAGCTCAATTGATAGAATACTTTCCTGGTATGCAGGAGGGTCTAGATTTAATTCCCAACGCTAAATGTACGAGCTAATAAATGCTCGTAATCTCAGCACTCTAGAAGTTTAAAAATTCAAGCCTACAGAGCAGGTTTAAGGTAAAAATACATGCCTACTGTACATGAAGTGCTGGGTGTCATCTCTGGGACCACACGTTGCAAAATAATAAACGTAATCACCATCTACTGCTCAGGAACTGATCCCACTGAAGTGAGGGCTGCCAGGGTCTGGTGACTAGGGATGTCCCTCAGCTAAGCTTGCACACTCTAATGGAGTTCTCAGGGATAGGCACCTTAGGAAATGCATATACTTCAACTTTAGTCCTTGTAGGAACAATATCCCCTCCACTCTAAAGAGAGTAAATGGAACTGGTAGTGGTGGCACATGACTTTAATCCCAGCACTCAGGAGGCAGAGGCAGGTGGATCTCTGAGTTCAAGACCAGCCTGGGCTACAGAGTGAATTCCATGATATCCAGAGATACACATGGAAACCCTGTCTTCAAAAACAAAAGAAACAAAAAACAACAAAATAAAACAAAAACAAAACAAAGAGGGGGAGACCTAGGATAGAGAAACAACTTGGTCCAAGGTTACCTTGATCTACTTCCCTGCAAAGGGAAGAGGAGAGGGTGATTTCTAAGTGGCAAGGAGAAGGTTCCAAGGAGCAGAGAGGGACAGGGAAAATGTTTAACAGTTATTTGGCTCAACCTTACAGGGGCTGGCTAACCCACACCGGCAGCTTCTTCCAGGTGGCGTCTGGAGGCCTGGCAGGACTAGAATTCCTGCAAGCGATCCAGGAAGGGTGGGGTGGGCTGCGTGTGAGAGGACAAGGGGGACACCAGACTGGGTCAGCTGGCCAGCCAGAAGGCAGCAGTTGAGTACCCCATTCTCCCAGGCATGCAGATAGGAGGGCATGCCTGATACAATGACGTACTCCAGCTGGAGGAAGTATGGGAAAGAAAGGCTGGGGTGGGGCGCCCTTTCTGTCCTCACTTTACAGGGTGGGGAAACGGGTTCTCAGAAGGACCTTCCCGAGGAGGATGGTGAGTTCCAGGCCAGACTGGAATAGATCCTGAGCCTCTGTCTTGAATTTCACACTCCCCTACAAAGAAAAGGTCAAAGGTAGATAATTCAGTCATCCTCCTCGGGTAGGATTCAGCTTGACGTAGGCACTGCCTGGATAGTGACTATTTATTTATTTATTTATTTATTTATTTATTTATTTATTTATTGGTTTTTCGAGACAGGGTTTCTCTGTGGTTTTGGAGCCTGTCCTGGAACTAGCTCTTGTAGACCAGGCTGGTCTCGAACTCAGAGAGATCCGCCTGCCTCTGCCTCCCAAGTGCTGGGATTAAAGGCGTGCGCCACCACCGCCCGGCTAAAATGTGTAGCCCAGGCTCGCCTCGAACTCGTGATCCTCCTGCCTCTGCCTCCTTCAGCAAATCCTACCGGCATGCGCCACCACAACCGGCTAGTGACCATTTATTATCATTAGTGCATGCACCTGTAGGCACACGTGTATGCGTGCGTATATTTACAATGCAGGACTCGGGTACCAAAAGACAGCTGTGTGGAGTCAGCTCTTTCCTACTTTGTATGTGAGTTCTGGAGCTCGAACTCAGATCAGTGCTCTTAGCTTCTGAGTTGAGCTTTATTTGACTTACGCTGTGAGCAAGCCCTAAGGCCTCGGACTGGGATGCATCGCTTGGGAGGGCAGCTTTGAGGCTGCAGGGGCTGGGTGTTGGGTACTATCACAGGGCTGCTGGGAAGTGGGGCTGTACGCTTCACTCCTGTCTGTGATCCAGGTTCTAATCAGGTACTACCCCTGCCGTCTCCCCCTCACACTTTCATTTTCTCACTGCAGAACGGAGGGAGAGGGGCAGTATTTCCCCCATTTCACACTTACCACTTACTCTCTGCAGGCAACTATTCCTTTGAGGTTATACTCATGTTTATTATTTATTTTTTTATTTTTATTTTTATTTTTTTCGAGACAGGGTTTCTGTGTAGTGTTGCAATTAAAGGCATGTGCCACCACCACTCTGCCTAAGGCTATACTCATTGCAGCCAGAGAGGCTGCCACTTGCCCACCACCCAGCTGTAGATTTGACTCTAAGTGTGATATTAGAAGTTGTGGTGAGAATTGAATGGGACAACAAGTTAAGGAGGGAACCTCACTCACAGTGAAAAAGAGGAAAGGGTAGAACGTGGGAGCTGCACAGCACACTCTGGGAAGCCAGTACTAAGAGGCACTCCCCAGTAACCAAGGAGCCTGGGTCCTGCCAGAGAAAGAGCCGGAGCGGTGCTTCCTGAAGCAGAGATGCGGTAGGTACACAGCTTCCCTAGGATAGGGGGACCCATGTTGGAAGCATTCTTGACAGTTCTGTCCACAACTCATGGGACATCTGCTTGTCCCCAGGTTTGTATACCATAATACAAGCACTAGCCACAAGGCCTCTGGCTGTGTAGAACAGAAGCAATAGTCAAGCCCAGACAGTTTATATGACCTCTGGGTACTTGGTATTCCTTGGTGCCGGAGGAGTAGCTAGACCTGGGTTTAGATGAGGGAGGACTGGCTGTAAAACACCATCACTTGGGCTCTGCTGCCACACTAAGGGCATAGGGAGAACTGCAGCAATAAATGTCTGAAATGTCTGGTGTGGGGCTGGTAGACTTCAAACCCGATAGGGTTCCAGGGCTCCAGCACCCACCCACACATCTGGGGTCCTCAGATTGCTGGCTTTACACTTCTTCGGTGCTTGCCAGTGCAGTGGCTTTCCTACTAATTTTTTTTTTTTTTTTGGTTTTTCGAGACAGGGTTTCTCTGTGGCTTTGGAGCCTGTCCTGAACTAGCTCTGTAGACCAGGCTGGTCTCGAACTCACAGAGATCCGCCTGCCTCTGCCTCCCAAGTGCTGGGATTAAAGGCGTGCGCCACCATCGCCCGGCTCCTACTAATTTTGATTGTCTTCACAACAGTCATAGAATCCTCAGTCAGTCCACATTCCGTCAAAAGCCTCCAAATGGGAACCCTGCTATGATCTGGAAGTAACTGCAAAACTCAACTGGCAAAGTATCATGTTTTAGAGAATGTAGCTCAGTGACAGAGTACTTGCCGAGTACATATCAAGTCTTTGGTTCAATTCCTAGCACCAATAAGTAAAGTATGTGTATATAAGCCAGATTTATTCTCACAGGCTCCCTGCGCCAGTTAAAACAGCAAAAGAAAACTGGGGACTGAGACTCAGTTTTACTGTTTTTTTCCTAGCATATTCCCCTTTCTAGGTTTGGTCCCCAGCACTGAGGGAGGATGGAAGAAAAAATTGTATAAAATTGAAGTTACAAAGCTGGAGTGATGGCTCAGTGGTTGAGTGTCATAAGGAGGGAGCTGTAGCCCAGAACTGAAATAATCACTCAGAAACTGTATTATTTAAACCACTGCTGGGCCCATTAGTTCTAGTTTCTTATTGGCTAACTCTTACATATTAACCCATCTCCATTAATCTGTGCATCACCATGAGGTTGTGGCCTACCAGCAAGGTTTTAGCATGTCTTTCTTGGGCGGCGGCTCCATGGCTTCTCCTTAATTCCACCTTCCTTTCTCCCAGCATTCAGCTTAGTTTTCCCCACCTAGCTCTGTTCCCCTATAGCTCTGCTATAGGCCCAAAGCAGTTCCTTTATTTATCAATGGTAATCACAACATACAGAGGGAAAACCCACATCAGTTGAGAACACTGGCTGCTCTTCCAGAGATCCTGAGTTCAGTTCCCAGCAACCACAATGGTGGCTCACAACCATCTATAGTGGGATCTGATGCCCTCTTCTGGAATAAAGGCATACATGCAAATAGAGCATTCATATACTTAAGTCTTTTAAAAATTGAGAAAATTGAAATTATGTTAAAAACTAAGATATTAATATTCAAAAGTAAAGATTTTCCATTCACATTTACTATTCTTTCCCCCTGGAACCCATGATCCCCCTGCTTCAGCTTCTGAGTGCTGGGATTATACGTGAACACTAGCTGCACCAGTGTTCTCTAAAATCTCCTTTTTCTTTTTTTTTTTTGGTCTGTGTACAGTGTTGGGGATTGAACACATGCTAGGTTAGCAATCTATCCATTTCTCTGTAATACCCAGCAAACAAGTAACTCAAACAGCCTGGTTAGGGCTGGAGAGATGGCTCAGTGGTTAAGAGCATTGCCTGCTCTTCCAAAGGTCCTGAGTTCAATTCCCAGCAACCACATGGTGGCTCACAACCATCTGTAATGAGGTCTGGTGCCCTCTTCTGGCCTGCAGGCATACACACAAACAGAATATTGTATACATAATAAGTAAATAAATACATATTTAAAAAAAAAAACTAAAAACAGAAACCAGGGCCTGGATGGTTCTCAGAACAGCCCCAGGGGCTCTAACTACCTCTTCTGGCCTCCTTAGGCACCTGCACCCATGTGCATAAACCCTCACTAGACATGCACAACTAAAAACAACTTCTTTAAAGAACTCAAAACAGGTGAAATTAATTTAAATAATGTATTTTATTCAACTCAGTATGTCCAAAATAGTATTTCAACATGTAATCAATATAAAGTTATCAATTATATATTTTACATTCTTTTTTCATACTAACTTCAGTTTCTGGTGTGTATAAAGCATATCTCAATTGAAACTAGCCACATTTCAAGTGCTCAGAAGGCAGAGTCCAGTAGTTCCAGATTGGACAGCATAGGTCTAAATTTAAGAAAGCAATGAACTGCTGGGGGCATAGTTAACATTTACAAGGCCTAGAATTCACAAGGCCCTGTGCTTGATGGCCAGCACTAAAGAAAAAAATGCAAGCAAGAAATGGAGTAAATATTACAATCCAGATTCAATTTTAAAATAGTGCTGAGGCTGAGAAATTTTAATCCAATTATTACAATTTCTTTGAGGGGTCAACAGGTCACAAGTTTTGTAACAATTTTTGAAGAAATAGCAAGTGGTAAGCTGCACAGTGGCCCCCAAGGCTCTTAGGTCCTAGCTCTTGGAAGGCATACACTTACTTACACAAGGAGTTGTGTAGATCAGTGGTAGAGTCCTTGCCTAGCACTGGAGAGGCACTGGGTTCCATCCCCTGGCACTGCCACAAAAAGAAAGTGGAGGCCATGTAGCTGTGGATTATGTGGGTGTTCCTGTAACTAATTACAATGCCCAATTAAGACAGGAACAGAAAATGTTGTGTACAGTGGCAGGATTGCCAGTTCAAGGCTAGACTGGGCTAGAGTGAGACCCTGTCTATACAAATACAAACACACACACATACATACACATACACACACACACACACACACTGGGGTGGGGGGTGCAGAGAGGCACTGAGAAGTATGTAGCATACAAAAGAGGCCATGTGACTATGGATCTAGAGAACTTGCTTCTTGACTGGCTAAAACCATCCCAAGTTGCAAGCAGCAAGAATCGGTTTCCTACCAGAGCCTCAGAGGATGAACCAGTTTGTTTTTGTTGCTTTGAAACAGGGTCTCACTATGTAGCTTCGGCTGTCCTCATGCTCCCTGTATGGACCAGAGTGACCTCAAATTTGCCTTCATGCTCCCTGTATAGACCAGAGTGACCTCAAACTTGCAATATTCCTATGGCTTCTGCTGGGATTATAGACAAGTACCATGCTTAGCCAGTCACTGTGCTTTCTGAGACAAGGTCTTGCTTTTTAGCCCAGGTTGGCAATGAACCTTTAATCCTTCTGCCCCAGACTCTGCTGGAATTATAAGGATGCACCACCTTACCCAGCTAATTCTGTTGCTTTAAGCGCTCTCAAATTTGAAGTAATGTTTTGGAAGCCACAGAGTACTAAGACAAACTCATAAAATGCATCTCCTTCACATGGTATCTGAATTACAACCACAGATAGATGATGAATGAATCCCACACTTCAACAAAATGTCAAAGTGTTTTGTGGGCAAAAATAACTATAGAGAGCTGGGCGGTGGTGGCGCACGCCTTTAATCCCAGCACGGATCTCTGGGAGTTCAAGGCCAGCCTGGTCTACAAGAGCTAGTTCCGGGACAGGCATCAAAAAAAAAAAAAAAAAAAAAAAAAGCTATAGAGATTTACAAGAACACTGTACATGTTATTTACACTTACAGTTAATGGGCTCTACTGCTGTTGTATTTACACATCATAGAACACCTTATGTGCACCTAAGCATGTCATATTCAGGTTGCTCTCCTGCACTGAGCCTGGCCTATAGGATACTTTATTTTTCTGAACTCTCTAGACCTGTTTCCTCCTCCATGCAACAGGGCTAGAGGAATGGGATGTGTTCCTAGGTGGTTAGGGCTGGTACCAGTTACTGTTGGAGCAACTATTATCAAACAGGAAGGCTGAGACAGGCAGGGGCTGATGGACCAAAGCTCTTGGCCCAGTGCCATGACTGAACAGGCAAGATTCAAAGAATCAGGTGTGGGACTCTGAGAAACCTGCTTAAGGCTATTACTTCATGCAGATGGGGGTACTATCCAAGTACAGACTGAAACCTAGGAGGTCCCTAGGCCAAGAGTCTCTCCCACCTGTTTGCCCCTAGGGCAAGGTGCCCAAGCATGGAGTGGGACCACTTCTGCAAAATCATGGTTGGGATGACATTTGGTGCTTTCCTCAGTTCCACTGTCACCCCAGTCCACTGCACAGATCATAGAGAGGCCTGGTCAGTCATTCTATGGGCAGTGAAATGGCTTGACCAAGATTCCACATTGGCAATTTGACCAAAGTGGCTCAGATCACTGGAGCAGAGCTGGGTAGACAGGGATAGTTGGCAACGCCTTGGGATCTACATCACTAGGGATCCCAATAGACTGGGGTCCACTAAGGCCCAGCCTCATCCTCTCCTATTTTGTCTACCAAGTTTCCAGCCAGGGAGCTCAAGAATCTGGCTACTGAGTCTAAGAATTATTGTGTCATCTACCAGAGTTCCCTTCTCCCCACCCCAGCTCCATTTGTGGCATTTGCACTAGTCTGTGACCTCTCTATTGGGCCAGGGAGAGGGTGTAGTTTCTAGAATTCAACAAGGTGTGTCCTTGGTCACCTGGTTTATGAAGACCACCCTCCTTGAAGGGGAGAGGGCAGTCAGTAAGGGCAAGTCCACCTTTAGCCATGAATCAAGAGGGCCAATATTAGTGGCCATTGTCAAGAGTACTGGAAGGAATAAATTCAATTTCTCCAAATCCAGTTGGAAGGTTAAGAAAATAAATCAAGGGACAAACCAAGGTCAAGCTTTCTCTTACCACAGCATCAGACAATTTTTTCAAAATATATTAGATTTGTTTTTTATTGTAGAGCACACACATATTAGGGCAAAGTGCTGCACACACAACTACAAATCATTTTTTGAAGGAAGGAAAAGAGCAGTAAAAAAACAAAACAAAAACAAAAATAAAACAAAAACATCCCAAAACCACAGAAGACCTGCAACTGCTTCACTTATGCAGTCTCAACTTGAAGGCTCTCTACATTGGCAAAAGAATGCTGACCCCAAAGAAGGATTTCCTGCTGGCTGGCTGTTCTCCATCTCTGTAGCCATTGAGGCCCGAGGTCAGGCCTCTGTGCACCTCTGGAGTGGTGGTGGCATGGTTGCTCAGAAGGCCTGTTTTTGGCAGGCTCAGTTCTTGTCTGGCTGCCAAAGACAGTCTTAATGAACCTGCATCAGCAAAACCCTACAGCTTTCCAGGATGTGAGCAGGCCAAAACTGTCAAAGATTTTAACTTTCTATTATTTTCAAAGTTCCTTCCTCAGCACCCATGCCCCTGAGGCAGGCAAAGTACCAACCCAATATGCAGGTCTGACTTCTGGCCTTGGATATAAGCTACACGTGGACAAGAGAGGACGGACACACCTTCTTAGATAGATGATATAGGGGAAAAAAGAACCAAGATGGCCAACTGAGGAGAAAGGAAAAGGAGACAGCCAAGAGACTAACGGGAGGGGAAACACCTCAGAACAAAAGAAACAAAGCCCTACCACACACCCCAAGTTCCCATAACCCAAACGCTAGACTGGAAGCAAATCAGTTCCTCTAGCTAGAAACAATTCCTACAAATGACCCACTGCAGCAAGTCTAATTGTCCCATACAACCACACACATATGCCTAAAAGGAGCAACCAGCAAACAGGTATGCTCTTGGCAAGAGGTCAGGACCACTGTGCTAGTCTCTTGACCACCTAGGATTGGTGGGCAGAGCAAGCTGGAGGCATGCAGGAAGCCTGGGGACTCAGAAATGGGATGTCAGGGGCTGTTACTGTTTAAGCCCCATATCCAGCCAACCTGAACAGTGGGGAAAACAGGGGATTTGCATGAGCTTCCAGAACCTGGACAGCAGGTGAGATGTAGGGGCAGCAGGCCCAATGCAGGACCTGTATGGCTCCAAGAGACCTCATCCAAGCATGAGCATCAGTGGAAGAAAAGGGCTGGCAAAAGAATCACCTTTGTTTAAAACACTGCAAAGATTTACATGTAAAGCCCAAACAAGAATTCCTTAACCAAAACATTTTGTGTGTTTAAATAAACCTAGTCTGACACATTTCCACTTGAAGACAGCTTATCCCACTGTCTCGACTGGCTACTCTGGTATGAGTGTTCCCCTACAGAAGCTAACAGCCTTTTCCATCAAGGAGAAAAGCCAAGAACATAAGAACCCAGGTCTTGCGCCAATTCTGTTCTTTAGCCTTAATAGGCAACAAAGCAAGGAAAACGTATATAGGACCAAAATAACAAACAACAAAGAAAAAAACACTCAAACAAAACAGAAGATGGGGCAGCTACAACAGATTAGCCAGAGTTCCAGGTGGGCACAGGGCCTCAGTGTCTCCGCATCTTCACCTTGCGGGTGGGGCTGCCTGCTGCCTCTGGGCAATCTTCCGATGACTCGTAGGACTTGCGCCAATAGTTCTCAGAGCTAAAGCTACCCCTCCGCCGGTGCGTGGGCAGAAGCACAGACCGCCGGTTTTCTTCTTTGTCCATCTCCAGGATCCGGGGTCTGCAAACAATGAGAACAAGCTGTTACCAGAGAAGTCAAGAGTGGTCTAGTCTTGCCACCATTGTAGGGGATTCAGAAGGCCCCCATCCTTGGATTGGGTTACTCTTCTCAGTAGATTTGAATCCAGATGTACTAGCCGGGCGATGGTGGCGCACGCCTTTAATCCCAGCACTCGGGAGGCAGAGGCAGGCAGATCTCTGTGAGTTCGAGACCATCCTGGTCTACAGAGCTAGTTCCAGGACAGGCTCCAAAGCCACAGAGAAACCCTGTCTCGAAAAACCAAAAAAAAAAAGAAAAAAAAAGAAAAAAAGAATCCAGATGTACTAACAGTATTAGGGCCTGCCCACTAAGTGATAGTGGCCAGTCTTTTTCTTGGGACTGTCTCTTAGTCACCTTGTAGTGTATGCTTATTTCTGACTTTGGTGCTCAGTAACCTGTCAGGTCTGCTGGGCTGGGCTTTTATTACCTCAGGTTCAAACCCCTGCAGGGTCCTGCCATGTACCTCCCTATACTTTCTACTCTCCTGTTTATATTCATCCCTGCACACCCTGGAACCCCCTGTCTCTGAAACCAACATGCTCTTTTAAACAGATCTTTCCTACAAAACCCTTCACACAGCTTTCTCATCCTTCTGGTCTTTGTGTGTGTGTGTGTGTGTGTGTGTGTTTTTTTTTTTTTTTTTTTGAGGCAGAGTTTCTCTGTGTAGCCTTAGCTGTCGTGGAACTTGCTCTGTAGACCAGGTTGGCCTCAAACTCAGAGATCCGCTGGCCTTTGCCTCCCAAGTGCTGCAATTAAAGGCATGTGCCACCACTGCCCAGCCCCTTCTGGTGTCATTTTAAACATTACCCTTTCAGAAACCCTCTCCAAGAGATCCCTAGTTCACTTCTAAGTGCCAAGATGCTCTCTTAACACCTAAGTATAAACCTACAAATGAGTGTGCCCAGATGGAACTGAAGAAGGCACGTCACGGGACATTTCTCAGAATTTCTGCTGAATCCCTTCTTCTAAGGGGATTATGTACTAATGGACAAGGCTTTAAAGGAATGGACAACCTCAGGCTCCTAACCAGCCTTGAAGTAGACCATCAGCTGCATTGTTGACCTTTGTTGAGGGTTCTAAGTACCTGTGGGCCGCATCAGGGTCTGCCTTGCGGTGGGACCTTTTGGGTTTCAGCGCAGGGTCTCTGCTGTTTCCTGACAGGCGATCTGAAGCATAGTTGGGTGGCAATGTGGAGCTGCTCAGGGATTTTGTTTCCAAACGCGGTGCATCTAATCTTGTCCTGCAAAGGAAGCACACACAGGATCTCAAAAGCTCCTCTGGTAATAAGTCCCATCAGAAAAGATCTATCTCCAGCAAAGACTGGATTGGCCTGCAAACCAGCAGTCTGTGTTCTGTGCCTTGATCTCTTTGTGGTTCAACTAGATATTGGTCTAGTGACTTCCAGAGAATCTTCCTCACTTTCAGGTCTAGAAGTGGAGAATGGGAATAACTTGTTTAGATACCTCCAATGTGTGCTATGCCTGCAGACAGACCTCAGGGCACTCTCTGATGGGGACACTGTCAGCCAATGATCTTTAAGGGATGGGATCAGGTAAAGGTGTGAGAAAAATATCCAAAGTTCGTTCTCTCCGTGGTTCCTGCACTATACAGCTGAGCTTGGGACTTCTCATTCCTGTTTTGTGAGTTTGCACCTTATAATAAAGAAAAATATAATAGGTCTATCTTTTAGCTAGCCTAGTTTTTTCTCGACCCTAGATAATTCAACAACTCTCAGCCATAGAAGGCAGCATTGCAGTCAGACTTGCAGTTTCTCTAGGAGCATCTACCCAACCCTCCAGTGGATTGTGGGTACACCAGAACAGATGCCCTTATGCTTAGAGAAGAGCTAGAGAAAAGGAGACCTACCCTAGTTTCTCAAAGACACAGGGTCTTCATGAAAGCTAAGTGGTAGAGCCTTGAAATGAAGAAAAGTCTAGTCTACTCTACACTCCCTCCACATCCACTTAGCAGTGGCCCTTTGGGGAATGTTAAACAAGCAGATACCAAAAGGACTTCTGTTTATTTAATAACAATACATAATAATACATAACATAATGGATGCCTCAGAGCTTGTGTTCCCTCTCTTTTTATTATGGAACTGGGGTCTCAGACATGCTAAGCAAGCCTCTAGCATGGAGCTACATCCCTAGCCCAAAGAGCATCTTTGGTCTTTGGCCAAATTACCTCAGACCCCAAGACTGAGACACTTCTGTCCTTGGATGAGGCCCACACTTTTTGAGCACATCACACACGTCTCGATAAAGACTCTCGATTTGCCCCTCCCCGTGAGCATTCAGTGACTAACTTCCCCAAATGATACACAGATAAAGAGATCACTCAGGAGTGACCTGAGAGGTCAGATGGCTGTCAGATATGGCCACTAGATGCAGACACAGACATGGTCATGGTAAATTGGTACTTCCCGATTACAGACAGTGGAAAACAGAAGGGACACCATTAGAAACAGACCAGAAGAAGCTTGGTGCACGAGGGCTGAGGGATCCACTGGCTCACGAGGCTTGGAGATATAGAGGCAGCTTTACAAACAATTGTCACTTTCATAAGAATGTTAAAAAAGTTCAAATGGGGAGTTGCTGCATTATGGTAGCTGCAGGAGCTGGATATTTCCTGACTTCCCAGAATGATAAAGAGCATCACTGAAGACAGCACCTGGAATTACCTTGTGACTTTGCTCTCATTCTAGCATCCTTAGCTGTTATGTCTGTCCTTGAAAGATTATTATATGATTTAATAAAGTAAGGGGAAAAAATAGAGATCATTTGGGCCAGGTATAGTTCAGTGGTAAAGCATTAGCCCACTCATTAAACAAATCAAATTTACTAACAATAGTCCTAGCACTAGCCGGGCGGTGGTGGCGGACGCCTTTAATCCCAGCACTTGGGAGGCAGAGGCAAGCGGATCTCTGTGAGTTCGAGACCAGCCTGGTCTACAAGAGCTAGTTCCAGGACAGGCTCCAAAACCACAGAGAAACCCTGTCTCGAAAAACCAAAAAAAAAAAAAAAAAAAAAAATAGTCCTAGCACTAGCACATAACCCAGAATATACTAATCTTAGCTACCACTTGGCAAATGGATTTCTTGATGTTTCTTCCCTAGTATTTCAGAACATTCTTAAGACATACTTTATCAAAAGTGGCCTATTTATACTGCCATCTCACTTCTACTTCACCTAGTTCAATGGACAACGCCATCTCAGCAATTCAAGTATTGTAGACAGACCCAGTGCAGCTCTAAAAACCTAGAGGCCACCAAGACCTGAAAAACTGCCCTGCAAGCCATCTCCTGAGGCATTAATGCTAATCTAAGCTCCTCCTTCACTCCTCCATCTGCACCAGTTAGTTCCCTACACTTCCTGGCCTTCCAGCCACTGAGTATAACATTTCTGTCTTGCCAGTAGTTTCTAGCTCAGAAGTCAGATATACCAAGCCTTCCCTGATTCTCACACTAAAGTGGATGTAATTAATTTTGATTTTTTTCCCAGTGGTCCCTTAGGGGACATATTCTGTCCTTTTCTATCAATGTGTCCTCTGCTTTCTGCTGTAATGGCATGCAAACATAGAAAAAACTGGGTGTCTTACGGTGCCTATGTTAGATGCCTATATATAATAAAAATGTGGTAACTAGCCAGAAATATCTGCTCAAAAATCATCCCATTGCCAGGTGGTGGACCTGGAGCTCGCCTTTAATCCCAACACTTGGGAGGCAGAGGCATGTAGATCTCTGTGAGTTCAAAGCTACCCTGGCCTACAAAGTGAAACCAGGACAGTCAGGACTGTTACACAGAGAAACCCTGTCTTAAAAAACAGAAACAAAAAATAAAAACAAAAAGGCAACTCACTTCCTGCCTGAACCCCCTTCCAGAGCCATACCTCCTACTCTTATAGCATATGAGCATGTGGCAACAAGTCAGGGAAGAATACTAGGGTGCACACAAGGCAATCATGCAGATACTGGAACTCAGTCTGCAAACTAGGCTGGTCTTGAACTCAGAGATCCACTTGCCTCTGTTTCCCAAGTGCTGGGATTAAAGACCTGCACCTCCACCACCCAGTGGATTTTGCTTTTTTGTTTTTTTAAATTTTATTTTTAATTTAGCAGTGGTGGCACATGCCTTTAATCCCACCACTCGTAAGACAGAGGCAGATGGATCTCTGAGTTCCAGGCCAGCCTGGTCTACAAAAGTGAGTTCCAGGACAGTCGGAGCTACACAGAGAAAACTTATTTCAAAAAACAAACATTTATTATTATCTGTATGAATATTTTGCCTGCATATAAGTATGTGCCTAAAGAAACTAGAAGATGGACCTGAAATCACAGATGGTTGTAAGCCACTATCTGAGTGCTGAGAACAGAAGTCAGTTCCCCTGGAAGAAAGCCAGTGTTCTTAATTACTGAGCAATCTTTCATAGCTCCCCACAAAAGATTTGGTTAATTTTTATTATTTATTTTTTTAGTTAGATGTGGTGGCATGCATATTTAATTCCAGAACTTCAGAGGCAGAGGTGGGAGGTTCTCTACAACTTGGAGGCCAGCCTGGTCAGCTAGGGCTACACAGTAAGACTATCTCAAAACAAGTGTGTGTGTACACATATATGTCTGTACCTGCATGTATAAGACCAGGGAGGCCATAAATATGTGTTGGAAGCACTGAAGCAATTATGAGCTGCTCAGTATAGATCTAGGAATTGAATTCAGTTCCTCTGGAATAGCCAAGTGATCTTAATCATTAAACTTATTTCGAACTCAAACATACACCACCCCAGTGATGCATGGGCAGGGATGTGGATGAAGGTAGGACCTTGAGTACTCCACTGTGCAAACCACCAACAAACCAGGAGGCCTGGGCTCAAGACTTTATTCAACTACGTACTGTGACCACAAACATAATATGGTTTGTAGTTTGAGGATTTTACTCCCAAGCAAACTCAAAAGGTCACTTCAAAGGAGTCACATTTTGTTCAGCCAGCAAGCACACGGCAGCTACCCATCCACTTCTCTCCGTGAGATCCTTGAAAAATATCTTGCCAGCTCTTACTGATTCGAGCTGGTGTCAGAGCTACTAGGGGTCTATACAATCTTTATCTAAACTTCAACAAGACTGACTCTACCCCGGACTAAAAGGAACAGGACAGATTCAATATCCAGAATCTACTCGCTAGAACTTGGTCTCACCAAAAGACATTACAAGGTCTCTGGGTAGTATCTAGATGTCCATGTCAGGGTGGTGCTTAGTTCATCCTTTTACAAGACAAGTCCCAACAGATTTTTCTAAAACTAGTCATTGGCAGTTCAAATTATTCTTCACTTACCAACTGATGTCTCATTTGGCCTGGGTAGCAAACTAGGCCCTGGACATCCCTCTACTAGCCCTGAACATCAATTTGGAAATTCACAATAGACATGTATATAGGCTGTGACAGCTTAAAGAGGGGTGGCATGCTGAAGGGCTACAGGTGTCCTGAATGTCAAAATGGTCAGCACCAGGGCCATGAAGGATAGTTAGGTTGACCTGTGTTTACATGTAGGAAATTTTAGAGTGATGTGGGCCAAAACATGAACACGTTATAAAGAGAGGTCTTTCCAACAAAAGCCATTCTGTCACAGAACCAGGTGACATCATCAACTGCATTGGGGATGTAGATACTTTAAGGTAGAATAAGATAAAGGGAAGAACCTCAAGAGACAGCTAGGTGAGTACTTTAGAAAGACATCTAAACCGGGCGTGGTGGCACACACCTTTAATAGTAACACTGGGGAGGCAGAGGCAGGTGGATCTCTGTGAGTCAGAGGTCAGCCTGCTCTACAGAGTGAGTTCCAGGACAGTCAGGGCTATTACACAAGAGAAACCTTGTCTGGAAAAATACAGACAGACATCTATGCCAATCCTTAGACTACCCTGGGTTGGCTGATGATGTTTACTATCATGGTGCACGTTGTATAGCATATAGTATATACCTTTGATATATGGTAAAAACAGCACTTTGTTTCTGTGAGCTTTTTTTACAAAAATATAAGCCTTGTCCAAGTATAAGAAAAAACAGGAAAATCCCACTGCAACATTCTTTTGTTTGTTTTTCAAGACAGAATTTTTCTGTGTAACAGTCTTAGTTGTCCTGGAACTCATTTTGTAGACCAGGCTGGCCTCGGACTCAGAGAGATCAGTCTTGCCTACTTCTGCCTCCCCAGTGCCGGGATTAAAGGCATGCACCATCACACCCAGCTTTGCAACGTCCTATAAAATATCCTGCTAATTAAGTTTGAGAAATTATTATAGTTGTGAGGAGTAAAGTAACATGACAACTAGACATAACACAGGATGCACCTTGAATGAGAACAGCAGACACATGAGAAAATTAAGTAAACCTAAGTGTGATGGTTAATCTCAATCGTCATTTTATTGAGATATGGAATCACCTGGGAGAGAGCCTTTGGGCATGGAGGCTTATAGAGGAGTATCTTGATTGAGTTGGGAAGAGCTGCCCATTGTGGGTGGCACCATTCCCTTGGCTGAGATACTGGACTGTATAAAAAAGACAAAAGTGAGCTGAACATAGTCGTTCATTGCTCTCTGCTTGCTTATTCTATATGAAATGTGATTAGCTACCTAAATCTACCACTAGGGCTTCCCTATCATGAAGGTCCATATCCTGGAACTGCAAACAGAAATAAATTCTTTCTCTTTTTAAGTTACATTTGTCAGGAAATTTATTACAGAAACAGGAAAACTAAGATACTAGGTAAATCTAAAATTATGGATGAAGCAGAGATCTCAAATTCCCAGGCATGCTAACAAAGTGCTTTATCGCTGGCTACATTTCTAGCCACAACTGATTTCTTTTCTTGTTTGGTTTTAGAGAAAGGGTCTTGGTATAATGCCAGGCTGGTTTCCAATTCCTAGGCTCAAGTGTCTTGCCTCAGACTTCCAAGAAGTTGAGACTATAGGCGTATGCCAATGAATCTAGTATATCCAGTATACAGACAGTACTTACAAATCATCTATCTCTTTTTACTGGGGATTTAATCCAGGGCCTGGATTGCCAGGTAAACACTCTACCTATATCCCAAGTCCAGCATTTTCACTTTTTAGTTTGAGACAGGGTCTCACAAATTTGGCTCAGCTGGCCCTGAATGGTCTTTGTAGCCTAGACAGTCTACAAATCAAAAACTATCACAAAACTAGAGTGCATAAAGCTAATTGTTTTTCTTTCTTTCTGAGACAGAGCTTCTCTCTTTTTTTAAAAGATTTATTTATTTATTTACTTACTTATTATGTATACAGTGTTCTGTCTGTATGCTTGTTGGCCAGAAGAGGGCACCAGATCTCATTACAGATGGTTGTGAGCCATCATGTGGTTGCTGGAAATTGAACTCAGGACCTCTGGAAGAGCAGTCAGTGCTCTTAACCTCTGAGCCATCTCTCCAGCCCGACAGAGCTTCTCTTTGCAGCCCTGGCTGTCCTGGAACTCACTCTGTAGACCAGACTAGCTTAGAAATTAAAAGTGCCTCTGTCTCCCGAGTGTTGAGATTAAAGGCACGCACCACCACTGCCCGGCTGCTAACTGCTTTTCTAGTTCTACGTGTGGCACCGATTTTTAATTTCTGGTGCTGGATAAACACATAAAAATGTAATTCAATAGCTCAAAATATAATCCAGTATGAAGCTCCAGTTTCCATTCCGAATGCCTATTCTAACTATATATAAGTTCAGTGCCTTGTAGAGTCCTTGGGCCTGGTTAAAAGCTAGAAGAGTGTTGGATTCCCTGGGACTGGAATTACAGATGGTTGTGAGCAGCCATTTAGGTGTTAGGAATCCAAACCTAGTTTTCTGGAAGTGCTCCTAACAAATGAGCTAACTCTCTAGCCTTTTTGAGACAGAGTCTCTCCAGGTAGTCCTGGCTATCCTGGACCTATGTGAACCAGGCTAGTTTTGAACTTATAGAGATCCACCTGCCTCTGCTCCACCACACTTGACTTACCTGTAACATTTTTGTTTTTAAAAGAAATGGCTTATTTTTATTTATTTATTAAGATTTATTTATTATGTATGTATACAACATTCTGCCTCCATGTATGCTTGCATGCCAGAAGAGGGCATCAGATCTCATCATAGATGGTTGTGAGCCACCATGTGGTTGCTGGGAATTGAACTCAGGACCTCTGGAAGAGCACCTGGTGCTCTTAACCTCTGAGCCATCTCTCCGGCCCCCCTGCAACATTTTTTTAAAATAACAAAGTATTTAAGATTTAAAAAGGCTTCAGGACAAACAACGTCTACCTCATCAAACATAACCCGAGTCTGCACACTAGACGTGCTTTGTTCACCTTTACACTTCAGAGACAGGGGCTGGGGGACCCAAGAGTTTGAGACCAGCCTGATCATAGTGAATTTCAGGCCAGCCAGGGCAACATTGCATGACTCATCTAAAACAAAAACAAAACAAAAACCCAAACAATCTACCCAACACAAAAGCAAGCAAGCACAAGCCTCATGTAAGCGAGGGTGGCCAAGAGCTCCTCTCCTACCTCTACTTCACAGGTGTCAACATTTCAAGAGTGCCTCACTATGTTTGACCAACTTTTCTTTTCTCTCTTTTTCTTCTCTTTCTCTTATTTATGACAAGTCTGCCTCCAAGTCCCAATCTTCTCACCTTAGTCTCTCAGATGCTGGACTACAATTATTAGTGAGCTACCACACCCAGCCAGAAGAGGGCAGGTTATGTCCCTAAGGCACTCTCAATAGAGGGGAAACAGCCACAGCTACAAGCCAGCTAAATACTACAGCCTAACCTATTCTTGTCACCTCTCCTCATTCCTAGCTCCTTCTAGAAGTGAAAGCCTAGGCATTTTTAAAGTAGGCTCCTAAGGCACAGTCTAAAAATAATCATGGAAAGCCCATGTGATAAGTCAGAACGGGTGTGACTGCGTGTGCAAGGGTGTGAGGGTTTAGGAAAGTTTTCTCCAAATCTTGTTTCAAGGAAGACTATGCCCAAAGGACTAGGGATAACTCAAGATTAAGAGCATGCACTATTTTTACAGAGAACCTGAGTTTGGTTCTTAGCATGCATGTCTGGTGGCTCACAACTACCTGGAACTCTAGAATAAGGGAATCTGACTCCCTCTTCTGGATTCCACAGACATTTACAAACCACGTGCACATCCCACACACTGATAACACACATACATATATATAATTAAAAATAAATCCTTAAAAGAAAAAAAAGTGTGCCAATAAATACCAGGAACATTTCTATACATACTGAACTCCCTAAACAGTCTGAGGATATGAAAGAGAATTTGTGTCTTTCTGCTCTCCTACATTACACAATGGCATGCAAGAAGTAGAGAGGTTAAGGTCCAAGAGGATTCAAACAGGCCTGTAGTTAAGGCAGAGGACGACAGACATGAAGGTACTTACTTCCTGAGAATGATGACCGCTCGGCGTTCTTTAATGTCCTGAGGCCGTATGCAGTGAGTGATTTCATCAGCAGCATACCCACTAGAAAGAAACAGAACATGTCACCAGTAAGAGAGTAGATAAGACAACCAAAGTTCACGGGGGACAGGAATAGGCTGTCCTCTGCCTATTGAGAAGTTTAAGAATCTACGTGGAATGAAAATATGTTTAAGCTCTAAGAAGTGCCTGCCTAGAAATCATTAAAGGAAAAACCTGGCCCAGAAGATTCACTGGTCACTTAAGACAAAGTCTGAAGCAGGACTCTCCTAGCATAAACTAGAATCCTTTTCATTTGCAGCTCTTTAGGCTAGGGTGTAGTTCAGAGGTAAAGCATTTGCTTGGCATATGTGAGGCTCTGGGATTGATCCCCAGCACTAAAACAAATATAAAAACAAAGGAACTCTGGAGGCAATTGGTGCAAAGGAGAGAGTCTTTGGTGAAGACAGAAAACTGCAGCCAGACATGTATAAAGAGGAAACCAAGGCAGCCACTGACAGCACAGAAATATAAGGATCACTAAGGCCCAACACAAAACTTTCCTACTTGGGGAAAAAACTTTCAAAAGCCTCTGGGGAGATCCAAAATTTTGAAGACAGCTATGTCTGGGATATTTTATGAATTTCCTCATAATGAAATTTCCACTTAATGGCTAACTAATATGGCTAGAAGACTATTCTCAGCTGGCATCCCTCTGATTTGAAGTTCCCGGAATAACTCTGATTATGAGCCCCTCACATATTCTCAATGAGCACCCAAAGAGATGAGATACTCCCACTCCAAGTTACTCCACTGAGCTGCAAAGATCAACACAGCCAAACACCTGCCCAGCCTGGTACCAGGCCTGATAGAACAGCTTGCCTTCAAGCTTTCTCCTTTAGATTCCTAGCTGCTCCTGGGCCATAACCTTTTGTTTTGTTTTCGTTTTTTTTCAAGACTGTGTGTAGCCCTAGCTGTCCTTGAATTCACAGAGATTCCCCTGCCAAGGTCTCCCCACTGCCAATAACTATAGTCCAGACTGGTCCCAAACCCACACCAATACTCCTACCTCAGTCTCTTGAATGTTGAGATTTCAAGTGTGAACCATGTTATATCATTATATATTAATGACTACAGACTGGCTGCAAGGTAGTTTTACATATTATACAGACACAGATCTCAGAAAGAGCTAAGTCTAATGGCACATCTCAAAGGTCTGAATTTGTAGTGCCAGCTACATGCAAGGGTTCCTGATGTTTAACAAATATTGTTTGAATTGGCTATTATAAATATGACCAAGGGTCCCGACTTCTTATTTCTAATAGAAAATCACTTCTCTTAAAGCAGCTTGGGAACAAATCCAGATTGTTTGCCAAAGCTTGACTGCTTCCATGTTCTCTGCCCCATCCTCCAAAGGGCTATAAAACAAACAAGCCATGCCTGGTTCCTGCCCTGAGCCAGGGAGCACTATACAGAACCACAGAAGAGACCTTGACATACCAACTCCCCTCTCTATATATGACCCTATATTTGAGTCTTATTAACACCAGTATTCTAGAATTTCTTGTTATCTGTGATAGCCCACTGTTTTTTTCCTCTGGGAGAGGGAACTCACAAAGAAGACTTTTTTTTTTTTTTTTTTTTCGGTTTTTTGAGACCGAACTGAAGTCTGCCTGCCTCTGCCTCCCGAGTGCTGGGATTAAAGGTGTGCGCCACTACCGTCTGGCCAGAACCCAAAGTTTTCCTGGTGAACTTAAGCAGAAAACGCCCAGTCAAGACCACAAAAGTGCCTTTTACTTCTAAGAACCCTACTTGCTACAGGCAACACTGAAAATCTCACTCTGCCAGACTGAAATGTAATATGTCCTGGGTGGGTTCAGCTCTATTCTTGATGTGAAGGGAAGTTCAATGGCTGCCTACTCTTGTTTTCACAGGAAAAGAGGAATACCTTATGCTATCCAGTTGGTCTCTCTGTCTGGGCTGACTCCACGCCCAGCAACAATGCTTATTATGCCATCCATAACCATCAATTGACAAGACCTAGCTCTGTCCCTCACTAGCCCATCTATCTTCTCTCCTGGTAAAATTTCCCTAAGCCTCTGTCCCAACCGATCTCCTCCATGCTACCTAACCACATTATCCCATAACTCTACTATATTTGGAACAGAAATTGTGTTTTCCTTCTAAGACAACACTTTGTTCAAAGGTCTTAACTCTGCACGGTGGACAAAAAAATTAAATGCATGTTAATATTCCACACCAAAACAATCTATCACTTTGAAGCCTCTAATTTTTTTTTTCAAGACAGTGTTTCTCTATGTAGCCTTGGCTATACTGGAACCCACTCTGTAGACCAGGCTGGCCTCGAACTCACAGATCCACCTGCTGCTGCCTCCCAAGTGCTGGGATTAAAAGTGTGCACCACCACTATCAGCCTGGAGCCTCTATTTTAAGATCATCAAAACAGATTGCAACGAGCCTTTCCTTAGAGGATTGTACACAAACGAGTCTGAAAAACCATCACTAAGGAAATGTACAGGACTATGTATGTCTCTTCTGTGGACAGCCTTAGAGATGGAGTTGCTAAGGCTCATTTCCAAGATGGTCATCATTCTCAACTGTTCCATGTCTTGCGTAGGCCAGGGCGGACCAAAAATTAATGAACTGGACAAGGTCACAGCCTAATGCTAACCTCCCTTTGATGGGCTACTTTCCCTAGGCAGCCCTCTTGATCTGTCTCATCACTGACAGGTTTGCAGGTAAAGGAAGCTGAGGGCTGGTGTTGGGGCAGGACTGTGAACTCAAGCCTCCAGAAGAAATGGCTTAACTTTAAAGAAGTCTTGGGCTTTTTGGACATAGACATATTCCAATTATGCACATAACAAAATACTGACAGCAGTTAATCTCTTGAGACATTTTTAACTAAACTTCAAGAACTCAGTCTTATTACAGAGATTCAATCTTTTCAGATAATTCTAAAGCATCACTGGCTTTCTTTTTAGCACAAGAGAAAAAAAGGACCACTAAGTAATTTGTCCATGGCTGGTGTGTACACACCTCCCAGCATTCACACTCAGGAGTTTCAGTTGTACATAGGTCGTCCAGGGCTACATAGTGAAACCCCATCTCAAAAAATTTTTTGGTTATGTTCAAACAGCTAAAATAGCGATGCTGAAACTTCCACCAATTTTGCATAACCTTTTGTTTTTGGTAGCCAAATATATTAAGTAAATTACAAGTGAAAGCAGAAAATCTCATCTGTGTTCCTTGGTAACGAGGTTTAATTTGTCACGGGGCCTTACTGGCCTCAAAGAATATAAGAATAAGTACCAGTCCTATGAGACAGGGAGGGTTATAGCGTACTGAGTGTTGCACACAAACTGCTCAGGCTGAAATGGCCAGCCAGTCAGTCCTGAGATTTTTGTGGCCTGTTTATTCTTTGCTTATTCTGATTTTTCTGTTTGAGACCACAGCTCCCAGCTAGCTGTTTCTCCTTTGCTACTTTCTGCCTTGTCAGGCCTGGCAACACAAAGGGAAGCCAATTTCAACAACCAACAGCCAGTCCAGAGAGTGTATAGCTCTGAAACAGGAAAATTTCACACAAGGGGCAAGTGGAGATAGATGGCTCAGTGGACAATGGTTTTTTCTGCCAAGTCTGATTACCTTAGTGTGATACTGGGGACCCACAGGGAAAGAAACAATTCCAAGTTGTCCTCTGATGCATCATAAACACACAAGCACACATGCAAATATATATAACGAAAAAACAATCCGAAAAAAGAGTGGCAGCCCAGTCCTTTTCCAAACTATTTTAAGCCACAAAGCTAAATTCTGCTTTCAATCAGCCAAGTGAGGTCAGTTATTAGCCCCAAACTTACAGGAATGTTACTAACCAGAAGAGTCAAAGACTAAGCTCGCCAGTACACAATGGATGGTGAGGTGAAGCAGTCAACCTAGACTGGTGGCTATGACCCAAGTCTCTGGAAAGGACTACAAAGTAGTGATTAAACAGTTCACAAGCAGTTAGCTTTCCAGGTGATTATTCTAACTAAAACAATTGGAGTCTGCTTTTTAAAATCTCTTTTATTTTAAAAATCACCTTATAAAGTAACGTATATATTGCTTTATTTGTGCATGTGTGTGAGTGCACATGCACACAGGAGGCCAGAGGTCAACTTCAGGTGCCATTCCTCAAGCATCATTCACCTTGCTTTTTTGAGATAGGGTCTCTCACGGGCTAAGGCTAGGTTGGGTGGCTAGCGAGTCCTGTCTCCACTTCTCTGGCCCTGGGATTACAAGTGTGGGCCATCACATCTGGCCTTAAAGAAGGAAAAAAAAAAGGGGCTGGGAAATTTCTAGGGAATCAAACTTAGGTCCTATGAGTTTAAGTACTAAAGTTCAGTTCACCAACTGAACTATTATCTCCAGTTTTGGGGTCTGATTTAACCTGCCCTATTCACTTTACAGAGTCAGGACAAAGAATGTGTAATGAACTGAGAGGAGGAAAGGTTAACAGATTTCTAGAGAACAGCATAAGAAAGGGACCCCTTCCATGCTCAAACTGGGAAGGTCACCAACAGTCAAAACCTGCCAGTTGGGTTTGGAAAGGAATGTAAAACACTTCTGAAGTGGTCTGTGAAGCCTTGCTCTAATAAAAATGCAGGTTTAGACATCGGAGTCAAATGTCTGCCACTAATCAAAATATGTGTTAAACACCAATAAACAATTCTGCCATGGTGCCTTTGCCAAATACAGACAAGTGAAAATGGGGCATCTTTTTTGCCACTAGCAAGTGAAAGCAGCAACTGCTAGATTGCTAGAGTCCATCTACATCTACATTCATCTATCTGTTTTCATCTAACCTGCAGCTTTAACACTCTCACCTCTGCAAAGTGTGGAAACACAGAAAAAGCATTTGATGAGGGGCATTACTAACAAGCAGGTGCTCATTTAACCGCAAATCAAGCCAGCAGAAAGTATGTGGGCAGGTTCTTGAAGATTTAAATTAGCAGGTGTGTCCAGAACCCTAGAACAATAGTTCTCATGTGGGGGATGAAGCTGTCCTGCAACTCTCACCTGCTGGGACATCTGTCAATGTCTGGAGATGATTTTTTATTGTCCTAAAAAGTGTCATTAGTGTCTACCAGATAAAGGCCAGGGATGCTCCTATCCATTCTCCTCCACTGCAAGAACAGCTCTCACCCAGAAAAGAACTTACAAGCTCCAAATATCAACAATAGTTGAGAAACTACTGTTATTACCAGGATAACCCCTACCAGAGTGGAACGCCACCTGCCTCACAGCAACAATGCTTACCAATGACTACATTCTAGTACTGCGTTTGAAGCTCTGCTAAGCGATTCCACCACTCTGGCTAATTTCTAGATATTCTTTTTTTTTTTTTTTTTTTGGTTTTTCGAGTTTCTAGATATTCTTTAGTTCCAGCTTCCTCCCTCCCAAGAACTTCCAATATCTCAGTGAGTAAAACGCCCCCTCAACATGCTTCTATAATTATCTTTCCAGATTCTGATGATCCACCTAGTCTAAAGCCTCTACTGAGAATGAACTATGTGAAAACTAGAGCCATGTTTCAAGGTTCACCAATTCCCTAGCACCTTTCCCAACCAGAGCAGGGGCTAGAGTGCCTATCTTCTCATGCCATGCTATTAGACAACAAATCACCACATTTAACTAAAAGACTTCAAAAGTTGGTACCATCTCTATTATACAGCTAAGAAAGCCAGCTCTAAGATACCTACAGGAACCCAAAGAAAGCTAGCACTCTGAAAGCAGAGGCAGTAATAGTACTGAGTTGGGAGGCCAGCCTAGGCCACAGAGTGAGACTCTGTCTCAAAAATAAATAAATAAACCCTCCAAAGTAAGCTGGATTCAAAGCCTGGGGCAGCACTTTTCAGGACATGGTTGCGCCTCCCACACTAACCCTTGGAGCCAAGTCTGAATCCCCAAAGGGTTGGAAGGGACTGGGAAAGCTTTAGGACTTTACTACTGCAAAGTAAAGACAGTTTTCCTGCTGATGCAATCTTGTTAATCACTAACAGACCTGAACATTAAGAATTCTAAGTTCTGTTTTTGAATCTAGTGTGCTGTGTAGGGGGAGTCTCAAAGTGCCTGAGAATTCCCCATCAAGCAGCTAGTCATTGCCAAACTTCTAGACAGCCTTAAAGGTGTATGACCATGAGGAAAATACCCCACTATATGACCAAATAGCCTTTGTGTGGAAGTCCGTTCAGCGCCAAGAAACTTCAACAAGGCAGAACCCCCAATCTTCCTTACACAGCAAGCTCTCTGGAAACCCTTTCTTTTAGAAGGTGGGTGAATCTTTTTGAGACAATGTCAAACTTAAGCAGTTCTCTTTCCTCAGCATATTAAGTGCTGATCGTAGAGGCAGGCACTACCAGGCCCAGCTGGAAATCCCCTTTAAAAACATTTAGTCAAGACATCCATCTGGAAGCGCCATACACGTGAAACACTTGAAACAGTTGTAGTCTAGGCCTCATCTTGGGGATTAACAAAGTGCATTAGCCAGGCTTACCTTTTTTAGGGCTGGAAGGAGACAGCCCTCGAATAAAATTTCACTTCATATAAATCCCAGCAGTGTTCCAGCAGATGATTTACCCTGCTGGCCAGGGCACTGAGCTAATTCTTAGCAGGATCTGGGGCCCCAACTGGCCAAGAGCCTAAGATGTGGTCACCAAATCACAAGGCCAAACACCAGGTCAACAGACCAGCTGTATTTTGTTTTACTGATCCCAGTAACAGCTATGGCATTTCTACAAAGTGCCCACAGAGGCCCAAAACTAAGAGAATTTTAAGAGCATGCTGTACTTTTATTTCTGGCTAAACCACTAAATTGTTCAACCCCAGGAAAGTCATTTTTTTCCGAGAATGGTGAAATCTGTCTCTCCCTGCCCCCCCACCCCAAATCCCTATCAAAAAGCTTAAGGACTCTGCCTGCATTTTCTGTTAAGGATCCACTATACTTTGTTAAACCACAAACAACGGAACAGAGAACACTTCTAGTTAAGCACAGACTTTCTAAGATATGGAAATATCCTAAAGTCCAAATATCTTAAGTCCAAAACAGAAAGCGATCTGCTTAAAGCCAACATGGGAAACACGAAGCCTTGAGTTCTTCTATCTCTAGGCCTCAAAAAAACCCGGCCAGTGTGTGCATCTGTAATCCCAGCACTTTGGAGGCAGAGGCAGGAGGAGACATTCAAGATCATCCTTCTTGGTGTAGAAAGTTGAGGCTATCCTGGACTACCAGAGACCCCCATCTTCAACAACAAAACCAAAACGCAAAACAGGCACCATATACCAAAACGCAAAACAGGCACCATATACTTGGAAAACGGAGTTTTACGCTAGCCTTCAGAAAAGCCTCTCAGAATGGGGTTTTTATAGATGAATTCTCAGATAAACTACTGTGACCACTTCAAACCTGCCTGCAGGTACAGAATTCCGTACTGGGCTTATTCCGCTAAGAGTTTTAGACACAAGATTCCTAAGGTCTGCACGAAAAAGGATGAGTCAGAACCACAAGAAGAACCGGCACCCATCAGCTGCGGCTTCCGGGATCCCGCAGGGTAGGCTTAGGCGGCAGGGTGCAGGGCCAGCCCCTCCTCCCAGGTGTGCGTTACCTGAGCACAGTCACGCTCCCTCTGCGCACCGGCAGAGAAAGCACAGGTTCCGACACCCGGATGGGCTTGAACTGGAACTTGCAGCCGAAGCAAAGAGCCGAGTCGCTAAAGAAAGACACGGACACGATCGGGCGCTCGAAGATGTGGATGGGGTCGACGTGGGAGACGATGCAGCCGCCAGGCTGGTAGTCGTTGATGACGGCGCTGTTGACGAAGCCCTCGGGGATGACGCGGTGCTCCACCAGCTTCTGGATCACCAGCTGATGCACCCACTCGGGGATCTCATCGACGTCGCCCGGCGGGTAGAGGCGCTCCTGGCCGGGCCCGCGCTTTTGCAGCTGGGCGCCGTAGGTGTAGCCCTCGCCGAAGAAGTACTTGTTGCGCAGGGGGGCTCGGTCCACGGTGTGCTCGTTGTACAGGCCCTTCTCGGCGCGGGACACCACCTCGTCGATGCGGGCCTCGATCTTGGAGCACTCGTCCTGGCTGAAGAGACGGATCTGCCGGATCCCGCTCTTCACCTTGCGCGCCTCCTCCTCCTTCTGCAACTGCTGCTCCTCGTAGTCGCTGCGCTCCGGGTCCGAGTCCTCCTGGTACTTCCGTTTGGTGGCCCCGGACACCGGGTACGGCTCGGCGGCGGCCGCGGCAGCGGCGGCGGCGGCCACGGCGGCGGCTGCAGCCGCGGCGGCCTCCCGGCTGCCAGCCTTGTAGTTGTCCCGGGACGTCATGGACTTGAGCTTCTCACGCAGGTCCGTGTAGCCGCTGGCGGCCGCCATAGCCCCCGCAACTCAACTCTAGGGTCCTCCGGGGCGGCCCGGCATGGCTCTAAGGGGACGCGCCCGGGGGGGCCCGAGAGGGAAGCGGGGGGTTCCCTCAGAGCCAGGCCGCCATGCGTGGCCCAAGGAACCAGCGGGGGGGGGGCGTAGAGGGGCCGGGAAGGGGTCGAACCTCAGCAGCGGCCGGTCATGCAGCACAAGCGACAGCGAGGCGTCTTCCTCCTCCACCTTCTCCACGTCCCGAGAAGCAAGGGCGCCGGCAGCGCCTCATGCCGTGGAGGGCGGGCTTCGGCGAAGACCCGGCCAGACTCCGGGTCAGACCCTCAGACGCCCTGCCCGGCCCGCACTTTAAAGCTCTCCTCACGACGTCACCGCCTGCCCGCCCGACCTCCGACAGCGCCGCTCCTTAGCGGGCTTCTCGTGGCGCCTGCGCAGTGCCAGCGGCCACGAGACTCCGCGCGCTCTGAGCATGCGCGCTCGTACAGCCCAGGTCGGCAAAGGTGCCCGCGCAAGCGCACAGGCGGCTCGCTCGCCGTCCGACGCCCCTCCCCCACCCACCGAAGACTTGGCGAGAAAAGCTCTCGAGCAGCGATTCGCCTTCACGCCGCGCCGCCTCCGGGACCGGAGGACTCCCCCGGCTGCGCTGTGCTCGCGGGGTCAACTCAGCCGCGCTGCCGCGTCACGGCATCGTGCGGATGCCCGCAGACGCCTCAGCTTCCAGCGCACAATCCTCGGGAACCACCACAACCCAGTCCGCCCCGTGACCGCCCCCTTTGGCGCTTTCACTTTCTTAATTGGACTGCCGGCCACGCGTTGGGCAAACACAGACTGGAGTTTCCAGAGTCGGTTGGTAAATCGTGCCTGTCAATCAGCCGGTCTCCTTGGCTACTGCGTCCATCACTTAATTAGCTTCGGGCAGAAGCTCGAGGACCCCTGAAGGGTGAATAGGTGGCTAAGTCAGTGCCTGACTGGAGTTCTCAGAGGAGGAAATCTCTGTGGATTCCCGTGAAGCTTCGGAAACAGTAGGAAAGTTTTCAGATTGAGGGCTGAAGCGCATCGGACCCAAACTCCGGAGCAAGTCAGTACAGCAGCAGAAGCCGGAGGCGCGCACTCGGGGCATCCCACACCCTAGTCCCCGCCGCCATCGCTCCCGGGAGCGGACGTTCCACAAGTCACGTCCCGGGACTGCCCGCCGTGCGCGCAGCCGCGGGCACGCGCGCACGGGCGTATCTTGTCTGCTGGGGGTGGGTCTATGGGGCCCTGTTTTAGGGGGCGACAAAAGGGCTCACGTCTCACGGGTGCAGGTTTACGACGGATTAGCTCAAATTAGATATTCACTTCAGACACTTCGAACATTTGAACAGCGGTGTGTAAAGTGTACCTGCCATCCCAGCACTGTGGAGACAGAGGTTGGAGAATAGCTCACAAGTTGGAGCTCAGCCTAGGCTCTGTAGCCTGTCTCAAAAACAACCACAACAAACCCAAGCAACAAGAAAGCCTGAAGCAGAGGGCAAGGGCTGAACAAAGGTGTGGCCATGCTGGAGGCCCCTCCAGCAAATAGGTTTCTGCTCCCGACCTCCCCAAGACGATATCCAGCCGCTTTGCTTGGTTCCCAATGCCTTTTCCACGCTGAGCTGCCGCCTCTTTGGTACTCCGTCAGATTTTCAGACACCCCCGTCCTTCCTGCCTTTGCCCATGCTGTCTGTCACCTGCAATGCCTGTCCATCTACCGTGCCTTTCCTTAGGTTCACCTCTTGTCTGGTGTGTAAAACCAGAAATCAGTATTCAGCTCAAAGGCGTTTGTGAGGATGAACTGGATCAGCGGAAGGATTGCTGATAGAGGGTCCGGACCTCAGTGTCCTAATCTGTATATGGAGGGTGACAGCAGTCTCTGCAGGAAAGTGGGGACAGTGTGGTAACTTGGTAAAGCCTGTGGGGTGGGAAGCCAGGACACTGGGGATCCAAGTCATCCTCCCTCCCCAAGCAGCAGGCAAATAAAGGGAAATGGGACAGGCACACTGGGGATTCCTGTAACAGCTGCATGGACCCAAGTGATGAAATGAGGGTGGAAGGGCAGCTGCAGGTGGTAAGGAGTGAACTATGGGCAAGGGCAGCTGACCTGGACTCTAGTGGAATCCCACCTGGGTTGCACTTTGTGAACCTGGTGGGTCTGGCACTTGAGCAATAGGCAGTTTGGCTGGGAGGCCCGAAGTGCTTTGGAAGTCCAGTTCTCTAAGGCTTTGATCTGCCTTTTACAGCTGCATGGTGAGAGCTCTTTACCCCACACCAGAACCACCTAACAAGTGACCCTCCACGGGTGTGGTGGTGCACACCTTTAGACCCAGCAGGGGTGGTGGCACAGGGGCAGATTTCTCAGATTCAGGGCCAACCAGGGTTACATAGTGAACTCTGCCTCAAAAAAAGAAGGGGGAAAAATGACTCTTCTATAGGTGAACTCTCCAGTTCCAGTTAACCATAGTGTTTCCTACTTGACTGTGCTCTTGAGTCAGGCTCAGGTCCTGTGGGGAAAAGCCAGCCTGGGTTGAACTTCACAAGCCCAACACTGCCAACACACCAACAGCACCTTCTCAACTCTACCGACCTTTTTGGGGGATGCTAAGGATTGAATGAGTTAGTGAGTTAGTGTTTGCAGGGGGCCTGGCACATAGTAAAAAATAATTTGTTTTTTGAGACAAGGTCTTGCTATATAGGTGAGGATGCCTTTGCCTCCTAAACTTACCTTTTTGTATGTGTGTTCATGTGTGCACAGTGCATACGTGTGTAGGTATATTGCGGGCATGCATATTTAAGGTCAACCTCGGGTGTTATTACTGGAGTGTTGCACACCATGTTTTGAGGCAGGGGCTTGGAACTTAAGTCTTGTTAAGTAGACTAGGCTGGTCTGGGAATCCTGTCTCTGCCTCCCCAGCTGCAAGATTACAATTGTCCACAAAAAAACAAAAACAAACAAAAAAAACCCCACTCGATTCTGGGGTTGAAGTCAGGTTTATCAACTGAACACTCCTGAAACTCCTAAAATTACCTTTTAAAACAATGTAGGGCAGGAGAGATGCTCAGTCAGTAAAATACCTGCCATGTAAAACAGGAAGACAGGTTTAGATTCCCCAGCAGCCATGTGAAAAGCTAGGTAGCACATGTCTGTAAGCCCAGCAGTGAGGCGTTGATGGGAGGTTTATGGAGACAGCCAAATCCCTGGAGTTCATTAGCCAGATAGCCTACTTGAATTGGTGAGCTCCAGGTTCAATAAGAGACCCTGTCTCACAACTTTAACATGGAGAGTAATCAAGGAAGACATCAACCTACAGCCTCAGGCTTCTGGCGTCCACACACACAGGCACAAGTGCACACAGGAGTGCACGTAACACACACAACAACAACAACAACAACAACAGATGTCCAACCCTAACCTCCACTTGTGTCCTATTCTGGGAATATTGATGAACACTTAGAATATCTTCGTTCCAAGCAAAACTCAGAGGGCAAGCAACCAGCCAGTAAAGAAGTGGATCTGAATGCAGGCCTCTTTGGCTCTTCAGTGTGGGCCTTCAACCACCCAGAGAGCATTCCCTTAAGAGTCCTGAGCAGAAGAGAGCTAGAGGCATGTGTCAGCCTGAAATTAGGGCAAGCCCAGTCCCTTGTTCCATAGGGGGAGGAGAGGCAGCAAAGAGGTCATTTTGGTTATTTCAGTGTCCTGAATTATGATGTGCACAGCTGCGCTTGCCTGAGCACCAAGCCTCCATGAGTTTATTACTTTGATCTTCCATGCTGCCCAGATATCCCTCCTCTATTGTCCCACATTAGGCTGGAACTTTTTCTGTCCTGGGCCTCACCACATCAGCCTGTGCCCGGTCCTAGAACCTTGGCTAGGGGTGTTAAGGGAATGAAGAAAAGACAGGCACATATACAGGCCAGGTGGGATTACGAAGGAATATTTTTGTAATGTTAGCAGGAGAAACAATCTGATCGTAAGCCTTTTATAGTTTTACGATGAACTGACATAATTGGACCATATCCTTGCTATCACTGTGGGTCCAACACTCAGGAGGTTGTCCTAATTCCCAGTTATATCTGTTCTCATTTTAAGGAACTGTTATCACACATATGTGCTGGTAATCTATGTAACATTAAATCTGCCTAAATTGAATGCCTGTAGCCCACCCCAAATAGTTGAGTGAATCTTCTGGACTCCAGGTGGTTAGAGCAGTACCCCTGAAAATGAAAGGAGTCAGGTTTTGGAGAATGTGGCCAAGCCACTGGATGGAAAGGTAGTGGCCTGGGGACATAAGTCCTGTGGCTTTCCCCTGACAGGACTTATCTGCATGGATATGGTTCCCAGACATCTCGGAAATTTTACTCATAGTTTCAGGGTGCTGTCAATCAGTCATGGCAGAAGAGTCATAGCAGCAGGAGCTCTAAGATTCTGGTTCCCCACCCCACCCCACAGGGTTTCCCATTAGCTATGGAGTCAGTCCTGGAACTCGCTCTGTAGACCAGGCTGGCCTCAAACTCACAGAGATCCACCTGCCTCTGCCTCCTGAGTGCTGGGATTAAAGGCATGCACCATCACTGCCCGGCTAGCAAGTGACTTTTGTCAGGTGTTTTTCCACCAGTAACAAAAGAATTAATTACTACAGCCAGACACCAGGGCTAAGGAACCCCAAGCGAGCTACCCAGAGCCACGGTCCTTATGGTAGTGCTGATGTGACTATGCCTTGCATAGTTCTTGCCCTGCTTCTAGAGAAAGCCAGCCTCAGGCAGTAGCATGAAGTGAGAGCCTTAAGGAGAGTACATTAAAGTTCTTCCTTGACCCTCTGCAACATCCTGACTCATCAAGCCATAGTGTCCTACTGCTTAGACATCCAAAATCTCCCCCCAAATAGTCAATCCTCCATCCCCCGAGGTCATGCTTGAGTTTCACAGGCTGTAGACCAAAGACAGCCTTCCCTCAGGTCTCCCAGCTCCTTGCCCCCAGTTGTGGGGCCGCAGATCCACTATTACTGGAAAGTTCTACCTGGCCCTTGGGATGAAACTCTGAATTCCCAAGAAGCTGGGTCCAAGCTACCCTCAAAAGTTTTCCTGACACCAGGGTCACCTGCTACTAGTAACATCATTTTAGCCCCATGAGTTGGGACCTGTTCTTATCAATTGGATGGTTCCACTCCTGGGGTTGGTCCTGGTTCATAGTTATCCCATAAAGTAGTTCCCAGGGCCTGGCAAGGTACTGAATGACTGAATTAGTCTTGGGGTCTTCCTCTGGTGTCATGGATGCTGATGCCAGGCTAGTCCCAGTTCCCAAGCCTCTGTGTCTTCTACCAGTCCCCCATGACCAGCATTTCCCATCCACACTCATTCATTGGATTTATTTTTAAATTTTATTTTTTATATGTATGTGTATTTTGTCTGTACACATGTCTGAACATCCTACATGTGCCTGGTACCCATGGACAACAGACCTTGTGGAACTGGAGTTACAGATGGTTGGTTGCAAGTTGCCATGTGGTGGGTGCTAGGAATTGAGCCCAGGTCCTATGGAAGAGCAGCCAATGCTTTTAACCACTGAGGCATCTCCCCAGCATCTTTTTTTTCCCCCCAGACAGGGTCTTGCTAAGGAGGGCTTGGTTGACCTTGAATTCAAAGTAATCCTCCTGACTCAGCCTCTGGAGTACTGAGATTACAGGTGTATGCCATCATACCGAGCATTTTTTTTTAAAATGTATCCTTTCATTTATATGGCAAGTATTTTCAAAGGGCCTACTCTACATTAGCCATCAATTTAGGCTAGACCCTCCTGCAAATCCAGCAGGGAACCATGGTTTCCTCTAGAACGTCGACTCCTCTCCTTTCTGTCTCTTCTTAGCAAGCTTTACTCATTCAACCATAATGTACCAATCGGAGGCTTTTTCTCAGTCTTCCTAGCCCCCACCCCCTGAGCTGGAACTTCTCTACCTCCCTACCCTTGTGCCATGGGTGGTTCATCCTGTGATGGAAGCTGGGACTGGGGCTACCAAAAGATTGTAGAGTGGAGGCCAAGGGTCCTTGGAGGGAGGATGGGCAGCTGTGTCTGCCGGAAATGCTGTTCACAGCAGCGAGTCTGGCATGTCTGTGTCTACCTCCTCTCTCAGACTTGCTTGCCAGCCACTGAGTGATTCCATGGAGGACACGACTGCCAAGAATACCGCTTATAGCCGGGCGGTGGTGGCGCACGCCTTTAATCCCAGCACTCGGGGAGGCAGAGGCAGGTGGATCTCTGTGAGTTCGAGACCAGCCTGGTCTACAAGAGCTAGTTCCAGGACAGGCACCAAAGCCACAGAGAAACCCTGTCTCAAAAAACCAAAAAAAAAAAAAAAAAAAAAGAATACCGCTTATTTGCAAAGAAATGACCAAGGGTCACAGGTCCAGGTTGAGGGCACCTGATAAGGACACATGGAAGGCGGAGGTATGAAGCTGGAACAAATCTCAGTAACAAGCCCCAGAGAAACTAAAGGCGGGCCCCAATACATCTAGATTTCCAGTATGGGGCTTCCCTGTCAAGGGTGGTAGTCAAGGCAGCGCCTGTCACCCTCTGGAGGTCCCGTTGTCTTCCTTACTGTCTGACAGGCCAGCTTTTAAAAGTTACTTCTGCTAACGAACCCTTGGCTGCATCAGTGATTCTGTCCCAGCTGCAGACAGGTCCTCTTGGGTTCCTGAGGTTTTTTCTCCTGTCTCCTTTGGTCTCCTCCAAGGTTCTGGCCCTTGTCTGGGGTCACTGGTCCAGAGAGGCCCAGCAACTACCCTCAGGCCACAGAGCAAATCTTCTAGCAGGAAGCAGCAAGAAGATAGGCCATGTCAGAGCAGGGTGATCTCGCTGGGGGGCAGTGTAAGCCGCTCCTCCCGGGCACTGAGCATGGTCTCCACATGGACAGCCACCACACGACACAGCTCCAGACCCTGGAGGGGGGGAGCACAGAATAGTCTCTTAACCTCCATCTCCAAAACAGAAATGTAGTTGGAAAAAGAGCAGAGGTCACATGACCTACTTGGGGATCCTTGTCCCCAGTTCCTTCTGAAAGAGCTGGTGGGCCATAGGCTGGAAGGGACAGCAAGCAGGGGACAGTGCATTGGGCATAAGCTTTGCGGCTTGTGTTATGTGCCCTAAGGTCACTTGCTATGCTTCCTTGAGACTCGGCGGCCTTATATGAAGGGTTTGAGTTTACCAGACCCAGTTCAGCAGGCTTGTGGAGGGCTAAGATGGAATTTTGTTGTTGTTGTTGTTGTTTCATTGTGTAGCTTTGGCTGGCTTTTGAAACTCGTAGAGATCTACCTGCCTCCACCTCCCAGTTCTGGGATGAAAGGCATGCCACCATTCCTGGCCTAAGATTTTTTTTTTCCCTCTGAACTGGGATTTCTCTGTGTAGACCAGGTTGGTCTTAAACTTAGAGAACTACCTGCCTCTGCCTTCTGAGTGCTGGGATTAAAGGTGTGCACCACTACTACCACTTCAAATAGTAAGATTCTAATTAAGTGCTTGTCACAGCACTGCAAGGCTGGCCAACATAGCTCCTTACAGTCAATCTTTTGCCTGTTCACAGGCTGCTATGCTTATGCCCATCTTAGCAGATATGGAAACAGGCTTAAAGACAGCAGGAACGCTTCATAGCGCCCTTGTACAGCCTGTCAGAGACAGCAATGGCACCACACTTGGAAACCACCTCCTCGCGAGAGTCATCCCTCGTTGCCTATTACATAGATCCTTCCCAGTATGGATCAGGAGTAGGTAGAGGGTTTTTTGTTTTGTTTTGTTTTCAGATCTGAAATTGGAGCCAGGTGGTGATGACGCATGCCATCAACCCTAGCACTCGAGGCAGGTAGATCTCTGTGAGTTTGAGGCCAGCCTGGTCTACAAAGCAAGTGGCCAGGACAGCCAGAGCTGTTACATAGAGACACCCTGTCTCAAACAAAACAAAACAAACAAACAACACCAACAAAAACAGATCTGAAACTGGAGTTCTGTGAGAGCCAGTAGAGCAGGGGGTTCAGCCACGTTTATTAAAGCATGCTGTACAAGATGCTCAATGGCTGTGTGTTGAATGAAGGCATGAATAAAAGACTGTGGCCTTCTATGCATACAGGACAGAGGTCCCTTCTTTACAGGAGGGGACGGCAAGGAACTGGAGAAGCCAAAGGGCCTTTATCCATCTGTAGACCATCTACTCACTCTCCCACCCTTCTATTCATATACATATCAACGCAGCAAGCACACACTAGCATCTACTGTGCCCGGCACTGTGCTGTCGACGTGGTTCAAATAAGATGGATAAGGTCCTGTCCTTATGCAGCTGATGCTCTGGTGGGGAGGCAGGCAACAGGCGAACAAATGCATAAATGCTATGCAGGGTGTGCTGAGGGCCACAGAGGCAGAGCGGGCATGTCATTAGGGAGGAGGGACAAGGAAGGCTTTTGCAACAAGGGGCTTTTATGATGAAACCTAAGTAAAGGGAGGGAGGAAGCCCTGTGAGGAATCCAGGAAGAGGGAATGTTTCAAGTGGAGAGAATAGTCAGGGCGAAGGGTCTGGAGCAGGGAGGGGCAGATGAAGTCAGCACAGGGGAGCTAGAAGAGGCAAGGAAAGTGGACTGACAGAGAGAGAGAGAGAGAGAGAGAGAGAGAGAGAGAGAGAGAGAGAGAGAGAGAGAGGAGGTTGCAGTGGTGATGAGAGAGCAGATGGACGGAAGGACAGCAGAGTCAAGGAGCCGCGGAGGGAGCTTAGGGCTCCGGCTAGAGCAAGAAAGGGAAGTATGACACGTGCGCTGTCTATTTTATGTCAGCTGGGCACGAGTCAGAGTTATATGAAAGGAGGGAACCCCAATTGAGACAATGACTCCATAAGATCCAGCTGGAAGGCATTGTCTTATTTGTGACTGATGCCCCAGGGAGGGCCCAGCTCTCTGTGGGTGGTACCATTCCTGGACTGGTGGTCCTGGGTTCTATAGAAAGCAGGCTGAGCAAGCCATGAAAAGCAAGCAAGTAGGCAGCACCCTCCATGGCCTCTGCATCAGCTCCTGTCTCCAGGTTCCTGCCCTGTTTGAGCTCCTGTCCTGACTTCCTTCAGTAATGGACTACAATGTGGAAGCATAAGCCAAATGAACCCTTTCTTCCCCAACTCACTTTTGGTCATGGTGTTTTATCATAGCAACAAAAACCCTAACCTCCATTGCAGAGATCATTTTGAAAGCCCTGGGGGCAGAGAGGTTGCAGGGAAAGAAATCATGGCTGCCAGAGGAAGGAGAATGGGGGAGGCAGGGCAAAGGGTGTGGCAGAAGGCCATCCAGAAACCTGGTCCTGCAGCACAGGTTTTCTAGGGCTCTTGCTGGTACAGCCAAAGGCCCAGTCTCACAGGGGAGGTGGTGGGCTAGAAAGGTCAAAAATGAGGCCATCCCAAACCCTGTCCTTTTCTCTGCCTCAACCCTGCCTCTGTTTCTGTCCTGATGCTAGGGACCATAAGATTTAGCCAGAAGTCTAGTTCCTAGTCTAGATGTCAGCTAGGCTAGAAGTCACAAGGAAACTTATTGTACCTTGATTCCAATCCCAGGTCCCCACAATCCAGTTACTGTGTCTCAGGCCAGGACAACCTCCTTAGATCTCCTGTGCCTAACTGTCCACTCACCAACCTTCTGTTGCTCCCTAGTGACCTCAGAAAGCTTTTGATTAGTATTATTTTTTCTCCTCCTCCCCCTCTTCTTCTCCTCTTCTTTCTTTTCTAGGCAGGGTCTCTAACCCAGGCTGGCCTTTGTAGCTAAGGATGACCTTGAACTCGGGATCCTCCTGTCTCGTCTCTACCTTCTGAGGTTGCTGGGATTACATGTATCACCATGTCCAGTTTTTGTGCAGCACCAGCGATCAAACCTATGGCCTCATACATGTTACACAAGTACTCTAGCTACTGAATTATACCCCCAGCTCGCAGAGTTTTATTTTAACATTCAAAGAGCTCTGAGGCCTCTATTTCCCTGGTGAATCTTCCTAGTACCCTGCCAAATACATTGCTCTTCTGCAAACAACCTGGGTCTTCTCCATAGTGCCTCTTGAACTGTTTCCTGGGAAGGCCTGCACGATAACCACAGCTCTGTTGCCTGAACTGGGCTGTATGCTTCCTGGGGCATAGCCATACCAAAGTAGAATGAGAGGGCCAGAGCCTTAGGAGGTTTGGCTGGCAGGATCGGACTTACCTGCTCCAGCTGGAGCTGCATGGTACGCTGGGCTGCCACATCCCCCAGCGAGATCTCCACATAAGGGTAGCTGGAATTGGCCGTGGGCTGCTGAGTCCACGTGGACTGGATCTCCTTCAGGGGGATTTTCACAATTAGCTCCTGGGGATGAGGACAGAGAAGCCAGATGGCATGAAGGGTGAGGACAATCTCTACTACACCAAACCTTCCCCCAAAAGTCACATCAAAAAGCAGAAGGCCCAGCCCTAGTTCCTCAGATACTCATTGACTTTGTGACTTGGAGCAGTTCACCTGACCACTCTGGATCTCAGTTTCCTCTCCAGGGGAACTGATTCAACAAATACTGATGCTTCATGCCTGAGATACAAGGGGCAGTGGGTGCTGGGGGTACTTCTGAGAACACCTGTATCCCTTTATCAAAGAGCTTGATTTCTGGTACCTACACAGAGAAAGGCCGAGTGATGGACAGTTAGTACCTAAAGGAGACACCTTCAACTACTGAACAATGGGGATGCAGAGTGAGGAGTCAAGGCAGCTCCTTACCCCAGGAGAAAAAATCACACCTTAACAGGTGTGTTCTGTGTTGTCTCTCATTGTCTCCAACCTGTACACCTGTGCCTTCCCCACCCCACTTACTTCTTCCAATGTCTCATAGCCTCACCTCTAAGCACGCTCCTGTCCCCAAACTCACAACTCATGTTTGGTTTTAAAGAGCAGGAACTAAGAAAAGGGTGGCAAGTCCAATTCTTTAATGCTGTGGAAAGCTATAATCCCCTGGAACCTGACTATATTTGGAGGTAGCACCTGTAAAGAGGGGGTTAAAGGACCAAGGATAGAATGCTTGCCCAGTATGGGAGTCCCTGGTTCTATCCTCAGTATCACAAAGTAGAAAGATACAAGGTAGGTATATGGTATATGTCTGTAATCCCATTGTTGGAAAACTGAGTCTGGAGAATCATTTAAGGCTAACTAGGCCACAAATTTATACACCTCCCCTGCCCAAAAGAGGTAAATCAGTTAAAATGAGGCCACTAGGTTTGGCTCCATAAGAAGAGGAAAGTTTGCCAGGTGGTTGTGGCACAGGCCTTTAATTCCAGCACTTGAGGGCAGAGGCAGATGAATCTCTGTAAGTTCGAGGCCAGCCTAGTCTACAGAGCAAGTTCCAGGACAGTCAAGGCTACAGAGAGAAACCTGTCTTGGAAAACAAAAACAAACAAACAAACAAAAATTTTACTGTCTACAAGACAAGGAGAAACCAAAGCTCCCAAGTTGCAGAAATCTTGGAATTTCAACCTCCAAAAAAAAAGAGAAAATGACCTTTCATTTCATAGGGCTCCCAGCCCGTGATGTGCAGCTCTGACAGCATGACATACTACTCACATGCTCTTGGTGTGTTTTCCTACATGTCCCCTTCACATAGCCTGGAGGGGGGCAAAATTCTATTATTCCCACTTTCCAAAGGAAGGCTCTGTAGGAGAAGGGACTGGCTACAGACCACAGATGGAGGTAAAGTCCAAGCTGGCAATCTTGTCCCTAAGAGTAGGTGGGGATACCAAAGGATAGAAGGGCCAGGGCACAGGTGGGCAGGGCCTGGCAGAAGCCACTCACATGGGTCTTGGTGCTGAGAAAGTTGAGGCCATTATGGTTGACGGCGAGGATACAGGGGGCTGGTACTGTGATGTTGCTGCAGCTCTGGATGAAGAAGAAGGAGGAGCCGAACAAGGGAAAGGCACTGAGGAGGCCTGCAGTATGGAGAGCCTGTTATCAGGAGACCTGGGCCAGGACAACGGGACAGCCATTGCCCTGAGCTGCCAGCTGCCTCAGAAGCTGCTCTCTGCTCAGGTCTGCCCAGACCTCTCTTCCTCCCCTCCTGGCCTCTCCCTGTACCACACCTCCTAGTTCCTTCGCCTTTGGCCCTATGCCCAGCATCACTTCCAGTCCAGGTGATACTTTTAGGAAAATGGCAACAAGTCTTTTCACAAACTGCTTTTGTGCAAAGAAAATAGCATCTCCTTGGGGTTGAAGAAATGGCTCAGTGGTTTAGGACCCAGGTTCAATTCCCAGCACCCACATGGCAGCTCAGAACTGTCTGCAACTCCAGGATCCAACACCCTCACACAGACATACATACAGGCAAAACACCAATAAAATAAACACAAATAAATTGAAAAAAGAAAACAGTATCTCCAACCTCCCTCTGGCCACCCTCAGTTCAGCTCCCCCGAGGTCTCCTTCCTCCCAGCCCTCACCCAGGAACTGAGCACGGGCCTGGTGGGGGCTGAGTGCCTGAGTCTGCTGCCGGTGTTGGCTAACCAGGTTGAGCCAGGTGTCACTGGTTGTCGTGTGGTAGAGCTGGCCTGGGATGTACTCTTGAACTTCACGCCTGTGTGCAGAGGGTACAGGGTTTCTGAGCACCCACCCCCCTATTGATCCCCACTGTGAAGCAGGTGTGATACCAAGCAGACGTGACTGCCATACTCCCCTGGGATACTAACTGAAGGGAGAGCATGGGAAGGAAATACGGGGTCCTTACAACTGGGGGAGTTAAGGCTCTGAGAGGTTCACCAAGGGGTCCAAGGTCATACAGTGACAGAGAAGCAGTGTAAACAGGGTAAGGTGTGAACCCAGACTGGGTTTCTTAGTTCCTGGACCCAAGGAGCTCAAGGCAAAGGGGTGAAAAGCACAAAGGCGGGGGAGACTTCCAGGTATGCAAAGCAGGAACCTGTGGGCGGAGTCCCCAGGGCCTTCATGCCCATGTCCTGCTCTCACCCTCCTGTTGACATGTGCAGGTTCTCTCTGGACAGACGTCCTGCCTCTCTGGCATGTGGAAAAGAGCACCAGCAGCCCTGGTCCATCCCACCTGCCCTAGTTGTAGCCGGGGAAAGGGCTAGGAGAAGCTGAGGCAGCCCCTTCCCCTGCCAGAGTTCCCTGCCCTGATGGGGTAGGAAGACAGAGGTAAATGTTGGGTGCCTTCCTCAACTGTTTTTCAAACTATTATTATTGTTATTGTTATTATTGATGTGCATTTGATTGTTGGTTTGGAGACAAGGTATCACTATGTAACTCACTACACAGACCAATGATGGAGGAGTTACTTTCATTTAATAAAGAAACTGCCTTGGCCCATTTATAGGCCAGCCCTTAGGTGGGTGGAGTAAACAGACAGAATGCTGGGAGAAAGAAGCCATGATTCTCCCACTCCAGACAGATGCAGGTTAAGATCTTTCCTGGTAAGCCAGCTCATGGTGCTACACAGAATATTAGAAATGGGTTAGATCAATATGTAAGAGCTAGCCAATAAGAGGCTGGAACTAATGGGCCAGGCAGTGATTAAAAGAATACAGTTTCCGTGTAATTATTTCGGGGCATAAGCTAGCCATGCGGGCGGCTGGGTGCCGGGGACGCAGCCCTGCCGCTCATATTACAACAGACCAACCTGACCTCAAACCCAGAGATTTGCTTGCCTCTTGTCTTCTGAGTGCTGGGATTAAAGACATTCACCATCACACCTGGCTTCAATTCTTTTTTGAGAAAGGTCTCTCACTGAACCTGGTGTTCACTGATTAGCTAGACTGACTAGCCAGCAAGCTCCAGGGATCCCTCTGTCTTCACTTGCTGAGCAATGGGATTGCAGGTACATGCTGCCATGTGTGGTGTTCTCTGTGGGTGGTGGGACCCGAACTCTGGCTCTCACGCTGGTGTGGCAGCACTTTATGGAGCGAGCCATCTCCCAGCCTCTGGAATTGCACATTTAAGGGTTTCTTCTTCTTGTTTACAATCATTCCATGAAAAGTGCTTTGAGAATTTGGTGTGTTGGTTCAGGCCTGGAAATCTTAGCACTCGGGAGGTGGAGGCAGTTCAATGCTATCCCCAGCTACATACTGAGGCCAGCTTAGACTACACCAAAAAAAGGAAAAGCACTCCCAGCATGTGGTCTTGGGCAGTAGAGGCATGAGATATACATGGTAAAATATCTTTCTGTTGTTCGCACAGGGCTTCTCAAAGTGTGGTCCAAGGGCTGGGAGGCCACAACCTCTGCCACAGTGACGCCAACATGTCATTTGCCTTTCCCCTCTCTCATTCTCTCACAAGTGAACTGTGAAGCTTCTCAGAGGCCACCGTGAGATGGTGGCAGACTGACGTCCGATGAACAGTGGTGGTGTCCTCGCTCAGGCACCATGATTAGTTTTCATTACATTCTACATGCGTTAACATGGAACAGCTGTGTTAGTACTGCAAATGGGTAGGCAAACTCTGTTTTGATCTGTGTTTTGGGATCAGGTTCGCATTATGTTGCCCAGTCTAGCAAGGTTCCTGGGTCAAGGAACTCAAATCCTTGATCCTTATGTTTCAGCATCTCCAGGGCTGGGATTAGAGGCATAAGCCACCACACCGAGCTCAGTGAGTGTTTATGTGGCTACATCCTCATGGCTTGTGTATAGTTTCTGCCCTACAGGGTATGTGAGTCTTGAAAGTTTCGTTAATTCTTAAATTTGTTCCAAGCTATTAACAGTATGTCGCAGGAGAAGAAAAGAGCTTCAAGGCCAGGAAAGCATCTTCCAGTCTAGTTGGCACAGAGGGGCAACTGGGGCTTGGCAGTTGTGAGAAAAGAGGGGATGGGTGGTCTGCCCCTCCCATTGAGACAAGGGGATAGGTGCTCACACACTGGGCAGGTAGAAGTGGTCCTTGGCGCGGTGCTGCAGGGAAGCCAGCTTGGACACCTGCTGCATTTGTTGCTCACTGGGCTGGCTGGCTGGCACACTGCTGAAGAGGCCCTTCAGGTAGTCAGGCAGAACCTACAGGAAGCATTGGCATGAGGGGCTACCAGACAGGGGCGCGCTCATTCACTATCCGGGCTGCTGGGTCAGGCAATAGCATTGACTTCAATCCTTCCCACTTCTAGGAGTTTATGGCTCATCACTTTCCTGGTTTGTGGGGAATGAGGATAGATGCAGATGGGCTCTGAGTGATAAACACTATGAGGACATTTCCATGGTAACATGGAGAGAGTGGGCTAGGTAAAACAAAACATAAACAGTAGAGTGTGTGCAAGTGTTCACTAGATACATGTTTCTCAAAATTGAGACTCAAGGCAGACAGCATGTCAAGCCGGACTTCAGAACTGCATCTAGAGTTTCTGATCCTGTAGATCTGGGGCAGAACGTTAGTATCAAGCATCTGCAGGTCCTTGAGTAGCACACTACCAGGCTATGCAGTGGTAGGTCTCAACACTGTGTGACCCCAAAATGAAGTGGTTGTGGGTTTGAGAAAAGGTCTCTCTATGTAGCCCCAGCTGGCTTGGAGCATGCGCTGTAGACCAGGCTGGCCTCAAACTCCCAGAGATCTGCCTGCACCTGCCTCCTGAGCAGTAGGATGAAAAGCGTGCACCACCACATCCAACAGCGTGTTTTGTATGTGGAATTGCCACAGCTTTGGCACAAGTTCCACAAAAATCTGGGTTGTGGCATGTGTGTTTTGTGACGTGACAGGACCTCCCCCCATTTTAAAGGGTTGAGAACAACAGAGAGGTCACATCTCTCACCTGATTGTAGTGCATGGTCACATACAGCTCATTCTCAAACTTCAGTGGCTGATCCCAAAGCACCCGCCGGAACCAGAGTGTGTAGCCACCTTCTACCTGCTCCATTTCTGAGGCCACGTCCAGGATGTAGGCCCGGCTGCTCAGTGGACACACGTGCTGGCCTACGGGGAGAAAGAGGCATGGCTGGGAGAAGCGCATCTGTGGCGTGGTCGTGCATGGCACCAACCTGCCAGGTAAGAGAACTGTCACCAGCAAGGATGCACCTTCCTTATCAAGAGAACAAGCATACAGGATGTCTGCGCACCAGCAAAGTGCTGGTCATCACAGGGGGATTTTCTCCAATCTGGAAAAATGAGTGACATTTCATTTCTCCCCAGGAATGTTCTGGAGTGTCTGCCAGGCTCTGGAAAGAGCCTCAGGTTCTACACTGAGCAATCCCATCTCCTTTCCGGAGAGGCTGGGACTACAGAGAAGCACAGTAGGCCTTAGCCATGAGCCTTTCTGCAGCTCTCCTTCAGGAAAGCCCCCTTGCTGGACATCTGTGGTGGGTAAGGTTGAAGGCCTGAGCTTTAAACTGGCACAGAGGTGCATACATATGCTTCCCCCTCGTACTGATGTTGCTGCTACCTTCCCACTTCTTGAGTAAAACTGTACTACAGAGGGCTGCTTGGCATGATGAGAAAAGAGGTCCACAATCCTAAGGCCAGATTGCCTGTGTTCTGACCTCCACTTTGCAACCTTGATCAGGTCTCTGTGGTGTCTGAAAACAGTCCCTCTGGAAAGCGCAATGTCCTAATGCCGAGAACTTGTGCCAATGTCACCTTTATGGCAAAAGGGACATTGCCTAAGTGTTAAAGGTCTTAGATTACTGGGAAGGACAAATGCAAGCACGGAAGATCCTAAAAGAGAGGCAAGAGGTTCAAGTCAGAGACGTATGGGGCGGGGGTTGGGGTAGGAGAAAGAACATCTGAAGGCTACACTCTCGACTTCAGAGACAGGGAAGGAGTCCCAAGTCAAGAACTGTGGGCAGCCTGGAGAAGCTGGAAAGGGCAGAAATGGCACTGCCCCTGAAGCTTCCAGAGGAAAGCAATCACAACCATGTTTCTAGTTCAGTGTTTCTGACTCTCAGAACTGTAAGACAATCTATGTTATTGTAGTCACTGGGCTTGTGGTCATTGTTACAGCAGCCACAGGAAACTAACAGAGCTTCTCTGGGCCTCGGTTTCCCCAACTGTAAATAGCAAAGAGGAGAATCTATGCTATAGAGTTAAAAACTTTATAGCACCATGCGGTGTAGTGCATGCCTTTAATCCCAGCATTTGGGAGGCAGAGGCAGGCAGATCTCTGTGAGTTTGAGGCCAGTCTGGTCTACCAAGTGAGTTTCAGGACAGCCGGAACTGTTTCACAGAGAAACCCTGTTTTGAAAAACCAAAAAAAAAATGTTATGGGGGAGGGAAATGTTATAACATTAGTGTCTGGGGTGGGGGCATTTCTCAGTCATAGACAACATACATGAGACTCTGGGGTTGATTCCCAGTTTATCCCCCTCAAAAACAAACAAACAGACAAACAAACAAACAAACAATCACGGGTGTTTCTATCATTAGATGCTTTGAATCATGTCTACTATATGTTCAATAAATGTTTGCTGTTCCCTGCCCTCCCCTCCCCTCTGTCCTAGCTGGACCTGGGGTAGGAAGGCTGAGGCACTCATGAAGGGATAACTGGAGATGGCTGTGACTCCCAGTTGGTGGAAGGCAAAACTAGCCTAAAGTGGGCACGGAACAAACTTGAAGGGCTTGGGGTTGTATGAGGTTCCCTGTGTACCCAGAGGCCCCTGAAAGACCTTAGGAGATCTTAGGAGGGGCTTACACACTACTCGGGGGGCTGAAGAGTGGGAGCAGGTGCTCCTGTGTGGGCTTCAGGAGTCTGTTGTGTTTTTTGTTTTGTTTTGTTTTGTTTTGTTTGTTTTGTTTTGTTTTTCGAGACAGGGTTTCTCTGTGGCTTTGGAGCCTGTCCTGGAACTAGCTCTGTAGACCAGGATGGTCTTGAACTCACAGAGATCCACCTGCCTCTGCCTCCCAAAGAGTCTGGTTTTATGGATGAAACTTTCCCCAAGTGTAAGGGACTAGAGAGAGGCTCTCTCCTCCATGAACCCCAATCTAAAGGGAGATAGACTTGTGCAAAACATCACAAAGTGGGAGAAGCAAATGGCTTGGGAAGAGAGCTCAGTGCACACAAAAGTCCTTTCTCTGGGAGGTTAAAGGTTTCAGAGAAAGTGACCTTTGGCCTGGCCATCCCCGTGGCAAAAGGTGGGGCTAGGCCATGAAGGAGCCCAGAACGTTCAGTTCTCCTGGCTACTCACCTCGGCTGGTGACGACAAAAATGACATATTCATCGAAGGCTTCAGGACGCGTCAGGGCCATCTCGGTGCAGAGCCCCTCTATCACATCCAGAGCCACCTGGGAAGGCCAGAGAGGAAAAGCTGGTCCCCAGTCACTAACAGAGAGGCACAGAACTCCATACTCAACCTGACAGAGCACAGCTTGCGGAACTGGCCCTTGGTTTGCCTTTTTACATTCTCTGTGTGACTCTAGGCTGTGTGACTCATAGCTTCTAGAAGTCTCAGTTTGCTGTTACCCACCCAGTATCTATAAGGTACCTATTGCAAGAGCCCCTGCAGGACCAAATTCCAGAGAAACCAGGCCCAATACTTAAAATTGTATAGTTATTTGCATGTGACCCATCATGTATCCTCCTTAGACTTTCGATCTCTGGCTGATGGTACCAGATACAGTAGACTGTTGTTGGACATTGTCATACAGAATTGTTTCGAGAAAGGCAAGAAAAGAATCTGTCCCAATGTGACTTTTCCCAAATATTTCCAACTGCAGATGCTGAGCCCACAGTAGTGGAGGTGCAACTAACCTCAAGCCCTATCTCATGGGTCCGGGTGAGAGTCTCTGGACCACTGATGTTCACTTCATCTAACCCAGAGCCTGGCATCCCTACCCTTCCAGCTCCAGCTTGTTGAGATGCTCCTCACTTACGGTGCATGTTTTGATTTTCAGGTGGCGTTCAAGACCTCCTGGAAGAAGAAAGAGCTGCCTCTTGGAACTCCGGCCTGCCTAGGGTAGATAAGCAGAAGAAAGTCGAAAGCCTGGACTCTATCACCCCCATGGAGGTCCCCATACCCAGAGGCATGTCTGGGCAGGAGCCATTATGCACACGGATTGACAGGAGCCATTCTCACACACCATGTACACCTAGCAAAGGGTTCTGGGCAGAGCTCGTGTCTCCCACTCATCTTGACCCCAGTCCTGCTGTAGGCTCACCAGCATAGCTCGAAGTTCCATACTACTGGGGAGCTCCAGACGGCCCCCGAAACGCAAAGTCTTCTGCAGGTTCTGTTCACAGGCCTTGGCAATCCCTGTAGAGGCAGAGAGCTGAGGCCATGCTCAAGGTTGACCAAGGATGGGAAAGGCTTCTCCTACTCAAGCCATGAGCCCCCTGCATCCCTTCAACAAGGAATAGGTCTTGTTGAGGAACATGATCTCAACATGATTCACCAAGATTAAGACCTGAAGTGTAAGAGCAAAATGCAAACCTATGTTTCATGGGGTTATAAACTTGCCTTGCTCTTGGCTTTGTATAGACCTAGAGATATCTATGCTCCTTAGCTGTTGACTAGGTTGCTCATCCTCAACTGATTCAACAGATGACATGATGGTGCCCAGTCTCTCTCAACTGGGACTTCATGTCAAGTGCCCTGTCTCACTGTGCATCATAAGACAGATACCCCTACCGTCTGTGCTCCATGCATCGAAGCTAAGCAGTATACTTTCCCTGTCCACAGATGGAGTCAGGAATTCTTGGGCACATTCTTCAGTCATCTCCCATCTAGCCCTTCCCTAGTTATACACATCAGTTAATAATCAGAGGGAGATCAGGGGGGAGGGCTCCCTTATGTCCTCTATCGCTACAATCACTCTAATTGATTAAAAGGCCCTGATCCCTCTACTTTTTGAAGATAGGATCTCAGTTCACGTACTCATTATTTTTTGTCAACTCGACACACACTAGAGACACCAAGAATAGGAAACCTCAGCTGAGGAAGGGCTCCATCATCCTGGCCTGTGGAGATGTCTATGGGGTGCTATGGAATATTTGTATAACTATATAAAGATGTGTTGCATTTGTTTAATTATGTAAATATGTGTTGCTGTTTTACCTTGCCTGCCTAAGGCACCTGATTGGTCTAATAAAAAGCTGAATGGCCAATAGGGAGGGAGGAGGTATAGGCAGGACTTCTGGGCAGGGAGAGTGAGTAGGAGAAGGAATTTAGGCTCAAAGGAAAAGAAAGAAAAAGAGATGCCAGGGGCCAGACAGACAGACACGGAGAAAGCAGAAAAGCAGGACACACAGAATGAATGAAAGGTAAAAAGCTCTGAGGCAAAGCATAGAGGGATAGAAACAGGTTAAGTTAAAAGAGCTAGTGGGACAAGCCTAAGCTAAGGCCAAACATTCATAATTAGCAATGAGTCTCTGTGTTTTTATTTGGGAGCTGCTTGGTGGCCCAAAGGAAATGCCAACTACAATTGGGCATTTTCTTGAGTAACTATTAGTGTGAGAAGGCTTTGCCCACTGCAGTTGGTCCCACCCATGGCCAAGTGGTTCTGGGAGGTATAACAAAGGTGACTGAAAGCTGGGCAGTGGTGGCACATGCCTTTAGTCACAGCACTTCAGGAGGCAGAGGCAAGAAGGTCTCTGAATTCAAGGTCAGCCTGGTCTACAGAGGGAGTTTCAGGACAGTTGGGACTACACAAAGAAATCAAATCTTTAAAAAAAAAAAAAAAAAGCCGGGTGGTGTTAGCGTTATGCTTTTAATCCCAGCACTCGGGAGGCAGAAGCAGGTGGATCTCTGTGAGTTTGAGGACAGCTTGGGCTACAAGAGCTAGTTCCAGGACAGGCACCAAAGCTACAGAGAAACCATGTCTCAAAAAACAAAACAAACAAACAAACAAACAGCAACAACAAACAAGCCATGGCACTACTTCAGCTTCTGTCTCCAGGTTCCTGCTTGAGTTCCTGCCCTGGCTTCCCTCCATGGCATGGCAGATTGTAAGCTATAAAATGAAACAAACCCATTTGCTCCCCACAGTTGGTTTTGGTCATGGTGTTTTATCATAGCAGCAGAAATGACAGCATGTATGGTATGTATCCCAAGCTGCCCTGGGACCTCGAATTCTCCTGCCTTAGTTTCCTGAGTGCTGAGACACATCACCATGCCTTGGCTCTGCCTTAGAGTTGCTATGGAAACAAGGCTAGAAGCAGCCCCTTTCCCATTACGGCGGAAATAAAGCAGAGACCATGCTATCAGCTGCAGACCACTAAAGACCCTGGAGGAGTAGAAGCAGCATCCCTCTTTGGTGTTCTAGGTTCTCGCCTACCTCCTCTATTTCTCCTGTATGTCACGCTCTCCATTTCCAGGTCTTGACTTCTGCAAAGTCCACCTGGAAATTCTTTCTGTGCAGTCACTACCCAGGGCAATTCCTACTCCAGGAAACCTTCCCCGGACACACCCACGTGAGATCAGAGGAGCCACTGCACCAGCCCCCCTGGGATAGCCATGAAAGTCTGCAGAGCCATTTATATCCGTTCATCCTGCCTCGGCACCTGCCAAGGGCCAGGCTCTCTGGTTTGGCCAGCCCGTGGATGAATGCCCTGTCCCTACGTGTGGGGGCCCCCACTCATGCTGCCTCACCTTGGAAGGGCAGTCCTGGAGTCCGGCTCACATGTTGGAGGAAGCGAAGGAGGTACGGATAGAAGACCTCAGAGCAGCCGTAGTAGGCAGCCATGATGTACAGCAGCCTCCAGCCTCGCTGACAGCTGTCCCTGGAAGCACACAGGGGTCACATCATAGGTGGCTTAGAGATGGACACAGGATCCAAGACTGGTCAGTTAGAGTTCAGATCCAAACTGGCCAACATCTTGAGCCATCATGGTTGGTTCGAGAATGAACATGAGACCAGTCGAGGCCAATATAGCTAGATTTGGGGGTTTCTTTTGAAAAGCAGATAAATACAGCTTTTCAATGTGACCACATTTGAAAAGAGGACTAGAGGAGTCCTGGCATGAGGTTTGGGTTTAAATAGAAGGCCAGAGATGTAATCTGATCAGCTGAACCATCCATCCTGATTGTCTCAGGCCCTGTCTGTCTTGCAAGGCAGCCTGACAAATTGTTACGACCATGGCATCTCCTTCTGAGAGGCACTTTTTCCCTCTGGCTGACAGCAAGCTTAACCTGCTCTTTCTCTAGCATGAGATTCCTAGAGAAATTCCAGAGTCTTGTCCATTGTTTCAGCAGTCTGATAGATAAAGGGGAGAGATTTCATTCACAGCGGTCTGGTCTTCTTTCTTTCTTTTTAAGTATGGAATGCTTCATAAATTTGAATGTCATTCTTATGTAGAGGCTATGTAAATCTTCTCTGCATCATTCCAATTTTAGTATACACAAACACACATATGTTGCAAAAACGAGCATTCCATTCTTTGTTTTTACATTTCATGCCCATGGCTGAAGTAACTGTCATAACCAGAATACAAATAGGAACCAGGACTAGAAGATATTCAGTCAGTGTTGGGCATGTGTATAAGAATCATTTCTTTCCTCTTTTTAGAGATTGTGTGTGCATGATGTGTATGTGTGGGTACGGATATACCACGGAGAGCATATGGAGACCATGGGACAGTGTGTGAGGTCAGTTCTCTCCTTCCACTCTGCATGGGCTCTAGGGAATGAACTCAGGTTGTCAGGCTTGCAAAACAAGCAAGCAAGCACTTCACAAGTCCTTCACTCACTGAGCCATCTTGCTTGCCCCATCACGACTATTCCTCAGGCTGGGAAGATGATAGGTGGTAAAGAGCTTGTTCTGCAAAAGCATCAGAACCTGAGTCTGGATCCCCAGCACCGAGGTAAAGCTGGGCATGGCAGCATGGGCCAGCAACCCCAGTGTGGAGCCCTACCCCAGGATTCCGACTCTCGCCCACCTCTGCCACAAACGCCACTTCTGGACCTTTAGTCCTGAGCATCAGGAAATGAAATCCCTTCCCTGCACTCACCCCCAGGGTAATCCCTGATCCAGGAAGCCTAACCCTAGCCACTATCTGGGGGATGGACGCAGGTAGATGTTCCTGGAGCTTACTGGCTAAAACAGTGAGAACTTAGTTCAGTGTGAGGAACTGTCTCAAGAAAGGATGAAAGGAAGGAAGGAAGAGGAGAGAGAGAGGAAGGAAGGAAGAGGAGAGAGGGAGGAAGGAAGGAAGAGGAGAGAGGGAGGAAGGAAGACAGATGAAGAACAATAGAGGAAAAACTAGAGAGAGTCGACCTCTGACCTCCATGTATGCATGCACAGGTGAGCACACACACACACACACACACACACACACACACGAGTGAGTGAGCGAGCAAGAGAGAGAAAGAGAGAGTCTTGTTATGAAGCCCAGGGTGACCTCAACTATAAGATCCTTCTACTTCAGCTTCCGATGTGCTGGGATTACAGGCAAGGGCCACTGTGCCCAGTGTGGCTTTATTTCAACCCCTCCAGCCACCCCCATCTGAACAACATTCTCATCTCATTAACCCTCTGGGGGTTTGACCTCAACTGTCCCTTATTGTGGGAATGACTGAGCTCTGTCTCAGTGGTTCTGATCAGATCCCTCATTTGGGGGCATGGCAAATGACAAATGTCAAGGAGTTAGTGCCAATCAAACCCTTTATGGAGAATTTTAAGCAGCTAAGAAGTATAAAAAGGCCGGGCAGTGGTGGCGCACACCCTTACTCCCAGCACTCAGGAGGCAGAGGCAGGCGGATCTCTGTGAGTTCGAGGCCAGCCTGGTCTACAGAGCGAGTTCCAGGATAGCCAGGGCTACACAGGGAAACCCTTCTCTTGAAAAAAAAAAAAGATATAAAAAGAGTAGCTCTTAGGCCAGGTGTAGATGGAGTCCATTGCCCGTCCTGTGATTATCAGTGCCTCAAAAGTGCTGTATGGGGGCTGGAGAGATGGCTCAGAGGTTAAGAGCACTGACTGCTCTACTGGAGGTCCTGAGTTCAATTCCCAGCAACCACATGGTGGCTCACAACCATCTGTAATGAGATCTGGTGCCCTCTTCTGGCCTGCAGGCATGGAGGCTGAACATAATAAATAAATCTTTAAAAAAAAAAGTGCTGTGTGAGTTCTTTTTTTTCTCTTTTCTTTTCTTTTTTTTGTATTTTCGAGACAGGGTTTCTCCGTAGCTTTTTTGGTTCCTATCCTGGAACTATCTCTTGTAGAACTATCTCGAACTCACAGAGATCTGCCTGCCTCTGCCTCCCGAGTGCTGGGATTAAAGGCGTGCGCCACCACCGCCCGGCTTGTGTGAGTTCTTTTATATTCACTCACGCAAGGGTGCGCATGCCCTTGTACATACATTAGGGCAGAGGACAACTTGCAGGAGTCAGTTCTCTTCTACCATGTGGGTTCCAGGGATTAAAGCCAGGCTGCCAGGTTTGGGGCAAGCATCTTTGCCATCTGAGTCATCTTACTGCCCCCCACTCCCACTTTGTTTTGAGACAGTCTCAGGTAACCCAGGCTGGCTTTGAACTCAGTCTGTAGCCAAGGACAGCCGTGAACTCCTGCTTCTCCCACTCCCACTCCTGAGCACTGGGAGAACCCACAGGCCACACACCCAGGTTTTGCACAGGTTCTTTTTTTTTTTTTCTTTTTTTTTTTTTGGATTTTTCGAGACAGGGTTTTTCCGTAGCTTTTTGGTTCCTGTCCCGGAACTAGCTCTTGCAGACCAGGCTGGCCTCGAACTCACAGAGATCCGCCTGCCTCTGCCTCCCGAGTGCTGGGATTAAAGGCGTGTGCCACCGCCACCCGGCTGCACAGGTTCTTTTTGTCAGAAGTTGTGTACTTCAGGGGCTGGAGAGATGCCTCCCAGGGTGAAGGCACTTCCTCCAAGCGGGGTGACCTGAGATCAGCCCTGGGGACCCCCGTGGTAGAAGGGACACCCAACTCTCATGGGTTTTCCTCTAACTGCTGACATTCACTGTTGTACGCAGGCACCATCACGGCTACCACCCTACCACTATATGTGTTTGTCTTTCCAAGTTGGACTTCAAGGGTGAAGTTTCTTTAAAATCCAAAATGAAGTTCACTTATTGCTCTGCCTTACCAAATAGAGCTAAAAAGCAACCGAAGTGGAAGACTAGAAAAGCCCTGGAACACAGAGATTCCAGGGGCTATGTGGGACTGTCTGATCTTTCCTCTCCTATCCAGGGGCAACTTGCTTGAGTGGCTGACTTGGCAAAATTGCTACTGGAGTCGCCCACTCTCAGCAGGCCATCCGAACAAGTAATGGGGAAATCAGAAAAGAGGAATCTTAGTCAGGGTGGCCACATTGGCAAGAGAACCCCAACAAGTGCCTCTTCTTAGATTTGAGAATTCTTGTAGCAAATCGAGTCTGGTACAGCTTTTCTAGTGATTTCTGAGCTAAAAAAATGTCCCCAAAGCTGCCACTTTGCTAACCGTGAGAGAGACTGTATGGGAATGCTATCGGTCTAGAAGAAAAGTAGGGCCAGAGGATGGGGAAGCTTGCCGTGTTCCTAAATATTTGTAACTATTATTCTTTGTATGTGGGCGTGACTATGTATGGGTGTGTGCATATGAATGCGGTGCTAGCAGAGACCAGAAGATAGAGCTGGATCTCCTGGAACTGGAGTCACAGGCATGACGAACTTAATTCCTCTGGGAAGGCAGCAAGCATTCTTTTTTTGTTTGCTTGTTTGTTTGTTTGGTTGGTTGGTTGGTTTTCAAGACAGGGTTTCTCTGTGCAACAGTCCTAGCTGTTCTAGAACTAGCTATTGTAGACCAGACTAGCCTCAAACTCACAGAGATCCACCTTCCTCTGCCTAGCCAGTGCTGGCAAGCATTCTTAACCTCTAGGCCACACCCCCATCCCTGAAAGCTTGCTTCCTAATGGTGTCTGGACCCAACTGTGCCGGAAAGCACATCCTGACTAAATGTCAGCTACTTGAGCCAGCTCAGACCACCCTGAGCTGGATTTCTGTAACAGGCAGCCAAGAATCTGAACATAAACATTATCGTTGCCCCTTTCATAGAGGAAGAAAGGGCAGAACAGCATGCTCCAGACCAAGCAATTCCAAAAACATAAAGCAGGAACAAAGGTTAGTGGTGCGAGGCTGGAGAGGGAGAAGTTCTGGTATAGGGGAGTGTGGGGACAGTGGGTCAGGAGGTGACTTACTGCTTGGAGCTGGTGTTGTCTGTGATCTGCTTCACAATCTGGCAATAGCATTCATCTCGCATGACCTCATGATCTCCGCAAAACTGTAAAAAGGCAGGCCAGATCATTGCCAGGTCGGGAAGTTCTCAGCCCTCTGTGCACCAGCAGGATGAATTCATTCCTCTCTGGGCAGCATGAGAGATTTCCCACTGCACTATAACCGGCAGATGAGGAAACCAAGGCACAGGGCAAGACGGCAGCAGGAGGCTCATGCTTCAGGACTGACCTTCAGGAGCGTGCAGAGAACATCCAGTTCATTCTGGCCCTTCAGTGGGGCGTCTCCCATGAACCTCATCACAGCTGTAGGAAAGACCCATCCTGCTCAGGACCACCATGCCCCCGCTACACATCCCAAGAAACCCAGAGGTCCATTTCCTCTCTGAGAGGCTGCAGCTGGGACAGCTGGAGGCTTCCGTTTTCTTCAGTGTCTCAGATTTGGGGAAAAGAAAACCCAGAACCAGAGAAGAGCGGTAACGAATACAGGTTACACAGTGCTGCATCCCACACACCTAGGAACATGTCAACCGCCATCTTGTTGAGATTGTTGTCACTGAGTTCAATGAGGGATTCCTGGATTGGGGCCTGCGAGGAGACCAAGGGGTTGTATCACGATGGAGCTGGGAATCGGCAGAACAGAAGAGGACTGCATCGTGCTTTCAGGCTATATTATGACAGGAGGGCCCCCATCACAAAATAGGGACAGACACTGTGCTGCAGGGGCCCTGGCTCTGTATGCTGAGAGCCAGAGGCTTTCAATGGGCACAAGCATTTGCTCCAGGGGACAGAAAGAGGATTTCTGCATCACCACTTTACAAAACAGGAAACTGAGGCACGGTCACGCACCTTAGTGAAGCAAAGCATGTCCTCCAGAGTTCTGGATTCCTGGTCCTCCTTAGGCTTCAGCTTGAGGCCATCCCTGCAACAGATGGGCGCCACTACCCAGTCCTGCCTCCCAGCCTTTGGCCACATCTTTGCCCCTTTCAGTTGTTCTACCGGCAGGAAGGCACCCAGAGGCTGGGACTAAGGGGTCTCCGGATCCACCCACCAGAAGTGGGGCTGGGAGCCCTACAGACATAATTCAAGGCAACACGGAGATGGGGAGGAGGAAGATGGATCACTACCCACCGGGGACGCCTCCGAGGGTCTCGAAAATACTTCTGGGCAAATTCTAGCAATGTGCTCGATGGGAGAACCACGGTGTCCTCTCCGCTGTCAGAGGAACGCGTACTGACTGGAGGACCCTGCGGGACAGGTGTAGTTGCCAAAGGCCCAACACCCAGTCTGATCCTCCTGTGAAATCTTACCTCCCAGTCACAGGTCTGGACCCTTCAAGCCTGCCCCATTCACCACTTGTGTTGACTCCGCTTCTAAGCCAGACACCGCCCTCCAGGCCAGTCCCTTGCATGGGATTGGCTGCATCCCAAAGATGGCCCGCCCTTGGAGTTTCTGCCCTGCCCCTCACCTCTCTCCGGCGCCCCACCTCCCGTGCCGCTGCTGCCGAGGCCACTGCAGCCGCCACCGCTGCAGCCCGGCCCCGGCCCGGCTCAGCCGGGAGCTGCAGGAAATCTGGCGCAGCGGCAGGCTGCACAAGCTCGGAAGGAAAGCGACCCACGCGCCCGTGGACGGCCCCGAATCGCCAGCCTAGGGACAAGTAGAGGAAAACAGGAAGGTCTTGTCTTGGGACCGAATGAGTCCTTTGAGGAGGCTTGTGCGCCCCCTTGAGCCATTCCTAGTACTATTTTTGTCTTTGTTTTTTTGTGGTACTGCGGACGAATGCCAGGAGCCACAGGAGATAGAGTATAGGGCCACAGGCATGGAGACACACCTCAGCCATATATGTAGGCAAAGATTGGGTTGAAGAGCTGCTGGCCGGCAATGTCAGGTCACCTTAGGAGACCAAGGGGTCACCAATAGACTCTTATCATGAGTCTGCAGTGTGTTTGGAACCTGGATTAGCACCCCTGTCTGGTGCTCCAGGTTTGGGGCATCCACAAACTCCTACCAAAGTCAGGGCCTCTCCGCCGCAGCTCTTCCAGGTACACCAATTTCTTGCGGACCACACACCCGGCGCTGTAGCCTGCGGAAGGAGCTTGCATCAGCATGTACCAGGGACGCCATTTGCTTAGGTGCCTCTATCTTGGGCACGTCCACCCAGCCATGGAGCTGACCCACTCTAGGTGGTTCCAGTCGCTGCAGGTGGATGATGTCACCCTTGTGGAAGGATAACAGCTCCGGGTCTTCAGACAGGAAGTTCCTTACTGCCACCACGTAGTCCGAATCCTAGAAAACACCAGGAATAGAGTGCTTTGTACTGCCTCCATTCCAGGGGCTTCCCTCTGCTGCTGCTTCCATTCTCCCAAGCCATCAGAGAAGGCACATCCCTTAGGTGGCAGGAGGAAGTGTTCCCTAGATGGGCAGAGGGTAAGCCATTGGACAGAATGGGAGCCTGGAATTGCTGAGCACACTCTGTGCCTTAGCCACTGATCCCTCCCAAAACCGTCCTCTGGATCCCCCTAGAATGGGTGCTGGGCCTGGGATAGATCCTGCCAAAGTGCAGGGGTAAACAGAGGAGGAGGTTTGGAGGACAAGGAATGCAGTTTTGCAGAGACAGGAGGTGCATCCCACACTGCTGAGGGCAGGTGTTAAGAAGATGCTGGGGAGGCAAGAGAGAAGAAGCATGGTGAGGGGAAGACACAGCTCATTGGCAGAGAGGTCTGTGGGTGTGTCCTGTGGTGAGGGGAAGAGCTCATTGGCAGAGAGGTCTGTGGGTGTGTCCTGTGGCATGCACGTGTATATAGTGTATTTGCACTCTCTGGGTGGAAGGGCTGGAGCGGAGTGGCAGGCCACATCTGTGGAGCAATCCTAACCTTCTTCAGCTCCAGAATGAAGTTGTCTACTAGGGTCTTGACCTGACGAGCTCGGGCCGAGAAGAGAATGATCTTCTCATTGGTCAGGTTGAACTCTAGCATGTTCTGTGATGGCATGGTCACAAATAGGATGTCTGCAAAGCTGGGGAGAGAAGGTGGTGTGAGGGTGAACCTTGTTGCCAAAGAGATGCCTTTTTTTGTTCCTGTTTCCCCTCTCTGACCCATCTGTATGTTCTGTGTATTTTAAAGCCCGTTGTGCCACAGTCCAGCCCCTCAGTTCAACCACAGAGCTGGACTTGGCCCACACAGTATCTTTGTCTCATCAATTGGCCCAGTTTTTTTCCCCCAGCCAGTGATCAGAGCTCTCTCTTAACCTCATGTTGAAACCGACAAAGGGACTCCAGTGGAGAGTCTGTCCACTCAGCCGGGTCTCGGGGCCAGATGTCCGGGGACTAGGCTGATCTTAGCGGTTACCCCCTCTGTAGAGTGAGCTCTGGAGACAGGGCTGGCTAGAGGCAGAGCGGAGTAGTGGGCTCCCAGCTCAACCACTTCCTACCTGTGTGACCAGAGACCATCAGCTTCTCTCTCTGTGCCTCACTTTCTAAATCTTTAACACAGACTTAAGTAAAAGCTCAGCAGAGTCAGCACATCACAGGTGGCTGGTTATTTGTTTAATTTCATGTGCACTGGTGTTTTGCCTGCATGTATGTCTGTGTGAGGGTGTCAGATCCCCTGAAACTGGAGTTATAGACTCCAGTGAGCTGCCATGTGGGTGCTGAGGATTGAATCTGGGTCCTCTGGAAGAGCAGCCAGTGCTCTTAACCACTGAGCCATCTCCATAGGCCCACATCACAGGTGCTTAATAACATCTCTGTCCAGACAGCCCACTCCCACTTGCTGTCCAATCACCTGTATGCACACAGGACCCGAAGCTGTCTGCTGGCCTCTCTGCTGCCTTTGTCCATTCTCAGGAGCTTGATGCCCGTGTGGGATACAGCTAGGATCTGCACGCCAGTGCCCACACTGCCCTAGGAAGGGTGACCCTGGTGAGTTATTCCATCATTATCCCTGGCTGCTCTGGGCAGGCAGAAGGGGTGAGAAGGGACTCTTACCATTGCTGGGAAGAGGCGGGAGAAGTAGACCTCCCAGCTGTCTCGGGCCATGCTGATCGCAGCCCGCTTCACGCTTTCCGTTACCAGAGGTCGCTGTGTGTCCAGCTGGTTCTGGGCTAAGGGAGGCCAGTTCAGGTCAAGACCCTGTTACCCTCCTATCCAGCTCACAGCTCAGGGAGTTGGGTGTGAGAGGCTGTTACCAGCAATAAGCTGTCTGACCAATGTCTGTGGGGGGGACTAGAAGCCAGAGATAGATGAAAGGGCCATATTGCGTGTTACACGTAGCTGACTCCAAACATGCAGCCTGGTGAGGCTGAATAAGAATGGACAGTGGGGGGGGCTGGAGAGATGGCTCAGAGCTTAAGAGCACTGACTGCTCTTCCGGAGGTCCTGAGTTCAATTCCCAGCAACCACATGGTGGTTCACAACCATCAGTAAGGAGATCTGGTGCCCTCTTCTGGCCTGCAGGCATGGAGGCTGAACACTGTGTACATAATAAATAAATAAATTTAAAAAAAAAAAAAAAAAAAGAATGGACAGTGGGGGGCTGGAAAGATGGCTCAGTGGTTAAGAGCATTGCCTGCTCTTCCAAAGGTCCTGAGTTAAATTCCCGGCAACCTACATGGTGGCTCACAACCATCTGTAATGAGATCTGGTGCCCTCTTCTGGCCTGCAGACATACACACAGACAAAATTTTGTATACATAATAAATAAATAAATATTTTTAAAAGAAGAATGGACATGTGTGGGAGCAAGAGGTTGGGGCGTGTCCTTAGACGGCCTCCAGGCCATCAGCAACCACCCCTTCCCCAAGGTACCAAACAGGGCCTTCATCTGCAGCCGTTCATCCTCAGAGATGCGCAGGCAGGCCTCAGAGAAAGTATCATGAAGGATCTGCCGAAACAAGTGTGCCCCTGTTGGAAGCTGAGGTCTAGGGCCTAGGTTCGCCGGAGGGGGTTCCTGTTCTGCAGCACGGGGTCATCTGTAAACTGGGTCACTTTTGTTATCTGATCCCTCACATGGTCGCCTTCTTAATCCTTTCTGCTTTCCCCGGGCCTTGGTTTCCATATGTATTCAGAGAGACCGAGATTTGGCCTCTAGGCCCTGTGAACTTAGAGTAACTGTTTTGTTTGTGTTTTGTTTTGTTTTTGTACAGGGTTTTGTATCAAAACTCCTGATCCTCCTTCCTCCACCTTCTGGGGTTACAGGCATGCACATATGCCCAGAACCTTGACTCATCAGATGCATGTGTAGCCCTGCTAACCTTGTATATGGGGGGGAGGGGATCAGTAGAGCAGTTCTCAAACCCACGGACCCCAGAAGAAAAGACCCTGCAGGTGGGAGGAAAGGAGAAGACCTCACCTGCCGGAACAGGAGGTCCAGCTGCACAGGGTGGCTGTAGCTGTCCTTAGGGTAAAACACCTGTGTGGGTAGGGCCTTAGTTACCCACAGGTTACCCTCTTTTCTAGGCTGGACCCCAGTCCCAAATGCAGCCGCTGGCTGATCCCTACCCTAGCTCTAACCTCACTCCCATTTTTTCATGGTTTCCCTGACCTAGCTTCCTGGATAACCCTGCCCATATTTAACCCATCCTCAGGCCTGCTCCTGAGACCTCTTTGCGCAGGAAGATCCGCCAGGGGGTGTCCTGGTAGCCGTAGAAGTTGGGGTTGACTAGGCGGTGCAGCTGTGTCTGCACAGGATCCTCTGGAGGCTCCAGTGACCTTGAAGGCTGCACTGTAGAGGGCAGGGGCAGAGAGTATAAGGGGGGCTTCTTGAGACCCAGCAGGACCAGGAAGAGCTTTATGGTGCTTATGGTGGCAGGAGATGTCATGAAAGTACAGCAGGGTGATTCAGGAGGACTGGGCAAACCTCTCTGAAGTGACATTTGAGCGGACACCTGATTGATGGACAAGAAGGAGACAGACACCCAAAGCCTGTGAGGAAGAGCATTACTCTTGGAGGAGACAGCCCGTGCAAAGGTCTTGAGGTGGGAGCAGGCTTGGTGTCTTAGTTATAGGAACTGAATGTGTCAAGAGGAAGGAGGAGAGAGAGAAGGCTGTGGGACTGGGCCAATAGATCACACGGGCCGGTCAAGATCACAGTGAAGAGTTTGGTGTTCATCACAGGAGCTTTCATCAGAGATGCGTTGTGAACTGACTCATATTTTACAGTCACTGTCTGATTAGGGCTTCCCTTTTGGGGCAAGAGGGCTGGATTTATAGCTCTGGTTGAATATTTTCAAGCTGTGTGGCCTTGGGAAGCAGCTTAACATCTCTGTGCTTCTGTTTCCCCGCCTTTAACAGGTAGGAACAAATAGCACTGTTTGATGAGCTTCGGTAGGATTCAATGAAGGTGGGGCTAGCCGGAAAACAGCGATTTAAGCGGTGATGTTATAATGGCACCAATGTCCACACAGTATGTACATGTTGACTTAGGGACAGACACAGCTTCCCCAAACACCCCTGTGCTCACAGGCTCGCTCACTCACTTGGACACTTGCACATCCCACCCTTGAGGTCCTCACCTGGAGTGGGCCCCATGCATGGCCTTGGGGCACTGGTCACTGGCTTCACCAGGGCCACAGCCTCTCTGGACACCTGTCCCACCACAAACAGAGCGCTCAGGGGGCAGAAAGCAAACCGTGGAGGGGAGGCAGGGGGCCATGATGAGAGGGCAACTGACTTCTGAGGCTTCAATCCCTCTGGGGTACCCAACCCCATACCTCACCTGAGTGCTAGGTGCTACTGCCAGATGAGCCTTCTGTCCCTTCAGGATCATTAGGGCTTCCTCATGAGGGTCAGGTGGCCTCCTGAACACCTTCCCACCATCCGTTCTGGCAGGTGACCCATGGCAGGTTAGACACTAGGTATCCCCTTTCCCATAATCCCCAAGAGAAGGGACCCCTCCCTCCCCCATTTCATTACAAACAAGCACCAAAGAGGAGTCAAGGCTGACCAGCACAGTGAAGACCATGGCAGCCTGAGCCTCCCCTTTGCCCTGGAGCCCATCTTGAATGGTGATGAGCCCGGTATAGGGAGGGTAAACTGAGGGCTGGTGTCTGGACCCACCTGCGGGCCTCAGGGCGCGCCGCCCAGGGCGGCTGCTTACACTGCTTGATGATGCTTTTGATCTGCTGTGTGGGTTGTGGGAAGTGCTCTGAGTTGAGCGTGGAGTACCGAACCAGTTCCGGGGAGGCTGAAACCGTGGGGCAGGTGGCCAGGTGAGGCCGTGGGGCCCAGTGGCCCTGGCCTATCTGGGCAGCCTCAGGACTTAGATGGACACTCACTGGATTCTGGAGCAGTCCAATCCTGAGCTAGGATGGGGGCAGCCACAGGCTTGCTAGGGATCTTCGGGGCCTTTGCCACAGAGCATGGGGCCAGCAACTGTGGAGTGGGGCGCACGAGCACAGGCTTGGCTGGGGGGCCGGTGCCTACAGTCTTCGGCCGTGCCTCTGGAGCTAGTGGTCTCTGTGGAGAGCAGATCATGAAGAAGCCATCCAGGACATACCTGAGAGCTTACCCCCAGGCACCCCATCTCTGCTCAAAGTGGACTATAGGACTCCTGGTCTCAGACATGAACAGAAAGCCTGGGTAACACAATATTCCTGTTTACCCTGGACAGCTCGACTCACCTCTGGGGGCTGGGGTCTTGAGGCTGTACTCAGGGGCTGCTGCTGGAGCGCCAAAGCCTGTAGGGTCATCTCCCGGGCCTGGGGAGAAGTGGCCAGGTGACCTGCGTATGCACGCGCGCGCGCGCAAACACACACACACACACACACTTTGTGCCCTGCCCCCACTCACCAGTAACACAGCCTGCCTGTGGATGAAGGCTTGCTGCAGGGCCAGTGTAGAGGCATCCAGGCCTGGGACTGGGGAACCGGGCAAAGGGCACAGGTGGGCACAGGTGTTGGGGAAGCAGGAGCTCCCCTATGCACCACCGGCCCCTAATCTGGAAGTATATTTAGGAAGTACTGACTGGGTTTGACTTTGGGGTCTGGAGGTCTCCGGGGGGTATCTTCAGAAGCACCACTGCCACTTCCACCCGGCTGGCCCCCACCTTTCATGCGGTAGGCGATGGCTGTCGGCTTCTCCAGTTCCTGGGACAGCAGTGGCCGCCTCACTGCTGTGATCCCCAGGATCCATGGCAACAGGCACTTGACACCAACCCCAGCTCCCAACCTACCCCCTCCACAGGAATGAATTGTGGGAGCCAGTGTCTGTACTGGGGTTTCTGTACTAGGGCAAGGAAATCTTGTGGGATTTGGAAACAGGTGATCCAGTGATCCATTCTGTCAGATGTGACAGCTGCGGGTCTGACTTAGCTGTGGGTCCTGCCAGGGCAGCCAGGGGCATCTCCAGCTGCCAGATAACCTAAAGATTTCCCTGCTCCCAGCGCAGACCCAGACTGGAGTCCCTGCCCCAGGTGCCTGACTGTGTAAGCTCCAGATATCACCCAAAGACGTGGGCTATGTCTCTGGTACACACACTGAGCCCACCACCTGCATCCCTCTGCATCCCTACCGCATCCCCACAGGCCAGCACAGGATCGAAGAGGCTGTCCAAGTAGCCATCCAGCTCCCTGGGGGGCACAGTGGTCTCTCTGGTGCTGTCCACAGCTGATGAGGGTACAAAGGGGCCAAGTTTACTTCTCCTCTGGGTCTCCACACCCTCTGGGTTTTTCCCCCTTTAATGTAATGGCTATTGCTGGTTGACCTTGGCGGGTTGCTGCCCATCTCTGGGATTCAGTTTCCCCATTTGGACCATCCTCATTGTGGCTGCAGTACCCATCGAAGTCAGGCATTTGGGGCATGTGGTCCTGGGGCTGGGGCCTTGTGGGCGTGTCCTCATCTGAATCCCAGCAGTTCCCAAACACCCTGTGGATGAAAGGGGAGGCACAGGACAGCTGACCCCCAAAGAGATTCCCTGAACCACCTGTGTGTCCTGGGTCATGGGGCGTCTCCAGTTGAGAAGAATTACTAGGCATGGCAGTACACACCTGCAACTCCAGACTGCCGAAGCTAAGGTAGGAGGAAGCTTGAGGTTCAAATGATCAAACATAATAACAACCCCACTCCCAGAGCGCAGTCTTTCCCTACAGCTGGTGGGTAGCTGCCCAGGGGAGGCGGTCTGGGCAAGTAACTACATACCCTTTAGCATCTCCTCTGCCAGCCAAAGGCCCTTCTGCACCCACAATGAAGTAGGATTTCTGTCGAGGAAAGTCCCTGAGCAGTTCCAGGTCTGACACCAGATCCAGCACATAGTCATGTCCAGCCAGCTCTGCCCACTGGACTCCATTCTTCATGGCCACTGTCCAGCCCCTCCAACTGTCAGCCAGCCCCCTGGTCATTGTGCAGAGGAATGGAAATGGTGAAACTGTCAGCCATTGCCTGGAGACCCCAGGGTATGAATCAGACCCCAGGCATGGCCAGAGTGGCTTCCTGGATCCCCCCAGGGTTGGTGCCTTCTGCCCCCTCCCTTCTCCCAAATCATGGGGTGCCAGATGGGACATTCTAGGAGCCAACCTGTGCTTTAGAATGTCTCCAGCAACAGCTTCCCCCGTACTCCAGGCGTGTACCGGACAGGAGAACTGGTCACCTGGCACAGTCAGTTGCTGTACTCAGTCTGGGGTATCTCCAGGCCAGCCTCACTGGCTCCCATGTCCCTATCCCAGATCTCAAACCCCCACTTCCCTGCACTGCGACACAGGCACAAGCCCCTCCCTGGCTTCAGACCCTTTAGTGACCACTGCTCACTCCAGAGAAGCAGCCTGAGGGATGAGCCTACATACCATTGAAGCAGCTCACATCTAACGCCATACTGGCCTTCTCCTGAATGGCAGTCCACTCAAGCTGTGTAGGGGGAAAGGTGCGAGCTGTCCCTGAGCCCATGGCCTGCAGGAGGCGATACTGACACACAGCCTGGAAGCCATTCTGCCCATAATCAGACACAAACCTGGAGGAGGAATAGGGAGTTGGAGCCTGCTGTAGGCTCAGGCTAGCCCTTAGCTCTAAGGTGAAGTGGAAAGGCCTCAGGCTAACTCACAAATAGGATAGGTTGGTGAGCACACTAACAGGCCCCCATAGCCTAGAGTGCTAAGGCTGGCCCAAGAAACAAATCCCAGGTTAGCCCAGAGTATACAGTCTAGCACAGAGTCCGAGGATGGGGTAGCATGTCATTGTTCAGGTAGGGTGCATGACTAAGCGCGGGCCAGAATCCAGACTCTGGAGGGCTTTGCCCCACCCCTTCACTCAGTACTCTGGGTGACCACCCGCTCTTAGCCTGGCCTCCTAGTTTTCACCTGTGTAAGAGACGGCTGTGAGGGTCCAGCTCGGCTCAGAGTCAGTGAGCTGTTCCCACCAGCAGGTCCTCCTCACGCCCCTACCCATTCTGCCCTGAGAGGAACCAGGGTTGTGCTTTCAGGAAGGCAGCACACAGGCAGCCAGTGACCCTATTCTGCTAGAACCACCATAGCCACAGTACTGACTGAGGAATGGCTGCCTTCCGCATGCTGGTCAGGTGAAAGTGCACACAATCTGATGCTCATTGCTCTCCTGCTGGGGGGATCCTGTTCCCACCCCCTATTAACGGCAGAGAAAAGAGGGGTACTGGCCCCAGGTCATGTGGTAGGATTGTGCACTATCCCCCACAAGCCCAGCACCCCACCAGCATCAGGGATACACTGTCAACGTGATCATGCCCACATGGCACTGGTACATGCCGTCTCTGTTCTGCACACATAACATATACTATAGAGTAGTTGCTCTCGTCACCCCCATTTTATAGCAGACAAGCTCAAGGCCTGGAGAGGTTAAGTGACTTGTTCAAAATCACAGAGTTGGTTTGGGATTTCAGTCCAGACTGTCTGAACCCAGTTGTGCTCCTAACCCCTGTCCATCACACAACCTAAGAGATTTAAGAGCTAAGAACTCTTCCCAATTCTCCACACCCCCGTTTTGCCCCACCCTGGGTTTTGTCATCTTCATCCATTGCGACCGAATTCCTCCCCTGTGTAGTAAAGCAAAGCCTGTCTTTCTCCTGGGTCTGGACTCAGTCATGTGATTGCAGCGCTGGCTGCCATTCATGCTGGTCTTTTGGCAACATAGAGGCACCCACTGGCCTGACCTCCGAGCTCCTGCCTCCGGCCACCACTTGCCCCCGGTTGCACTCACTTGAGGAGGAACTTGTCAAGTTGTGAGGAAGGTGCGAAGCCACTGAGGCAGGCAGCCAGCAGCAACCAGCCACGCTTGGCATTGTAGGCATTGTGATTCCGCCACACCTGGTTGGCCAGCTGGGCTAGGATCTCATCCCGCAGACCCGGCTCCACCAGCCCCTGGTACACTATGTAGTTCCCCAAGATCATCTCCTGGGTGCCGTGCAGGTGGGGGTCTCCCATGAAACGCAGGATCTAGGGCACAGACAGACTCTCGTGGGCGTCTGCTCACATTCTTCTCACAGTCTCCTGCCCATAAAATGCCCCTCGTATTTTAATATCACCCTACTATTCAATGTCAAACAACTAGCAGAAGAGTTAGGGCCCGAAGTACACACTGCTGTCCTGTTCTGCTCACGAGCCTCCTGAGGCTCCCATTCATTGCCAGCATCCTTTAGTACCCTCGGCCTCAGCTGGCTCCACTTGATCTGAAGGATTCTCTAGCGTTCAGACCTGACCACATCACGCCCAGGAAACACCTTTCAGGGCTCCCCAGCTCTCTGGTGAAATGGAACCCGGGAGCCTGAAATCTAAGCCTCACTGGTCACTCTCCCTTTTCTTGCCAACTCTCCTGTCCTGTTCCCAAAGAGTTCCTCCTTCCCCTAATAGGTAAACGCTTCTCATCTCCAAAGCCACCCCCTCCAGGCTGCCTCCTGTGGCTTGCCTGGCTGGATCTGGGGCCTCATTTGTGTTCCCAGCCTCTGAACCTCCCTCTGGACATGTTGGTAGTCCTGGGTCAGAACAGGGACCCGCCCCCTCTGCCTGGGGAGTCCTTAGGCAGGAATGACTGGGAGCGACTCTCGGAAAGAAGCCAGATCTTTACACTGACATACAGCTTCAAGAAGAGGTGTGGGACTCATAAACTGGGCTTGAAGGCCAAGGAGGAATAAAGGGGAGGAAGCTTGTAACCTCCTCTCAGGTAAGGGGCAAGGGCGCTCGTGGCCTGGCATTGTGCTGTAGGCTATGCACTTGAAGTTGGACTGGGGCAGATCCCATACTAGCTTAAAGACACTTATGGCTTCTGCATGGTGCTCCACAGGTAGCCGTGTGAGAGGCATCTTCAGGGGCACTGTCAGCATCCCAAAGTAGGGCTCCTGGGGACACAAGGAGGGCATGGGAGGTAACACTGGGACAACAGACGTCACGTTGGGCAAGAGACCATGGGGTGGGCTCCCCACTCCATTGCCTAGATGAAGAAGCTGAGGCCTGCTGAGGGCAGACTATGACCCCCAAAGAGCAACTGGGGGAGGCAGAGCAATGCCGCTGGGCCCTTCTGGAGGACAGGACACGGAGGCAGGTGCTGTGCCACCTCCTAGTCACGTTCTAGCAACCCTAGGCTGGTTGGTGAGCTATAGAGTTGGAGTCCAAAAGGGTCTCACTTCTGTTAGGGCCCTGGGGCTCCCAATGGGCTCCTGCCCATACCTCAGAAGCCTTCAGGGAGGCTGTGTTAGCTCTGAGTTTCAGTGCCCAGGGGTCAGGCTGCCCAGCACTCACCTTGAAGTGGCACCGGATGAACTTGGCCATAGGGTAGTTGTTGATGTCAAGGGGAAGCGTGACACAGGGCTCAGCCTGGAGCCTAGGAGTTCGGACGATGGCTACTCGGGGCACACTGGACAGCCTGAGGCCTGCAGATAGTGGAAGCATGTAGTGATTGCAACCCTCTCCCCAACCCTTCCCTGCTGCTGTTGGAGCCAACACACCTGCTGCTGCTGCTGCTGCTGCTGCTTGCAGGAGCCCGGCCACCTCAGCTGGCACCTCCAGGTGCCTCACTGGCACCACTTCCCGCTTGCCGAGCTCCTGGAGGAATGGGCGAGGGGTGAGGGGCCCACCATCACACTTCACCTGCTGGTCTCCCTCCCTGTTTCCCTGCTGCGGCTCGGACCCTGCACCCACCTCCTGCTCACGCAGCCATGCCTCCTGTGCCCGGCGCCTCCGCTCTGCCCTCAGCTGCAGGAGAGCAAATGGTCAGGGCACAGGTGGCAGAGACCATGGCCAGGTAGCCTGGGCAGGCGCGAGCAGTAGGGAACGGCCTGTGGCCTGGAGGCTCCTGGTGGCACTGATGTGACCTCCCGCAAGGGAGGCAAAAGTATAGCCAGAGATGGGAGGGGATACATTGGCAGGACTCCAGGAAGCCTTGTTTCACAGAAGGCCTTGCATGCCTCCAGAGCTTTGGGGATGGAAGGGCATTTATCACTGGCAGTTGGTTTATGTGACAGAGGACAAGACTGGCAGTGAGCTAAGTACCAGATCACACTAAGGAGATTCAAGTCACCCAGTGCCAATTAATCATGCCTGCAGCTCACTATGAGCCCAGTGCTGGCTACATCTCTCCAAATAGCATTTCCTTCCACCCTGCTCCATGCCCAAGGGACATGCCAGGAAACGGGCCTCAGAGGAGCCACAGCCACCTGGCTCAGGAGGAGGGCATGGCAGGGATTTGCTCTGGGGATGGGTTCCTCTTGGGCTAAGTGCCCACCCCCAAACGCAGACAGGCCTGTACCTTGAGGTAGCGGCGGCGGTTCACGTAGGTGTGCACCAGGGAACGGAATTTCACCAGACTCTGCCTCATCTGCTGGTAGCGTTGTCTGAGGAATCAAAGATGAGGCCACAGGGTGACAAAGGGTCAGAGATACCTCTGCCACTGCCCATACTTCACTCTGGGATCCTTTGTCTCAAAAGAAAATGAGTTCAATGTGGGACAGAGACAGCCAAACCCACACAGCAAATCTGGTAGCAGGGCCCAGACTGATCCTCAGAGTGGTCATGTACTACCCCACCATGTGTTAGTCCCGGAGCCCCTGATGTGCAGGTAACAGGGAAACCTCTCAGCTGGATCCACAGTCCAAGAGCAGTGACCTGAAGAATCAGGTCATTTCTTCCCGCAGAAGCCTCTCTCAGCTTGCATACCTCCAGAGACGGGAAGCTGACTATTTGAGCTTAGGCTCCTCTGAGACTGGAGGACCCAAGAGACTTCCCCTTCTGTGGGCATCACCTGGCCAGGAAGCCACGGGCCCTGCTTTGCAATAGGATGATCTTCCGCCGCAGGGAGCGGAAGTGCCGCTGGATGAAGAAGCCTCGCAGGTAGCGCTGCAGGGTGAGGGCAGCGCGATGCTGGACTCGCTCCCGCATGCTCTCCAGTAGCTGGTGCAGGTGCTCCTTCAGGAAGAGCTGGGAGTGGGAGGTAGCAATAGATATCCCTATTGAAGAGCCCACAAAAGGAGAGAAGACAGGGCTGCCTCCCGCAGCTTGGCTGGGAGTTTAGGGCAGCAAAAATTAGGGTACTGGGGCACCAGACATCGGAACAGAGCTGAGGTGGATAAACATCCCAAGTTTCGGTATCTGGATGAGTCTGAGGTACCACCTGGATATCACTGAATGTGGGGCTCTCCAGAGCTCACCTTGCTAACCCCAACACGGTACATGTCTGGGGTGACTGTGCATAGCCTGCTCAGCAACGACACACACATGTCCCCATCCGCTGGCACGTTGAGCTTGAGGGTCACCAGGCAGCGATACCTGGGGGAACAAACCCAGCCTGAGGGCCCAATGTTACCCCATCTCCGTGTCTGGGGGGGCTGTGGTCCAATAGGGACTTGCTCACAGCACTGTCCCCAAAACTAGCTCAAGGTGTCAGAACTAATACACTATTTCAGCAGAACAAAACGCTTTACTGACACCTGCTGGAGATTGTCCTAATGGCGACTAAAATCACATGAGATGGCTTTCATACGTAGAGAAACTATGAAAACAAAGGCTTCTGTCCCCAAGCCTGACGGCGTGAGTTAGTCTTTGGGGAATTCATCTCTTCCACATGATGGAAAGAGAGTACTGACTCCTGAAAACTGTCTTGTAACCTACACACACATATTGATTCATTTGAGCCACCACCCAGTAAGTGAATACATGCAATTACACACACACACACAACTCAACAATTATATTTCCCATGTCGAATCTAACATGCTTTGCACAGTGTACAGTCTGAACAACAGTACACGAGGAGAGGAGTCTGTGCGGTTAGGAACTACCCAACGGAAGTACCTGTCGATGAACACCTGGAAGGGTAGTCGCACCGGAAAGCCTTCCTTGCGGATCCGCACAGTCTCAAGAACCCCTGAATAGCGTAACTGCGCCATCATCACATCTGGCTCAAAGAGACCCGGTTCCTAGAAGGACGCCCAGAAAGCACAGCTGCATTTCATCTACTCAGGTACAAAGGTGGGGGTACATAGTCACGCAGTGGGCAGGGAGGGGTCCAGAGAGGCCAAGCCCTGCCCAGTGTCACACGTCACAGGGAGGAGGACTTGACTTCGCCAGGGGCCTCACCTTCTTGTGGTTGGGTTTCAGGCAACGCACGAACAAGGGGTTACACCTGGGCAGAGGTGGGAGAGGTGGTGTGAGACCCCAGAGGGAGCGTGTGGGTGCTCACCCACTCTGCCCTGTCACCCAACCCACCTCTCCATTTTTTCCACCAGGTCCAGGAGTGACTGCTGAAACTTGGCAGCCACAGTGTGAGCCTTGTAGAGTCGGGTAATGGAGCTGCTCTTGCCCAGGCGTGGAGGGCCGGTCTGTGCAGCATGGCTGGAGAAGAGGTGTGCCACCACCTGGAGGGGCCGAAGTATTGGACGAGGCAGTGGGTTGAGGGCGGGACAGGGACAGAACATAGGAGTCAGGTCCCTGAACTGAAAGGGTCTGAAAAACAACTTGACTCCAGCTGTCCCTGCCATCCTAACTTGCATATGGGCTCAACATCTCCTGAGGGACCCAGCCCACAGCATGGCTGCTTTTCCTTTTCTTTTCGGGGAGTGCACAGCACTGGCTGTGAATCTGGCCCTGGTCAGGAACTTTGGCTGGTTTGACAGAAGAGGAAAAGGGAAGCCCATGGGGGATGGGTGCAACCAGTCCTTCTGTCATAGGTCCACCTGCTGATGAGCAGTGGGGCTGGCTTTCCAAGGCCCCCAAATTTGGCCCCATGTATCCCCCAAAATGTCGACTTCAAACATAAGTGAAGAATCCAGAACTTAGTCTCAGTGGTAAACTGGTTATCCCTGAACCAGGTCGGAAGGGTCCTCATTGGAACTTAGGTGGGGACCATGACAGGTGACTGAGGCAGAGATGAGTTAAGGAGAAAGACCAGGTCAAGGGGCTTCCCTTTCCTGGACTGGGGAGAGCCTGGGGTAGAGCTAGTGGAGGCTGGATCAGGTGCCACCAGGAATGTGGGCAGGGTCACCGGGGTGGGGCAGGCGAATCCAGGCTGGCTTACCCTTGTGCGGCTGCGCACAAACAAGTCCAGGACATCTTGGCGCACTTGGTCATGGTTTTTGTCCAGGAACTTGTGCACCTAAAAAAGGGAATTGGTGGGTCTGTGTCTGTGGTTGGTCTCACTCACCCCCTCCCGTATGCAGCAAGGATTCATCAAAGGCTTGTTCCCAGTCCTCTGCATTCCTTCATCTTCTACCAGACTTCCGTCTGCTGTCTCTCCTAGGAGGGAATGGACCCTCCCCTCTGTCTCCCCAACTGCTCCATCCTGCTCACGCTTTCAGGGGGTGGGGTAAACCCAGACTGGGCCATACTTCCTTCTACCCATTCTGCAGATGAAGACAATAAGGTCCACATGGAGACAGAAGTGTGAGAATCCGCTGTGACTTGGATTATAATGACCACATGACACCATTACCAGTAACAGGCACTCTTAGGGTCACCTCTGCCTCAGAAAACTGGCATTCTTAGCCCCATTTCTCAGGTGAGGAAACAGACTCAGAGAACTCAAGCAACTTTCCAAGGCCACACAGCTGAGGGGCCACAGCGTCAGAACTAGTATCCCAGCGAGGCCCACACTGTGGTTCTGTCTCCAGCCTGCAGGACGGAGAACCCGAGGCCACGCTGGCTGTATCCACTCTCACCTGATAGGTGACCTTGCCTGCATAGTGCTTGATGGTGAACTCTGGCAGTGGCATCTTGGGCTTAGAGTAGAGTGGGTTGGCGCCATGGTGGTAGTGGCACTTCTGCAGGAATGTGTGGTCTGTGGCCTGCGAGGGAGGGAGGTGAGGGTAGGGGTGGGGGGCTGGGCACCTGTTCCTGGCCCCGAGTGTTCTGCTCCCCAGGGTGCTGGAGAAGAATGGCTCACAGTCATGGGAGGCTGACGGAGTCCTGGAAGCAAGGCCCACAACTGTGGCTGAATCTGGGGATTCCCAGTTGCTTACATGCTCTCACTGACATCAAATCCCCAGTTTAAGGCAGAGTATGCAGCCCAAACCCAGGTCACCTCACTTGGAACTTCCAATCTTAGTCAATACAGGTGACTATAGATAAGCAGTTCTCAACCCGTGAGTCTCGACCTTTTGCAGGGGGCGGGGGGGCCAGTGACCCTTTCACAGGGTGGCCTAAGACCGTTGGAAAACGCAGCTTATTTACATTATGTTCCGTGACAGTAGCAAAATTACAGTTGTGACATAGCAACAAAATAATTGTATGGTTGAGGGTCAGAGTCTCAGGATTGGAAAGGTTGCGAACCACTGCTGTTGGTGATGTCCTAACACCACATTTCCCGCCCCAGGCCTGAGCACAGAAGGGTGGCCTCAGGCCTCGGTCCTTGTCCATCAGTCTGGGATGCCAAGCACAGGAGCACCTGAGGTTTACCTGCGGGAAGCAGCACTGGTCGTCCAGGATGCGCAGGATGCCATAGGGCTTCAGGGAGATGAGGTTGATGCAGGGCTGGTTGTCAGCAAAGGCAATCTCTCGCCAGTCCATCTGCTCTCGAATGTACTCCTCCTGTGAATAGCGTGGGTTCCACCACCTCTGCCCAGTCTAACCTATCTCTGCGTCCTGCCTTCTGTAACATGGAGCTAGAATCCTACCAGGGCAACACGGACCCTCAGGGCCTCCCTTTCCCTCTTCCTGAGTCAGAAGAGCCTGAGAAAGGTCCTGAGAGAACTCCTCTCTAGACTCAGCAACCCAGGACCTTTCCCTCCATAGCACAGGCCTCATGCATGCTGCTCCTGCTCGCTCCTGTCTCTCCATGTTTCCCGACACTCTTTGTGTCTTCAGGAAGGCCCTTGACCATCAAGGCCGGACAAGCGGGAGTGTGGGGGCTGCACACCTGTTCCTCCTGGAAGACGATCTTGTTGAACAGGTACTGAAGGTTCTCGTTGGCATAGTTGATGCATAGTTGTTCAAAGCTGTTGAAGCTCAGGTCCTGCCAGGCAGGTGGGAGGCTAGGTCTGCTTCCTCCTTGGTCAGCAACCCATCTGTTCCCATCATGGACCCTGTGTACCTTCTCCAGGTCCAAGCCCAGGATACTCCCTACTTTTCATGGCTGCAAAAAGTTGGACCCTGACCACAGACCCTGTAGGGCCCTCTGCATGCCAGATGGGGCCCATCAAAGAGCCAAAACCTCAGGGCACTAGGCCTTCTGCCTGGGTTCCAGTCCTGGATCTGCTATTTTCTGGTTGTTTGTAAAATGGGGATTTTGGCAATACCTGCCTTACATGGTTTTTGGATGGAGTGGCTTTGTAAACAGTGCCTGGGCACACAACCATGTGTTGTAGGTGTCTGTGTGGCTTTTGCCTTGCAAGTTTTACTCAGCTTTTCCCCATCATCCTCACTAAGTATGACAGTATCCCCCACAGCAACACTGGCTCCCCAAACAAGGTACCCCATGCTCCTGACCTCTACAGATAGTGTTCCTTCACCTAGGGATGCTGCTTTCTTTCAGAAAGTTATCTGTGACCCCTGACTAGCTGAGGCAAGGGTTTAAGGGCTCCCCAGTGGTAGCTATGTATCAGAGGTGTGGTCACATAAGCCCATTACACACTGTCCCCAACCAGCCTTGCCGAGTAGCTTCCTAAGAGCAAGGTCTCTCTTAGCCCTACCTCAAAGCCATAGATGTCTAGGATGGCGATGGACAATGTATCATGTTTTGGAGACACCAGAGCGTTGACCCTGGTGATGAGCCAGCCAAATAGCAGTGCATATAAGACCTTGGCAATGGCATCCCTGGAACAGAGGAGGTGAGTGGGCTCAGGGCAGAGGCACTGGAGGTCTGGGATTCAGGCAAGAAGGGGTACAATCTCACCTGGCATCTACGGCACTCTCCACAGTTAGGGGTGTGAAGATCTTCTCTCGAATTGTCTCCTGGGAAGAACATGACCTTTGAGTGATAGCTGACTGCCAAGTACCTCAGAAAAACCCTGGAGGGCTTGGGGTCTAGGAGCATGGGAAAGGCACACTGGAGATTTGGGATAATTGGTCTCAAGCTCACTGCTGGCCAAAACAGGCCAAAATGCTTTCTCTGAACCTGGCTGTTCAAGCAGGGAGGGGACTGCTGGTGTAATGGGGAGACAGGCTTAAGAAGACATCAGTCGTGGGATCAGCCTGGAAGAGGAAGGACTGATGGATGCCTTAGAGGAAGCTCTGACCCAGCCAGGATCGGAGAAGGCTTGCTGGAGGCAAGCATGCCATGTGTGCCCGTGTCCACCCTCCACTCCAGCCACACTGGCAGGACTGAAAGAATAGGAGAATCAAGGCTGGGAAAAGCCCATGTGGAGGCCTGAAGTGAGGCTCCACCTCTCCAGTTTGACTGAGAGATGACAGGGAGAAGGGGAGGGAGCTGCGGCTCCAGAGGCATAGGCCCTCATCAGGATGCAGGGTCTTCAGACTCACGGTCACTTTGAAGGTAATGGCCTTCTGCAGGCCCTCGGGGGAGACCTGAAGCAGCTCAGCCACAGCCTGGATCTCCCGGGCACTCACCACAGAGGCCACCTCCTGGGCATCAGTCTATGGAAAACACCATGGCAGTAAGCCTGAGCTAAACAGGTTGGGCTGAGTTTAGAGTTCTGATAAAAACAAGCCAGGTGGTGGTGGTGCACACATTTAATCCCAGCACTTGGGAAGCAGAGGCAAGTGGATCTCTGTGAGTTTGAGGCCAGCCTGGTCTACAAGAGCTAGTTCCAGGACAGCCAGAGCTACAGAGAAACCCTGCCTTGGAAAAACAAAACAAAACAAAAAACAGAAACAAGCTAGAATGCCAAAGAAAGTCTGGAGAAAAAAGAGGAGGAAGCTTTCCAAGGCAGGAGAAACAGATTACAGACATTCATACAGCCTGGCGTGGGGGTGTGCATCGCATGTGTGGGGTCGTAGGTTTCATCCTCAACACCAAAATATGCACAACAAAACAGATGGGCCGAAAGTACGGCGTGTACAGATAGACAGGGCACATGAGAAGATCTGGAACTGGGGAGGTGGCTCAGTGGAGGTTGCTGCACGTGTGTGAGGACCTGAGTTCAGATCCCAGCAGTGAGTAAAGGCCAGGCATGGTGCTGCTTCTCTGTGACCCCAGCACTGAAGGGACTGGTCAATTCCAGGGCTCAGTGACCAATCACAAGCTACAGACTCAGTGACATGGGTTTGCGGGGCGGGGGGGGGGGCACACATGCGTGCAGGTGCACACATCCACAGGGTGGGAGAGAGGATGGAGAAATGCTTGGCAGTTAAGAGAACTTGCTGCTCTTCCAGAGGACCTGAATTCGGCTGCCAGCATCACATCAAGCAGCTCCCAACCATCTGTAACTGCCTCTGAGAGAGACAATACCCTCTTCTGGCCTCTTTGAACGCTTGCACACACATGACACACACACATACAGAAGACAGACTTCTTGGCACATGCCTACAGTACTAGAACTTGGAAGGCTGAGGCAAGGAGAACTACATAGCAAGACCTTGTTTCAGACAAAACAAAACAAAAATCCAAACCCAACAACAACAAAATGCTAAAGTCTAGTAACAGACATACCTGGCAATTGTATATACAATAAGTACCCGATTTTCAAATCAGGATAAGGACAGTTACAAAACCATCTGGAAATTAAATAAATTGGATTCCGATCTCATACTTTACTACAATGGATTATTATTTTAAGATTTATTTTTATTTTTTAATTGTGTGTGTGTGTGTGGTGTGTGCATGCATGCATGCATACATGTTGGTGCAGATACCTACAGAGACCAGAACAAAGGTATCATATCCCAGGGAGATGAAGTTACAAAGTAGTGTGAACTGCCTGACGTGGGTGCTGGGTACCAAAATCAGTCCTTTACAAGAGTAGTAAATGTTCTTAACCACTTGAGCCATTTTTAAAATGAGCTTTTGCTGGGCGGTGGTGGTGCACGCCTTTAATCCCAGCACTCGGGAGGCAGAGGCAGGCAGATCTTTGTGATTTCGAGGCCAGCATGGGCTACAAGAGCTAGTTCCAGGACAGGCTCCAAAATCCCTGTCTTACAAAACCAACCAATCAAACAAACAAACAAACAAACAAACAAAAAACCCTCATTTTTAAATTCTTTTAAGCACAGTTTTAAAGTTTTTCAGCCCTGTGTGGTGGTGTATGCCCTTAATCTCAGCACTCACAAGATAGAGGTGGGCAGATCTCTGAATTTGTGGCCAGTCTGACCTACAAAGTGAGTTCCGAGACAGCCAGGGCTACACAGAGAAACCCTATCTCTAAAACAACAACAAAAACCACGGAACATTTATTTCTCTGCTGTGTTTTTATGTGTGGGTGCACATACTCTGGGATGTACAGAGGTCAGAGGATAATTCAGGGGCTAGTTCCCCCCTTCCCCGGTGTGAGCCCCAAAGTGCTTTTACCCATGGAGCCATCTTGCCTTTTTTTTTTTTTTTTTTTTGAGACAGAGTCTCACGAAGCCCAAGCTACCCTCAAGCTCAATGTGTATCTTGAAGATGAACTTGAACTTCTGGTCTGCCTTCCTCCCTCCACCTTCTGGTGTGCAGCACCCCCTGGATTATGAGAGGGCAGATCAAGTTCAGGACTTCTTGCCTACTACACAGCACTGCATCAATCAAACTACATCCCGAGCCTAGAGAGAGAAGTCATTCTCAAAATGACCAAAAAAATCTACAAAACCTACAATGTATAAGGAAAGATTGATAAGCTGCCTAAAAGTAATTTTAAAATAATACATGGCAATATCCCCGAAGAAAATACCAAACTCATAATAAACAAAATCATAACAGGCAAGAACTTTTCAGTCATCTAAAGATAATTATCTGGCTTTTCTAACATATATATAGAATTCTCACATATGAGAAAAGAATATGCCACGCAGGGGAAAAGGAAATTGTGTGCCTTGTGTAACCGGAGAGGAAACTCGCAGGCCTGGGTGTGGCCTTGCAGGTTGAGCACCTCTTACCTCATGCTTCTCAAAATAGACATTGCCCAGGTGTAAGATGGAGGCCAGGATGCGGAAGATACTATCCTGGTCCTCACTGCTGAAGCCGAGCACTTCCATGGCAGCCAGCAGGCGGCGGAAATCATCTGCGTCACTTTTACCAGTGATCTCACAGTTCCCACCCTGGTTGGGGGCAGAGGACGATCAGTGTCCAGTACTCAAGCTGAGGACCCTTCAGGTTCTGCTTTCCAGAGGTTCTGAGGGGACCCAGGACAGCTCCACAGACTGTGTGAGGAGGCAGAGTTTGTCTCCCACCTCCCACAGTCAGCATTAATGAAGGATGGACTATAGGCCAGCACCAAGTCAAACATTCCTCACCCGCACCTCTCTAGAGTGGTGCTTTATTGCTCCCATTTCTCAGAAGAGGAAACTGAGTCCCAGAGAAGGGGCGCTCAGTACCATCACCTTGGCTAGTTCTGTTTTAGGCTCTGAAGAAAAGATAGATCAGATGGGCTCCTCTCTCTACTGAGGCCTGAGGTTCCTGTCCTTACTGCCAGGAGCTGCGGGGTTTGGGGTATCTGGGTAGCCCTTTGTGCATGCTCACCTGGTTCAGATAGTAGTAGGTCTCAGCCTCCTGCAGGCTGAAGGCCTGCCGCAGTTGGGCTGGGAGGCCGGCCAGCAGCTCATAGAAAATATGATAATTTCTCTCGTTTTTGGCCTGCAGGGGAGGCAAGAGTGGGTGCATAAAAGAGTGGTTCCCTCAGTCACTCAGCCAGGCTCAGCTGTGCACATATAAACATGTCCATACACAGGGACCTGCAAGTTGGCTGGCATCTCTGGGGGTGAGATCTGAGAGCATCTTGGTGTGATGGTGTGCTGGCCTTATTTGGCTTGGAGAAATAGCCCACATTTTTCTCTTATGTAAACCAGCCCTGCACACCTGGAGACATGCATCTCCATGACCCAGATGTGTACACACAGGCCTTCAGATGGTTCACTTGGCCCATTTGGCTGAGGTCTTCTGAAGCCCCAATCCCATGGGACACCATGGGGACAGATCTCATAGAATCCATCTACTATCTTTTTTTTTTATATTTATTTATTTGTTATGTATACAATATTCTGTCTGTGTGTATGTCTGCAGGCCAGAAGAGAGCACCAGACCTCATTACAGATGGTTGTGAGCCACCATGTGGTTGCCGGGAATTGAACTCAGGACCTTTGGAAGAGCAGGCAATGCTCTTAACCACTGAGCCATCTCTCCAGCCCCTTCCATCTACTATCTTGAGACATAGTTCCTTAAAAGGTAATGTTTCAGGGCTGGAGAGACTGCTCAGAGAACTAACTGGCTGTTCTTCCAGACGTACTGAGTTCAATTCCCAGCAGCCAGCACATGGCAGCTCACAACCATCTGTAATGAGATCTGGTGCCCTCTTCTGGCCTGCAGGTATACATGCAGACAGAACACTGTAATGTGTCTCACAGATAGGAAGTGAAGCATTTAAGGGTGCGATGTGAAAGGATACAAGGAAATGCTCAGAATAACGTGGCTTTCTTGAGTAAGGGACATGGCAGCCTGACTTGGGGGAAGCATGACTTGGAGGAGGCAAACCTTGTATCTGCAGGCTGCTGTTGGGGTAGAAAGAAGGGATGTACACACACACACACACACACACACACACACAGAGAGAGAGAGAGAGAGAGAGAGAGAGAGAGAGAGAGAACCATAGAATAAGGTAGAGGCTTCCTTGAGCAAGGGACATGGCAGCAAGACTTGCAGTGTTGGGCCACTGTATCCTTGTGTTCCTGGGGTGAAGAACAGACTGTTGATCTTTTGGGTAGAAATGAGTCAACTAGGCTGTTGGGGTAGAAGAAGAGAGGGGACAGATCTCAAACACACACACACACACACATATCTTCACATGTATGTATATACATATTTGCTCATAATCCACAACCCCCAGCCCGAGCTGGGCTCTGGGTTTCAATACCACCCAGGCCTGTGGCCTGCCTACCTGGAACACGATCCTTGACTTCTCCAGCAGGTACTGAGAGGTTATGGCACCAGAGATCACACCCCTAGGGAAGCACAGTCAACTCTTGGGGACTGAGGTGGCCCACTTAGCCTCGGGTGCTGCTGTGGGCCACGGAAGGGTTCCACAAGGCCTCTGAGCATCTACCACGGTCCTACTCACCCTTCTAGAAAGATTTCCACAAACTTCCCAAAGCGGCTAGAGTTGTCATTCCTGACGGTTTTGGCATTACCAAAGGCCTCCAGGAGAGGTGTTGCCTCCAGGATCTGGACCAGGAAGGAAAGGTTGTAGGAGAGACGGGCACTGGGGTCAGGGTATAACCCAAACATACCAAACAGGGTCCCAGGGAACCCTCCCTTTGGAGGGGTGGCCTGAAGCAGTCTCCTTATGGAACCCTAGAGTCTCCTCTCCGTCCCTGGAAGCCCCACCCTCATGTGCGGCTCTACACCCCGTGTTCCCACTGTAGCACCCATGGTCCATACATACAGCCTGCGTACCTTTATCTTCAAGGTGTTGGTGAAGCCGGAGCAGAAACAAAATGAGAGACAACAAGAGAGGTTCATTAACAAGACCAGCCCCCTCTCCCTCCAGAGGCTGGGAGCGTTAGTCTGTGGAAACACTGGTGGTCTCTTTTAGGTCCGTGTTGCAAGTCCTGCAAGCCTCCATGACCCTTGGTCAAGGGACTGAAGTGTGGCTTCAGGATATGGCACGCAGCCAGTGTGTCTGCAGCAAGGCGCAGAAAAGCCCCATCTTTTTGTCCACACCCTACTCCTGCCATCCCTTTCCAGGCTCCTCTCTGACATTCCCTGGCTCTTACCTCTTGGGTTGGGCTCAGCACAGTTACCAAGGTGTTCTTTGGGGCTCATCCCTTCCCTGCGGCACCCACCTTATCACAGTCCTTCTCTGACCTCCAAATCCAGCTCTGTCTCATAACGTCCTGCCTCCCCTCCTTCCATCTGCCCCTCCCGCTTCTCCAGCCCCCTCCATCCAGACCCATCCCTGCCTCAGGACATCTGCACCCGCTGATCCTCACTCCTGGAAGAACCCTCATGCTTCTCCCTCCTCCTTCATGGAGCCTCCCCAGGCTTCTGTCCCTCAAGGTGCTCAGCACCTCAACAAATATATTTTCCTGGCTACTATCTGTGTCCCTATAGAAAGTCAGCCCTGTGGGTGAGAAGGTATCCGTCTCCTTGCACACTCGAGTCCCAGTCTCTGTACAGGGCTAACGGATGCACAGTAGGCTCTCAAAAATTCTCTGAATGGATAAAAACAAGGAGTTTAATCCGGGCGATGGTGGCACACGCCTTTAATCTCAGCACTCGGGAGGCAGAGGCAGGTGGATCTCTGTGAGTTTGAGACCAGCCTGGTCTACAGAGCTAGTTCCAGGACAGGCTCCAAAGCCACAGAGAAACCCTGTCTCGAAAAACAAAAAAACAAAAAACAAAACAAAAAACAACAACAACAACAAAAAAAAAAAACAAGGAGTTTAGCAAATCATGAGCAGAGTCACCCAGGGTGATCATAGCCAACTGTGACACCCACCTACAAGTACAGACTGTGTGTCAGACATTTTGCCTTGACAATTATTCTGCCCTTTTTTTTTCCAGCTCTAGGTATAGAATGTAAGACCTCACACATGCCAGGGAAATGCTTTACCACTGAGACATACCCACAGCCTTTTATTTGTTTTTCATTTTGAAACAAGATCTCAGCCGGGCGGTGGTGGCAGACGCCTTTAATCCCAGCACTTGGGAGGCAGAGGCAGGCGGATCTCTGTGAGTTCAAGACCAGCCTGGTCTACAAGAGCTAGTTCCAGGACAGGCTCCAAAACCACAGAGAAACCCTGTCTCGAAAAAAGAAAGAAAGAAACAAGATCTCACTATGTAGCCCAGAAAGGTCTTGGGTACATGAGCCAGCTCTCTCAGCCTCCTCAGTACCTGGGACAGTGGGTCTATACCACCACAGCCTAAGTTTTGTTCATGTAAGTATCTGATAGTTTGGTGCTAATATCACTGCTGTCTCGCAGACTCAGAAACTGGGATGCAGAGAGGTGCTACAGTATGCCTAGGGTCCCTGAGTGCACAGAGTGGGTCCCTAGAAGTGACTGGTGAACTTACACTAAGTATGCACAGGGCATTGTCTCTGCTTAAGCCATGTCCTCAGAAGGAAGTTTTGGGGATAGGAAGGGGCCCAATTCTCCCAGACACGACACCTGTAACATCAGGGTGCTGGCAATGCTCCTCTGCCCACACTCAGTTTGGTGCCTGCCGAGCTCCTGATAAGAGCAGCAGAGGGTGAGATTGCCGGTGGCTGCTCAGTAATCAAAGTTCAGTAGGGCATTGTTCTATACTGTCCCTCAGTTTGGGAATCCCTGGAAAATTCCAGGGTGTGTGTGGCCCCTTCTCTGCTCCTGGTACCCAGCACAAGACAGGAAATGAAGTTAGAAAACTTGGGGGGGGGTGTCTCCTAATGGGCTAGGGTGTATAAACATTTGAGGGAGAAGGGCCCTGCTGTGTGATTGGTTCTGGTGAGGATGTGACCAAAGCTATTGAACGAGACAGACTCTTCTGTAAGCTACCACATCATCATCTTGCTGACCAGAGTGTATGGTGGTGGGTCAAGGAATGCCCATTGGGTTAAGACCCGGGATTCAGCCATACCTTAAACTGACCCTAGACCTGCCCTGCCCAATGTCCTCACGGTGTGTGCCTGACTGAGAATCTCTCAGACCCAGTATTCACACATCCATTCTCACTTGTGCAACTTCTTGCCACGGAATGTAAATTTCTGCCCTGTCACCTTGGTTACTTCTCTTCCTAGGCATCAGGTTCTCAATCTGCAAGCGATCACAGACTCCCTTTCAAGGGGGCGCATGAGGCTCTCTGAGGGCATTTGGAAGACACCTGGCCCAAGGAGGAACTCGTGGAGCCCACTTCTCTCCCTGCCTACCTCACGGGCTCTCCCATACACGTAGAAGAAACTGAAAACCGCCTAGAGCAGAGCATGAGTCAGCCCTGCCAAGATGGTCACTAGTTACAGCATTACAGCCATTTGCCCACTGGGAATTCTGAGAGCCCATGGCTCTGGACACTGAGCCTTATCTTCCCTGAGCCCTGGATTCCCATCATCTCCGAGTCAACACCTGATCGGTACCTCTTCTCAGCTGTTCCTCTACATCAGTGCTGTCCATGGTCACTCTTGGTTTAGCCCTCTTCACACTGTGACTGGAACCTTCAGCCAAGTCCCTGGCTGGCTTTGCCCTGCACCTAAATGCATCCTTATATACCGAGTGCCACAGTCACGGGCACCTGGACCCTCTGATCCTGACTCCATATGGCCATTCTGATGTCCTATGGGCACCCTAGATCAGTTTGCTCCTTTGCACAAGATCTTTCCTTGGCCTCCTCACTCTTTTGAGACTTGCCCTGGGGCCTCGTTGTGCTTATAGTGATACTCCCCAGCTCTCTCTTTCTGCCCTTGCCCCTCCTTTTTTTCTCCCCACAAAAACTAATACCTACTCTTTCCAGTAGACATAATTTACTTTTTTTTTTTTTTCAAGACAGGGTTTCTCTGTGGTTTTTTGGAGCCTGTCCTGGAACTAGCTCTTGTAGACCAGGCTGGTCTTGAACTCACAGAGATCCGCCTGCCTCTGCCTCCCAAGTGCTGGGATTAAAGGCGTGCACCACCACCGCCCGGCGACATAATTTACTTAACAGTTACTTATATTTTCCTCTTCTCTACCTCCTGCCCTGGAACGCAACTCCTGCACAGTTGTAAACATTGTCTTAAGATTCTCTGTTCTTTGTTGAGCCCAGAAGACAGTAAGGCCTCAGGAAACCTTTACTGAGGGAATGGATGAGCTTCCAAGATTGGTGTTGGGTTGCAGGATTTAGTGTGCTCATGTCTGCTCAGCAAGCCTGAAGTCTGCTACGGCCTCTGCCTCATGCTATAGCATCTGGGTATGAGACTAGGTGGTCCTGGCCATAACCAAAAGACATGGTCAGGCTGGAGACACTAGACAGTAAGAATGACTTCCCTGCCTATTCCCTGGAGCTTCCCTGGGGAAGATAGAAGACAGAGAAGCCCTGCATTGAGTCACCCCTGCTGGCCAATTTGGAATTCAGTCTCTCTCCATCAAGGGCACATTCAAGAACCTGGTATTGCTGGGCCTGGGATCCGAAGCAGACAGCAGACAGGGAGCCACATGATAGCTTGATAATAGTTCTTACCTGCTGCATGACGTCCCGTCTCTGGTTCATGGCAGCCAGGCAGCGCAGAATCAGCTTTGTGGCCTCAGTCTTTCCGGAGCCACTCTCCCCACTGACCGAATACAGGGCCAGAGTGTCAGTTCTCTTTGCCTCTCCACGTCCACTTCCACCCATGAGCCACGTGGTGGCCCAGAGGTACCCAGGGCCCTTCCTATGGCTCACAGTAGGCTCTCATCTCATTATCTAGAGGTCTGGATGCAAACCCGCTACCCAAGGTGCCTTGATCTGTTCCCCCTACACACACCTGAGCACGGCTTGGCTCACCTGATGATGACACACTGGTTTTGTTTGGCATCAAGCATTTTGGCGAAGGCGAGATTAGCAATTGCAAAGAGGTGCCTGGTGAGACAGGGCACAAGATACTACTGTCTCCAACAATCACTTTCCACAGTCCCAAGACTACCAGGGGTTGGGGGATAGGTATCTCTCTGCTTAGTCAAGCAGCCAGCGCTGCCCACCTCTCACCCCCAAGTGAGAGCTATAGTGGTGGCCTCTAGAGGAGACCATGTCCTGCCTGGGGAGAGATTGCACTGAGTTGTGGGTTGCCGACTCCCACTGACCCCAATTCATGGCTGGAAGGCATCCAGGGGCTCCCCAAGCTCAGAGATGGCAACCCCTCCACACCCCACAGATACTCACGGGGGATTCTCTCCTAGGGCACGCCCGCTGTACTGCTGCACCTGCTCTGGCCCGTAAATCGAGAACATTTGGTATGGGTTCACTGACACCAGAATGCTGCCGATATAGGTCTGTTGGTAAACCGGGACCTTAGCACCATGGTTGCCATGGCCACCTGTGGCTCCCTCTTCCTGCTTCGGGACATATGTTCCAATGGGCCACACGTTTGCCTGCTGGGCCTCATCCTATCATCGCTCCACAGCCCAAGAGGACCAGTGCTCTAGCGGAGTCCTAGGCTCCGCACAGGCTGAAGTTGTGAATGTGAAGTGAACCAGTCTCCGTGGCCTTAGTCAGGCCAAGATGGCATGTGATCTCTGCCCACCTTACTCATTCACGGTCAGGCCCAGGTTGCAGGCAGTTCTGCCCCATGACAAGGTCAACCTCCACTGTCTAGAGCAGAGAAGCAGGGAGCACGTGTATCCTGAAGTCAACAAAACCCTTACAGGTATACATGACTCAGAAGTGGCTCCAGGCCTCAGGCCTCAGGCCCTTTGTCCCACAGCTCTGGGGTCCCAGGTTCCCTTCCACCCTTCTGGCCACCTCCAGTCTGGAATCCAAGCATGTCCTTGGGCTGGCCAGCCCCAGACTTACATAGATGAGGTTTCGTTCAAATCTGGTCTTTAGGTTGGACAGCACAGTGGTCTCTTGGAGGTCTCTGGAAGGACATGAGGTACTGTGAGGGTCCCACTTCTGGCACAGGCTCCACCACACTTGGCACCATGTCCTTGTCAGGTATGTTTGAGATTAAGCCCCTTTCTGCCACTGACCAGCTATGAGACTTGGGCAAGATAGCTCATCTTGTCATGCCTCAGTTTCTTCATCTGTCCAATGAGGTGGCAAACATCATACCCACTTGGTGGGACCCTGGCTGAATTGTTCTGGTTGGAGAGCTTTAGGGATTGACAACATTTGCCAGAATTTTCCCAGCAACTGCCCATACCTATCTTGTGGAAGAGAAACTGAGGCACACGGTGGGGAAATGATATGGCTGCCTAGTTGGTAAACGGTACGGCTGGGATCTGAACCGAGGACCATCTAACTCACAGAGCTCTGACTTGCACACATTTGACTTTTGTGCTACTTCATGACGCTATCTGCAAATGGGGAAACTGAGGCTCTGGAGGTGTCCATAGGGGTAGACAGCCCAGCACTGACGCCAAGAGTAGGAATCTGACTAGGACTCCTCCCTCACCCCAGCCACTTACTCCAGCTGTGTCATGTCCTCCACGCCATCTTCCCTGTGCTGCTCACAGGACCGCACAGAAGGCAGGTTGCGTATGGAGTGCATCTATGAGAGACGGGGACAAGCTGGAGGCCTGGGCAGACCCTGGCTTGGATATACCGGGCACCTGATCCCATGGTCTGAGAGGAACTCAGGCTGAGATCCTGGGGGTCTTCCAGACTCTTTGTCTCAGAGTGCAGTGGCCCCTAAAGATTGTGTACAACCCTTACACACAGGGCCGTGAGTCTGTGTGTAAAGTCTCTGGAGGGCATGCCTATGCGGCACGGGTGTCCTGCTCAGGGAATGACCACACACAGATACATCCACAACCACAACACAAGTGTCTCTCCCCTCCCCCCTCTGTCCTCTCAGTGTCCCTACCCTGCTCCCCACAGATTCCCCTGTGTTGGCTTGCGTCACAGCTTGATGTCACGACACATGAGGCCTTGGGAAAGACAAAGATGGAGGTTGTCCCAGGATGGAACCGTCTCCTGCCCAGGGTAAGTGTGTAAATACTGCATGTGGACCTTCTGGAGTGGCGCTGCAGTTCTTGCAGCTCCCGTGCATTTCTGCAGTCTTCCAGCATGCTGTGGCTATTCACAGGCCCACGTGTTTGATTTGAGGCACACTCTCATAGAGGTATTCTCAGCATCCACTCGGATGCACCTGTGGGCAGCAGCTAGGGTCCTTGACCTTGAGGATCTTGAGAGTGGGAGTCCTGATGTCAGCTTGGGGCTGAAGGATCTCCACAGTGCCCATCCATATGTCCACATGTATGCACACACTCAAAGGGTGGGCTGAGAGCCCACATCTCCACAGATGCCATGTCTGCTCAGACTTGGCACCCACCACCTCTCCTTGCTTGTCCCTGGTATTCACTCATCCACATTCAGGCACGTGGACCTGCAAGGTTCTGTGTCTCTGCGAGTATCCACATATGCAACCTTGACCCTTTCCCATTCCAGCTGCACCCTCCCTAGGCAAGGAAAGCAGATACGGGAGGGCCTGCATGCTGCTGGCCCTCACTCTGCTGTTAAGTAGGGCGCTACAAGTATCAACCCTCCCGCCCTGGCCTCCAGCCCACCCATCTGCTCACGTGCTTGCCAGCGGCCACAGACCCTGAATAATTCAGCCACTCACGTATTCCAGAGTGAGGAGGGCCCAGGCATCCTTGCCCCTCACCCCTGGGCACCCTGTGCCCCGCTCCCGCAATGCTGCAGCCCACACAGCACGGGGCACCCGTCGTCGGGGCCAGGGTCCCCCTAGCAGCCAGGCTGCCCCGGTGGCCATGGTTAGGCCAGCTTGCTGCCTGCCTGTGGGCACGTCTGCAGAGGTTAAGAAGTACCGCCTATCACTTCTTGCCCCACCCTTCCTGGGTGTCCCCAGGGAGGCTTGAGTGATCACCTACCTCCTCCAAAGGCCACCTAGCATCCAGATCACCTTCCACCATGTATGTGGCAGCCAGTCATGAACTGGGGCTCCCTGGGACAGGCTGCCTGCCTATACCCCACAGACTCCTGGCTTCTGGGACATAGTTTCCTACTCTGCGATGGGACAATCAGAAAATAGGATCCTGTGCCTCTACCCTCATCTAGTCCTTTCACCCAGGACCTGCCTATGCTGGGCACTCCTTTGTCCAACCCCCAGATGCCCTGCAAGGTCCAGGCAGTTCTCCCCACCTTCAGAAGGGAGACACAGGTCCATTAGGCAGTCACTTGCCAGCGCTGCCCACAACTCCTCAGGCTACCTCCCGTCCTGGTTCCTAGCCAGAACTCCCAATCCCACCCTCACTGACTTGTGCCTCCATACCTTGTTCTGCCAGCTTTGAAGGCCAGTCTTTTTCCAGGGGCCACTGTGGGACAGGAAGTCACCTCTAAGGCCCAGAAAGTGGGATTGAAAAGAGTGGGTTTGAACTCGTGGCCAGGGACAGCGAGCATCTGTTGGTGACCAGAGGTGGGACCAGCGTAGACTACAGGCTTTGGGTGCTGGGCCATGCTCTGGGTCTAGGTCTGGATGCTCTGGAGGCTGCAGAGGAGCAGACCCTTTTCGTTGGAAGGAGTTCAGCCCTCGCACTTGAGGCATGACGACAGCGAACCGCCCAGGCTCAGCCTGGGGCTTCTCACCTGCCTTGAGCAAGGGTCCTGGGGCTCTGGTGGGGGCCAAGGGAGCAGGGGTTCTGGACAGCGTCTTCCAGCGGCGCCATAATGGCCACGTAGCCCTTGCCTGCTTATGTGTGACCAGTGGGTATGAGCGGCTAAGGTGTAAATCCTTCCTCTCTGAGCAAACATTTTTGATGGGAGGTGTTGGGTTCAGGGTCTCAGGCTCAGCTGGTGGCTGAGGATCCCCTGGGGTGATGGTTTCTTCAGGATCCTCTAAGATTGGGCTGGCTGATTCCGTGAGTTGCCCAGGCCCAGGATCATGGTGTTGGCCCTGGAAGATACCAGTTAAATTGGAGGCTTGGTTCTCAGGCTGTGGTTCACATGCAGGGCTCATGTGCTCATGCAAGGTTTCCGGCACAGGAGAAGCCCTGGAGAAGCCTCTAAGACTGCCTACACCTTCTGGCCATGGAGAAGGTGGGCGCTGTGTAGAAGGCATGTCTACATCCCAGCTAGGAGCTAATGGGGGCACTGTCCAGGGTGTCTCTGAGTCCTCTGGTTCATGCTGGTTCTCTTGGTGCTCCAAAGACCCTGTGGCCCAGGGTACAGCACTGGGTGGCGGGTGGTAAGGTCTGTGTACCCATGGCTTCACAACTCGGGTAGGTGGCTCGCTGAGGCGCCGCCAGGTCCGCGGAAGGCGTGAGGGCAGGTTGAGGGATCGGTGCCGGGGGCCGTGGTTCATGAGTGGGGGAGGTGAAGGTGGTCGGGGAGAACCTAGGACTGGTGAGCAGGGTGGGCGTAGGCGCCCAGAAGCTCGGTGCAGCGAGAAGTTCTCCCGAAGTGACTGTGGCCTTCGTGGAGGGGGTGGGAAGGGTGGCCGGAAGGGGCCCCTTCGGAGGGATAACTGAGGAGACAAGGGCCCCAAAGGTGAGTGGTAGCCCTGGCCTGGCAGGCTCCTCAAAGAGGGTTGGGGTGAGGGCAAATTGGGCCTTCTCCTTGACCCTATAAGGGAAGACCTGGGGAAGCCAAAAGCTGCCCCTCGACTGCGGGAAGCTCGGAAAGAGGGCCGGGGTACAGGAAAGGCCAGAAGGTCAGGGGCACCCTCTGGGCTTAAAGGAGGGGGCTCAGCAAAGCCCCACCAGTTTGCCTGGGGTGTAAAGGGCACATGAGCTGGGGCAGCCCAGGGTGGTGGATGCTGGCGGAGGGAGCCATAGGGTGAGCTGTAGGGGGAAGCTAGCCTTGGACGCCTAGACAGGGTTGGAGAGAAGGGTGGAGCAGGTGGTGGACCAGGGCTCGGAGATGGCCCAGGCACTGGAGGGGAGATGAGGGCACTCCAATGGGTGAGGTTCCGCGGCGTGGGCCTGGGTGAGGGTGGGCCGTGGGAGTTGTTGTTGTTTCGAGCTTGAGGCTGACTCCGTCTCAGCACAATGGGTGTGTTGGGCCGATCAGGGTCCATGCCTGCCAGCTTGTAGCCGAAGCGTTTGTAGGCTGCCTCTCTGACTGCGGGCCGCCCCCCTCGGGCCTTCTGGCTGCCCCTGAGCCGTGGGATGGGCTTCTTCTCTGACAGTGTCTTTTTGAGGAATCGTGCCAGTGAGGTGGCTGGGCGTGGTGTTGGATGGCCAAACTCAGGGGCAAAGCCTAGGCCTTGGCGGGCACGGAAGGCTGACAGGGCACGCTGCAGGTTTCGCTGGCGGGGCGTGAGGAAGCTCCAGTAAGGGTGGGTGTAGGGAATCGTGGGCACTGGAGGCATCTCCTCCTCTTCTTCCTCCCCCTCTGCATCCCCTAAAGGCAAAGGGATGTCTAGAGAGGGTGGCAGGGGCACTTCGAGCTTCTCCTTTCCAAACAGCTTCACTTGAGGGCGGGGGAAGAGGCGGAACTTCCGGATGAGGGACAGCTTGGATCTGGCTGGCTTATCCATTCCTTGCTGCTCAAAGAAGGCGGAGCTGGGAAGGCGGAAGGAGGTGCTCTGCCGTTCTCCACCTACTTCTTCAGGCTCCTCCAGCTCTGCAATGTCATCCATAGGGTGGGCATATGGGTTGTGGGGCGACAATATGGGTGGTGGCACCCAGGGGTACATAAGAGCTGGCTCTTCTGGATATACATAGGGCGCCCCAGGAGGGTATATGGCCTCAGCCCCACCACCATAGACGCCTTCAGCATAGGGAACCCCATAGGGATCAAAGTAGGGTATGTCATAAGGCGTGTCATATGGAAAGTCATAGGGTGGATATATCATGTGGGGAGGCGCATAGGGATCCAGGTAGTAGCTGTACGGGTAACCGCCATCAAAGCTGTCATGGTAGCTGTAAGGAGATGAATACCCTGATGGGGGCGCATATGGGGGCTCAAAATCATCATAGCCATAGCCATATCCATAGCTGGGGTAGAGGGTGTCACCATAGTAGTCGGGATGATAGTAGTTGTACTGATCTCCGGGCGGGTACCCGTAGTCGTCATAGGGCGGCCAGGCTGGGCTATATGCACCGAATCCAGACAAGTAGGGCTCCTGTTCCTCGTAGTGGTGTAGCGACTGCTGGTCGTAGTAGTCGTCGCCCTCACGGTGGTAGTCATAATATTCACCCAGGTCCTGGAAGCCCTCGAGCCCATACAATGACTTGCGGGAGCCTGCATGCCGGAATGGGGCTTCGTCCTCAAAGGGCAGGAAGCCCACAGGCTCCCCGGAGGAGTAGATGCTGTGGCTGCGGGGGAACCTGCGGAGCCGGCCTCCATGCCGCAGGATCTCAGCACCGGACGGGAAGGGCAGCTTACGCGAGCCCACTCGAGAGCTTGAGCGCTGGAGCCAGGCGTCCAGTGTGGCCTGCTCACTGCCTGACTCCTCGGCCTTCTTGAGGAGGAACTTCTTGGTCAGCCAATTAATAGCTGTGGACGCCTTGCTGAGCGACTGAGCACGAGGCTTCAGACGGCCATAGCCGCGCCGTCCGGGGAAGCGGATCACCATGAACGAGGGCTTCTTTCCCTTCATCGCCCGCTTCTTCTTGCCCACACGCATCTGTGTCATGAGCTTGGATGTGGACTTGAGGACAGTACGGGCCTTCTTCTTGCGTTTGGTCTTCTGCGGGCCAGTGTGGAGGCCCCAGAAGAAGGCCGATGCACTCCGGAACTGACCCTTTTTGGAGATCTTGGGTGTGCGGTCTCGGAAGCCCATGAACAGCCGAGATGTGCCCTTCAGGCTCCGTTTGGGTTTCTCCGGCTCTGGGGCCTTCTTGCCCTTCTTTCCTTTCTTAGCTTTCTTCTCTTCATCTTCCTCTTTCGCCATGATGGCTGTTGTGTCTGATGGGCTTGGGGTAGGTGTCACAAATTCAGGAACTTGGAGGCACTGCTTGGAGACCCGCTAGGTCTTCTTACTTGTGACTGGACCTGAGTCTCCTCAGCGTCTGAGCAGCTGGGACTGGCTGAGTGGCATGGAGAGGGAGGATCCATAATTCATCCTCTAGACTAGCCTTGGGTTTCACTTTTGAGGGGAGGTGGAAAGTGCCTGGGTGTTGTTTTCTAGTGGGGGTAGACTGGGAGGCCTGTGCTGGGGCCTGACTTTACAGTCACCATGACAACAACTTGCTGATTCTGTCCAAGCCCTCATGTGTCCTAGCTGGCTAAGCTCCAAAGAGAATGGCCGTTTAACAGAGGGGACATTAATCTCCAGAGGGGACATTATTTGCCCTAGAGCCCCTGCATGGGGTCAAAGTGGAGAGAGGTCTCCTGAGGCCAGGAGAGGATACTCACAACTCACCACATCACTTTGGAGGGGAACTGGAAGTGAGGGGCAGGTGTCCAGGGCTGTGGCTGGTGTAATGGGAGCTGGCCAACTCCAGGGAGCTGAATAATGCATGGTGGGGGGAGGGCCTGACTGCAGCCTTGTAAAACAGAGCGTGGGGGAGCATCTCTGCAGGTCATGGGGAGGGGCAGGGCACTGAGGAACAAACATGAAGCATGGCCCAGCTCTCCAACACTGCCATCAACTATGTAGCCTCGGGAAAGCCCCTTGCCCTCTCTGGTGTGACTTCCTTTTCTGTAGAATGTGAGTGACAGGTTATGCCCTGCTTCTGTCACCAGGAAGAAATAAAGACCTAATGGTACTGCTGGGTGGTTTAAGAGGCAGGAGGTGCCTCTTGGTGGTTCCTTATCACTGAGATCCCTACTATCAGTGATGTGGATCAGGAGGTTCATTTCTGCCCTGGATCTGACCCACAGGGATTCATAAAGTCTGGAGGAGGAGGAAGGAGAGGACGAGGAGGACATGGAGAGTGAATGTCGGGTAGCTAGTTAGACTCAGGAGGCTTGGGGACCGTGAGAATGGAATCCCCCTCCCCCCCCCACACACACCAGTTTTGAACCCTATGTCCTATTTCCCTGAGTAATTTTTAGGAGGTACAATATCACAATTGTCCTTATTAGAACTTAAGACGCTATGTAAATGGAGGGCGGAGGCGTCACAACTCCCCTTCTTAGGAGTTAAAGCACCGTATGAAAGAGAGGTACGATAGTCAGCCTTTGTTGGGGCCCACTGAGGGAAAGCTATTTCTCCCTGATAAAACATGACTAGTGCTGGGCATGGTGGTAGGTCATGTATGTAATTCTGGCCATCCTGGAACTCTCTATGTAGACCAGACTGACCTTGAACTCACTGCAATTCTCCTGCCTCTGGCTGCTGAGTGCTGGGATGATTTACTTACTTTTGAGACAAACTTTCTAGCCTAGACTTTGAATTCCCTATGCAGCCCTGAACTTCTGATTCTTTTGCGTCCACTTCCAACCGAGTTACATTTCGAGTGCCTAGATTTAAAATATTTATTTATTTATTGACTTAGTTTTTTTGAGGCAAGGCCTCTCTAGGGTAGCCAAAAACACAAAGATCCACCCACCTCTGACTCCTGAATGCTGGACTTAAAGGTGTGTGCCAGCATGCCCTGCCCAAAACTTTAATTCTTTTTTAAAAATTTTACTGTTAAGCCGGGCGGTGGTGGCGCACGCCTTTAATCCCAGCACTTGGGAGGCAGAGGCAGGCGGATCTCTGTGAGTTCGAGACCAGCCTGGTCTACAAGAGCTAGTTCCAGGACAGGCTCCAAAACCACAGAGAAACCCTGTCTCGAAAAACCAAAAAAAAAAAAAAAAAAAAAAAAAAAAAAAAAAAATTTTACTGTTAGGGAGTTGGAGAGATGGCTCAGAAGTTAAGAGCATTTGTTACGCTTGCAGAGGATCCCAGGTTCTCAGCACCCACAAGGCCACTCAATCATCCTTAGCTGCAGTTTCAGGGGATCCAACCCCTCTCCTAACCACAGCGGGCACCAGGGACTCATGTGGTATACACATACATGCAGGCAAAATAGCCACACACATAAAATAAAATAGCATTATTTATGATCAAAAGAGTTATATCTGTGACTTGGGTACAGTCTGGTTCCTTGAGAGACTGTCATTGTGTGTAAAGTCCTGAGCTGTGGCCCCGTCACTGCATAGAATCAGGGATGTTACATGGGTAGTCTCAGTGAGATGTGGCAGGAGAGCAGAGAAGAGGGGAAACCTAGCATATTAAAGAAACCAAGGTTCAGCTCATCAGGGGAACTGAGTTCTTCGTACACAAGTCGGGCAACTCACAACGACTTGTAACTCAAGTTCTAGGGAGCCGGATGTCCAATCCTGGCCCCTTTAGATACATGCATGCTTACACACAGACACATAAAAAAATTAAATTTTTTTTGAGTCAGAGTCTCACTGTGTAGTCCTGGTTAGCCTGAACTTGCTATGTAGACCAGGCTGGCCTTGAACTACAGTAATCCACCTGCCTCTGCAACAGCAACAGAAAATAAACCTCAGCAACAATAACAAACCAGGCTGAAAATTCCTTACTGTCAAGATTGCACATGCACGGAAACAGTCATGCACCACACAGAGGCCTTAGGGGCAGCATGCCATCGAGTTTTAACCTTCCTGGTCCTGGCCCACTTCCTCTCTTGGGAGTGCTTTCTTTCCTATTAAACTGTCTCTTCACCCATTATAATTCATGTGTCCCGGTCCAATTTGTTAATTTTTCATATGTCTGTGTGATGTGGTGGGGTGGGGAATGGGGACTGAAGAGATGGTGGTTAAGGACTTACTACTGCCCTATCAGAGCACGGCAGTTCAGATCCCAGAATACACATCAGGCAGCTCACAAACACTGTTAACTCCAGCTGCAAGGGAGCCGATGCTCCTCCCTCCTTTCTGGCCTTCATGGGCTCCCCCTGACTATGAGATGAAGTTTAAAAATTGTTGGGTGTTAGCTGGGCGATGGTGGCGCACGCCTTTAATCCCAGCACTCGGGAGGCAGAGGCAGGCGGATCTCTGTGAGTTCGAGACCAGCCTGGTCTACAGAGCTAGTTCCAGGACAGGTTCCAAAGCTACAGAGAAACCCTGTCTCGAAAAACCAAAAAAAAAAAAAAAAAAAAAAAAATTAAAATTGTTGGGTGTTGTGTGAATGCCTTTAGTCTCACCACTTGGAAGGCAGAGGCAGCAGGATCTCTGTGAGTTTCAGGCCAGGATGGTCTACAGAGAGAGTCCCAGAACAGCCAGGGGTTCAGACCCTGTTTCAAAATAAACTGTGTATGTGTGGACACGTCATAGCATGTCATAGCATGTGTGTGGAAGTTGAGAGTAGTGGGGCCGATTCCCCCCTTCCACGTTTATGTGGGTTCCAGGTCACTGGGCCGTTTTGATGGGTACTCTCTGCCATGTTTCTTATCCCAGGACACAGAACCTGGACTATCAGTGGATGCCCACCGGGCCCTGGCACTCACCTATGGCAGTTGGTGAGGCACCAGCCAGAAGGTAAGATTTATCTTTCTTTCCACCTCCCTTCTTTTTTCCCTCCCATGGTTTTTCTTTCTGATATAGGGTCTCATGTAGCCCAGGCTGGCCTCGAATTATATAACCGAGGATGACTTTGAACTTCTGATCCTCTTCTACCTCTCAGGCGATAGGAGCACAGGCAAATGTGGCCCCGCACCCAGCTCTTGTGTGGTGCTGGGGATCGAACTTGACTTCAGTGGAGTCATGCCCCCACCCAAGGCTTATGGTTTTAGCTCTACTTTTAAAGATTTACATATTGGGGGTCGGAGAGATGGCTCAGAGGTTAAGAGCAATGCCTGCTCTTCCAAAGGTCCTGAGTTCAATTCCCAGCAACCACATGGTGGCTCACAACCATCTGTAATGGGGTCTGGTGCCCCCTTCTGGCCTGCAGGCATACACACAGACAGAATATTGCATACATAATAAATAAATATTTTTTTAAAAAAAAGATTTACTTATTTACTTTAATTTTATATGTGTGGGTGTTTTATATGTGTGTATGCACACTATGTGGGTGTCTGGTGTCTACTGTAGAGGCCAGAAGAGGGCATTAGATCCCCTGGAACTAGAATTACAGACAGTTGTGAGCTGCCATGTAGATTCAGAGAATTGAACTCAGGTCCTCTGAAAGAGCAGCCAGTGCTCTTTACTGCAAAACCATCTATTCATCCTGTTCCTAATTTTTAAAAACTTGCGTACTGGGGTGACCGAAGGGGGAGTCACATCCCACCAGACACATGATAAAGTGTGGCTGGAGCTGTGGCAAGAGCATTAATGGCACCGGATGCAAACTGTTTCTCTTTTCCTTTCCTTGTCATCTTTCTTTTTCTTTTTAAAGATTCTTTTTATATGTATAAATGTTTTGTCATCATACCATGGTCATGCCAGGGAGGACAGAAGAGGGCAGCAGGTCCTCTGGAATTAGAGTTACAGATGGTTGTGAGCTACCATGGGGGTTCTGGGGATTGAACCTGGGTCCTCTGTAAAAATAAGTATTCTACACTCCCGAGTCATTTTTCCAGCCCCCCTTCTGCGTCGTATCATGTGCCACAGTATGTGTGTATCATCTTGGCAAACTTGCTTTCTGTTCCTTTCCTTACTGGGGGACATGGCCAAGGATCAGAATAAGTTTGCTTCTAAAGAAAAGCAGGCTGACCAAAGTCAAAACAAACAAACAAACAAACAAAAAAACCCCAAGGTCAGGCATGGTGGCACTTGCTTTTAATTCCACCATTTGGCACTTGGGAAGAAGAGGCAGGGAAATCTCCATGAGTTGGAGGTCAGTCTGGTCTATATAGCTAATTAATTCTAGGACAGCCAAGGCCACATAGAAAGACAAAACAAACAAACAAAGAAAAACCCGAACGAAGGTTGTCTGAACTGTACCCTCTCCTGCTGTTCCTCTTCAAGTGCTGAACAAGCGTCTGCTTTGATCTGCTTTCACTAAAGTTTCTGGTGCTTTCTTTGAAATACAGCTATAGTGTTAAGAAAATATTTTCTTCTAAAGATAAGACAAAAAGAGATCATTAAGTAACTCTGCGGAAGAAGCAGAAAAATTCTAAGAGTGGAGATGGAAGACACCAAGAAAACAGTGTCTTCTGGAGAGAGCAGGAGTGACGTACATTTGACCTCACAGAGACCGGGGCCGCATGCACAGCTCCAAGCCAGATGGGGTCCCAGCACTGGGAGGGAAAGTGGACATGACCTCCTATCTCTAACCAAGCCGCTATTTGCAATTGACAACCACTTGCAAAGGAAACATTGGTTTTCTCCAATGGAGTCTCACTGAGAAGATGAAGCATATTTAGGGACCCGCCCCACACCCAGAGGTAGATGGGACACAAAATGAACTCAATAGTGCTTTTGGAGAGTTTTTTCTCATTTTGCTCTGTCTGGGTTTTTTTGTTTTTAATCTTACTGGTATTTTGCTTGCATATTATGGTATGTGCTTTTGTATGTCTGTGTTTCCTGTGCTCTTCTTTTTAATTCTTTTGTTTCCTGAAGGTGAGTGGAGAGGTGGGAGGAGGTGGGGAAGGGAACCTGATCAGATATATTCTATGAAAAAATAATTTTCAATAACAAGAAGAATAAAATGGAAACCATTAAATAAATAAAAAGATATAAAAAATTATTGGCCGTCTTTAATCCCAGCACTTGAGAAGCAGAGGCAGGGGAATCTGTGAGTTTGATGCCAACCTAATCTACATAGCAAGCTCCAGGACAGTCAGATGAAAGAGAAGGCATTTTCTTAAGACAAAATAAAACTCTCCAAAATGTTAATTTTTGTTTCTAATATTGGGACTCCATTCTCTGCCTAATTAGTGAACCAGGGTCCTTTACTAAATGAACTTGTGTAGTAGCTAGTGTTAGTGGGAATGTTAGTTAGTCAAAGGAGCTATTGTCTCTGCCTTGAGAACTGCTCTACCCATAGCCCAGAAACAAGGCATAACATTGGGAGTCCTCACCTAAGTCAGAGGACATTGCTAGACCCATAGCTTCCTTCTCCAGGTGTCCTGTGCAGCTGTCTGGGATACTAGAAACTACACTGCCTATGGTGATGATGGCGAACAGCAGGATTTTACTCAAATGTCATGGTCCTTGCTTTCCTGGGCTCTTGTCTTTTCTGGGGTCACTGGTTGGCAGAATTTTGTTATTTGTGTTTAGACCTAGTTTTCTTTTCTTTTTCTTATTTTGGAGCTGACGTGGAACTCACTCTGTAGAGCAGACTGGTCTTGAGCTCACAGATATCTGAGTGTTGGGATTAAAGGTGTATATGTGCCCCCACTGCCTGGTTAGACTAGTTTTCTTAACCTTCTTGTAGAATGTGTTATCTAGTATACAAGTTCCAGACTAAACTCCTTGTGATACAGGGATTCCAGCCAATTTCTACTATAGGGACCCAAAGCTTCCCTACAGCTGGACTCTCAGGGTCCTTCAGGCAGGGACTGTACCCCTCATCAGCATGCAGGACCTATAGAAACAGGCTGGGGAGACGATTCAGCAGCACTAGTTTCATCAGAGAACCTGGATTTACTACCCAGCACCCACGTGGGTGCTCACAACCATTTGTAACTCCAATCCCAGGCCCTCTGACACCCTCTTCTAACCTCTGCAGGCACCAGAAATGCACATACGTATACACAGGCAAAACATTCATGTACATAAATTCACACACACACACACACACACACACACACACACACACACACACACACCATTATCCTTCAGCACTGCCCAAAAGACTTCTAGGACCATGGCTCCCAGGAGATGGTTATAGCAGGAAAATAGGGCAAAGCATGAAGTAAAAGAAAAAAAATCCACATTAAGACACCAGCCTTGAAACACTCCCTGTCAAGGACAACCTGTATCACAAGTGCAGTGAGCATACCTTACAAAGGACCTATAGGTCCCAGTCTGTGGGGCGCAGGCTCCACTGAGCTGCTGACCCCTCCACCCACTCTAGCCCACTTCTTCCCTGGCAAGTGCTTTACTGAAGAACCATTTCTTCTTCTCCCACTCTCCTCATGTCCCCATCCACACTGTCATAGGACACGAGGATCCAGCAGGCACCCAGTGGAGCTCAGCATTCGCCTATAACAGGGAGGTGGCCTCAGGAGGACCAGATGTTTAAGGTCACCCTTAGCTACACAGTAGAAATGGGCCGTATGAGACCTTCTCCCTCTGCCTTCCCTTCAAAACACCCACAGCAGTCTAAACTGCTCTCCAAACCTACTGTTGATCCCTCCCTGAAGAGTCAATCCAGCCAGGCAATGGGGGAGCACATTTTTAATCCCAGCTCTGGGAAGGCAGATCTCTGTGAGTTCAAGGGCAGCCTGGTCTGTAGAGTGAGTTCCAGGATAGGCTCCAGGGCTACAGAGACAGAGAAACCCTGTCTCGAAAACAAAACAAAACAACAAACAAACAGAGTCAATCCAAAGGAGGCTGTCAATCACTGAACAGGAAACTATCCCTTAGGAAAGGTGATCTTCCTGCAGACGTAGGATGATTATCTCTTAGTGCATAGATAGCCCAGAAGCCCTTCTGTGATGGGACTGGTGACAGAATTGTTTCAAACTTTTATTTTTTTACTTATTGTGTGTGCGTGTGGAGGTCAGAAGACAGCTTCAACTAAAGTTGGTTTTCTCCTTCCACCGTGTGGGACCTGAGGATAGAACGTAGGCTATCAGGCTTGGCACGGACACTATACCTGCTGAGCCATCTTGCTGGCCCCGGATCCTTACTACTAAGCTTGCCTGATCAACTTAGGGCTGGAGAGATGGCTCAGTGGTTAAAAGTGCATACTGCTCTCGAAGAGGACCCAGGATCCCAGCCCCCACATGACAGCGCACAGCTGCTGTAACTCAAGCACCAGGAAGAATGTGACACCTTCGGCTTCTGTGGGCACCTTCTCTCATGCACACATAATTAAAAATACAATTTTTTTTTTTTTTTGAGACAGGTTTCTCTGTGTAGCCTTGGTTGTTCTGGAACTTACTCTAGACCAGGTTGTCCTTGAACTCGGATATGACTGCTTCTGTCTCCCCAGTGCTGAAGTGCTGGGATTAAAGACCTGTGCCACCACTCCCTGGCTAAATTGTTTTTTTTAAGTGTTTAACTTTTGGGGTTGGAAGGTGGCTCAGTGGATAAACGGTTGCTGTGCAAGCATAAGGACCTAAGTTGGGGATCTTCAGCACCCACACAGAGACAGGGCACAGTGGCATATATCTTTAAACCAAGTTGTAGGGTTTGGGGAACAGAAACAGTTGAGTCATTCCTGCAGCTTGCTGGCCAGTCATTCTAAACGAAACAGTGAGCTCCAGGTTCAGTAGAGGCTGTCCTGGAATTGGCTCTGTAGATCAAGCTGACCTTGAACTCACAGAGATCTGCCAGAGTGCTGGGATTAAAGGCGTGTGCCACCACCACCTGGCCTGCTTTAAATTATTTTTATCTGTGAGATTGCATACCCGATTCCCTGAGAACAATGAGGGAGAAAAGACAGGTGAGGAGATGGAGCTGCAGCCAGCTGTGTGGAGCCCGGATTGAATTCCTTTCACAACATATGGCACCAGGAGCTATTTGGTGGAGACTGATGGGTGAGGGAACTGTGCCTGGGAAAGTCACAGAAGGGAGGTAGACAAAAGGGAACGTAGCTTGGGCACTTAACCTTCTGGGTGAAGGAACACAGGGTAAAGGACACTTGGGAGCACAGCAAGCAGGAGCCCTTGGAAGCTAGGAGAGGCCCAAGCAAAGCAGCCCCACTTACTCTGACCCTCTGACCTGGGCCTTGTGTCTCTAGGATTTTGAGAGAACTTTCGCAGTGGCATTTTGTCATAGTAACCCTAGCTAAGACATTAGCTAATCGACTGTATAGATCCAGGATCGATGGGTCTATCTATCTATCTATCTATCTATCTATCTATCTATCTATCTATCTATCTACCTACCTACCCTGGAGGGGGGTGCAGGTGGATATGGGGTATCAGAGAGGTATTTCCATTGGGACTACAAGGCAGGAGAGACGAGGGAGGCACCCGGGCAGTGAGGGGATACCGGGCAGTGAGGGGATACGTCATTCCCTAGGAGGTCTGATGAGCTGGCTTTCTGTTGAAGGATGGCTAAATGACAGCTAGAGGGAGGGATCAGGGTAGTCGACATTCCCTGGTGACATAGGTCAGTAACCTTGGGGATGCTTGGGGGGGTCCCGTTCAAAAGGCTGTCATGTCACCCTATTCTAGGTGTACATAGGTGGGTATTTCTTTTGCTTCCAGAATGGCTAGAGCCACCTAGCCCAGGACAGGGCAGATGGGAACACCTGACATATAAACATATAGCTGGTCCAGGAATCAAGCCAGAATCAAGTCAGAACTGTCCCCAACCCAGCTTCCTACCTTTCCCACCCACCCTGGAAGAACAGAGCAGGCCTGGACTTGGTTGCTGCCCAGCAAGCTCATGGCCTGAGCATCTTGTCCGTGACTGAGGCTTTCCCAGTTTGGTAGGAAACACCTCTACCCTGGATTCCTTCCCTTGGACCCTTAGGGGAAGGAGCCGGAGCAAAGAGCCACATCTTTACCTGTCCTGTGTGCTGCTGTTGCCAAGGAGTCACACAGGCACCATGCCCATCTCACCGAAGACAGTGAAGCTCAGAAGGGACCCAGTGAGTCAAGGCCAAGGCAGCCCTTCTGCCACCCCTTCTCTACAATGTCAGGAGCCAGCGGCAGAACCCCAAGGACCCAGAGTCCCTTACCTGGGTCCAGTGGTTGGCTCCCAACCTGCATGCTGTTTATTGGGGGTCCTATGTCTGCCTCCACAGAGCTGGATAGAGGCTCAGGCTACCACACTGCCTGCCTGGGGCCCAATGTATATTTAATGACGTCTATTATTCCTGTTTTGTCTCTGGAAAGCATAAGCAGCTGACATGGGAGCAAGAAACAGCCTGGAGAGCAGCAGGCTGGGCTGCAGGCCGGCTCCACACGCTAGTCTGGCTCTAGCCGTCGAGCTTCCTGGACACTGCACAGAAATTGTGCAGTGCACCCTAAAGCCCCACTTCTCAGGCAGCCAAGAGCACTGTACACCGTCCACGAAGAGGCACAGGACCTAGCCAGCACCAGTGGACCCTCCATCCTGGCGTGAGTATCAGCCACCCCACACTTGGAGAAGCCTTTTTACTATTCCAACAGTCTCAAGAGCTTCCTAAGGATGTTATCTAGTCTGATGGCTGAGCATGGCCTCTAGGGGAGCCAGGGGGACACCTGCAGTCTCTGGGCAGTCTTCCTGGGCTGGGGAGAGTCTACCTTCTCTTGGTCTACCAGGCCCAGGTCAGTCTCTTACAGACGCAAGCCACACCCACTTCCCACTCATGGTCAGTTCACTGCTGCCCCACCCCCACTGGGCCAAGCGACAGAAATACAAGTTGCCCTGGTCTGGGCAGGAATCACGTCCCATTCTTTTATTTCAGAAAGGAGGGCAGAAATAGGAGCTCAGAAGGAAACAGAGCCAGACTCACAGGTAGGGCTGCTCTGGGAGGGGTTTCCGGGGGAGGCACTTTAGGACACTTTGGCTGGGCCCTGGCTTCCACGAGGGACAGCCCTGTGTTGGGAGGACCTGTGGGAGGTTTCAGCCTGAGCCCGCTAAGTGCTAGAGTTGCTGTCACAAGTCTCAGCCCCAGGGACCCAGGAGGGCCTACCCTGAGCCTGGGTCCGCTTGAGGTCTGGCTGGGAAGATGTGGGTAACTAGCTCCTGAGTGCCCAGATGGGCACAGGACATGGACACAGGCTGCAGGCTCCCTAGGAAGCCTAGCACAAGAACAGGCTTATAGAAAATGTCCTCAGCAAAGCCCTGGTCCCCAGCCTCGCCTGTCCAATACTGCTTACTGAAGAAGCTTATGAAACAGCTGACTCAAGAGTCCCTTCCTGGGGAGTCCCAGGGGCTCCGAGTCCCCAGGAGCCAAGCCGGCAAGCTGGTGCGGTGACTACTTCTTCACAATCTGGATGACGTCCTCATGCTCCATGGTATGAGTCAGGCCTACCCGCTGCGGGCTGTACTTGGTGCTGGTACCCTGATGGAAGGGTGCAGAGGGCACATGTCAGTCTCGGGATGGCCAAAGAAGCAGGAAGACAGCAGGGTGTGGGGGGAGGAGGTAAAAGTCAGAGAAAGTAGGGGCCTCCTGCAGCTCAGACTCTGTGGTCTGAACAGTGAACTATCCCATGTAGTCTTGGAGGTGGAGAGACCTACTTCCAGCTCAGGTTATTCATGGCGTACGGCAGTCAGACACGAGGGTCCCCATGCATAAGGGCAGGGATGTTGGACAAGGATGCTGTGCTGAACCTAACCCTGGGGCTGTTGGGTCTAGCCTCCCACCCAGCTCCTGCCCAGACTCACCCACACCAAGGCATACTTGAACTGGCTGGCCAATGACCGATGGATGCGGTGGCACTAGGGGACAGAAAAGTCAGGGAGATGAGGCCCTGCAACTGGGCCAGAGCTTGTCTGTACATAAAAGCTGAGGCTTGTGGTGAGCAATCATCCCTGGTGAGGGGCTTTGACACCCCAGGCCATGAGTAAAGGCAGACCACGGACCCCACAAACATGAGCCCTTGCTCCACCCACCACCTACACCCAGCTCTAAGTGGGTTTCAAATGGCACTCAGGAACATTTCTGCAGGTAGTAGCCCTCTGCCTGTCTTTCCTGGACAACTAGATAAATGTTCCCTTAGAAAAGGTCATGCAGGCTTTCAGAACACCCACCAAGGCTTTGAGTCCTAACTGCTTGGTCACTGGCTTTCAAGCCTCCTGACTCCAGCTGTGGCCTACAGCATCTTGTATTCCCTGTCTGTTCCTCTCCTGAGCCCAGCCTAACCCCTCAGTGCTCCTGGGTGGGATGAAGGCCACAGGAAGACCCTGACTGAGGCAACGGTGGAGGGCAGTGGAGACGGCTGTGAGTGGACTATACAGTCTATACAGTGTCACCCCCATCTCATGCGCTCAGACGTCTTACAGGCTCAGGCCTGCAAGAACATTTCCTGAACGGATATGGTAAGTCAACTGACTGAGGGTGACTGTTAGTAACAGACAAACAACCAATCCCTAACTCCCTATCTCAAGGACAGAGATGAACACTGTGGCCTAGAGGTCAGCTCTGGCCTACAAATGCATTTTTTAAGCTCAGTTTGGTCAGATGATTAAAAAAAAAAAGTCACCAGCAGTCTGAAATTGCAGCCCCATCTCTCCTCATAGGACAGAAAACCCTGACAGCCAGCATTCCCCCTTTGTATTTGACAGAAAGGACACGTGCAGCAGGCCTGTTTACAAGAGGTTCACCAGAGGCCTTTTTCACAAGAGGAGCACTTTCCTGTAATCCTTTAAGAAAATGCATAGCCATGCCTTTAACCCCAGCACTCAGGAGGCAGAGGCAGGAGGGCCTCTGAATTTGAGGGCAGCCTGATTTACAGAGGGAGTTCCAGGGCAGCCAGGGCTATACAGAGAAACCCTGTCTCGAATTCCCCCTCCCCTCCAAAAAGCAAATGTATCAGAGAAGGAAAGGGCAATCCTCAGTCTTCTGCTCCAGGGCTCCCTGCCTCTCATACACAAGGCCACCAAGTGCTCACCAGCAGGGCCAGGGCAGGTGTATCACAAAGGCCCTAGGGGTCTGTCATCCCCAGAAGAGGGATTGAGGCACTGAATGAAGAGTTGGGAGTGCCTGCAGGTTTGACTGGCTCTTCTGGTCTCAGCCAGCACCCAGGCTATAATCCAGGCCTCAGGGTAGGAGCAGGCTTCTTTCTCACAGGGAAGATTTCTCTAGGACAAAGTCCAGGCTCTGAGCAAGGGTCAAAGGTCTCTCCCACCCACTGGCCTTTTCTCCTCACCTTTGTTTCTGCCTCTGGCCCTTTACATCATGTTTCTTGAAACACACCACACCTTTCTCTTGCTGGCCTGTTCTTCCTAACATATATGGTGACATATGGTCTAGACATCAGCTGGATCCAAAGCAGAGCATGCTCTTCCAGAAGGGCCAGCACCTGTGTCTAGAGCTCGCTACCCTCACAGCAGGGGGCACTACAGCCACAGCTCAGAAGAGACTGAAGTAAAAGCTCTCAACTCTCCTTAGCCGTGACTGTGGGCCCAGAAGAGGTGACTAGCCTGCCGGCGTGTCTAAGTGACACAAGGACCTTGTCGGCTCCCGCTAGACTTGCCAGTTGGAACACTGTATGAGACTGAATACGTTCTGAGGGAATGCAGGAATAGCTGCTTCCCTGCCTTCAGAGACCAGGTCCTGAGAGATAACAGGGCTGGGGAGAAACAAAACCTAAGAAAAGAACTCAGGAACTTGATTGTATGGCTGAAGCTATGTAGGGTGGGTGTGCCAGGCAGCAATTCCAACGGGTAAGGCATCTAAACCCAGAATTCCCTGTCTAGGATGCTCCTTCAAGTCTGTGTTCAGACTCTAGGGCGTCTCAGTTCATGCCCTCCAAACTTCTTCCTGAACTACAGGTGAGCATTCCACAGCCCATGACCCACACCCAGCTGCTGCTCTCTGGGGCCAGGAGCCTGACATCTGCTAAGCTCATGGCTACCATCTTTGGTGCTAATGTTCAATGAGTCCATGCTAGGACAGGGAGCAGTCAGTCACCCTGGGCTCGGGCAGTTGGGAAACAAGGCAGAATAGCTAGGCCCCGGGAACTCTTAGGGACATATGGTGGTCACAGGAAGTGGTAACTCTGAGAAATAGCTCTGCTACCAAATGGGAGGAAGAGACTGGCTGAAGGGCCTTTCCCAGGCTTAGCTCCATATACACCGTAGAAACTGGAATATAACAGCATGGGTAGAGGGTGACAGCTCTCCACTGACAACCAAAACACCCTGCAGCATTGGACGCAGAGACAATGGCGCCTTCTTCATGCTAGGTGGCCAGCTGAGCCTTATTCAATGTGATCTAAGCCACCCTGTGGTTGTTACCCTACCTTACAGGACAGGAAATGAGACCCCCCACCCCCACAGCTCATCTCCCTGGAGGAACCTATCTCAGTGTTCAATAACCAGGTAAGGCAAGGCTAGCCTGCCTTACCTCATCTCCCCCTACCCTGGCTGGAACAAACAGCTCAGAGAGCTCATTATTCTGTCCATTCAGGTAGGCCTCAACTTACCACATGTTCAACAGAGGCCCCTTTCCGGAGAATGATGGCATCTGTGAAGTCTGGTCTCTCTGTAGGGAGATGGAGGCATGTCAACCAGTCTTTGCCTGTGCTGGATGGGGCACCGGCTACCGAGACCTTCTCCTAGTCTCGCTGCTTGCTATCTGGCGTATCCTCAGCATGGAACCTTGTGCTATGTCACTCTGTCACTCATCAGAACCCAGAGAGGAGTCGCTGGATAGGCGGAATGGGTGAATGGGCAGGGAGTGGGCGGATGCTGAAGCCTAGGTGGGAAGCTATAGTTCTTCCCAGCTTACAAGGGCAGGGGTACCACAAACTGCTCAAGGTAACCTGGGCTATGTGAGCACGTGTGTACACGGGATGAAGACAGAGTAAGGGGCCTAACAAAGGGCCTGCTACTGTGGAGGGAAAGCAAGAGAACAGGAATGCTGTGGCTGGTGGGGACCTGGTGCAGCTTCCGGACCAGCTAACCTACAGCTAGCATCTCTGCCACATGGGCCTAGGCCAAGCTCCTCTACTTGGACAAACTGGCACGAGGACCTCTGGGTGGCACAGCAGGCTGATAGCACTGGGAAAGCTGGGGAAGGCTCAGCCATCTCTGAGCTGTCGTTCTCAACTTACGCCCTCTCTTCTTGGTGTAAATGCAGGTGAGGGCCAGGTACTCCCAAAGCATTTCCAGCAGGTAGTCCAGGTTCAGCTTCATGCCGCAGCTACAGGGAAGGCAGTGTCAGGCAGGCAGGGCCCTGAGGCTCAGAGGCCACAGTTTCTACTGTTGGAGAGTACTACCAAGGCCAGTGTGGCCCTGCCATCATTGCTAGACACAAGCAGAGTATCATGACGGCAGCTGTGCCTCTGGACTAATGGAACTTAGGCATCCCCCTGTGGCTCAGCCTGATTGTGTGATAGGGAATCTATGGAATCTGTTGTAGGGAAAGAGGCCTGTTGTATTGGGACTGTGGACATGCTCACTTTTCCCTAAAGAGGACAGATAGGCTGCTTAAGGCCCAGGGCTAGCCACAGGTATTTCAGAATACAGAAGGAAGAATCCAGGTTTTGGGACAGCCAGACCCAGGTGGTCCTGAGTGCTGCGCTAAGTACAAGCAGGGGAGGTACCCATCTCCCATACCAAGGATGAGTTTGCCCTAGGCAGTCAAAGTATCTGGGAGGCAGGGAGGGATGCTGCCCTTTGCAGTAGCTGTAGGGTCTAGGAGGCAACCCTCAGCTGTCACCTACTCGTCAGAACACTTGGTTTGATCAAGGAAGGCAAAGAAGCAGAGGACTTAGTGTAAATCCCCTGAGAAGGAGCCCCTAGCAGGGTGGCACTGGGAAGTGAGCCAGTGACTGCTAGTCAGAGTCACCCTTCCTGCAACCCCTAGGCTTCAAACTTGCCTTTGGGAGGAGATGCTAGGTTATGTGAACTCACACGAGCTAGAGGTCTAGCTCTCCTCCGAGCTGCGGTGGCCAGCCAGCAGGCCTATCTCCAGTGGTGAGAACTCTCAGAAAGAAGGGGCATGGTGGCACATGCCTATAATCCCTGTACTAGGGAGGCAGAGGCAGGAAGATCTCTGAGAGTCTAAGGCCAGCCTGGTCTACACAGCGAGCCCCAGGACAGCCAGGGCTATGCAGAGAGACTGTTTCAAGATAGACAAACAAGCAACCAACACTCAGCAAGGAGGGCAGAGGGGCAGGAAGCCACGTTCTTACCTGATAACGACACTGTTGGGCTTTCGGGCTAGACGATCTACTTCTTCCATGGAGATCTGGTCGATTTTGTTGTACACCTGAGATTGGATAGCTGGAGTCAGGCAGGCCAGGGACATGGCCTCAAATGTTACACCTGCCCATGGGCCTACTCCCCTCAATGCCTCTGGATAGAGGAGACCCCCTAAAAGGAAAAGCTAGGTGGGCTGGAACCCTGGTTCCAAGCTCTTCATGCCTCTAAGACTCCAGCAGTCACTGAGGCAGGGGAGGTGGGCTGGGGAGAACCCTCTCAGTTCCTCTCAGTAGACTACTGAGGTGGGTGGGAACAGTGGGTGGTAGCTACCTAGGTCACTGCAATGCAAGAGATGCACTCAGAGGAAAAGTCACGTGGCCTGGGCCAGGGCGCCCCTTCCTCACAGGCAGCCTGGGCCACCACACCACTTACATATAGGCAGGGCATATACACCCGGTTGCCCACGATCACATCAATGAATTCATCCGGAGAGCAGTCTTCTCGGAAGAGTACTTCAGCATTGAAGATCTCTGAGTAGCTCAGATTAAGGACAAACTGTGTACTGGCGTCCCCATGTATCTTTTAGGGAGGAACCAAGCAATAAAATGTAGTGGCCTTAGAGACTTGGTCACAATCTGCTTTTGTTCAAAGCTCTCATTTCTATTCTCTAAACCACAAAATATGAAAAACAAATTAAAAGATGACTTCAACTTTGGCTGTCAGGCAGTGGAATTGCTCCTCAAGCCCAGGCTACTGTCCTGGAGCACCAACGGGAAGATGGTGCTCGGTCTGACTCACTGGTATCTCTCACCTCAGGAACCCTGGCCCATGCTCTAGCACCCGCAGGTGCATACAGAGCTCCTTCTCCAACCCAGAGAACCCCAGTTCTCAGGACAGTTTCCCAGAACGTCTTGTTTTTCTTCTGGATGTCACCTGATCATCTGGACATCCATGAAGAGCCAGGAAACCAACTGCCAAGGATACTGTACTCATGTAGGATGAGCTGTACCAGCTTCTCCGAGCACTGTGTCAGTGTGACCGTGGAGTTAAAGGAGATGCCGCCACCTTTCTTGGGCTGAACGAGAGAGAGGCAGGGACAGCTGCTGCTGAAGGGGCAGCAGCACCAGCCGTCCATCCCTTGCCGAGGGCCCTGGGTAGTGTGGGTATACCTTGAAGTAGATGTTGGGCTTGTGCTTGTTCAGGCGAATACCCACAGACTCCAGCTCCTTCTCCAACAGGGACCTAGGCAAAGTCCTAGCCTTCAAAGGCTGTTCCCAAGAAAGCCATATAGCTTCCCCACGGCCCAGGCAGCATTGCTTGCATAGAATGAAGCCAGCTCCCTTCCCTAGCAACCCAACAGCCCAAAGTTATAGTGGAGCTCCTAAAGCGGAGGCTAGACCATGCCTTCGTGGGAGCATGGAGGATGGTGAGGCGCTCTCAGGGGCCTACTGCTAGGGGCAGGCTGGTGTGCCTCTGACAGTAGGGTGGGCAATAACCAAGGTTAGGCTGTCCCTTGACCCGAGCCTAAGATCTCCAATCCTAGCTGAACACCACCTAGAGGAAAGGACACCTAGGCCTGATGGTGCTAGGTAAGATACAGATCCCCTGAGCCAGAGACACACGGGACCATCACTGGCCCTGTGGGTTCCCCTGCCCTGCTGCACAGACCTCTGCACATCTCCTTTGGTGGCATCCAGCATCATGACGACAACATCGGCTGTGCGTGCTACAGCAATCACCTGCCGGCCACGGCCTCGCCCTGGACAGGTAGAGGGAAGGATGCGCCTCAGTAAGGCACATGCAAGAGGTGGGGCAATGTGACTGTGCAACCTGAAATACCTTAGACTCCAGTTCCTCAAAGACCCTCATCGTTCCTGTTAGAGTCCACCCTGTGCTATGATTTTCCTTGCACTTGGGGAGAATTATGAGCTGTTAATTCATGGAGACTGGCTTTATTTATTTATGTTCTTTGAGACAGGGTTCACTTACATAGCCTAGGCTGGTCTTGAACTCATGATCTTTCTGCCTCAGCCTCCTGAGTGCTAGGAATACAAGTGTGTACCACCTTAGCCCAGCTAAGACTGGCTCTGGAAGTCACCACCTTAAGTGGAATGACAGGGTGATAATGACCTTTCTCCCCTTCCTGCAGTAGGCCCAGCCAGGCTTCATGAACACTATTGCATTTGCTCCTTCACACAGCTGTGAATTCGGTACCACTCTGCCCATTTTTAAGATCAGGAGACTATGGCGTGGCTTACATACATCAACTACTGGACCAAGACCATAAAGTGAATATGGCACCAGCATCTGAACTGCAGTCTGTCCTGTCTGGAAAGTAATGGTACCAGGACTAGAGATCCAAATGTGATCTCCATGACTCCCCCTCCATTTCAACACCCAGTGACAAAGCTCCAGCCTGCCCCCCACCCGCCTGCCCTGCTCCCACCTTGCGCTGCTCCTTCAATGATTCCAGGAAGGTCCAAGAGCTGGATGTTGGCACCTTTGTACTAGGAAGCAGAAGAGAAGGGTGAGGCAGGGCTGGGTCACTGTGGTCAGGAGCCTGCCTGGGTTTAGGCACCTACAATGGGCCCACACTAGTACCAACTGGGGCCAAGTTTGGGCCTCATCACCTAAGAGCCGCAGCTGCCTGGAAGGGCCCACTGAGCACATTGCCGAGTAATCAATAAATCATGTGGAGCCGCAGGCTCCAACACCTGATACCCAGGCAAGCATGGCCCGAAGGCTGAAACTTTACAGGGTGTAAAGAACCAAGCAGCCAGCCGTCAGGGACCAGAGTCAGATGTGTAGGGGGCAGAGAACAGAGGGGCACCAGACAGAGCTGCCATGGATGGGCCAGATCTACTGGGACAAGGTGGAGCTCTAGGCCAGCCAGGCACTTCTCGGGACGTCCCCACATGGGGAAGCTCCCTCAGGCGCTCACACAGTGAGCACGTCACAAGTGTAAACACAAGCACACCTCTTTTGGGTAGGGCCCAGCACACTCCACTTACTTCGATGACTCCAGGGATGCATGTCAGGGTGGTGAACTCGTAAGATGCAGCTTCGCTGGCTGTAGAGGTCATCAGACTCAAGAAGGTGGACTAGGAGAGAAGGAAGGCTACTGCCTAATGAGTTTTAACTCAGACTCCTAGGCAAGTTCCTATGGGGCGAGGAGCTGCCTGGGCAGAGAAAGCTTCCTTGACCTTAGCCTGGGGACCTGAGTGCAGAGAGTGCCTACTCAGAGGAGGGTGTGTGTGGTCTCTAGACTACAAACGTGGACTGGCACAGGAGTCCACGCTCTTTGGAAGCCTCACACCTGTCTCAGGTGAGGGACCTGGTTCCTAAGAGTTCCCCTCCTGTACCAGCAGCCTTTCTCTGGCCCTACTGCCCTACTGAAGCCAGAATTCTGAACCTGCTGCTGCTCTGGCAGTGTGTTGGGAGTTTCACGTGGTTCTGACAGCGGTGGCTGCCACCATACCCAACAATGACGCTAGAGGCTAACTTTGGGTACATTCCTGGTCCTAGATCAGATGGGTCACCTGCAAGGCAGGTGGTATCTGCCACAGGACTCACTAGGGACATGGCTTTCTTTCATAGACACACTATTTACAGAGGGGGAAAACAAAACAAATCATGCCATAGCAAGTGCTGAAGGGAGCAGTGGCTGTTGCTTAGCCCCTTCTTTGGTGGACTGCTTTGTGATGGATTCAGGAGCTGCCCCAGCCCCTGGTGCAGCCCCGAACTGAGCTTGCAGGCCTGCTTCCAAGCAGCCTCCTGCGTCCATCTTTGCTCTGCTCTGTCATCTGTATACCAGTAGTCCTGCTAAAAAGTAAGTCAGCACCTTGGTCTTGGTTTCTGCAACGATTCTCCCAAAAAAGGAAGAAGGCGTCCTTGGAGAAATGGCAGCTCCTCTAGGCTAGGACGGGAAGTAGATCAGAGCAGACAGGCCCCGGAGCCAGTCTGTGGGAGCATGCTGAAGCAGGCGAACAGTCCAAAGCTAGGACTTCATGCAAAACACCTAAGCAGCACTTCACCCAAATGTCAAGAGCATCAAATTGGGCTGGGGCTATGGCTCAGTGGCAGGTGGCTGCCATCTCCAGCACCGAAGGGGATAAAAAAAAAAAAGGACCAGGACCAGGGAATTAGCTGAATCAGTATAGTGAGGTAAACCTGAGTTTGATCCCCAGCACCCATGTAAAGAGGCCAGGTGTGGTCCTATAATCTCGGAACTCAGGGTTGGGTAGGAGATGGAGGTGGGGGAATCCCTGGGGTTGGGTCAGGAAGCCTAGCCTACATGGCAAGGTTCAGGCTAGTGAAAGGTCCTGTCTTTAAAAACATGATTGAAAACCCAAAAAATGACACCTGACGTTGTCCTAACCTCCACAGGTACACACACACGTGTGCACAAACACCCTCATGCACATGTACCAATGCACACATCAACATGTGTAAGATAAAACTAAAAATCAGGACCAGATACAGTGGACACTTCCAACACTCAGGCAGCAAAGGCAAGTGGATCTCTGTGAGGCAGAGGCCAGCCTGGTCTACAGAGCCAGGTCAAGCAGAGCTACATAGTAAGACCCCATTTCAAAACAACAAGGAAACAAAGAGTCAAAATCAAAGCATGCTGAAGCTGCCTAGAGTTAGGGAGACATGACAAGTGAATGAGATGGGGGAGTCCAGGTTGGTAGGGAGAAATCAGGAGCTCTAATCAAAGTCTGGACACAATGACAGCAGCTTGACATTGATACATGAATTGTAACAATTGTAACTGTCCTTATGTAACAATGTTGCCAATAAAGAAACCTGCTGTAGGCCCAGCTGTGGTGGCCCATGCCTTTAATTCCAGCACTCAGGAGGCAGAGGCAGTCGGATCTCTGTAAATTGGAGGCCAGCCTGGTCTACAAGAGCTAGTTCCAGGACAAGCTCCAAAGCTACAGAGAAACCCTGTCTCGAAAAACCAAAAAAGAACCTGCTGTATGGACTGTGGGAACTCTCTTTAACAAAAAGTCCAAGATCATTCTAGTATTAAAAACATATTGGCTAGTGAAAGTGCGCAACAGATTAAAAAATACCTGCCACCAAGCCTGACGATCCAAGTTCTACCCTAAGGACCCTGTCTCCTGACCTCCAAGGTGGCACGTGTCCTCCCCCACCTCCAATAAATCTTAAAATATATTAAAACCTTATTTACCCTAGCAATGGTGCTTATTTAATCTTACTCCCACATAAAATGTAAGTCAAGGGGGCTGAAGAGATGGCTCAGTGGTTAAGAGCATTGCCTGCTCTTCCAAAGGTCCTGAGTTCAATTCCCGGCAACCACATGGTGGCTCACAACCATCTGTAATGAGGTTTGGTGCCCTCTTCTGGTCTGCAGACATACACACAGACAGAATATTGTATACATAATAAATAAATAAATATTTTTAAAAAAATGTAAGTCAATATAGACACTACATTAAACTAAGCCACTTTCTAGAAGGAACTTTCTAGAAAACCCCACAGTGACTCCATCACTATCATTTATGTCATTGGCTGTGTTGGAAGGCCACCTGTTCCTGCTAAGGAGCAAGAAGAGTGGCCTCTAAGTCAGGGTGACAGTGAGGGGAGGGGAGGATGGCCATGCAGGTGGGTGACCTCTACTGTTCTCCCCAAGGTCCATGTGGACCATCACTGACCTTACCCACAGAGGGAAAGCCAATCAGTGCCACTCGGGCGTCACCCGACTTCATGACATCAAAGCCCTCTCCTTTAGATGAGGCTGATTTGGATGGTTCCAGGAGCTGGGCCCGATACTTGGCCAGTTTTGCTTTCAGCAGGCCCAGGTGGTACTCGGTGGCTGGAGGATGTAAAACAAGACAGAAAATAAGAGTCAGGGTTACCACCTGATGGGTCGGATGTGGACCCATACGGGGTTACATGCTAACTGAGAACATCAGACAGCAGTCACCTGAAGGAGACCAGAGGAGCCACCCTCTGCTTCAAAGGCCCCCTTTGCACCTTAATCTCTCTCTCTGGGACCTGAGCATTCATGACAGTGGGTAAAGATCACGGGTGGGCAGCACTAACGGTACCTGGGGCAAAAAAGAGATGACAAGGCTGTTTTCTGCTCACTCTGCTCAGTCTCTACTGTCAGCTGCCCTAAAGCATACGAGCCAATTCTGAACAGCCAGGAAGTTCCTGGGTCCTTCATGACTGGTCACATCCTAAAGATGTCCAGAGACAACCTCAGTAAAGTCTGAAGGTCTCAGACCAGCCTTGCTTACCTAGGGACACAGGGCGTTGTCTGTGGTGCTAGAATTTCATGGATGCACCACTGTGTGCAGGAAGGGGACACTGTGGCATACACAAATTCACCACGCTGAGCTACACTTCTGAGAGAATCCAGGAGGCCACACAGCCTTCCTGCATTAGAGTGTCCTTCTCTGGACACCGAAGCAGAGGTATGGGTATTCTGTGCTTTGTTCTGACTTCCTGCACCCTGACAGCACCCAGCATTCACAAAGGGAAAGACATATTTTTTCCACTATAAATGGCTTGCTTGCCTTTTCTTCCTCCTTTATAGTATTAGGAGTACCATATTGTTTTCAAATTCTGGGGGGAAATGGGTCACATTATTGAGAAGGAATTCTATTTCAGGGGCTACAAAACCCTCAGGATTAAGGGGGATATGGCTGAGGCTGAGAATCAAGATCTCACCTGTCCTGCCCACCTTCTTCCACCCTTCTATGACCATCTACTGTTCCCCAATATATTACAGAATTGAACAAACCGACGTCATCCTTGCCTCAGTCTCAATGAGATCAATTCCACCCTGCCATTACTGGCTAGAAAAGTCATTTAGCCTTGTGCATCAGTTTATTATTGGCAAAATAAGAATGATAGCATCACTAACTCCTTTATCATATATATATATATATATATATATTTTTTTTTTTGGATTTTTGAGACAGGGTTTCTCTGTAGCTTTTTTTGGAGCCTGTCCTGGAACTAGCTCTTGTAGACCAGGCTGGCCTCGAACTCACAGAGATCCGCCTGCCTCTGCCTCCCTAGTGCTGGGATTAAAGGCGTGCGCCACCACCGCCAGGCTAGTTTCTGCAAGACTCAGAAAAGCACCCAAGAACACTGCCTGGCAATCCCACCTCCTCTCTTCACTGATCTCCAACCCTTACAGTTTGAGGTTCAGATATGATGCTTCCTTAATGCTGTATATTTGGGAAGGTTTAAATAGTAAGGGCTCGCTCTGAGGCAAGGGTTTTGCACATGTGAATTACGAGAGCAGGAGTTATCCCCATCTACAGATGAGGACATCGGGTCTCCAAAAGATGATATGACTTTACAAGGTTTCATAGCAAGTACGTGGTGGACAAACTCTCTGGTCCCTATTTCCTCGACACTACTACGTTGGGGCTGCCTGTCTACCGAGACAAGCTGTTTTGTGAGAGGTCTTTTTGCCCTTCTCAGCAGGAAGGCCCAGCAGCTAGAAGCCTAGGGCAAAATTCCCGGCATTGCCTTTCTGGGTCATAGGCTGAGATTTCCCTACTCGATCACCGAGTCCAGCACTGATCAGAACTGTCAAGAACCTAAAACCATACCGCGGCATGGGCCCACTCCGGCCTCATGCACGCCTGGGCACTTTTCTGGCGATTCTCCGGCCTCCGAAGCAGCTCCAGCTGCTCCCTCATTTTACAGACAAGAAAAACGAGGAGGGTAGAAAGGGAGTCCCCTCCGATCCCGCCCTCACCCTTGTTCTTCTGGGTCCGAGCGATCTCCTTCTCGATCTCCGAGATTTTCTCCAAGATCCCCATAGTTGCTGCTTCTGCAGAGATCCACGCTACCTACAGCTTACAGCGCTGGGAACTCAGGTCTGACGCCGGAGCCAAAGCAGCCAGAACCAGGAAGCGCACCGAGAACGGAGTCCTCCTGAGCGCCTGGTGCTGCGAGATTCGGAGTCCGGGCAGACCACGTGGAGAGCAGATACCATTCGTTCCTCCCTCGCTGAAGTTGGATGCTCCAGGAGGCAGCCGGGTCTAGACTTTGACCCACTAGGGCAGGACCCACAAGAACGAGTATGCAAGGCAGAGAGGGGATCTTGAGGTAGTGAATCGTGAAGTGGGACCCTTTTTACTCTTTGATAGTGACAGAAAAGGAGCTGGGCAGAAAGTCTTTATGGCTCCCATTTTGTAAAGGCGTTGAAAGAGGGTTGGGCCGTCTAGCCTTCTGGGGAAGCCTGTACTCCAAACACTCAGGAGACCAGGGCAGGAAGATTGCTGTTAGTTTGAGGCCAGCTGGGTTGCATAGCTAGTATCAGTTTCAGTAAAAAATCAAGCAAACAAAAAATAAAAACGGGGCTAGAGAGATGGTTCAGCTATTAAGTGCTTTTATTGCCAGTTTTGGTTTGGAGTAGTGTGTGTGTGTGTGTGTGTGTGTGTGTGTGTTAGTTTTATTTAATGTGTGTTTTGCCTGCGTGTATGTATGTACACCATGTGCGTGCTTGATGCCAGTGGAGGTTGGACCAGGAGATCCCCTGGAACTATAGTTACAGATGACAGTGAGCAACCATGTGGCTTTGGAAAGAACTGGTCCTCTTCAAGAGCAAAGTGCATGGGCTCACCATTCTCACTTGCATTGCATTTTCCAAACTGAAATTGCAAATTATGCAAGGTTTTCAACTCAGGGTGCACAGGCTATTGAGTGACAGTGCCAAGACCAGATGAACTGCTGGCTGTAAACTCCAAGTCTGTTGACCCTCAGAGTAATGTAGTCGATGTGTATGATGCTTCTGCCATACATTTAAACATGTACCATATTTAAGTACCACAGATTTGTATGATGTTTTCAGTGGTATCAAAAGGTGATGGAACATTTTGAAAGCTGGGTTGGTCCATACAGATGAGGAGACCTGAGGAGCCCAGGCCCAAGTCTTCAAGTCCCTTCTGCCTCAAATTTCCTTTTTTTAAAATTAGCATACAAAACAACAGGTCACATTATAACATTTTAAAAGATTTATTTTCTGTGTTAGAGTGTTTTGCCTGCGCATACATGTGTACCATATCATGCCTGATGCCTGCAGAGGTTGGAAGAGGCATCAGATTGTCTGGACCTGGGGGGGATGATTGTGATCCACCATATGGGTCCTGAGTCCAACCTGGGTCCCCTGCAAGTGCAAGCACTCTTTTTTATTCTATTTTATTTTTTTGGTTTTTCGAGACAGGGTTTCTCTGTGGCTTTGGAGCCTGTCCTGGAGCTAGCTCTGTAGACCAGGCTGGTCTCGAACTCCCAGAGATCCTCTTGCCTCTGCCTCCCGAGTGCTGGGATTAAGGGTGTGTGTCACCATCGCCCGGCAAGTGCAAGCACTTTTAGCCACTGAGCCATTGCTCCAGCCCCCTAACATTTCCACTCCTATAGCTGTGTCTTCCTCCTCTTTTCTTCCCTTCCAACTACTTCCTGATACGACTGCTGGAATCTCTTACCACCACCTTGTGCCCACAGAAGTAAACGTGCTTTGACCTTACAGTTGGGGAAAATGGCTCGTCCAAGAGTGCTACCATCTTCTCTGCTGTCTGCTTTCATGATGATCCCATGGCCCCTTAGGGTTTTGTTTCGTTTTGTTTTTGTTGTTTTGCCTGTTTGCTGGGCCTACCTCAAGGTCAAAGGAGAGGCAGCTGGCCTTCCTTTGGAAGATCTGAGTTCTTCAAAGCCCAGCCTAAGAAGCCAGCTGTGATTCCTGCTTTTCTTGTAGCTTGTGGATCTGTAGAGGTGGGTTTGGTTTGCACAGGGAGAGGTCACTACTTCTCTATGTAGATGTTTGACTTGTCCATCAAAAGTTACTGTCAGCAAGGTGAAAAGCACTGGAGAGAACACTGCAGAGCTGATAGAGTTAACAACAGAACAACCCATTAAAAGCTGGACAAAGAAGAGACACAGGTGCTGGGAACTGAAGCCAAGGCTTGTGTGGATGTTATCAACCAAGTCACACCCCAGTCTTACGTAAAATATATTTCTGTAGACAGGGTTTCTCCGTAGCTTTTGGTTCCTGTCCTGGAACTAGCTCTTGTAGACCAGGCTGGCCTCGAACTCACAGAGATCCGCCTGTCTCTGCCTCCCGAGTGCTGGGATTAAAGGAGTGCGCCACCACCGCCCAGCTAGCAAAAGCCTCTTACATGTGATTTTTCAGAAGCAACCCCTACCTCCAAATGAAAAACAAACCAAGGGCCCACTTCTGGGTTACCTTCAGCACAGGGACACCCGCTTCATGCTTGTCCCCTGTGTGACAGAGCCACACACTGCTGTCATCATAGGCACACTGACTGCTCTTTGCTATTACTCTTCTGTTGCTCTAACGGGGTCAGAAGCAGTCAGTGGTCTTTGATTTCCTAGACTCAGTTTCTGCCTGCCCCTCCCCCGTCTGCTCCCTAGGTCACTTTTACCGATTCTTCCTCCTAATCCACGAGTTTCTAATGCCATGGAGTCTTGGAGTTTAATTCCCAGTCACCCGCAATTCCTTAGTGATCTTGTCCTGTTTCAGAGGTTTCGGTGTCCCATATGGGTACCGACAGACACCACAGTTTCCTCCTGTCCAGATATTTCATTTCTGATGAGTTTCTCTGCACTGCACGCATTTGCCAACACCTGAAAGTCTGGTGTTTCCTATGTCCACAGAGGAACACCTGCTCTTGACTGCAGGCCTCTATTCCAGCCACAATTTTGTATGTGTCTGTATGCTGAGGCTGGAGGACAACCTCAGATGTTCCTCAGGCAGCATCCACCTTGTGTGAGACAAGAGTTTGAATGGATTGGAGCCTGTCACGTAGGTTAGGTTAACTGACCAGCGAGCTCCAGAGACCTGCTCATCTCTCCTCCCCAGCACTGGGACTATATAAGCATGTGCTACCACATCTTCATTATGTAGACCCCAGGCTGGCCTCAAACTCACAGAGATCTGCCTGCCTTTGCCTTCAGGGTACCAGTACCATGATTAAAGAAGGCATGTGCCACCATGTCTATAATTTCTTTGTTTGTTAACATGGGCTCTAGGAGGTGAAACTGATGCTTTCAAGGCAAGTTACTTTTGTTTTCTTTTTTGCAAGGGGGTGTGTGTGTTCTAAAACAGAGTTTCTCTGTGTAGCCCTAGCCATCCTGGAACTCACTCTGTAAACCAGGCTGGCCTCAAACTCACAGAGATCCAGTTGCTTCTGATTACAGAGTGCTGGGGTTAAAGGCATGTGGCACCATTGTCCTGCATGCTACTTCTTCAACTGAGCCATCTCCTCAGCCCCCAGCTATGACTTTTGCTCCCCAGAGATTATTTCCATTTTCTCTCATGTCCCCAGCTAACCCCCTTTCCCAGCTCCTTAGTAGTTAATGGGGCTGAACTGCCAGAAACAATGTCACCTCCTCCTTACTGGGCCACCGGATCCTGTGCCTGCCCAGGAATGTGCAGACTGAATATGGCTGCCAATGTCTGCCCAGTCCCTGCTGGGTGATAGAGTAAGGCCCCAGCCCATTTTGGACTAAGAGGACTTATAAATAAACTTGGTTAGGTGGAGCCACTAAGAGTCAAGGGTCCGGGACTGGAGAGATGGCTCAGAGGTTAAGAGCATTGCCTGCTCTTCCAAAGGTTCTGAGTTCAATTCCCAGCAACCACATGGTGGCTCACAACCATCTGTAACAGGGTCTGGTGCCTTCTTCTGGCCTGCAGGCATATACACAGACAGAATATTGTATACATAATAAATAAATAAATAAATAAATAAATATTTTTTTTTAAAAAAAAAGTCAAGGGTCCATCTACCCCACAGCAGATAACTATTGTTAGAAGACAAGAAACTTCTCTATGGGGGCTGGAGAGATGGCTCCGAGGTTAGGAGCACTGGCTGCTCTTCTAGAGAACCTGGATCCAGTTCTCAGCACCCATATAGTGGCTTGCAACCATGTATAAGTTCAATCTTAGGGGCTCTGATCCCTTCTTCTGGCTTCTGTGGGCACCAGACATGCATGTGGTACACATACACACATGCAGGTAAATCACCTATAACACGAAATAATTTTAAGAAAACACCCTTCTCTATGACATTGACTTGTTTATGCTGCCACTGTCACCCTCACAAGCTAAAATCTCATGAGGCTACCACAGTAACAACTGCCTCCTCCCTGTTTCCAGGCCACGAACCTTGGGCTCACTTTGGCTGCTTCTGCTGCTATGCTGTACTCAGTGGGCCAGCAAACCCTTTCAGCTCTGTCTTCAAAGCAAACTGATATGCACAGTGCAATCCATCATCTTACTGTTCGCTCCAGCACATCTCCCTGGGGCTTCAGCACCTCCTGGTGGGTCTTTGCTTGTCCTCTGGCCTTGCTATCGTCTGTCTCCCACTGAGCAACCAGCAGGGTTCCTTGCTCAAAGCCTCCTCTAATGTCTCCCATCATCCAGTAGAAGCCAAGTCAGTCCTATTGTGTATTAAGTTAACTCGATTCAGGGAAATAACCAGACCAGCTTAAAGATAAACAATTATATTTTTACTTATTATAAGGGGAAACTCACACCACAGGAATGGGAAGTCCAAGTTCCGCTGTGTCCCCTGGAAATCACCCAGAGAGTGAGCACCTGGTCCATCCCAGTTTTTCTTCCTGGACTCCAGGTAGCCACACTTTAACTAGGTTCCACTTCTTTTTTTTTTTTTTTTGGTTTTTCGAGACAGGGTTTCTCTGTGGTTTTGGAGCCTGTCCTGGAACTAGCTCTTGTAGACCAGGCTGGTCTCGAACTCACAGAGATCCACCTGCCTCTGCCTCCCAAGTGTAGGTTCCACTTCTTAAAGATGATTGGTTAATAAAGCTTCCCCCATCACTATTGCAGCCACAGGCAAGATCCTTGGGACCTGACATATAAACACCTACACTTCGCACAGACGTCACCTCTGCCCTTACCTCTACTACTTCCTTCCCCTGGATTCTGTCTCAGGACCTTTGCCCTGACTGTTACTCCCCCCTCCTCAACAGGGTTTCGCTGTAGCTTTTGGAGCCTGTCCTGGCTGTCCTGGAACTAGCTCTTGTAGACCACGCTGGCCCAGACTCACAGAGATCCACCTGCATCTGCCTTCTGATTAAAGGTGTGTGCCACCTGGCACCTGACCATTACTCTCCTGCCTCATGACCTCTGTGTGGGTTGTTTCCTTTGGGATGCTCATGCCATATATCAGCCTAGCTTGGTCTCTTTGTTCCAGGTTTTTATTCAAAGATCACTCAGACATCACGTGTTTAATAAGGCTCGGACTGACCATATCCTTAAAAATGCATCCACACCCTGCTCTAGCTGGTACCACCAATGTTCTCTGCCCTGCCTTTTCCTGTCCTCTACTGTTTCTCACTTGTCTCCCCCACGTGATAGACCTCCCTTACTATGGCTCCTGTTCTGTATGTGTTCTGCAGACCAGAAGCATTCATGGAGTCCCCGTTCTGCTGAGTCACTGATGCAGCCCGAACACAATACAGTGTTCATGTGTTCAGTGCTCAGAAGAACCAGCCAAAGGCAAGAGAGCCTTAGTTCAGGAGCCGGAATGGAAAGACGCTGCTCCTTCTGCTAGAGCTTCCGCTTCTGATGAGTGGACGCTTTCTGTGACTGTAGTCACACACAGGACAAGGACCCCAGGCTGGTGGTGCCCAGTGCTCCCTTCTGTCCTTTCTTCTTTTTTCTTACTTTTTAAAAAAGATTTATCTATTTATTTTGTATGCAGTGTTCTGCCTCTATGTGTGCTTGCACACCAGAAGAGGGCACCAGATCTCTTTATAGATGATTGTGAGCCACCATGTGGTGGCTGGGAATTGAACTCAGGACCTCTGGAAGAGCAGTCCTCTTAACTACTGAGTCATCTCTCCAGCCCCCAGTGCTATTTTTTTTTTTCTGTGCTAGGGATGAAAGTATTTACATATGAGTGTATGGGTCTGCAGGTGTGTGTGTTTGTGTGTGTGTGTGTGTGTGATATATTTTTTTTTGGTTATCTTTTATTTTGTGGTGGAGTGTGAAGTGTGGAGGTCAAAGAACAACTTTGGGGGTCATTTCTCCCCTTTTATCATGTAGGTTCTGGAGATCCAACTCAGATGGTCAGGCTTGGCACAAGCACCTTTACTCACTTATTAATCTCCTTGGCTCTCTGCCTTATCTTTTGAGAAAATGTCTCATTGAAACTGGAGCTTGCTGTGCTAGGCAGTGGTGGTACATGCCTTTACTACCAGCATGGGAAAGTAGAGGTAGGTGGATCTCTGAGTTTGAGGTCAGCCCAGTCTATAGAGTGAGTGAGTTTCAGGAGAGCCAGGGCAACCCTGTCTCAAGAAAACAAAGAAAGAGGAGAAAGAGGAGGAGGAGGAGGAGGAGGAGGAGGAGGAGGAGGAGGAGGAGGAGGAGGAGGAGGAGGAAGAGGAGGAGGAGGAGGAGGAGGGAGGAGGAAGAAGAGGAGGAGGAGGAAGAAGAAGAGGAGGAGGAGTAAGAGGAGGAGGAGGAGTAAGAGGAGAAGGAGGAGGAAGAAGAGGAGGAAGATGACAATGACTAGCTGATCAGTAAGCCCCAGGGATCCTCATTCTCCATCTACACAGTGCTGGGATTATAGGGCCATGCTGGTTTTATGTGGGTGCTGGGGATCTGACCTCAGGTCATCATCACACTCCTGTGCCAAGCACTTTACTGACAGAGCCATCTATCTCCCTTGTCCCCTGTGCCCCAGTGCTATGCTGAGGTTTCACTGCCAAAAGCTTGTTTGATTTCCACCCACAAATCTGCACTTAGTACTCTAACATCCTATGCCCTAGAGCAGTGGTTCTCAACATGGTTCTTCACACTGTGGTGACTCCAACCATAAAATTATTTTCATTGCTATTTCTTTTCGTAAAAAAAGATTTATTTATTTATCATGTACACAGTGTTCAGCCACCATGTATGCCTGCAGGCCAGAGAGGGCACCAGATCTCATTACAGATGGTTGTGAGCCACCATGTGGTTGCTGGGAATTGAACTCAGGATCTCTGGAAGAGCAGTCAGTGCTTTTAACCTCTGAGCCATCTCTCCAGCCCCTCATTGCTCTTTTATAACTATAATTTTGCTAGTTATGAGTCCTAATGTAAATATGACATGCAGGATATCTGATATGTGATCCCAGTGACCCCCAGACGCCAAGACCCACAGGTTGAGAACCATTGCCCTTGTGCCTTTATGTTCAATGGGACTCGTACCATCATTTGAAAACTTGGTTGCACACTGGAGTTATGGTGGGAGCTTCAGGAACACCAGCGGGTTGCATTCAGCCCAACACAGGGCTGTTGGACTAGAGATTTAAAGTCAAGAAGACAAGGTCTCACTATGATGACTAAGCTGGTTTGGAACCTGTACGCTCATGATCCTTCTGCCTTAGTGCTCCAACAGCTAGGGCTATGGGTACACACTACTGCACACAGTTTGACATAGGATTTAAAATGAACTCCATGGTGGAATGCAGCCAGGTTTGAGCAGCGTTGCTTCATTATGCCAGTTCGAGCAGCTGTGGAGAGATGAAGCCAGCTGAGATATCAGAAGGGAAAATGGCAACAATAAACTTGAATTTAGCAGTTACTTTTCTACGAATGAGAAGCTTTTTATGTTTTCCTGTTATGTACAAATAAGAGAGTTTTAACCTTGAGATGTTTTTGAAGAAAATGTGGACAGAGCTGCACAAGAGCACTCAGTTCCAGACTCTCTGCTTCTGGCATCAAGACCAGTTGCCTTTTGAAGTTTTTTTGTCTTGTTTTTAACTATATTATTTTATGTGCATGGGTATTCTGCCTGCATGTATTTTTTTGTGTACCACATGTGTGCTTGGTACCTGCAGAAGAGGGTGTTGGACCTGGAACTGGAGTTACAGACAGTTGTAAGCCACCATGTGGTTGCTGGGAATCAAAGCCAGGGCCTCTAGAAGAGAAGCCAGTGCTCTTAACTGCTGAGACATCTTTCCAGTTCCTTTCGTTTTGGTTTGGAGGCACCAGATAGACTTCTGCCATGGTCACCCACTTCACTCCGAGCAACACCTACGTCTTCCTTCTCAGGTGTGCTTGGGTGCAGACAGAGCTCATGCTTGTAATTTTCCGTTGTCTTTGCAAGCATTTGGATTTACAACTAGCAGAATTCCCACATTCTGTTTTTCTTATAGAGGCCTCAAACCAGGACAGACAAAAGGTTAAAATTTGGGTATTTAAGAATTGAAGCCAGGCAGCGGTGGTACAAGCCTTTAATTCTAGCACTTGGAGGCAGAAGCAGGAGGATCTCTGAGTTTGGGGTCACACTGATGTATAGAGTGAGTTCCAGGAAAGCCAGCACTACACAGAGAAACCCTCTCTCAAAAAACAAAACAAAAAGAATAGAGATATGTAGGGCAGGAAAGATAACTCAGTGGTCAAGAGCACTCTTGCAAAACAACAAAAAAACAAAAAGCTGGGTGTTGCTGGCACATGCCTTTAATCCCAGCAGGAGGATCTCTGTGGGGCCAGCCCTAGTCTAGAGTGAGTTCCAGGACAGCTGGATCTACATAGAGAAAACCTATCTTGAAAAACCAAAATAAATAAACAGCAAAAACCTAAAACAACACAAAAAAGAAAGCCAACCTGAAATAAGAGCACTCTTGTGCTTGCAGAGCACCTGGGTTTCGTTCCCAGCACCCACATGGTGGTTCACAACCACCTGTAAGTCCAGTTTCAGGGGATCTGATGCCCTCTTCTGACCTCCTTTGCTGAGGGGTAACGCTTTTGTACACAATAAATATTTGTCACTGGTATTGGTTTAGTAAAATGCTGATTGGCCAGTAGCCAGGCAGGAAGTATAGGCGAGGCCACCAGCTAAGGAGAATTCTGGGAAGAGGAAGTAAGATGAAAATGCCTCACTGAGAAAAAGTACTAAGCCACATGGTTAAACATAGACAAGAATTATGGGTTAAGTTGTAAGAACTAGTTAATAAAAAGCCTGAGCTAATATGCCAAACAGTTTATAATTAATATAAATCTCTGTATGTTTATTTGGGACTGAATGGCTGTGGGACCAGGCAGGACAGGAACTATATTACAACACTATTTAGCCGATGGCTCAGGCATATTTCCAGCTAGCTCTTACATCTTTTTTTTTAAAAATATTTATTTATTATGTATACAATGTTCTGTCTGTGTGTATGCCTACAGGCCAGAAGAGGGCACCAGACCTCATTACAGATGGTTGTGAGCCACCATGTGATTGCTGGGAATTGAACTCAGGACCTTTGGAAGAGCAGGCAATGCTCTTAACCACTGAGCCATCTCTCCAGCCCCCTAGCTCTTACATCTTAAACCTATTTCTTTACATAGGCACTTGATGCTATGAACTTTTATATTAGCATTGATTTTAAAGTGTTCCTAGTGCTTGAACAGGTGTCTTTGAGCATTCTTTTTGGAGGGATACCTTGTTCAGCCTAGATGCGGGGGGGGGAGAGCCTTGGTCTTGCCTCAAAGTGAAATGTCAGACTCTGTTGACTCCCCATGGGAAGCCTTACCCTTTCTGAGTGGATGGGGGAGGGGGGCAAGAAGGGTGGGGCAGGGTGGGAATGGGGATAGCTATGTAAAATGAGAAAAGACTGTACTAAGAAAATTCTTAATAAAAAATGAGGAAAAAAATTAACTCATTTCTACTAATCTGTGTATGGCCACGAGGCTGTGGTTTAGTGGTAAGGTTCTTGTATATTTCTCCTTCAGCAGCTACATAGCATCTGCCTGGCTATACCTTATTTCTCCCAGAATTCAGTTTAGTTTTCCTGCCTACCTATGTTCTGCCCTGCCACAGGCCAAAGCAGCTTCTTTATTAACTGATGGTAATAAAACATATTCACAGCATACGGAGGGAATCCCACATCACTCCTTACGGCAGGCATGCATATGGTATACATACATACATAAAAACAATTTTTTTTTTTTTTTTTTTTTTGGTTTTTCGAGACAGGGTTTCTTTGTGGCTTTGGAGCCTGTCCTGGAGAGACATAGGGTCAGTGATTACGAATCCTTGCTGTCCTTCTAGACGACCTGAGTTTGGTTCCTAGTGCCCACATTGGGAGCTCACAACTGCCAGTAATGCCAGCTTCAGGGGCACTAATGCCCTGTTCTGGTCTCCATGGGCACCCATATGCATGTGTGCATGCACATACACATAATTTTTAAAATTGGGGTGTGAGCTTCTCTTAGCACTTCAGAGTGGAATAAAGAATCTGCAGCTACCGAGGTAGGAGGATTTATGACAAATTACTGTCATGAAAACCACTAAACCTTGTGAATTTATTGTCATCCAGCGAATCCTGACACCGTGAAGATACATGCACTCATTTATGCGCATGGCATAGCACACTCATGACAGTGGCGTGCCTCTGTAGTTACAGGGCCACAACAGGACTGGTTTCTTCTAATGGAACCGTTTGACTTAGAAATTGGACACACACTGCTTAAATACCTTTATTATTTTTTTAAAAATTATTTAGACATTGATAGCTTTGCAAAATACTTCTCCCATTGCAAATCTTCTAACCCTTTCCATAGGTCTTCCATAAAGAAACAAAATATTCAAACTTTGCGCCCATTCAAATCTAATTTTTAAAAAACATTTAAGATTCAAAATCAAGTATTTTTCCTTCCCAGAACTTGTTAGTAATTTTAAACCACAATGCAACATACTTAATGGCATTCTTTTTAAAAATTAGCTTATCAGTGACTATTTTGAGGAAAAAAGATCCATTCAAGGCCTTAAAGAGAAAATCCCCTGCTTCTGAAAGCAGATGACACTGAGAAACAAACTGGAGCCCGACTTCACACTGCTAACAGAGCCAGCACACGACTGACTTCCTACTTAACGTTAGGAATGGTCTCCTTCCTTCTGGACTGCAGCTGAAATGCTGGACAATCTGCAAAGGGATGGGTGGCTCGAGGATGAAGCAGGGCACGGAAGGCCATGGCTGGCCACAGCAGTGGAGCATTCTGAGTGGAGGGTAAGACCAGCCAGACCGCTAGTCCCTGCCTGGGGCTGGCTTGCTGGAGTAGACGACAGTAGGAAATCTGCAGTCTGCATTTACTTCTCAGTGTTAGATACAAGTGTCAGTCAAAGATATTGCACACAGTACCAGAGGCATGTAAACCACCAAGATAGCTTGGGAAAGAGTTACAGATGGAGACAAGTGCCCAGAGGTCCTTAAGGAACAGAAGAAAAATCATTGTCCATCAGGTAGGAGTTACTAAGTGAAACACGCTTATTCCTGCCCAATGCTCAGGGGCAGACTTCTAAGCAGCAAGTCTTCAAGAGGGTTTGAAGGTTGCCAAAGGCATCCTTCCTTCATTTCTAAGTACAACTGGAACACTTCCCTAGCTAAAAGTGAGAAAGGAGCAGGGTGTGGTGGCTCACACCTTTAACTCTAGTACTCCAAGCAGTCAGGTGGATCTCTGTGAGTTCAAAGCCAGCCTGGTCTACATAGTGAGTTCCAGGGCAGCCAGAGTTACAATGAGAACCTGACTCCAAAGAGAACAAAAGAAAAAAAGGGTGTGTGTGTGTTGGCGGGAGGTTGTCCCTATGCTACAATCTGGCCTGCCCAGTTTACAAGAGAAACTGTTCACTGATGCACTACTTGAGTTGTACACAAGCCCCAGGTTCAGGCTGACTCCACCTGCTGCTGAATGATACTTGCATGGCACACACAGGGTTGGCTGTCACGGTAGAAAGGACAGGCAGAGGAGTTGAGTGCTGCAGGGATAGAGTCAGCATAGTCCTCACCCTCCTTCACTCTCAGTGTCGGCCTTCAGCGCAGCTGTAGCGATGGTATCCCTTGGGTGTAAGCCAGGCTTTTCTCAAGAGAGCCAGTCACTGAATGCTCAGTTGAATTTTGAGGTCTTTTGTTTGGAGATGAAGTCTAGGTTCACCTGAGACCGACCCTGACTCCTGGGCTCAGGCTTTTGCGTAGTTGGCCTATAGATGCATTACTGCGCCCAGCTTGCTGCTTTTCAAGGGTAAGGAATGATGTGATTCAGTATTAGCAATGGATGGGAATAATTTTTCTACCTAAGTCTTGGGATTTTTTTTTATGGTTTCTGGGCCCTGATTTTACTGAATGGGTAAGTTGTACTCTGCACTCTTAGGACTACAGATATCACAAGTACCTGCTGGTTCTTTTCCCCACTTCTGCTCTTTTAAGGCTCCCTGAACAGTCAGTATTAGTGACACACAGCACAGAATAAGGATAGTCAACCTGCTACCCCTGGTGCCCCTCTACCCAGCCCTGGGAATGGAGGCTAGGTCCTCATATATGACAAGCTAGTGCTCTATCGGCTGCACTCCTGGCCCTGATGCTGTATTTATTTTAAAGCTTTTCCTCTTGTGTTTGAACCTGTAAACCACCAGAATTCCCCAAAACCCTGACCATATCTGTGAACTACAACTGATGCCAACTTATAAGCTTTTTAAACATTTAGAAAAACCAAACCAAACCAAAACGCTCCCCTCCCCCACACTTTGGCACATGAGCCTCGAGTTATTTGAGCGCATTTATCTTTCCTGCCCACCCCATCTCAACATTTCAGTCATCCTTTCCGGAGAATAGAGACCCTTCTGCCTCTGGAAAAGGTTGTCATGACACACTGATGTTTTAAGTAGCAAAAGGAGGAGGCACAAATGCTCAACTGGCCCCAGAAACAGTTCTTGTGTTTAGCACTGTAATTTATGCAATGCTGAGAAACTTTTGTACCAGATGACTTGTTTTAAAACTGCTGGTTGATTAAATATACATATAGACATAGATATAAAAATCACTAAGTCAACATTTGCTGTTTTCAATGTGAAAACGATAAAATGTAATTCGGAATAATTGTGCATTTGCCATAGGGTCCTTGTTAAAGGTACCATAAAAATAACAATTTTGTAATAAAAAACTCTTTTATTTTAGTATTGCCCTCAAGTTCAGAAGTTTGGAGCAAATGTACTAAGAAAGCGGTTTGGGAATCTACTCCCACCAAGGATCTGGAAGCCTTAAATTTAGTGATCCCCGACAGCAGGCCCAGGAACCCGGCAGCCGTGTGCAAGCCTTGAACTGTTAGCAGTATGGGGCTCAGCAGAGCCCCCAGCCCCACAAAACATCCCAATTGGATTCAAACACTGATGAGGCCCACCAGGGTCCCCTCCTCATCTCATTGGTGGTAGATGCTGGGCTCTGCCTTTCCTTGGGCTACCAAACAAGCAACTGGGGAAGGAGTAGGGCCTGGGAGGGGACCACTGAGCACCAAGGCTGAGGTGACCCAGGAGCTGACCTTCCACTCAGCTGGAGGCAGGCCGAGGACAGATGGCATTTCTGTGATGAAGAAGTTAGCTGTGCAGGAAGGAAGTGCATTTAAGGTTGCTCAGAAACAGATGGTGAACACAATGCCGCGGAGAGGAAGGAGGGTAGGAGGTGGACAGCTCCCTCTGCCTGCCTGCAGGTCGGCCAAGTGCCTTGGGTCCTGTAGGTTAGCATTCATGCTTTCTGATGAAGTCTGCTTGTGAAGAAGCAGGAACACACCTTTCCTGGTTCTGGCAGGTACATAATTCCCTTGGCAAAGCTCTTTGTTGCCAAGTTCAGTTTTATTTGGACGCTGTTCTGAACCACTGTCACCGGAACTCATAGATGGGTGCACTGTGTTCAGGAACATGGGTCAGGTTGAGGGACTGATACCTGCAATAGGGGAGAGACAGGAGAGAAGCGTTTTCTTGGGTATCCTGAACAGAGAAGGCTGGAGAACTCCAGCCAGAGCCCCTGACAATTATACTCAGACTGAGGTGCTAAACCATTTTCAGTTATGTATATAAATGAAGGGTCTCACCGAGGGGTGGTAGCGCATGCCTTTAATCGCAGCACTCAGGAGGCAGAGGCAGGAGGATCTCTGTTTTAGGCCATCCTGGCCTACAAAGAGTTTCAGGACAGTCTGGGCTATTACACAGAGAAACCTTGTTTCAAACCAACCCCAGGAAAAAAAAGTGTAAGGTCTCACTATGTAGCTCTAGTTGGCCTGGAACTCCCCATGTAGATCAGGCTGACTCACAGTGATTCATCTGCTTCTGCCTCATGAGCGCTGGGATTAAACACGTTAAACATATCTCATTTTGTTATATTTTTGTTTTCTTTTTATTGTGTGTGTGTGTATACATCATGTGTGTGCCTGGTGCCTGTAGAGAACAGAAGATGGCATAAGATCCCCTGGAACCAGAATTAAAGATGGTTATGAGCCACCATGTGAGGTCTCACTATTCAACCCAGCAATTCACCTGCCTCTGTCTCTAAGTAGTTGGGAATGCAGGTGCACACCACCAAGTCTGCTGTGTTAACTCATCTTACACAGTCGAGCTACACCTATCTAGTTTGTTCCCTCTGTTCCTTTTGTGCTGTTCCACCAGCACCATGCAAAAGAACTGTTTTTAGGTAATCTGCTCTAATCATGAAACAACTGTAACACAGCTCACAAAAACAGGACCTTAAGGCAGGCGTGGTGACACAAGCCTTTCATCCCAGCATGAGAGAGCGAAAGCAGGTAGATCTCTATGAGTTCCATCCCAGCCAGGGACACAGAGTCAGGCCTGGAGGTGCAGGTCTGTAATCCTAGCTACCATGGAGCTTGAGGCAGGAGAATCACAAGCTCCTGGTCACCTCAATTCATGACCACCACAGTAAACTATGTCTACAAACACACACACACACACACACACACACACACACACACACACACACACACCCCAAATGTAGCTCAGGCCCTAGGTTCACAAACAGAAGACAAAAACTAAAGAACAAGAACCAGGACCCCAATAAGCCCTACGGAGAGATGGAGCTCACCACTTCTCTCTGACTTGTAATTCTGTATTTGTGTTTAAAGAATACCAATATGTGATGTCGTCAGACACATTTCATGCATGGCAATGAATATTCTAATTCTCATAGCACCCAAAGAGACACTGGAGAGAAGAACCTCACAGCTCACCATGAGGATCTCCCCACTCTCCATTGCTTCTCATGTTCTGAACCGCGGCTATAAGGTGGGATTGCCACAGGGCCTGGAGGTGTCTGTTTCTTCCATCAGTAGGAATCTCAGAGGATCAGGAAAGAGGTGGACAGTCCCCATGTAGGGACAACTCCTGGGTCCATTTTAATTAATGTATGAGGCCGGGCGATGGTGGCGCACGCCTTTAATCCCAGCACTTGGGAGGCAGAGGCAGGCGGATCTCTGTGAGTTCGAGACCAGCCTGGTCTACAGAGCTAGTTCCAGGACAGGCTCCAAAGCCACAGAGAAACCCTGTCTCGAAAAACCAAAAAAAAAAAAAAAAAAAAAAAAAATTAATGTATGAAGCTTAGCTCTCCCTTACTTGCTTCACATAACAGCAAAGAACAGCGAGAGGACAGCTTATCTTTAATACATAATCTAAAATATGGGCTGAGGATGTAGCTTAGTAGTGGAGAGTTGGCCTAGCATGCATGGGGCCCAGGGTTACACCCAAGCACTAGAAGAAAGGAGAAAAGAAAACCAAGCAAGGACTATGAGGCCAGTGAGATGGCTCTGTGGTAATGGTGCTTCCAAGTAGGCCTCAATAGCTGAGTGTGAACCCACATAGAGGTGAAAAGAGAGAACCAAATCCACAAAGCTGTCCTCTGTCCTCCACGTGAGCACCACGATACATGTACCCACATAAACATCATATACATACACAAAATGTGCATACAAACACAAATAAAAAAAATTTTTTCAGAAAGGCTGACAAGGACTGGAAAGATGGTCCAGCAGATAAAAGTATTGGGGTTTTGTTCCCAGTACCCACAAGACAGCTCACAACCAGTTCCAGGAGATCCAATGCTCTTTTCTTGCTTCCATGGACACCAGACATGTAAGTGACATACAGATACACATGCAGGCAAAACATTAGGCACACAAAATAAAAAATTTTAATTAAAAAAAGGAGCAAGATGGCTCACTGTATGAACCTGGTGCCAAGACTGAAGCCTGAGTTTGGAAGCCATGTGACGGAAGGGAGGAAAAAGCCACCACCTTCTGTTGTGGCATACACACTACCGCACAATGCGTACACCTACCACTCCACCCACACAGATAATAAATAAATGAGGTGCTGGAAAGATGGCTCAGTGGTTCCAAACATATATTGCTGTTCCCAGAGGACCTAAGTTCTACTTCCAGCATCCATGGTGGGCTGCTGTCAACAGCCTTTAAGTCTGGTTCTAGGAGATCCAACCTTTTGGCCTTTTGCAGGGCATCTTGACTCATACTCAAAGATGCACAAATAACAAAAACAAAACAAATCTTTAAAGAAATGACACACACCCCAAAGGACTATGTTCTAGTTCTCAGGAATATGCAACATTACATGACAATGCTGACACACACTGGGGAATGACGTGAACAAACTGAAGTGCTCAAGTCTTGCTGGTAGAATGTCAAATGGCACCGTCTCTGTAGGAAGTTGGCAGTTCCTTAGAATGGTAAACAGAGACTTAGCATCTAATCAGCACTTTTACTTGTATGTATATGCCCAAAGTAGAAGAAAACAGGAACTCAGAAACTCACACAACTACATTCATAGCAGTACAACTTCGATCAGCCAAAGATGAAAGCAACCCAAGAGTCCCTTCACTGACATGATGGACATTTGTTTAAATGATGCACAGATATGCAACGTAGAATTTAGTAATAAATGAAAGCTCTAGCCTAATAATAGTGGTTGTGCCGGATGGTTTTATGTCAACTTGGCACAAAGTAAACTCAGCTGAGAGGAAGGAACCTCAACTGAAAAAAGGTCTCTACATGATTTGGCTGAAGGCAAGCCTGTTGGGTGCTTTCCTCATTAGGGATTAATGTGGGAGGGCCTAGTCCATTGTATGTGGTGCCATACCTGGACTAATGGTTCTGGGTTCTATAAAAAAGCAGGCTGAGCAAGCCAGTAAGGTATACTCTTCCATGGCCTCTATATCAGTTCCTACCTGCAGGTTCCTGCCCTGACTGCCTCTGATGATGAACTGTGATATGGAAGCATAAGTGAAACAAACCCTTTTCTGCCAAAACTGCTTTTGGTTAGTCATCACAGCAACAGAGACCCTCATTAAGATGTGATGCATACTTCTAACTCGGTACCTAGGAGGTAGATTCTAGATGTAAGCTAGTGAAACCCTGTCTCAGCCAAAGAAACCTTCCTATGCATGCACTGATAGGAGTGCCTCCTCAAAGCATGTTGCTAAGTGAGATGCCAGATACAAAAGTCAGACATTATAGGATTATGAAAAGTTTTAAAAATTCACCCAAAAACAGAATTACTAAAAGCCACCAACAAAGAATTTGAATTGATCTAGGCTAGGGTTACTCAGCAAGGAATTGTGTTCTTTTTTTTTTTTTTTTGGTTGAGACAGGTTTTCTCTGTAGCTTTGCAGTCTGTTCTGGAACTAGCTCTTTAGACCAGGCTGGCCTCAAACTCAGAGATCCTCCTGCCTCTGCCTCCGCCTCCCGAGTGCTGGGATTAAAGGTGTGCGCCACCACTGCCCGGCTTCCATTTTATTTTTTAATCTTTTTTGTTTTATGAGACAGGATTTCTCTATATAACAGTACTGAACTCACTCTGTAGATCAGGCTGGCCTCAAACTCACAGAAATTTGCCTGCCTCTGCTTCCCAAGTGCAAAGGCGTGTGCTACTACTGCCCCATTTTATTTTATTTAACTTTTTATTATTGATGTGTGTGAGCCTGTGTGAATTTATGTGTACTACATATGTGCAGGTACTTGGAAGAAAAGGTTATTAGGTCACCTGGAACTAGAGTTACAGGCAGTTGTAAGCTGTCATGTGAGACCTGGGATCTAAACCTGGGTCCCTTGGAAGAGCATGAAGTACTCTTAACTGCCGAGCCATCTCTTCAGACCACAGTGTTCCACTTTCAGAGAAGAAATAATGCGCTTCCTGGTATAGCTAACCCTCACAGTACAGCAAGAAGGCATGAGAGTACCCTAAAAGATGGCAAAAGTTAGCACTTGAGGTGGCCCTTCTGATCACAGCACTGGAGGGACATAAGGCAGGGAGGTGAATTTTCATGGCCTCTCGCTCGTCAGACCAAGATCAAGTGCATAATAGGCAGTGCCAGCTGGTAATTGCGAAGGTCACACTGTCTATAAGAGATGACATTAGAATTACTGCTAAATTTGTGAGGAATAACTATAAAACAATCAGGATTATTTTAAGTGCAGGACTGCCTACAAGTATAGACTGGGTGCTGCTTAATGTTAGAACACTTACCTAGCATGTACAAGGTCCTAGGTTCCAACCCACGTAAGATTACGTCTCTAGAGTCTGTCTGTCTGTCTGTTCTCTCTCGAATACACACACATTTAGAAATAAGACTAGAAAGATGGCTTAGCGGTTAAGAGAACTTGTCGGTCTTACAGAAGATTCAGGTTTGGTTCTCAGCACCCGCAGTGGCTCACAACCATCCCCAACTCCAGCTCCTGAGGATCCGATGCCCTCTTCTGACCTCTGTAGGCACCAGGTACACATGTGGTATACATATATGTATGCAGATAATACATTCATACACATTAAATAAAAAAGTTTAACTTTTTAACAGTATTTAGAAATGTTATTATTATTATTTTTTAACACAATATCCACTTTCATTTCACTACTTCACTCAATAGGTTAGAAAGAATCCCTGTTCTGTGTGAGATCATCTTAATGGCCTTGATACAAAGAGTACACAGAATATGGAATTTGGACAGAGGGAGAGAGAGAATCTCTTTTAGATGTTATGGCTGGAGTTGAGGGCAACTTTTGCTGCATCACCAGCCTTGGGGTCCTTACCATTCTGAACTCCGATGGTAGTAGTAGCCCTCTATGGAGGCTGCTGACTTCTGAAAGCAGATGTAATAGAAGCCAGCAAAGGAAGCACCGCTGATGTCTTTGATTGTGTGGTCCGGGACAAGGAACTGCTCCTGCACACAGATATGGGAGCAGTCAATACCTTCCCTTTCAGTAAGACAGCAGAGGATAAGGACTGCTAGAATAAAGGTCTCTGCCTGGTTTTGGGGTGGTGCTCATATGTTACTACAGTGTCCTACCTACATCACTGTACCCACAGGATCAGCCACTCAGAGGAGGGATCATCACTGGAGATCAAACAGACCAATTAAAACTACTTTTCTGTCTACTTGTCTGCCTACCTACCTCTTGGAGACCACTTGACAGAATAATCTGGAAATACATTTCAGTCTGGTTTCCAGGAACTGGACTGGGTTCTGATTGCCTCTAGTAATGAGTCACATCTATTGCACTCTGTGCTCATTCTGAGGTGAGAGTCCCTGTGACACCTCACCAAAGCTCTGCCCTGGTCAAAGTCACAAGAACAGCACCATCTGTGCCAGATACACCACAAAGACAGGCAATCTGCCATCTGTGAAAGGCTCATATTCCCTGGGAGATGGGGTCTCAGGTAAACCAAAATTCAACGGGAGTGACTCTAAGAGAAATTGTTTGGAGACAACTCTAACAAACTGTTTTAATTTACTTTCCAGTGCTAGGATGAAACCCAGGACTTTGAGTACACTTGACAAATGTTCTAGCACAAACTATACTCCCAAGCCTTTTTCAGCTTTTTTCTGCCTTACTCAACCTTCAAAGTTCATTTTAAAGTTTAATTTAGGACTGAAGTCTAGCTCAGTGGTAGAATACTTGCCTACTATCTGCAAAGTCTGCTGAGGGAAAAAATTAATCTAAACATTAATCCTAGTGCTTTAAAGGGTTAATTGGCATGTTTCCAACACTACAGCAGGCTGGGGAGGTAGGCTTAGTATGTGCTAGTGTGGGTAGAGAGATAAGCTCAGTATGTGCTGGATAGCAGAGTAGGCTGGATGGATCAACAGACACGGGGTGGCAGAAGGGGCTAGAAAGGGAAGTTCACTGTGTGCTTGCCTGTGATTGTCTGGTGAGGAAATGCTATCCCACTTTTCAACGGATCAGCCACACAAAGCACAGACAGCAAGCGACCACTTTAGATGTCTGGTCTTTATGAAATCTGTGGCCTACTCAAGTAGCTTTCTTTATTTTATATGCATTGGTGTTTTGCCTGCCTGTGTGTCTGTGTGAGGGTGTCGGATCCCCTGAAACTACGGTTGCAGACAGCTGTGAGCTGCCATATGGGTGCTGGGAATTGAACTCTCCTAGGCCTCTGGAAGGGCAGCTACTGCTTTTAACTGCTGATCCATCTCTCCATCCCCCTCAAGTAGCTTTCTTTCTCCTCACAGACCAGGTAATGGGGACTTGAGGTGGTTGGGTGTTCCCAAAGTTCTTTCAAAACTTGTTTCATGCTTTGCATTCCTGTGGCTGTAGACAGCATACTGCCCTAGCAGAGAAGCATAGGACTCTCAAGAAAAAGGCCAATCCACTGAAGGACTAGAGGGAGCCAAGGGTCAGGGAGGGAAGAACTTGTGCTTCATTCCTGGCTTCTCATTTCCTGAGCACTGGGTAGAGGATGTGGCTGGAGAGCAAGTCACTCTGACAGCATTTAGCTCGTGGTAGGGTAGGACGCAGTGATGACTGAGTCCGAGGAGAGTTGCCCTGACTCCCCAGAACATGGGCTGACTCATCCTGGAGTTTCACAGGATTCTTGTGTAGAACGACGGGAAGAGGACACTGGGTCAGGGGTGTCTACTGGAACGAATATACCCACTGCCCACTAAACAGCACGACTAGCTTACTCAGGTATGCTCTGCAGCCACCACAGCACTGCTGTCTACAAGGGTGTAGGGACCTTGCCATTTAGACACATGTGATAAGGGAAGGCATAATCTGCAAGAGGAGTGTGTGTGGGTGTTCTAGGACCTGGCATGTGGGAGTTTGGGGAGATGGCCTGGGCAGAACCTTACCTTCCACCTCATGAAGACATAATCCCCGTTTTTCAGTTCTTCATAATCAAAGTCATCTGAATTAAATGATTTTGCATACTGATAAAAAGCCAGAAACTTGCCCTAAAAACAAAACAAAAGAGTCTCAGTGACCCATTAACATGAGGAAAGGTGGGTGCCTGAGGACCATGACACCTGAAAAGGACAAGTAAATGGACAAGGCACTACTAGATTGTGTGCCCAGTGAGCACAGCAAGAGGGAAAAGTCAAAGGTGGGAATGGGCGCAGTTCTAGAACACCCTACTATCAGATGGATTAGTGAGATTTCAGCAAAGCAATAGAGTAGCGCTGGTCATGGCTACTTTAATCCCCAAACTCAGGAAGCAGGCAGATTATCTGTGAATTTGAGGCCTGCCTGGTCTACATAGTGAGTTCCAGGACAGCGAGGACTACATAATAAGACTCTGTCTCAAAAACAAAAACAAAAAACAAAAAGAAAATACAGAAGGGCAAGGAGAGTCATGGTGAGTCCCAGCACTAAGGAGGTTGGAGAATCAAGAATTCCAGGTTATTTTCAGCTATACAGGGAGGTTAAAGCCCGTCTAGACTACATAAGACTATGCTAAAAAACAAAAATAGTGCTGGACATGGAGGAGTGCACTTTTAATCCCAGGACTGGGGAGGCAGTCTACAGGTTCTCTGAGTTTGAGGTCAGCCTGATCTACATAGCAAGTCAGGGATAAATACAGAGATCAAGTCTCACCCAAACAAAAGACAAACTCACAAACAGGCCTGAGGAGATGGCTCAGTTAGTAAAGGCCAAGGATGGTGGTGTGTACCTAGAATGCTAGAGCTGCTCGCAGCTTAGTGAGACTCTGCCTCCAAACTGTGCAGAACTACAGAGGAAGACATCTGGTGTTGACTTCTGGCGGTGTGTGCATGCACACCCTCCAACACACGTAAGGAGACACTGGTTTGTTTTTTTAGTTTTAGTGCATACATCATAAAAAATAAACTGAAAAGCAAAGATTAGGACTGGAGAGTTTGCTCAGTGGTTAAGGGCACTTGTTGCTGGTTCCCAGCACTCACACACATACATGTAGGCAAAATACTCATACAGATAAAGTAATAAATCTAAAAACAAAACAAAAACAAAAAACAAAGAGTCAGTCTGAGCCACATCAGAGGAGTGGGTATAGGAAAGCCAGTGCTTGTGTTATAACATCGGGTTTGTGCCAGTTACTCAGGTAGCAACTGAAAAGGGGCAATATATGTATATGCTGTCATCTCTTGGTACCTGCAGAGGATGGATTCCAGAATCCTGTACAGATACCAAAATTCCCAGACACTCAAGTCCCTTAGATAACATGCCTTAATCTGTATGTGGCCTATATACATTATCCTTCTATAGACTTTCAATTGTCTCTAGGAAGCTGGGATGCAGTGGGGATGCTTGTAGACAGTTGTACTGTACTGTGCAGAAAAAAAGTGAAAATAAAACAGCTTGTGTGTGCTGAGTAGAGACACACTTTTTTCTTTTCTTAGTTTTTTGAGGCACGGTCTCTCTGTGTAGCCCTGGCTGTCCTGGAACTCACTCTGTAGCCCAGGCTAGCCTTCACTCACAGAGATCTCCAACTGTTTCTGCCTCCCAAGTACTGGGATTAAAGGTATGCACCACCACCAATTGGATTTTTTTTTTTTCTTTTTTAAAGGGTTTTTTAAAGTATAGCCCTGTCTGGTCTGGAACTCACTACATAAATCAGGCTAGCCTCAAACTCACATTAATCTGCCTGCTTCTGCCTCCAGAGTGTTGAAATTAAAGGCATATACCACCATGCCTGGCAATATATTTTTTTAAAGTTTTATTTTATGTGCATGGGTGTTTTACTTACATATATATAGGTATGTGCACCATGTGTGTGCCAAGGAGGTCAGAAGAGGGTAGGCAGGCCCTAGAACTGGAGTTACAGATAGTTGCAAGCTGTCACATGAGTGCTGGGAACAAAATCTGAATCTTTTGGAAGAATAGTATGTGCCCTTAACTACTAAGCCATCTCCAGTTTGAGGCAGAGTATTTCTTACTAACATTTTCTTGTACTATGCAGGAGAATTAATGAGTTACTGCTCACAAACAGTTTCATCCTACAGTCATTTGAATACACAAAGTGCAAACTCATGGATACAAAAGGACCCAAAAGAGGACCAAGACACAGTACCTGTCTTAGTGCTATTCATTGCTATTACAGATTTTTTTTCTTTCTAGCTTGTTTTTTCAAAGCACTATAATATAGCTTGATATGCTAAGTCATAAATCTTGTCATGAAGAGGTGAAACATAGGGAATCCTGACCGCGACGCCAGCTGTAAGTGTTGCTAACAGGTAAGTCTGGGAGGCAACAGCACGTCTAACTCTGGACTGCAGCAGGGAAATGGCAGCACAGGCAGTTTACGCACACTGTGAACTCAAGGTAAACAAAGCAAGACCGTATCTCAAAAACAAAACCAGCTGGGCATGGTGACATACACTAGTTATTGCAGCTCTTGGGAGGCTGAGCAAGAGGATCACCTAGATTTTCAAGCCAGTCTGGGTTACAGAGGAAGATACTACCTCAAAACAAACAAACACCCCTCTCCACAATAGTTGACTAAGCCAAAGGCCAGTGTGACAGGATGAAAAGCAAATTTCTGAAGATATAAGATGGGTAAAGACCCAAATATAAACCAGGGAAAAGACCCCAGGGCGGTGGCTCTAGGCTGTTCTGACATGCTCATCAATGGGAATAGCACATGTGACTGCTAAGGACAGGGAATTTCTCAAGAGTGTCTGAATGGTATGTAGGTTAGGTCTATTAGGATGAACAGAAAGAAGCAATGCACTCTGCCCTTGCTGGGCTCGTGAACAACATCCCCATTGCAGGCCATCCAGAACATGAGAGGCAACTGCTACCCATTTCATGGGGTTTCACCATACAGAGGTGACTGAAAGGAACAGTAGATAAAAGATGACAGAATAGGGACACCACCCAGGTTCTAACAGTCACACAGAGCAGTACACAGACCTGAAGGACTGTTCTCATCACCTGGTATTTATGAGCAGGGTTGGCAGACCTGAGGCAACTGTGGCTTGGGTTTTAATTAACTCCTGCTGGGCCCCAGGTCTAGGCCTGCTACTCTATGGATGTCTTCTGCTGCCCAGGGCAGAGCACAGCCTCACTCACCCAGTGTTTCCGATCGACATCTTCATCCGCATCCCACTTGCGAGTTAAGAAAGGGTGTTTTTTGCTTATTATTTCTCCTTCAAAGAAGGTTGTAAGGGTCGGATATTCCTACAGCAAAAGCAAATATCCAAGTAAGACATTAAATGTGAATTTCTGGTTGTTTTTGTTTGTAGTATGCGGGGATCTAAACCCAGGGGTCCCTGCACTCCCACTAAGCTACACACCCAGACCCTGAATGAGCATATACTTTGGTCCTACTGATGGGACCTAAGACGTCAGGCCACCCGACATGTGCTCTTGTCTCCTGCCTACTTCACCTTTCAGAGATAACAAATCTTACTATAACTTCTTTCTTTCTTTCTTTCTTTCTTTCTTTCTTTCTTTCTTTCTTTCTTTCTTTCTTTCTTTCCTTTCTTTCCTTTCTTTCCTTTCTTTCCTTTTTTCTTTTTTGAGACAGGGTTTCTTTGTGCAGCTCTGGCTGTCCTGGAACTCAATCTGTAGATCAGGCTGGCCTCGAACTCAGAGATCCACCTGCCTCCTGAGTGCTGGGATTAGCCACCACAGCCTGGCTCCCATTCCATTTCTTAACAGTGAGATTTAAAATACACAAATCTAACATCCTTCAAAACCTCAAACTCCTACACTAACAGTACTGAGCTGGGTTTCTAATACAGATATGTATGTACACAACCTGAAGAAATAAGATGGGAGAGTTTCCTAAATGGAAATCTAATCCATGTTAAAAAACTACACTAATCCATCTTTGGGAAGGACTATATAAGCCAGGAAGTCCAAAAGATATTTTGCTTAAAAGGGAATGATTCTATGCCGAGTTCTTAAACACTTTAGGCAGCATGTGAAGGTAACTATAATACACTCCCCCAAATACAGTAAATGACAATGAATTGGATTCATCATAGTCAGAAGTTACCAAAAAGAATCATTATTTCTTGGGGAAGGCACAGGAATCCTGAACACTTGAATATATAGTGAAATTTAGGATAATTTAGAAATACATGCTGGGCGATGGTGGCACACGCCTTTAATCGCAGCACTCGGGAGGCAGAGGCAGGCGGATCTCTGTGAGTTCGAGGCCAGCCTGGTCTACAAGAGCTAGTTCCAGGACAGGCTCCAAAGCTACAGAGAAACCTTGTCTCGAAAAACAAAACAAAAACATCAACAACAACAAAAAAACCAAACATAAACACACACACACTCACAAACCAGAAAAACACCACCAGAAGGAAGGTTATTTGAAAGAGGAGTCAGCACCTTTAATCCCAGCACTTGGGAGGCAGAGGCAGGTGGATCTCTGTGAGTTTGAGACCAGCCTGGTCTACAGAGCAAGTTCCAGGACAGCCAGGACTGTTACACAGAGAAACCCTGTCTAGAAAAACCAAAAAGAAGAGAAAGAGGAGACAGGGAGGGAGACCAAACAGGTGCAGGTCAACTAGTATGTCAATTATGAGTAAACAGGTTGGAAAGATGGCTCAGAGGTTAAGAGCACTGGCTGCTTTTCCAAAGGTCCTGAGTTTAATTCCCAGCAACCACATGGTAGCTCACAACTCTCTACAGTGGGGGTCTGATGCCCTCTTCTGGCATGCAAGCATACATGCAGATAGAACACTGATACATTAAAAAGAAAAAAAAAAAAAAGAGTAGCCTGGTGGCAGTCGTGCACATGCCTTTAATCCCAGCACTTGGGAGGCAGAGGTAGATGGATCTCTGAGTTCGAGGCCAGCCTGGTCTACAAAGAAAGTTCCAGGACAGGCTCCAAAACTACACACTGAAATGTGTCTTGAACATCCACTGTCCCCCGCTTAAAAAAAAAAAAAAAAAAAAAAAAAAGAGTGAACCGACACTCTTGCTCTTATATTAGTCTTAGGAATTTGGCTAGTGTGGTCTGCATTTCTGCTTCCAACCTCAGCCTGACCTTCCAAATCCAACTAAGGGTGAAAACAAGGCTTTACCACCATCTCCCCTTCAAAGCTGGGCTCCCAGATACCCTCCATACTGTTGGGATTTTAGGGAACAGTCCCTCTCCCTGCTGATGGCTATCTCAGAAATGCAAAGATAGCACAATTTATACCTATTCTTTACAAATCTGATGTTCCAGTCCAAACAGTGCCCAAACAGTAAAGCTGTGCTGTGTTAGTGAATGTGTAGCAAATAACCTCAAATTTAACTTTTAACACTTCACATTCCATACACAAAAAGTCAACGATTAACTAAACAAACCACTTAGGTAGTTTAATCCAAATAAACTATATAGTTGACATTTTATTATTTTACTTTTGAGACAGCATCTTTCTGTGTAGCCTGGCTGTCCTAGAACTTGCAATGGAGATCAGGCTGGCCTGGAACTCAAAGAGATTCACTTCCCTCTGCCTCCCAGATACATCTGATACTTTAACAATTATAAGAAAGCATAAGAACAATAAATATAGAAACAAAACTCTATCAGCTTGTTACAGTTCTCTGCACCAGTCTAATTATGGTTACAACATACTAAGATCATAATTTGATAAGGTATCAGTTGCACAACTCTGTGACTATACCAAAAACTCATCATGAATTACACACTTTTTCCAGGTGTGCTCCTGCACACCTGTTACCCTAGCGCTGAGGAGTCTAAGGCAGAAGGATCATGAGTTAGAGGCTAGTCTGAGCTATAATAATGAGATCTAAATACAATAGGGCTATGGTGTAATGTCTGCTTCAAATACCAGAGAAATTTGCATTTTAAAAGGATGAAATGTGAGCCAGGAGTAGTGGCAGCGCAGTGGCAAGCGCCTTTAATCCCAGCACACATGAGGCAGAGGTAGGTGGATCTTTCTGAGTTCAAGGCCAATCTGATCTACATAAGTGAGTTCCAGGACAGCCAGATCTGCATAGTGAGACCTGTCAAAATAAAACAAAGAGATGAAATACCTGGTGTGTTAAGTCTGTTTATAAAGCTATAATGTGGTACTAGAGAATACAAAGCATCCTGTGGCCTGCTGAGGCCTTAGCACCATATGTTACCTTTTACTAAATGCCCCACACAAGAATGGCACACCTCTGTGCTGTACCTGGACGGACTACTTTGGAAGGACACGTGCCCAGTAAGGCCTCTCTGCCTACAGATCCGAGATGTGCCAGGAAAGATGAATCCCTGTGAGCTGGCCCAAGTACAAGGTCATGCTGGCACCCTCCCTCAGGGAAGAGCTTCCCTCCCTAGGGAAACTTGCTCTGGGAAGAACTCTTAGCTGTCAGCGCTTTTGTGTACCGTTCCCAGATTTATGAGCTACTTCAATTTCTTAGCAGTTTCCTACAACCCAACTGATTGGCTTTGAGGGTCTTTGTTAAAATATCCTACAATAGTACATATTTTGTTAGTCTTTTATGTTAAAGAGATATGCTCTGTACTCCATGAACCAACGCACTGGCTGCCTTATTAACTGAGCAAGCACATCCTGTTTCAGCACATATTTTCTCCTAGGACAAGTCAAGAGTTTTTTTGGGGGGGAAGGCGGGGAGCTTTGTTTTGCTATCACTTCTGTCCTTCTCTGATTGGATATGTTTCTAGAGATGGGGAAGATACCTTCTGTTTGAATAATAAACTTCCCAGGGACTCCTCCTCCCAGCTTCTAGCACAGACAAGCAGAAGACGAGGCTCTGTGGGACAGACACCATAGCAGCACTCCATCCACATCTGGGTCGCAATGCCATCTACAACTTACTTTAACATGTCCCTACTTGGATGAGTTATCTGACAAAGCAGAGCAGTAGCTTTTTACTTTCCTTTAAGCCAAAGCTGAAAGGAAGAGACTTGAGAAATTAAAGGTCACAAATTCAGAAAAGGGCTGAGTGAAGTTTGCAGGCTCTGTTCACCCCTGCCCCCTCCTGCTAGTCAATCAGAACTATATGAAGCAATAAAAGCCATGAGCAATGCGGTTATGCCTACACTTCTGGCAGGGAACTAACTCAGTGACCAGTTAGGCATCCTTCTTCTTCCCATTAGGCCACGAATGGAAAAGATCTATCTTCTAAATCTCAAGAGTCTAGTCACCAGGCTGAAAACTAGACTCTTGTTTTTCACTGTTCCAATGAACCACCAGATCCATCCATCCATCCATCCATCCATCCATCCATCCATCCATCCATCCATCCATCCATCCAAGTTTTCTGAAATAGGGTTTCTCCATGTAACCCTGGCTGTCCTAGAACTCATTCTGTAGACTAGACTGGTCTTAGAGAGAGCTCTGTCTGTCTCTCCCTCCCAGTGCTGGGATTAAAGGCATGCACCACCACAACTGGTTGAACCACAGGACTTAAATAACTTCAAAACTTTACTTTTGTATAATTAATTGATGACAATCTCAAAGACTGTTAAAGTTATGATCAGGGTGGATGCTGTATTATTTATTATTTTTCTTTATGCACATGCATGCGCACATATGCCACACGTGTGTAATTGTCTATGGGGTCCAGAAAAGGGTGTTGGGAGTCCCTGGAGCTGGAGATAGCAGTGTGTGAGCTATCTGATGTGGGTCCTGGGAGGCATGCCTCGTTATCTGCAAGAGCAGTAAATACTCTTAACTGCTGAACTATCTCTCTGGCTCTCTTTCCTTATTTTTCCAAGACTTCTGTGTCTGTGAGTGTGTACACACATTTACATAGGTTTGTGTGTTTATAGGCTAAAAGAGGATATCGGCCATCCTCTTCTCCCACTTTCTACATAGTCCTTTGAGGCAGAATCTCTTCCTGAACCTGGAGTTGATGTTTTCTTGGCTAGGCTGGAAACGAGCAAGCTCCAGTGATGACTGGGTCTCTGCCTAAGTTAGAGATGGGTTTATAAAAGTACACTGAAGTACTGGGGAGATGACTCAGTGGTTAAGTAACTCAGATTGCTCTTCCAGAGGTACTAAGTTCAATTCCCTCCACCCATAGGGTGGCTCACAATCATCTATAGTTGTGTCTACAACTGTAATTCTATGGGACCTGATACCTGTACATGGTGTGCAGATGTACATGTAGACAAAACACCCATATATGTAAAATAAATACACCTTTAAAAAAGTGCCCTGGATACAGCTTATTATATGGATGTTGTGATCTGAAATCTGGTCAGCAAGCACTTTTGGCTGCTGAGTCATCGTCATCTTTCCAGTCCATATAAGTCTTTTTTTTTTTTTTAAAAAAAAAGATTTATTTATTATGTATACAACATTCTGCCTCGATGTATGTCCGCACGCTAGAGGAGGGCGCCAGATCTCAGCACAGATGGTTGTGAGCCATGTGGTCGCTGGGAATTGAACTCAGGACCTCTGGAAGAGCAACCAGTGCTCTTAACTTCTGAGCCATCTCTCCAGCCCCATATAAGTCTTCTTAAAAAGGATTAAGACTGCTAGGCATGGTGGCGCATAGCTGTAATCTTAGCACTCCAGGGGCTGAGACAGTGTAACTCAAGTTTGAGGCCAACCTGGGCTATTCTGTCTCAAAAAACAATCATAAGAAATGACTAATCAAGATAGACGATAGTGGTGCACACTTTTAATCCCAGCACTAGGGAGGCAGAGGCAGGTGGATCTCTGTGAGTTCAAAACCAGTCTGGTCCACAGAGCAAGTCCCAGGACAAGCACCAAAGCTACATAAAAATGCTGTCTTGGAAAACAAACAAACAAACAAACAAAAGACTAATCAATCATGCTGTGATCAGTAAAGGATGTGGGTGCAGCTCAGCTGAGTGTATGCTAAGATTCTTCATTTCATCCGAGTTCCATACCCAGGACCAAAGTGGAAAACTGTGACTATGTACATTTGCAAATGAACAGACAAAACTACAGTATTATGGGCCTCGTGGTCAAAGCATTTCAGTGTGGGACTGCTGTTCTGAACTACATAAGCTACGAGGCAAGCCACTACTTTCCCGCTCTAGATCTGGCAATAAGCACTTACCTCTGTAAGGCCTTTAATCTTCAGGTACCCACAAAGGTAAGAGTTACCTGTGTCCACGTGCTGTAAAAAAAAGGATACAGTGTTATAAATGAACTGACTGGTTATAAATAAAAGCACCCTGGGGTGCTTCAGAAATTCTTCAAGGCCAGAGCAGGGAGGCCTAGTGGTCAGCTTGTGCCTGGCACAATCCAAGCCTCAGGTGCCTTTGGTACCTTCAATTCTGACTGATAATAAAAATTATCTCAGGGGCTAGAGAAATGGCTCAGTTGTTAAAAGCACTTGCTGTTCTTCCAGAGGATCCAAGCTGAGATGCCAGCACCCACATCAGGTGACTCACGACCACCAGTACCTCCAGTTCTAGGGCAGCAATCACCTTTTAGCCTCCATTGGCACCTGCATTCATGCGTACATACCCACATGCAGAATACATAAACGATATTAAAAATAAATCTTAAAAATATTATCCCAGGTTTCTCTTACTTTGGCCAAATATTTCAAAAGTGATGTGCTTTCGGGAGTAGCCAGCCCACTCGCTCACTTCCTGTACACTTCTCACTCACCTGCATTCTTTGTGCACTGGGAGACACAATGGCCCTCTCCACCTGCATACCTAGTCATCTCTAACCCTAAATGTCTACTTCTCTGCTAGTCAGTCACTGGCTTGGGAGACCTATTCCTGCTGCTATTGACCCTAGGCATCATCTTGAATTATTTCCTTATAAAATGAGCAAGCAGGGGGCTGGAGAGATGGCTCAGTGGTTAAGAGCATTGCCTGCTCTTCCAAAGGTCCTGAGTTCAATTCCCAGCAACCACATGATGGCTCACAACCATCTGTAAAGAGGTCTGGCACCCTCTTCTGGCCTTCAGGCATACACACAGACAGAATATTGTATAATAAATAAATAAATAATAAAAAGAGCAAGCAGTACATTTGGGAATACCATCTTAGAAAGAGTTAGAAGGAATAAATTTTAATTATGAACCAAAATGCCACCCAACATATTGCGAATGCCAGCTTGGCCTAGTTCATAAACAGAACTGTTTGTTTGTTTTTTCAATATAGGGTTTCTCTGTTTAACAGCTCTAGCTGTCCTGGAACTCACTCTGTATATCAGGCTGGCCTCAAACTCAGAGATCCATCTACGTCCACTTCCAGAGTGTGGGATTGAAGGCATGCACCACCACTGCCCAGCTTGACTTACTTTCCTTTCTTTCTTTCCTTCCTTCCTTCCTTTCTTTCTTGACAGGGTATCATCATATAGTCCTGGGTGGCTACCCTCAAATTCACAGAAATTCACCTGCCTCTGCCTCCCAAGTGCTGGAATTAAAGGTGTGTGCCACTATACCTGACTTGGACTTGTATTTCTTTTTATGTGTGTGAGTGTTTTGCCCACATGTACGTCTCTATACCATATGCATGCCTGATGTCTGTGGAGGCCAAAAAAAAGCTGTTGGATCCCCTGGAACTGGAGTTACAGACAGTTGTGAGCTGCCATGTGGGTGTTGGGACTCAAACCTGGGTTGTCTGGAGGAGCAGCAGTGCTTTTAACTGCTGAGCCATCTCTGTAGTCCCTGGACTTGTGTTTCTTAATACAGTCAGGAGACCAAGACAAGGGAAAGGGGCACAGGAGATTTTAAGGCTTAGCTGCCATAGGCCATTGGTTGCCCAAACTCCACCAGATGTCTACTCAACAACTTCTTTTTTTTAATTATGCTTGCAGGGATGGCACCTACCTTGTTCATAAGACCTGGCCATTATTAGTGGATCTAAAGCATGAAGGGACCCCATCACCTGTGAGCCATTGGTGTAGGGGTGAGTGACTCAGTTCTGGCCAATAAGAATAGAAATCTTCTGAGTGCTTAGGAAGGAGTATTAGCATTTGAATGGTCATATGAGGAACAAGTATCTCTTCCTTTCCCTCATGCTGGGAACAATGACAAACAGCGTTTGGTCTAAGGACAGGTACCAAGAGATCAGAAAGAGAAATAGACCAGGAAATGCTAAGGATGGCAGCCCAGAAGAGACGGAACCAACCCAGCAGAGGCCCTGGAGTCAAGTAGTAACATCAGACAGTAGGTGAGACGGGGTCTCACAAAGCTCAGGCTGGCCTCAAACTCTATGCAGTAGAGGAAGACATTAATTTCTGATCCTCCTGAATGCTGGATTACATGTGTGCACCATCATGCTTGCTTGGTGTGGTGCTTGTCGTGAAACAGGGCTTTCTGCATAGTAGGCAAGCATTTTATCGGCTGAGATGCATCCCCAGCACTGTGCATACTATTTAGAAATGCGATCTAGATGCTTGGAGCTGGAAGCATACCAACTTGTAAATCTCACCCCAATCCACACACAATTGTCCCAAATGGGCAGAGTTTCAGAGTTCATGACTTAAAGTGACTCTAATTATGATAAACTCTGAAATTGCCTATTAACTTCTGAATTAAAGCAAAACAAAGTACAGAGGTACGGGGGGGTACATGGAGAACTTTATGTTAAGTAAGGTCTCACTTTAAAAAAACTGAAAGTTTTGAGGCAGTTATTTTAAGAAAAGATTTATTTTTTAATTATATCTATGTGTCTATATGTGTGTATGTGCACACGAGAAAGGCCAGAGGTGTCACAGCCTCCTGCAGTTGTAGCTACAAGAATTTGTGAGCTGCATGACAGGAGTATTGGGAATTGAACTCGGGTCCTCTATAAGAGCAGGATGAGCTCTTAATTACTGAGCCATCTTTTTCCAGCCCGACCTATCAGCTTTGGGGATTTACTTCCATCTCTAACACAAATCAATTTTTTTTATTATTTTTTTTTAATTTTTTTATTTTTCGAGACAGGGTTTCTCCGTAGCTTTTGGGGCCTGTCCTGGAACTAGCTCTTGTAGACCAGGCTGGCCTCGAACTCACAGAGATCCGCCTGCCTCTGCCTCCCGAGTGCTGGGATTAAAGGCGTGCGCCACCACCGCCCGGCTCACAAATCAAATATTAAGGCAGTCCTTAAGAACTGTAATGAACCTAGTCAGCCAGACGATGTCAGCACCAAAGCAATGAGGTACCAATGAAGCCGAATGGGCTGTCATATCTTGGTACTGGCATCAAAAGTAATCCATGAGAAACTGCCTAAGTATTTCAGCATCTTCACTTGCTGGTCTTAGCACTGGAATTAGATAGCACACCTGGTTCACACTCACATGGTTCAGCAAAAGAGAAAAGAAAAAAAGGAAAAGATTTTATTAATGAAACGAATACTCTGAGCCTGAGGCCTTAAATCTCACTTTTGTGGTTCTTTATAGAACTCAACAGTTTGTGGTTTTCAGTGCTAAAGGCTATCAAATGGAAGAAATACTTGCTAGTAAGATTAAAAACTGAAGTGTAAATTTCTTCACATCCGCATGTTCAACAATCAGAATTTCTATTTGGCCTCTACTCAACCACATCTTTCCCATTCTGCCCAAACTGATTTTAATGATGATGAGTGAACTAAAATTACCTGACTGGCACATATTCCCAACAACCAAGGGACCAGCATTTCAATGTGAAAGATAACAAGGCAAATGTTTAGCAAAGAGGCCTCTCAGTACAACCATGTCCAATAGCTGCTCTTTTTAAGTACTCCTTTCAGAGACCTGGGCTTCATACTACTGGTGACTTACAGGATGGCACAGAGGGAACAGTTACAGTAAGAGCTGGGGGGAAAGATCGTGTTAGAACCCTGCATATATTTTCAGGAACTGCTATACTAGAGTTTATTTTATTTCAAAATAAAAGATGTTCTAGGGCAGCAGTTTTCAACCTGTAGGGCACAACCCCACAGTGGTCACATACCAGATATCCTACATATTAGACATTTATATTATGATTCATAACAGTAGTAAAATTACAAAGTAGCAACAAAAACAATTTTGTGGTTGGGGGGTCACAACATAGGAACTGTATTAAAGGGTAACAGCATTAGGAAGGTTGAGACAACCGCTCCCGGGGTTGTCAATACAGCTCAGTTGGCTATGCAAGTATGAATCTGAAGTTGGATTCCTACTATATACTAAGAGCCAGGTGAGGTAGGTCACAGCTGTAATCCCAGCGCTGGGGAGGCTGACACAAGCCAATCCCTGGAATTCCCTGGCAGTTAGTCTAGCCAATCAGTGAGAGTTCCTGTCTCAAAAAATAAGGTGGAAAGCAATAGAGGAAGGCACCTGATATAGACCTCTGATGTTCAGGTACATAAGCACACAGCATACATGCACTCACAGACGCATGTGTACATACCTCACTGTGCTGAAAGGACAATGAAAGATATCCATCTTCTGGAACATTTATAGTAAGACTGTGAGATATCATTCCACATCCACTGAAACAACTATCATCAAAGGAATTTGTAAAGATGTGAAGTTGGAACCCACACATGCTGCCAGTGGAAATGTAAAACAGTGTAACCACTTTTAAAGCCACTGGTTGTCTGCTAAAATATTAACCCTAGAGATACTATAAACCCAGCAATTCTACCTCTAGGTATCTATATCTACTCAAGGAAAATGAAAACACATGTGCACATAAAAACTTCTACACAGCTGGCTTGGTGGTACATACTTATATAGTCTCAGTACTTGGGACAGCTAAAATGAGAAGCTCACTTGAAGTTAGGGGTTCAAAGCTAACCTAGGCAATATAGAGATCCACACCTCAAAAACAAACAAGAAACCTGTATATGAATACTCACAAGAGCATTAGTTATATTAGCCCCAAAGTAGAAAGAATCTAAAAGTTTGTCAACTGACCAATGACTAAACAAAACACAGGCAATGTTTTACAATAGGCAGCAACGGAAAGTACTGCAATGTGCTGAGATACAGATGAGCCCTGAATACGTTGTTAAAGACGCCAGTCATGAAAGGAAAAACAACTGTGGGATTCTATTTATACATGTTCATAATAGGTAAAAGGTGAATCAAGGTTTTTGTTTGACTGTTTCTGAGAAAGGCTCTCATTCTGGAGATGAGGCTAATAGCATCCTCTGACCTCAGACTCTGAGTTTAAGAATTATAGGTGAGGGGGCTGGAGAGATGGCTCAGAGGTTAAGAGTATTGCCTGCTCTTCCAAAGGTCTTGAGTTCAATTCCCAGCAACCACATGGTGGCTCACAACCATCTGTAATGGGGTCTGCTGCCCTCTTCTGGCCTTCAGGCATACACACAAACAGAATATTGTATACATAATAAATAAATAAATATTTAAAAAAAAAAAGAATTATAGGTGAATACTACCAAACTTGGTCTCAGAAGTAAATCTGAAGAAAAAGATGCCCAGGATTGTTGTGTGTTTGTGTGTATATGTGTGTGTGTGCACGCACACACGTTTTGTGATGCTAGCGGGTATGAAGTTTCTTTTGGGGGCAATAAAATATGTTCTAAAATCAGGTGATAGTTGCACAACTGCAAATATCCTAGAAGCCATTAAGTATACACCCTGAATAGGTAAACAGTATGGTATGTGGATTATACCTCAAGAAAAGTACTTAAGAACAAGAAGTATACTTTTCATTGATCTGACTTCAGAGTCCATGCCTTTAACTACCACATTATTCTGCTTCCTAAAAATATTTTAAACTAAACAAACAAGAAAAGCAGGAAAGAGGTTGAATTATGAAAACAACTGTTCTCAGAAGGCTGAGACTAAGAAACTAGCCTTGGCAAGGAGATTAGGTAATATAACAATCCCATGCCTCTGCCTGATCATCATGACAAATGAGCTCACTGATCTAGATGTGGGGAGCATTCCCTGGCAGGACCACCAGCTGCCCCAACAGAAGCCATTTGACCTAAGGATTTGGGCTACCTGACGCCTATCAACCATGTCCCAAACTCAATCACTATTTCTATTGGTTCACAGGGCCCTGGCAACTACAAGGTAGGAAACACCACACACATAACAGGAACACATTCCTCTGACACATAGTTGCTCTGCCCCAGCTGTTACCTATTATATCAGAAACCAGCAAGTGGGCATAAATTCAGGACCATTCCAAACATGAGTCATGAAGGGAACTCAGTTCCAGAATTTTATGATTAGTTGAATGAATTAAAAACAAAAAAGTCTGACTTTTCCATACTATATTATCACATTTTAAAGAGGAAAAAAATTATTATCACAGTAGGTAATGAGGATTGAAATAGCTCAGCCAGTTTTCCAATTACAATAAATATACTTCATGACAGAACTCTATGGGACAAATTGCATTTAATAAGAGGACATTTTTCCCAGTCAAAAACGTGAGAGAATTATTCCCACAAGGGGTAGGGGAAAGGGCTTATGGGTGTGCTACAGTCAGGAGACACTCTCAGGCCTTTGGAGAGGGAAGTCTACTTGCTCAAAAGAAACCAAGACAGGAAATGAGAGTAAAGGGTGCACATCTCTCTGGGACCCCGAGGCAGCATGCACCTCTGAACCTCTAAAAGGACTTTCAAGGAACACGATTTGGGGAACAGCCTAGGAGGTGGCATTAAGAAAATGCTCACAAGATGGGAGGAGGGAATAGGTCTTCAGGCAGGCAGTTTAATACCCAGAAAGAATACAATTGTGGGGAGAGGAGATAAAAGAAAATATCCACCTCCACCAGTCTCCTTTGGCTGGGAAAAGCTTCAAGGGAGAGGGAAGAAGGATTTGGGCAGGGAAGGAAAGGCCCAGAGTATATGAAGCTGAAGTTTCAAAGTTGTTCAGGGACTGCCAGTAGACAGCCAGTACTCAGATATCCAGGTCAAATAGGGGGAGGCAAGTGGACAAAAAACAAAACTGGGTTAGATTTCCCAGTACTTGGGCATCTGAGGCAGGGAGGAAATTCTGGAGCTGTGTAGATAAAAATCAGCCACACTGAAGCCAGCAACAGCAACCAGCTAGACCAAGGTGCGAGGTCTGGGGAGAGGCCAGGGGGACTGCCAGGGAAGGGAAGTGGCCACAGAGCAGGGTAGGGTGAGAGTCTGGGGCAGGAAGCCTAGCATGGGGGCGGTTGACTGATTAGGCTATGTACTGATTCAGGCAGGGTTTTGGTCCTGGAAGGCCTCAGGAGGCACAGTCCTAACACTAAGTGGTGCAGCTGGAGATAGCTGGGTGTGAGTAACTGGTCTTCGGGGAGCCAAGGGCCGAGCAATGCAATGGGGTGTCTCAGCCAATGAAGGGAGGTTGTCCACCCCGCCCCCGCCTCCCCGAAGGCGGTGGGCTGGTTGAATTCTCCAAAGGAACAAGGTCCCTGGCTCTAAGGATGGAGTGGTGGTCGGGGGACAACCTTCATTCTGGGAGAATCTGACGCTGGTCGCCACCGGGAGGGTACTGAGTTTGGGGAAGGATCCGACAGGGACTGGTGGGAGGGCCGGCTCGGTGTAGGGAAGACAGGACTTGAGAAGAACCGACGCAGGTTAAAGGACAGCTAGTCATAGGGGTGCTTCCGGATCCCAAGCGGGCGGGTCAAAGGCTCCCAAGTGTGGGACAGTCTTCGGGGTCTGTCGGAAGCTGGCCGCTACAGGCTCTGGGTCTAGGGGTGGGTTAGGGCTAGGGTTCGAGAGTGTGACATCAGCTGGGTAGGTCCCGGTGGGAGGCGCCGGGTGCAGGAGGCCCCGGCAGCGAGGGCCTGGTTCGCGGCTGAGGGCTCGAGGAGCCCAGGGCAGGCCCGGCCCGTGAGTGCCGCGAGGAGGCCCTCGGGCCCGGCCTGGCCCCCCGGCGCTCACCTGCAGCACCACCTCTACGTCGTACGAGTTCCCCTTGCTCTTCTGGTGGCCGCGGAACTTGGAGCCGCTGTAGAGCAGGCTGGTGGCCACGCCGGGCTGCTGGGTGTTGATGGGCGGCGGCGGGATGAGTGAGGCCGCGGATGTGGCTGAGGCACCCGCCGGCGGGGGACACTCGGTGCGGACCGGCATCGCGGGGTCCCCCGGAGCCAGGGCTGGGGGAGGGGGAAGGAACCGCCGCTGCCGCGCGGGAGTCGAGGCTGCGGGGAGGGCGGACCCGGGCGCGCACGCGCGGGGGAGGGGCTCGGGGAACCACCCGCCCGCTGCCGGCCGACCGAGGGCTCGTGTCGCCACCCGGACCCGGGACCCGCTAGGAGAGCCTCCCTGTCCTGAGCTGCGCCCCCTTCCCACTTGCCCTTGCGTGCACACACACACACGCGCGCGCACACACTCACACGCACACACACACTCACACATACAAACACACACACAAACACACACACACACTGCTGCTTCCAATTGGCGCGGGCGCGCCGGAGAGGCGGGAGCAAACTCAAGCGGCGCTTCCGCTTATTGGCGGGCGGAGGGAGCACGTGGCGCCGTTCACGAACGACCCTCTGGGACTTGTAGTCCCCGGCCCCCCCCCCCCCCCCCGCAGCGCGGCATGGAGGGGGCGGGGCGAGCACGCTTGTGATGCTGACTGACGGGGGCGGGGAGGAGTGCGCAGGAGGCGTGCGGTGGCGACGGCGCCCTGTAGGTGTCATGAGGAAGATGGCGGCGTGCAGAGGAAGCTGAGGGCTTTGAGCTCGTGGTGAGAGGTTTCCGTACAGTTGCAGCGAAGGGTTTGGGGACCCCTTCTCCCTATTCTTGTTCGCTGTCTTGACGTATGCGTTCACCCAGGCCCCTGGGCATGATGTGGCGGATCTACCCCCGGCTGAGGGACCGGGGACGTGGTCTCTTGAGCCGGTCTTCTAGTGACCCCACCGCCTCAGTGTGGCCAAGGCCAACTCCGCGGCCTCCGGCCAGGGCCTACGTACCACCAACAGGTGAGGCCGGACGTGCGTTACCTTTTGGTTAGGTGTCAAATCTACCTCACGAGGTGGAGGATTTCTGCCGTGCAGTGCGGGCTGACTGAGGCAGGGTTCAGGCCCATGAGGATATTTAGAGCAATGGAGTGGTTTCAGGTTGGAAAATGACATCCAGACCAATGAGGGATGACCTTAGAGGACAGCGAGATCTTGGGCTCTTGTGGTTTTCTCAATTTTCTTTTTGTTTGTTTTTCGAGACAGGGTTTCTCTGTGTAGTCCGAGTCTTGGAACTTTCTCTGTAGACCATACTGGCCTTGAACTCAGAGATCCTCCTGCCTCTGCCTCTGTGCTGGGATTGAAGGCGTGCGGGTGTCTTCTTTGATTTCCAAGGTCACAGAGCAGACTGGTTGAGGTCCGGGGAAGGCAAAGCCCGGCCTGACTGCCTTGTGTCCCCAGCACCCAGCATAAGAGTTGGCACAGAACAGGCGGGCCTTGAATCCTCCACCCCACACACTTTCCTTGAGGGCTCACAGGCCCTCTGCCCTAGTGCTGTGCTACACCCCCTGCATTCTCTGAAGCCTCCTTTCTCGAAGGACGAGTTCAGGCTGAGCGTCTTTCACCTCCTGAGGACTGTAATAAGCCTGAAAGAAGGTTATTTCATTGCTTCTGGGGAGAGACTTTTAAGAGTGAACTTCACTCCAGTGATGAAAAGTGGTGGCGGTCCGCTTTCCTCCGCTTAGTTGTTTTGTGTTGAGGGCTTGTGGCCTCACCTGAGGGACAGGCACCGATACAGTATACAGGGTACAGTATGTTTACTAAACAGTAGTTTTAGTGCACGGCGATACAGAGGCTCTGAGGAAACACAAAGAATTCCCTTCTGTCTTGAGCATGTTCGGGGTCTTGGTCGATAAGGGAGTTAAACTGGGACTTGGCAGATGAGTGAAGGGTTCAGTGACAAAAAGAAGTGGAGGAACATGTCCTGAGGTGACAGCAGGCTGTTAAGAGATCTTGCTGCAACACTGCCCACATTAAGAAACAGAATCCCATAGGCAGTTTGGCACTGGGTTTCGAGTATAAACCTGGGGTCGGTTGTTGCTAGACTTCAGAGGTACTGTGGTCTCAGGCATGTGTGATGTTGCCTTCTTTGGTGATCGGAGGCTTAAGATTGCCTTTAAGGATTCCTTAGGCCCCAAATCCCATAGTTTTTCATTTTATTTAGTGTGTGTGTGTGTGTGTGTGTGTGTGTATGCGCACTCACACTTGCCATGCACATGGAGGTCAGAGGACAACCAGCGGGACTGGTTCCCTCCATGTGGGTTTCAGGGATTGAACTGGGGTGGCTGGGATGAGTGGCAAGCACCTTTTCATGGTGAGCCATTTCAGTGGTCCAAAGGCCATAATTTTATATAAATGGGGAAGGAGATTGGATGCAACAGGGAGCCGAGTTTTTACTTACCAAGCCCGAAAGCGATGGCTTGGAAGTCTACCAGGAAGAGACAGTAAAGAGGAAGGAGGAAGTCGCGTGTGGTGTCGCGTACGTGTATTAACTGCTTGGGAGGCTGAGCTAGGAGGACCACTTGAGTCCAAGAGTTTGAGGTCAGCCTGGGCTACAATAGCAAGACCTCATGAGGGGGTAGCGGGGAGGAAGAAGAGGAGGAGAGCAAGGCTTGACTTATGTATACCTCTCTCACTGTGCCTCATTCACTCATTTTCTTTCACATCTGACTATTTACCTACTCTGTACCTGGTAATTCTTTTTTTTTTTTTTTTTTTTGGTTTTTTGAGACAGGGTTTCTCTGTGACTTTGGAGCCTGTCCTGGAACTAGCTCTTGTAGACCAGGCTGGTCTCGAACTCACAGAGATTCACCTGCCTCTGCCTCCCAAGTGCTGGGATTAAAGGCATGCGCCACCACCGCCTGGCTTGTACCTGATAATTCTAAGAGCCTACTCATAAGTCTGTAACATGAAAGAAGAAATGGCTGATCAAGGGCCTCCATAATGGAAAGCAAAAGGCATCCCCTCATTAAATTAACCCTTTGCCTAGCTAGTGAACCCCTGAGTGTGTTCCTTCGCTTATGCGGTGCCTCCCTAGGGCAGATATGTTCTGCTCTCCTCGTCCTCACCGACTATGAGATTTTTGTGTAGCTTTGAAGCAGTGTAAATTATACCCCATTGGGTCCTTCCTGGTGAAGACTTCGGTTGCCAAGCTGACTGGACTTGGTCTCTTAGGAGCAGCCAACCCATGGAAGGTTGTCTGGAGAGGAGGAGCTTTTGAAGGGCTGAGGACTTGGAGGAGGAGGTGGTGTGCTGCAGAGATGTTTGCTTGCAAGGCTGTTGCCATCCTGCTGCTCTGTTAACTGCCCAGACGGGAAGGTGTTTTGGAGAAGCAGCATATGAGGCTAAACACACATTCCTAGAGAAACCAAAGCTAGAAGTTCTGTCTCTACCATTTACAAATTACTATCTGTACGAGACAGCTCCTCCAGGTCTCTGCCACTTCAGAGGCATTACTGGCCTTGCCATCCTCATAGGAGTATCAGTTGAAGGGACCAGTCTGTATTGTAATTAATATAGCATATTTCTGACTAACTCTTATATCTTAAATTAACCCATTTCTATTAATCTGTGTTGGCATGAGGCTGTGGCTTACTGGTAAGGGCCCAGTGGGTATCTTCCTCCTTCGGCTGCTACATGGCGTCTCTTTGACTCCACCTACTATTTCTCTGTATCTCTGTTTGGATTTCCTGCCTGGCTTTGCTCTGCTAAGCCATTGGCTGAAGCAGCTTCTCTATTACCCAATGGTAGTAAAACATATTCATAGCATACAGAAGGGAATCCCACATCAGTTGATCTCTGCTTCAGATGAAGAGCAATTTGGAAAATTTATTTACTTGACTGTAAGAATTTGTTGTGTATGTATGTATTTGGGCTCACGTGTGTCACTATGTACATGTGGAGGTTAAGAGAACAGCTTTTGAGAGATGTTTCTCTTCCACCTTTACATGGGTTTGGGGATTGAACTCAGTCAGACTTGCATGTAAGTATTTTTGAGCCGTCTCTCTGGCCCTGCAGAATTTTTAATTCCAGCACTTGGGAGGCAGAGGCAGGTGGATCTCTGTGAGTTCTAGGACAGCCTGGTCTACAGTTCCACGACAACCAGGACTACACAGAGAAACCCTGTCTCTCAAAACAAAACCCAAAAAGATATAAGCCATTTAGGGGCTAGAGATATGGTTCAGAGATTAAGAGCATGTCGCTCTTGCAGAGGGCCTGTGTTCAGTTCCCAGAACCCACATGGCGGCTCACAACCCTCTGTAACTCCAGCACCTACATGGCGGCTCATAACCATTTGTAACTCCAGTCAATGGGATCAAATACCATCTTCTGACCTTGGGCACCAAGCATGCACATTGTGGACAAATATATATACCTAAACACATTTTTTTAAATATTTATTTATTATGTATACAACATTCCTTCCATGTATGCTTGCAGGCCAGAAGAGGGCACCAGATCTCATTACAGATGGCTGTGAGCCGCCATGTGGTTGCTGGGAATTGAACTCAGGACCTCTGGAAGAGCAGTCAGTGCTCTTAACCTCTGAGCCATCTTTCCAGCCCACCTAAACACATTTTTAAAAAAGTCAGTCAGTACCCTTTAGTGCCTTGCCATCTCTCCAGCCCTAGGCAACTACTACTTTTTTCCTTTAAAGATTGCCCTGTTTTGGACATTTCGTACAAATAGAGTATGGTGTTTAGGGTTGGCCTTTTTTTACATAGTATGCTGTTCTTAAGTGTTATCTATGTTGTATCATATACCCATATTCCAGTCTTTTTATATACCACATTTTCTTTGTCCATTTATAGACATATAAGTTGTTTATATCCTGGTTGTTATGTATAATGCTGATACAGACATGTGCAAGTTTGTGTGTGGACTTTGGTTTTGTTTTGTTTCCTGGCTATATTTCCTAAGCTTAATATTGCTGCGTCAAATGGAAACTAACTTTTTGTTTGTTTGTTTTTTGAGACAGAGTTTCTCAGTAGTTTTGGTGCCTGTTCTGGAACTAGCTCTTGTAGACCAGGCTGTCCTCGAACTCACAGAGATCCGCCTGCCTATGCCTCTGCTTCCTTGAGTGCTGAGACTAAAGGCATGTGCCAGCACCACCCAGCAGAAAACTAACTTTTTAAGGAGTAGAAAGATTTTTTTTTAAAGGTGGATGAATCATTTTAAATTTCTAGTAGTACGTGAAGTTTCTAATTTTATTATTATCTGATTTTTTTTTTTTTTTTTTTTGAGACAAGTTTTCTCTGTAGCTTTGGTGCCTGTCCCAGAACTAGTTCTTGTAGACCAGGCTGGCCTCGAACTCACAGAGATCCGCCTGCCTCTGCCTCCTGAGTGCTGGGATTAAAGGCGAACGCCACCACCGCCCGGCTTGATTTTTTATTATTAGCGTAAAGGGTGTGATGTGGTATTTCATTGTGGGTTTGTTGTTATATTAATTATTGAGATGGTCTTTCTGTGTGGTCCTGGATGACCTAGATCTTTATGTAGATCAGGTTAACCTCAAACTGTCTGCCTTGGCTTCCTGAATGCTGGGCATAGAGCACCACACCCGGCCTTGTTTTGGAGGCTTTTCTTTATATGTTTATATATAAATTTTGAAATCTGAAAAGCATTGGTTAGAGCTGCCCCTGGATTACAGGGGTTACCTATTTTGAATTTAGCTTTAAGGTTCAAGATCCACCAGATGGCGCTGTTTTAAAAGGTAAAGGTATTGTGACTAGCACCGTTTCTTGGTGTGCCCTAGGAACTGTAGTCCTGTGGCTTTCGGTTTTCTAGAGAAAAAAAAAAGGGCCAGCTCCAAAATTGTGACTGGTAGAATAACCACACACTAGGGAGGAGGGATTTTAAAAGGATGTGGCTCTGAAAACTTCTTGTTTCTTTATATGGGTTTAAGCGACTTCACAGGAGAGAGATCTTTTAGTAGGTTCCTAATTTCCTGTTCAGTACTCTTCTTCCTATGAGGATTTTTCCTGTCCAGAACTGTTCCTATGAGCATTTTTTAAATTTATTTTTTTATTTTATGTGCATTGGTGTTTTGCCATGGGTGTCAGATCCCTAGAACTGGAGTTGCAGACAGTTGTGAACTGCCATATGGGAACCGAACCCAGTTCCTCTGGAAGAGCAGTCAGTGTTCTTAACCACTGAGCCATGTCTCCAGCCCATTATGAGACGTTTTTTCATAGTTGTTCTCTGCTGTTTTTCTCCTGTTTTCTTATGGCTGCCTCTTTGGGTTGTTTTTGTTGTTGTTTTGGGTTTTTTGTTTGTTTGTATGTGTATGTAAATGTGTGGATGTATATGTTCTGCATACATGTAGAGGACAAATAACATCTTTGTGGAGTCAATTTTCTCCAACCTTTATGTGGGTTCTGGGCATTGAATTTTGGTCATTGGGTTTACATAAGCATCTCTACCTGCTGAGCCGTCTTGCTGACCTTCTCCTTGTTGTTTTGACACAGGATTGCTGAATAATTTAGGCTGAATAGCCAGCAGGCTTCAGGGATCCTCCTGCCTCCACTTCTTCAGCACTGGGATTACAAGCATGCACCGTGTTCCCTGGCCTTTTCTGTGGGTACTGGGGATTCAGTTTGGGTCCTCATACTTATGCAGCAAGACCCTCATCAACTGGACTTCATATAAGCCATTTCTAATCCTGAAAATTACTTCTATACATCCCTTCCCAAATAAATCAGTTAGATTTAGTAGCTGCTGCTTCTGTGGCTCACATATGAACTAACTGCTCAGAGGTCCTTTTGCAGCCCATGATGAGATGGGGATTCCTCGGTCTGGGCTCCCATTGTCCCACATGTTCTTACTATCACTGAAGTCATGTGGTCATTTTACTCTAACTAGACAGAGCCTTGAAGGCACATTTCATCCCCACGACTGGTTGCTGGATGTGAGCAGTATTCCCTGCAGTAGAAAGACTGATGTTTACCCTGTGCCAAACTGTAGGGAAAGAGTCCTGTCTATAGCCCACCACCTTTGAATCTGAGGCCATTGTCTCTTGGGTTCTTTTTGCCTTCTGCGTGTCTTTATACTTTATCCTATTTGGAACAATTTTGACTTGATGCTCTCTCTTGTCATCCTACTACCCAGACTTTTTAATTCTTATTCAGATACAGAGGCAGCCCTGGCCAGCAGAGCGTGCCAGATGGGGGTTACAGGAAACGCAGCTGCCCTGGTAGCTTTAGCTTTGGAGGAGTCAGTCCTTTACAGTTGGTTTCTGTCCTTTCTCAGGCCTGTCTCAGGCAGTGTGCTCATGACTTCTGTCTGGCCAGGCTTTTACGTGTTGTTCAGTCTGGGCACCAGAAAACACGATGGATGTAGTATAGAATTTCTATCAGAGATAGGAAAAGAGGCCTGTGACCAACTCATCAGGGTGGCAGGGAAAGTAGGGAAATTTCAGAGCTCCACCGTGGCAGAAACTTACCTATTTTGGTGTAGAACATGTGCTAGAATTACTGTTAAGGTTTCGCATGATATGGTCAATTGTGTCATATCATCTCAGTGGCCAGATCAGCATTTTTGAATTTATTTCTTTCAAAATTTTGTACATTCATACATACAGATATTGTCTTAGTGTTCTATTGCTATGAAGAGACATCATGACCAAAGCAACTCTTATAAAAGAAAGTATTTATTTGGTGGCATGCTTACAGTTTTAGAGGGTTAGCCCATTATCATCATGGTGGGGAACATGTTGGCAGGCATGGTGCTGGAGAAGTAGCTGAGAGCTACATCTTGATCCATAAGCAAGCTGGTTAACTAGGTACACTAGTTAGAAAGGATAGGAAATGTTCTCAGTAGCTTTCTTTTCTTTTTTTCATTTCTCAAGACAGGATTTCACTGTTTAGCTCTGGCTATCCTGGAACTCGCTTTGTAAACCAGAGATCTTCTTCTTCTTTTTTTTTTTTTTTGGTTTTTTTTTTGTTTGTTTGTTTGTTTTGTTTTTTGGTTTTTCGAGACAGGGTTTCTCTGTGGCTTTGGAGCCTGTCCTGGAACTAGCTCTTGTAGACCAGGCTGGTCTCGAACTCACAGAGATTCACCTGCCTCTGCCTCCCAAGTGCTGGGATTAAAGATGTGTGCTGCCGTAACAAAGCCCAACCTTTATTTTTTATTATAGCAGCTAATTGCTTGTTTTATTACCACTTAGTGTATAATGGTCCATTTTGTATTTACATGTTTATTGCCTATGACAGAAGACAATGGCCATGTCTTTGTTACTCAGTGAATTTATAGAGATCTGCCTGTCTCTGCCCCCGAGTGCTGGGATTAAAGGCGTGCACCACCATGCCTGGCTTAAAACTTTATTTTCTACTGTACATCACATGTGTACACATGTGTACCTAAGTGTACACATTGTCCTCCTTCCTCAGAGGAGCTACCTGAAAGGAGTCTAATTCACACACCAGCTTTACATTCAGGTACATCACGCTGGCGTCTGAAATTCTCAGGTCACAGTCTGAGGTTCCAGGGGCCCTTGCTCAGTTGTCTCCTAGCCTGAATACTAGAACAGGCGTGAGCAGCGAGTCCTGCTCTCCCCTGGTCCCTGCAGACTGGTTGCTCCCCTATTCCAGGCTTCAGTCAGAAACTGTTGATTATACTGCACTCTAGGGCAGACCTTGAATGATGATATGAAAATCAAGCCAATCAGTCAGCATTAACAATAATGATACGAGTTGGTATTGCTTCTGGATCCCTGCTATTTTAAATTGTCTCTGAAAATCTGTCTTACAGAAAGGAAGAGGTTTTATCAGAACGTCAGCATCTCACAGGGTGAAGGTGAGTGTCTAAAAATTGGATGGCCTTCTTTTTGTGACTGGTTGGGTACATTTTATCTCCAGCCAGTTCAGTGGTGGCAGCTTTGTCTGATGTTGTTTTTGCGTACACCAGTTTGGTTGCTAAAATAAAGGAATGGGGCATTTGAATCCAGTTCCTGAGAATTTTTTTATTTGCTTTTTTAAGGTGGCTTTGAGATCAACCTGGACCACAGAAAGCTGAAAACTCCCCAAGCCAAGCTATTTACCGTCCCCAGTGAGGCTCTGGCCATTGCTGTGGCCACTGAATGGGACTCCCAGCAGGATACCATCAAGTTCTACACCATGCACCTGGTAACAAACAAACTTGTAGCAAGCAGACTTTGATCATACTGACTTCTACTTCATGCTCACCAAGACTTCCTGGCAACACTGTAGATATCCTTCCCTATTATAATGAGGCTCTAGGGTAGACTCTGTCTGCCTGGCTGCAGTTACACTCAAAGTGTCACTGAACAGACTCAGCTCTTTCCCTGCCTGGCCTGGCCACTGCCTCCCAATCTCACTCCATCCCTGTTTGCATTTTTGTTGTTTGGTTGGTTTTGACTTTTTGAGACAGGGCCTCTTGTCTCAGGTAGGTTTTGAACTTGATTTGTAGCTGCAAATGACCTTGAATTTCTGCCTGTACTGCCTGAGTGCTGAGATTACAGGCATGTTGTCTGCATGTCCTGTATATGTAGTGTGGGAATTGAACCCAGGGTTTTATGCATGCTAGGTCAATATGCAATGATTCACCACATCACTTATCTTTATTTTTTTCTGTTTTTGAGACAGGGTCTTTTTATGTTGCCCTGGCTGTCCTTGAACTTATTATATAGACCATTCACAGAGATCTTTTTTTCGAGACAGGGTTTCTCTGTGGCTTTGGAGCCTGTCCTAGAACTAGCTCTTGTAGACCAGGCTGGTCTCGAACTCACAGAGATTCACCTGCCTCTGCCTCCCAAGTGCTGGGATTAAAGGCGTGCACCACCACCGCCTGGCTCACAGAGATCTTCTTGCCTCTGCCTCCCAAGTGCTGGGATTAAAGATGTGTGCTGCCGTAACAAAGCCCAACCTTTATTTTTTATTATAGCAGCTAGTTGCTTGTTTTATTACCACTTGGTCTATAATGGTCCATTTTGTGTTTACATGTTTATTGCCTATGACAGAAGACAGTGGCCATGTCTTTGTTACTCAGTGGTTCCAGCAGGAAGTATAGATGGAGCTCAGTAAACAGTGGTAGGGTGTGGGAGCCAGCCAGATGAGTGAGGAAAGGAGGATGCTCCACAGACTCAGCCCTTCAGTGGTTGGGTACAACTGAGGCCCTGAAGTCCTTCCTCTGCAGCCTACTTGGCTTTACATGGTGGCCACCCTTTTTCAGCCCCATGATGCCCACCTTTACTACCCACCTGTGGAGCCATGGTTGACCAGATGATACTGTGCATGGTGCCCCTGGAGCCCTCAGGTGGTTCCAGGGAAGGCACCAGCCGGTTCTGGGGTTAGATGTTCTCATCCTGGTCACTTCTGTGTTCCACTTTGATGTACAGACCCAGGTGGGTCTGTCAGCAGTGTAGTCTACTTCTTCGCTGTCTAGTTTGATCAGGTTGATGAGGCCACAAACTGATGTGTAGAGCAGTCTTGGGAGCCCCTTATTGAAGAGGTAACACTAGGAAAATATCTTAATCCCAGTTCGATTTGCTGTCTTATCCTCTGACGTGTCAAATAAAGTGGTAAAGCTTCTCAGTCAGCTTGCATTTCATGGCTTCATTGTTGTCTGAGTTGTGTATTTCACCTCTGTGGGCCTCAGTTTCCACCTCTCTGAAATGAGTAGAATAGTGGCATCTGCCCCAAAAGTATTGTTGTGCAGATTAACCTGGTAGTCACAAACAAGAAAATACATAAATAAAGCCCTGACACTTTGAAGAAGTTCACTAATCCAGGACCACTGTGAGAGTCCAGTGAACCCCATGAGCACAGTGGAGTTTGAACATGGAGCCTAGCTTTCGGATCCATTCAGCAGATAGGCTGCTGCTGTGGCTGTGATGGTGGCTCCAGTGGGTGGCTCTGGTGTACTGTCTGCTGTATGTCAGAACCCACATGTGGGTGACAGCATTTTCTGCCTTTTCATTCAGACCACATTGTGCAACACATCCTTGGACAACCCAACCCAGCGAAACAAGGATCAATTGATCCGGGCAACTGTAAAGTTCCTGGACACTGATACCATCTGGTAAGTGTCATTAGATGAACTCTCCTCTTGGGTCGTGTGAGCCTCTTAATCTGTTTTGCCTCGTTTGCCCAGAGCACATCAGTGGAAGAAAAGGCAAGGCCTTTGCCATTGCAGGCAGGTAGCCCACTTGACAAGCCTGAACCCCAGGAGGAGGATTCTCAGTCTGCCCTAGCACAGGGTACTCCTTGCATTGAGCTGAGTTGGCATGGAAACATATGCCATTCTCACAGGCTTCAGACAGAATCCATTGGCCAACTCCCTGCAGGGCATCTGGCCCTGTTGTCTGGTCTTCAGCATGTTCATGTATTAGCATCCCTGTCATTACAGGTGGCAATAGTTAGGGGCTGTTCTCTCCCAGTTCTGAATTCTCCCCTTGTGTCTGTATTCTTTTCTTGTTGGTCAGTGGTGTTGAAGGAACGTTGGAGAAACAGCTGAATGGCTGAGCATTACTGTGCCTGCTGGCCCCATTCCTCAGAAGCTATGAATCACCCCAGGGATTACTTGGGGTGTTAGCATCGAGCTCTGGAAGTAGGTGGGCTTTAGGATCACTGAGAGCTTGCAGTGGGAAAACCTGCTCTGTTTTTGCTAGAACACAGTGGCTTGCAGGAGACAGCTCATTCAGCTTCCCTTTGGCAAAGGTGGCTTTTTGAAAACTATGCAGGGTTCTAACAAGCAAGTACAGGCAGTTGGAACTCTCCAGGTACCAAGTTCTACCTGCCTCCTCTCTTCAGGTCCAGGATTGGATAGGCGAGGCCTCCTACTCTGCTCTCAGCAGCCCAGCTTTTCTGCATACCCATTCCCCCTCTACTCCCCTCTGCTTACATGAAAGCTTTCTGTGGTGCCCTAGGGTTCCCATCCATGAGGTTTTGTAGCTCAGCTCCCATCACTTCTGTGTCTTTATCAAAATGAGTTGTACCATCTGGCTCTGTAGTGATCCACTTGGGTAAAGAATCCATTTTAGGAAGTGGCTAGGCTCCTAAAGCGTCAGCAGGCATCTGGTCCTTGGCCAGGAGCAGGGGTCTTGGTGGAGCCGGTCACTGAACTTCTAGCATAGCACTTGTGTCCAGTGGGTATGGATCCCATTATTACTGCAGATCTGTCTTTGAGTTGCACTAACATGGTTGCAAATTTGGACCTGTCAAGTATTTGGGAGCCAGAGGATAGTGGATTGCAACTTAAGCTACACCAGAATTCCCCAGAGGGCATGTGGAAACAGATGGCCAGGCCCCACCCTAGAGGATGGCTTGTCATCAGTGTCCTGGTAATGAGCTTTCCAAGTGAGGCTAGAGCTGATGCTGCTGGCTGCACCTGAGAACCACTGCTCTATGGGACAGGATTTGGGGTGCGGAGTTGGTGGCAGAAAGTTTTTGCTGTTGCCCTTTGCATTTTTCTTTTCTGTCCCTCAATGAAGGAATTGTACTTTTTTATTAATGAAGGTGGTTTTTACAATGAATTAGCTACAGGGTGGAAGAGCCGGAGACATTAGTGGAACTTCAAAAGAGCGAATGGGACCCAGTCATAGAATGGGCTGAGGAAAGGTAAGACGTGCAGCCCCACATGGAGGATTGAGTGGGCCTGGTATTGTGTTGGGTGCTGGGGGCAGGGCCACACAGCACACCTGAAATCTGTTCTCCAGGGTCAGAACTCTCCTGAGCTTGAGCTCCCTCAGGTGTTGAGAGGTAGGGATTACCTTGGAAAACTTTCCTCAAATTCATTTTGGCCATCATATCCTGAATAACTGCTACTGTAGTGTACCGTGACAAATGTAGGGACAGCTTTGTGTCCCTAAGAAACACCAAAGGCCCCAGGCTTCTATCCCCAAGCAAGTCTCCTAGTGTTGGTTTTCTTGATTTGAAATGGGCTAATCCTGCCTGCCTGCCAGTCAGGCTGGTGCTTAGCATTTTATTCGGCAGAGGTAACAACCTAAATTTTGTTTTTTGTTTTTTAAAATCTTCTTCATTGTTACTGCACTGGTAAGTAAAACTCACAGTATACAAGTTACACACGAGCAAAAGTCAGGACAGCGTCCTGCGATGCTGTGAGGACTGCCTTGTGGGTGTGGCTTCTAGGGATTGGTGACATACAACAGTTTCCTTAACAGAAGACTCTTGTGAGTATAGAGTTAAGCAGATATTGATAAGGTGGCAAAATAGATTCAGTGTCACTTCCTTCCAGTGACTGAAAGGGATGGCTCCCATGGCACTGTCCTGTCTGCAAGGTTTGCAACAAATGCCTGGACGGCTTTTCTTTTTTTTTTTTTTTTTTTTTTGGTTTTTTCGAGACAGGGTTTCTCTGTGGCTTTGGAGCCTGTCCTGGAACTAGCTCTTGTAGACCAGGCTGGCCTCGAACTCACAGAGATCCGCCTGCCTCTGCCTCCCGAGTGCTGGGATTAAAGGCGTGTGCCACCACCGCCCGGCTGGACGGCTTTTCTTCTGCCATAACAATTTTCACATATATTATCACTGCTACACATCTCCTGAATGCTCACCATGATCCAGCCATCCTGAGGGGGCTATTTTATTTATTATTTGGTTTTGTTCTTTGAGATAGGATCTAATGTAGTCCAGCCTAGCCTCAAACCCCACTATGTAGGCACCACTGGCCTTCTGCTCCTGATCCTCCTGCCTCTGCTTTCTCAGTGCAGTGATTACAGGTGTGCTCCTCCATGCAGCGCCATCCTGGGACTTTAAAGGAAAAGCACTATACCATATCTAGGGTTTTTTTTTAATTTTTTATTTATTTTTTGCTTCTAGTCAAAAGCTGGACTGTTCTTGAGAGGCAAAGTGCAAAAGACATGCTGATGCCTTTTCCCTTTAGGTACGGCATGGAGATCGGCTCCTCCACCAGCATAATGGGACCCAGCATTCCTACCCAGACCCGAGAGGCGCTCACCAGCCACTTGTCCTCTTACAACATGTGGGCCCTACAAGGTACAAGTCGGGCTTCTGTGGGCCTTGGGGGTTGGGTACATTTTGGCACATCCCTGCTGAGTGCACTGAGCATGGAGGCTGGGTAGCTCTGATGCCCAGCCCTTTTACTTAGTACTCCAAGGTCACACACCCCCTACAGGAAAATTCTCAACTTTGTTTAGTTTATCATTAGTTTGGACCCATATACCCACCTATAAACCAATCACTAAGTATGGCCTGGGTCATACTCTAATTGACCAGCTTCAGGTCATACGGCTATCCAGGAAAAGACAGGTGGGTCACCCCAAGAAAAGGAATAGTATTCTGGCAGAAAAGTGTGCCAAACCTCAGGTGGGTCCTAGGATAGTGCACCCTCCTCCCATTCCACGAGGGCACAGAAACCGACAGGCAGGGGTTGTAGGTACTGACTTGGCTTGTGTCTTCCACCCCTCAGGGATTGAGTTTATAGTGGCCCAGCTCAAGTCCATGTTGCTGACCTTGGGCCTGATTGACAGGCACCTGACTGTGGAGCAGGCTGTGCTTCTGTCACGCCTGGAGGAGGAGTACCAGGTAAGGTTCTCATCTCAAGTCCCACCTCACCCTTGTGATTCAGACTCACTGGGCTTTATTACTTTGTACATATGAAAAATCAAACTAAGGAACAATAAAGGTTTAAGTTGCTGGGGCTAAGTGGTGTGGCTCAGTGGTAGAGCACTAGCCTAGTATGCTCTGGGCCCTAGGTCCCATCAGCAGCACCACACACCTATGCCTGTGCATTGGAAAAGGTCAGAATTGCTCAGCACTCTCCTTGCCCCTGGGTCCTCTTCAGCAGCTTGATTGGGGTAGGAGTTGTATTTACCCACATCTTACATAAGAATAAATTGGGGTACTAGGTTGCACTTCTGGAGAATATTCCACCAGGGTCTGCGTCCATGTCTGGGTGACTGGGGCTAAGGCCTCCTCAGGCTCATGGGCAGAAAAGATATTTGGCCCTCATCTGCCCTGCATTTGTGCTCCTAAGTCAGTAGGATCCTGATGTTTCTCCTGGCTGGCAGAGGAGCAGAAGAGTAGCTGCCACCACATACACATTTAATTTAGAGGGCAAAAAAACTAAGGTTTCCTATGTTGTTTGCATTTCTGTTTTGGGTTTCAGTTTTTGCTTTGTTTGTTGAGAGGGGGGTCTTATGTAGTCCAGACTAGCCTTGAGCTCCTTGTGTATCTGAGCCTTACTGTGAACTTCTGATCCTCCTGCCTCTGTCTCCCAAGTGCTGCTTCACAATGGCTGGCTTGCTTACTACTTTGTGTGTGTGTGTGTTTTCCGACAGGTCTTGGTATACAGTCTTGATTTGTCTGAACCTAACTATGTAGACTAGCCTGCCCTGGGACATATGACCTATGACATATGAAAATGCTCTTTTCTTGCTTCCTGAGCGCTGAGATCACAGATGTGTGCCACTGTGCCTGGATTTTGTTTGTATTATTTCTCTCTCTCTCTCTCTCTCTCTCTCTCTCTCTCTCTCTCTCTCTCTCAATTCTTCTCTACCTCAATTTTTTGTTTTGTTTTGTTTTTCGAGACAGGATTTCTCTGTAGCCTTGGTGCCTGTCCTGTAACTAGCTCTTGTAGACCAGGCTGGCCTCGAACTCACAGAGATCCGCCTGCCTCTGCCTCCCGAGTGCTGGGATTAAAGGCGTGCGCCACCACTGCCCGGCTCTTTACCTTAATGTTGAGGCAGGGTCTCTTGCTCAAACCCAGGGTTCACCAATTTGGCTACTGTAGTTAGCCAGTTGCTTTAGAGAATTCCCTGTCTCTGCCTCAGGAAAGTTAGGATTATAGTGGTTGCCACGCCCACTTGCCTTGGCTTTTATATGGGTGCTGGAATCTGAACTCAGATTTTCATCCTTGTGCAGGAAGTGCTGAACCATCTCCCCAGCCTCTTGTTTGCATCTTTAACACTGAGAACTTAGTATTCCTTGTGGTCCTGTGGATATTGCTATTACTCCAACCTCAGAAGGTTAATGTTATTAGGAGTTGGTTCCTACATGATTGAAAACCTTTTTTGGAATATTTAATCTTCTGCTTGGAAAGATGCCAAGGGCAACTATTTCTATACAGCAGAAGAGAGCCACCCATTGATGTCATCCATTCCGTGCGAAGGGCTGATGTCAGCTGTTCGGATCATAAGGATGGTACAAGACCGAGAAATCTGGCTGCAGGCTTGGACTCTGCTTTTGGCTATGGGACCCAAGCCAGGCTACCTTCTGAACTTTGGATTTGATCCCATATAAAATGAGGGATGACCTGAAGTGAAGGTGAAAATTATCTCAGGTGATTTATTTCAGTTGTGCAAACCAAAACCAGGCAGCCAGTAATACAGGTAGCTTGTGTGACCAGAAAGATTTTGTATTTCTGGGTGATCTGGCCAGGCCTGCTGGACTCCTGCAGGGAGAGGCCAGCAGAATGGGTTTGGAGACACTCATCTGGACAGCCACAATGCCTAGAGCTCTTCCCTCTTGCTAAGAGTTCTGAGAGGGTCTACAGCTGGCTTCCAGTGTGCTGCACAGAGTCACTGCTGTTCTGCTGCCCTTAGGGGTCTGAGCCCAATGGCCTGTGGCCTGGCTTCATTTATTTACTGCACTCCATGGTAGTGCTTGCAGCCCTGAAGGGCAGTGAGATACAACTCATAGAGGATGGCAGTTTGCAGGCTGCTTCGTGCTGTCTTTCTCATCTTACGTGGGAGATAAAAGGTCACATGGTAAGGCTCCATTAGAGGGGACACAGTGGGATTCCAGTGCTTGCCCATTTAGCAGTGGGCAGCCCCTATCTGGTCTACACTCCTCCCAGACAATCTAAGCCCCAGACCTCAGAGGAGCCTGCTTTACCTTCCTGGATGTTATTGCCAGATGACCCACATGGATCTTAATGTGTTTGGTAGGAACATGGCTCATGGCTCACGACCCTTAGGCCAGTGATGGGAATGGAATGTGATTCAGGTCACCGGTCAAGGCTACTCACCAAGAAGCTTGTTTTTCCCTCTCCTTAGATCCAGAAGTGGGGCAACATTGAGTGGGCCCACGACTACGAACTCCAGGAGCTGCGGGCTCGCACAGCTGCTGGTACCCTTTTTGTCCACCTCTGCTCAGAAAGCTCTACGGTCAAACACAAGCTCCTACAGGAGTGAGGCCTACAGGAGTTACAAACGCTGGCTGAAAGGAACTGCACAGACGCAGATTCTCTGATCTGGGCTTCCTGATGTTGGACCTCTGAACCCAGTGAAGCTCTGTTGGCCTGTACCTTTGGGGCAATCTCAGTGTATACCTGTGGGGTACCCACTGTGTGCCTGGGTCTTCCTTGGCCTTTGTGGCTTGGCCTTATCCAGAAGCACTCTGTGATGCCCTGGAGACACAATACGCTTGTCTTGAGGTCACACAGCTTCCCAACCAGGAGCCATTGGCCTGGCCTATAGTGAGGGAGGCATAGAGACTTTTTTTGACCCTTATTTTATTAAGTATTTTTTCAGCCTGGAAATATATCAAGCCTCATCTTCATCTGAGACTCCACATTCTTGTTTTATCTAAGCTTTGTCACCATTTTTATATCTGCTACCAATGGCTGGGGACCTCATGGCAGGCGGGTTGAGGGGGCAGGAAACAAGCACATCGCCACACAACCCTTTTTCATCTGCAGCCTCAGCCTGAAGGACTTTGTCCCCCTGGCTTTTCATCAGATGATCTTTTAAAAGTAAGTCTTTGGTCTAAGCTATTGTTTACTGTTTGTTCTGTTCTTTAAAAAAAAAAAAAAAAAGATTTACGGTTAAAAATATAAGTTCTTTGTGTTCTTTCTGGGATGAACGCAAAGGTGGCCCTGTCCTGGTTACTTACATGCAGTGCTATGATCTGGATCTGGAGTGTCCTCCTGTTGTGGAATTATGTCCCCTGGGTGTGTCATGGCCATTGGTTTCTTAAAATTAGGGCAGCTGTAATACCCACACAGGATGGGGCTCACTAATATCCCTCATGGATGATGGGAGAGTTCATCTAAGTAGTTAACGGTTGCTGGAGCAAGAGGGCGACTCTGCTGCAAGTAACCCTCAGATTCTCATTGGTTCTCCAGGCTAGACCGGGTGCAATTGCTTCTTTTGTTTGTCATCTCGAGTGAGGAGCAGACTCCTCAGAAAGTCATACTTGGTGCCCGAATAAAGACATGACCAAACCAAATATGAGCATGGGAGCACATTTGCAGCTAAGGCTGAAGCATCTGAGGGTGGAGATCAGGTCCCGTGTGGCGGCCCTCCCCTGTAGATGGTTTATAGTAGTTCTTGCTGTAGTTGCAGTTTGTGGCCCCTGCTCTGAGGCTGAGACATCTGGAGGTGGAGGCTCCTTGTGTGTGTGTGTGGGGGGGGGGGGGCAGGTTCCAGGATGGCCAGGGGATTACAGTGGCATGCCTCCTCCATGAATGGGGTCTGAGGGTAAGGGGAACCGGGGATGCCCTCAAATGGCTGATGGACTCAAGAACATATTGCGGTCACTGAAAGTAGAAACTATGTGAAGGACTCCTAAGCAGGCTGTGATAACAGTCACATGTTTTTACTGTGAGCTGACAGCCCCAAAAGAACTTGTGCCTATGTAAGGAAGAAGTTAGAGTGGGAAAGTGCCAGCCAATACTGTTTTCTGCACCGGCTTTAGGAAAGTAGAAAAGGGAAGGCTGAGAATGAAGCAGAAATGATAGAAGCTACCTTCAGATCCAATCCATATAAAGGCGGGGGGGGGGGGGGGTGTCCGTGATTTTACATGTTGATGGGGCCTTCATGGTCCAATGCAGGGAACTATTATCGTCAGGGACTACTCTGACTGTTTTTGGCCAGAAAAGCATTATACCTGGACTGGAGCAGATATTATAAGTATACTGGAAACAGTGAAAGCAGTGAGCTACCCAAGGTTAGATTCTGAGGACACTTTATGCCAGATTAAGGGCTTTGAAATATATTTATGTATGTGTGTGTGTGTGTATATCAAATTTTTATTGTATTTAAACTCAAAACTAATAAAAGATGAAAGGCATCAAGATCAAAATAGAAATTAAACTTGATGGAAATAGTTAAATGTGTAGAAATGCACAAAAGCATAATACCCTGACACGTTCAGAAGCATTCCTCATCAGGAGCAGAGATACTTCTGGTAACAGAACATAACGAGGAATTTAAATTTTTTTATAAATTGTCAGGTTTTGTGTTTTGTGTAAATCCTGGTCTCTGGCCTCCATCTTTGGAGCCCCCCCCCACTCCTGTGCCCCTTGCACCTTGACACCCCCCCAAGGAGGGTCAAGGTAGCCCACCAAATCTTGACCCCTCCCCAGAGGAGGTCAGGACCACTCCCCCAGTCTATTTAAACTGCTCCCCGGAAAGTCAACATTGGTCTGGTCCCCCCCAACCCGTGGTCACGTTGGTGGCTTCCTGGTTCCCCTTGGGGCCACACAAGAGCACAGGAGTCCTATTAAACCTGGATATCTTTTAATTCGGCTTGTTTTGACTCAGCATGATTGGGATTTTGCGTTGACAGAGAGCTCGTGTTAGAAAATATTTCTAACACTTTGTGGTTGTTTTTTTTTGTTTGTTTGCTTGTTCTTTTTTTTTTTTTTTTTTTTTTTTGAGACATGGTTTCTCTGTGTGTAGCCCTGGCTATCCTGGAACTCACTACATAGATCAGGCTGGCCCAGATCCTCTTGCCTCTGCCTCCTGAGTGCTGGGATTAAGGGGGTGTGCCACCACTGCACTGTAATTAGAGCCTTCTTCACAATTCCAGCTAACACTGAAGACCAGGTGAGACATCAGCCTCATGTACTGAACAACTACTCGGTTCTTAGACCTTCCAAATGGACCTTATCTGCCCTAAGTCACTAGGAGTTCGCATCCTGATGTTTCTCCTGGCTGGCAGAGGAGCAGAGGAGTAGCTGCTGCTCACATACACATTTAATTTAGAGGGCAGAAAAACTAAGGTTTTCCTTTGTGTTTGCATTTTTGTTTTGGTTTCAGTTTTTGCTTTGTTTGTTGGGGGGGCGGGGTCGTCCTCATGTATCCAGATGATAGGCAGCCACTGTTGGATTAGCTGGAACACAACTTGTAAACCAGTCTAAAAAATCCCTTTCTTTCTCTTTCTCTCTTACATATCTAGAGAGCTCTGAATAATACAGCAAGCTTCCTGTTAAGGTAATGCTTTAAGTAAAAACTGCCAAGTCAGAACCTGCACACCTCTAAAAGACATTAAAGCTCGAGGTATAGCTCTCAGGAGACCTGGCCGAGCAGCACGGACACCAAAGGTTAAGACTGTCTCCCCCTCCCACCTCCCAGAGTAAGTTGTACACATTCCTTTCCTACGAGAAAGTGTACTGGGCATGGAGATAATTTGCCCTGGCCTTGAGTAGCCAGGGGTGGCTAAGGGGCGGGAGAAGCCACGGGTGTGCTTGCTAAAATTGACTGGACAGCTGAATTAAGAGGCTGGTATTATAGAGGAGCATGGCCCCGCTCCCACCTGGCCCTCTGAGCTCACTAGTATGGGGAGATGTGTTGAGGCGATATGAGGCTTAGGAGAATATCTGGATGACAGAGGGCTACCTAACCCAGTACCTCTCACCACACCGCTTTATAACCTTGCTCCTTTGAGGAAATTGCGTAAACAGCAGAACCCTTTCATGCTCTTTTGGACCATTAAAATGTTTTAGTGTCTGTGGCTGCTGAATCCCTGGTCAGGTTGGCACTTGTTTGGAACAGATGCTGGTGGGCCTTCAGAGAACCTGCCCACTCTATAAAAGGGATCCATCACGTAATGTTAATTTCCGAATGATTTTCAGACTTAGAAATGTATCTGAAGGACATGCACACGTACTCAGAGGAACAAGGATGGGAAGTCAACCCATACAAGGGCCAGGGGTCCGGCAACAGCTGTGAACATCTTTGAGACTTTTGTGGTTAGGTAAGACACAGGTGCCACCTGACAAGGTGATTGAGACATTCTTGCAACAGCCTGTGTCTACAGAAAACAGGAATGTCGGGGCTGGAGAAATGGCTCAGAGGTTAAGAGCATGTCCTGCTCTTCTAAAGGTCCTGAGTTCAATTCCCAGCAACCACATGGTGGCTCACAACCATCTGTAATGAGGTCTGGTGCCCTCTTCTGGCCTGCAGTCATAAACACAGACAGAATATTGTATACATAATAAATAAATAAATATTTAAAAAAAAAAAAACACAGGAATGTCACCAGGCATGGTACATGCCTTTAATCCCAGCACTTGGGAGACAGAGGCAAGCAGATCTCTGAAGCTAGCCTGGTCTACAGAGTGAGTTCTAGGGCAGCCAGAGATACTACAAAGTGACATGTCTCAAAAAAAAAAAAAGAAAAGGAAAAACAACAAACCATGAGTGTCAACTCAGAAAGCACCTGCATGAGTAGGAAAAGGCACACCCAGAAGACATAATAAGGTTGTGAATGAAAGTTTCAGTGCCAGGGTGGGCTTCCTCCCTGAG